>NC_090937.1:691157828-691782828 GCF_040938575.1 Ambystoma mexicanum | reverse complement strand
CGAAGTGTTGTGTCCTGAAATAGGCAGCCACTGGCTCCAGGCCCAGTATGTATAACATTGGGGATAGCGGGCATCCTTGCCGCGTGCCCTGCTGTATCGGCCAGGCTTCGGACAATGTCTTACCAGTCTTCACTCTCGCTGTCGGTGTGTTATACAATACCTCGACCCACTTTACAAAGCTCTCACCAAAGCCGAATTCTTTTAGCACTTCGATCAGCCACTCCCAGTAGATGGAATCGAAGGCTTTTATGGCATCCAAGGAGAGTACTGCTAGGTCCTTGTCCCGATCATAGGTCTCTGCCATGATGTGTTGGAGCCTCCTCAGGTTCGCCATGGTGTTGCGTCCTGGCACAAAACCGTTCTGGTCCTCATGAATCAGGGTTCCAAATACCCTCGCCAGCCTCTTAGCCAGGATTGTGGTCAGGATCTTGCAGTCGTAGCTTAGCATGGCAATTGGGCGGTATGATTCACAGTTGTTGGCAGGTTTGTTGGGTTTGAGTATAGGGATGATAATTGTCTCTTTCATGGAGTTGGGTAAGTTTCCGTTTTCGTATGCCTCCATATACACCTTGTGGAGGGTCGGAGCAAAGGTCGCTTCGTACGCTTTGTAAAATTCAGGCGGGAGCCCATCGCTCCCGGGGGTTTTGCAGGTGGTCAGCGATTTAATCGCGTCCGTCAAGTCTTCTGTAGTGATTTCCGCATCCAGTAACTCTCTTTGGGCCTCCGTCAGTCTTGGGAGCTCAATCTCGGCCAGTGTGGCCTTTATGTTGTCCACTGGTATTTTGGTGTCGTGGGCGTACAATCTGGAGTAGAAGGCCGCAAAAGCTGAGTTAATGTCTCGCTGCGTCCGGTGAGTTATCCCCCTTTCATCGGTTATTTCAGTTGGGAGGTGTCTTGGGAACTCGCGCTTACGTAGCCAGGCCAACATTCTACCATGTTTATCCGCTTCTTTGTGAGCTCTGGCTATGTAGGTCGTGTAGTCAAATTTGGACAGTCTGTTCCAGGCCAAAAGGCACTCCTCCCGGGTGCCCTTCAGTTCTATTTCGGCGTCCGGCATGATATTGATTTCGGATTCCAGGTGGGTGATCTTGTTCTCCAGTTCCTCCAGTTCCAGTCTCAGGTGCTTACGGATACCACCGGCACCTGATATAACTTCACCCCTTGTTACAACCTTCATGGCCTCCCATAGTGTGCTCCAGCTTGACACTGAGCCTGTGTTAATGTCTAGGTATTCCTCAAGTTTGGTGCCAAGTTCCTCCCTAAATGCGTGGTGTGTGAGTGCTGCGGGTAGCATTCTCCATAGCGGGATAGGCGGTCTGGGTCCTCTAGGGGCCCATTGCATGATCAGCGGTGAGTGATCGGATATGGTTCTTCCTAGGTAGAGTGTGTCGTCCACTTGTTGAGCCAGCTCACGATCTATGAACAGATAGTCTATTCTCGTGTGGACCTTGTGCAGGGCAGAATAATAGGAGTAGCACCTCTCGGTGCGGTGTTGTTCCCTCCAGATGTCCACCAGGTCGAGCTGTTCTATTGCAGTGTTTAGCGCGTTGGATGCAGGGCTATTTGAGAGACGGGGGGGGTCTGATCTGTCCACAGCACCGTTCCTGATAGAGTTGAAGTCGCCACCCCATATGAAAGCACTCTCTCTCCGAGGAATCATTTTGGCACTGAGCGTTGCGAGGTGTGAGGGTATTCCGTGTTGCGGAAAGTATGAGCTCACCAGGCAGATTGGCGTGGATTCAATGGTACCCCATAATATTAGGTATATGCCCTCTTTATCCGCTTCATAGCCCAGTAGGTGGAAGGGCACAGTCGGGCTCACCCACGTAAACACTCCTCTGGCGAATTTGGAGTATGGCGCCCCTTTCCCTATACTTCCCCATCTGTCGGATAATTTGGCCGTGGTTTCTTCCGTGAGGTGGGTTTCTTGAAGCATCGCTATTGACACCTTTTTCCTACGCAGGTAGGAGTGGATCCGGTTCCTTCTCAGGTACGTGCCCATGCCCCTCACATTCCACGTCATCACCTTAAGTTGGAGTGCCATTGGGCTTGTGTCTTGGTTTCATCTTCCCTGTCGCCCCTGTCTCCAGGTGGTGCGGCTTTCCCTATGGGTTCTGGTGTTTTCTCTTCCGCCGCCCCCAAGGGCCTCCGGTCCCATGTTTCCGCTCCGCTGATATTCTGAGGACTGTGGTGTGAACAAAAACAATTAACAAAACTGTAACTGGTGCGCCCAGCAACGACAAGGTCTGGCTGGTGCTCAGGCACTGTCGTACCGTCAGGACCCATCCGGGTGTCGGGCATGAGGGAGTTCGGTCAGGCAACTGGCCTGTCCTGTACTGTTCGTGGGGCCCTGTGCCTGGCGTGGGCCGAGCGAGGGCCGCATCATCATTGCTAACTGTTGGGTGATTTTACCTTCTCTTAGGTCATTTGCCTTATGTCCGAGTTAGGTTTATGAGTCACGGCATCTTCGATGTCTCAGGCGCGGGGGGTTCTTCAATTTTCAGTGGGTTGAGGGTCTTTATCTGCAGCTAGATTGTTGTCTTCTAGCCACATGTTTGCGGCTGCCGGGGATTCCAAGAAGATCGCCCTGCCCTTGTGGATCACTTTCAGTCTGGAGGGGTATAGCAACATATACTTCAGGTTCAGTTGCCTAAGTCGGGCTTTAATCGGCACAAATGAATTCCTCTCCCGTTGGACTTTCGGGGTGTAATCGGGGTAGATCGTGATCCTCGAGCTCCCGCGTTCAATGGGGCCCTCCTCTCTGGAGTGCCGGAGGATGATCTCTCTATCCTGGAAGTTGAGAACTTTAGCAATTATAGGGCGAGGGTGTGAGCCCGGCGGGGGTCTCTTCTGTAGTGATCTGTGCGCCCTTTCAATCGAAAATCCTTGCGTCAGCTTTCCAGCGCCCACCTCCTGTTGTATCAGGGATTCTATATAGGGCGTCGGGTTCGGGCCCTCACTTCCCTCCGGTACCCCCAGTATTCTGATGTTGGGTGCGTCTGGCTCGGCCCTCGGCCTCCTCAGCCCTGGCCTCGAGTGTGAGCACCTTCCGTTCTAAGTCCAGCACCTTAGCTTTCAGCTCCGTTGTATCTCCAGACGTCTCCTTTATGGTTGATTCGGCGGAGGTTACTCTTTCTGTCAGGTTGCGGGCATCCTGGCGCATGAGTTGTATCTCGGATTTGAACTCCCCGATTCTGGAATCTATAAATGCGCGCAGTGATGCAATTGCCTCCAGCACTTGAGCTTGATTTTCGGGAGAGTCTGCCGGTTTTGCTCGGGGCGGTTCGGGAGTGGAAGCGCATGGCTGCGGAGGAGTTTTTACTTTAGCGGACACATACGTGTCCATGGTGCTTGCCTTCATCTTGCTCCTGGCCGCCATGGTGAGAGGCGCCACTCGGTCGTGTGTAGGTGAATGACGGCGGGCGAGATTGGGGAGCTTATGGTTCCGGAAGCAGGGTGGTCCGGTTTGCGCAGATTCAGTGATCAAGTTCTCGGAGGAATATACAATGGCACATGTTCAATTGGTTTATGCCCTCGCCCAGCGCTCTCCTCACCTCCACCTTCTTCTGCTGTCGATGGCAGGGCTCCCCGCATCGGGGGGTCGGCGCAGCCTCTCTCGGTGCCGTAGTCCAGGGCACGGGCCCGGTCTCCCGGGTCGGGAGCTCCCGGTTGGCTCCCCGCAGCAGAGGTTCGGGCCCGGGTGGAGGTGGAGGCTCTTCTCCCCCGATTCAGTCGTAGCAGCAGTTTATAAGTCGGTTTCGCTGCAAAGGCGGCTGGCGTTCTCCTGCGACATCAGCTTCGAAAGATGGCCGCCATCTTGGGTCCCGCCAGGGGGGGGACCTTTATCGGGAAGAATCCGTGGGTTTGGAGGTCCGAGTCCAGGGGAAGACCACAGTAACATGTTCGGGGTCGGTTCCCCTTCCCTCGGAACCGGTTCTTTCCGTCTCAGGTGCAATTTTAGGCAGGCAAAAGGATCAGGATACGGCGCCTCGGCCGGAGCACGGCGACTCAGCTTCCACTCGCCATGAGCTCCAGGCCACGCCCCCCATAAAAACATTTATGGTGGATTTTGAAGTTGCCTGTGTTCTGCAACATAGTTGCATTGGGGACACTTTTTACTATACTAAACAAATATAGGGCTATATAACGTTACAGTGATAATAACCTACCTAACACATGAACATTCACTCCTGACAGTACTGCCTAAACCCCATTGGCACAACGCCTTTGTCTTTTTTCTTTTTTTCTGTAAGGAGCATAAAGATACATGAATCCTCTTTGGGATGAAATAGCCATACACATGAACTTGTGTATGGAGCATACAAAACAGCGAAATGAAATTCCATCGGCACAGGTTTCATGGAGCTCATTTGCCCCTTGGAGTGTTTCTCACCCCTTTAGGTAGTTCTTTAGAGATGTTGGGCTTCTCCCCCTGGTAGCTGTTCTTTACGGAAAGGGATTCCTTTTTGCAGTTTGCAGTCATAGTTGCCATTGAGTCGCAGTTTCCTGGGTCTCAAGTTATGTCGCTCACTCTGTTGCTCCAGAAATGTCTTTGTGGATGAATGGCAATGATGCCAATGTCCAATGTCTCAGCAGAAGGGGTGAGTTTAGTGCAAAACACATCAGGCAATGGTGTGGGTAATCAAGAAGTTGATGCTTGCTTTTATGCATAAAGCGTGGACCCAAAACTAGCAGCCACAATAGCTTTGCTGCTGTCTGAGTGGTGACCAATGTCTGCGATGGCCCTTTTTCACCTGGGATGCAGTCCTAATGCTCGACAAATACCCAATCATCTGCCTGGATGCCGTGTTTTTGCCTCCCCAATGATGTTTAGAAAAGTACTCCAGTCAGCAACCTGTTTGCAGAGAGTAGACCTAGTTGATTAACAGTGGATATAACAAATAATTTGAAATTTGACACCCCATTCATTTGCTAGGCGGTCCATAACTACTTTGTAAAGAGACAATCCAACACCTGATTGCACTAATTCCTTTGCTGCATTAACAAAAGATACATTACTGTTGTTCCAAACAGTGTAAGGCAGTCCACATCATACTTCTACCCATTTTCTAAACATACGTTCTTATCACTAACACATCATTTTTCTTAACAGGGAGGCAGCTTTAATAAACCGTGGCTGTAATGCTTCAAAGGAAACTTAGGTGGCCGAAAATGTCTTTTTGGGGCTACCTGACTCTTCCCAATGTTACACACATACTAAAGAGTTTATGAAAGGCAATCGTGGTTGTCTTTAGTTTAGTGTTACTCCACACTGTAGTGAGCAATTTTACACTTTCCTTCTGCACCTAAATGAGACGGGCATGAGCATAGGACAACATTAAAGGTAAATATATATACATGGCAATTTCAATTTTCCCTCATTTTGCATATCTAGCCAATAACCACCGACATATTTCCCAGTCTGTTTCCATTCCTGAAACTCTTGCTCAGCCTTAATAGTTCACACTGTTTCAAGGGTATTATCAAATATGATATTCTCTGACTGCATCATGTGTGTAATACAAATAGGTGATACAGGGACTGCACAGTTGCCTTTGCAATTTGGTCAGCAAAAGCATTACCTTTCCCATGTCATTTATAATGGCCTTGTGTGCGCTGTATTTGATGACGGACAGGTTTTTCTTTACAGGGTCAGTGCATACAATAATTTTTAAATCTTGGTAGTATGCTGCATTTTTATCCCGTGCTCCAATGTGGAAGGAAAATATGCACACGCCTGTTTTTTGTCCCCCTTTGTTGAGTTAGTACAGAACGCACAGCTTTGTTTTTCATGCACAAACATAAATCCAGCGTGCCTAAAAGCAGGTGAATTACATAAAGCAGATTTTGAAATATCAAAACTCTCTTGCAGAGCAGCATTCCATGGCAAGGGAACTGGGGTGAGTTGCTTGCAATTGTTTCAAATTTAAAGCACATTTCTCAGTGACAACAAGCTGAGCCATGCACGATATAGGACATATACTGTACAGGATCAGATATTGGACATTGGACTTCGGACTGGCCCGATGTTGTGCAGTCTATTGTGCTATTAATTCCTTCATTTTCTTTTCCTTCTCCCCTTTATCTTTGGCATGGTGATTGGCATAATGCCTAGCCTCATGCGTTTGCATATCATTCTTTACGTGAGGCAACAATCCCTCTACAAAATGTGAACAAAAAGCTTTCTGTCACTTTGGAATAGCCATGTCCATTCCACTAGAGGTAAAAGCTTCTTCTTTTCATGAAAAATATCCTTCAACTGACTCCCCTTCTTCCTGTCTGCAAGCAGTCAATTTATACCAATTCATTTGCATGCGGGGAACCACTTGCTGGATACGTGTTATTAGCATGGCTGGATGAGCTATTATTTCTTTGGACAACTCCCCAGTCTTTCCCCTTTTATTCGCTGCCTCTGTCAGCTCCTCCCACTTTATGACAGGATCTAAACTGTCTTGCATTCTGCATCTATTGGGATCTATTGTCACGACTCTCGCCCAAAACCCCCTCTGGCAAACCCATTGTCCAGGTGGAGTCAGGACTCAGGCCTCTAGAGCCTGGCATCCTCTTCAAAAGCCCTCATGGGGCCAGTCCTATGGCGCCAGGCTCATACACCATAAACCATACACCATACACCATAAACAACAATGTGCTTGGGAACTACTTTATTGTATTGTCAGCCAACATGGAGGCATCCACATAGCTTGGTTCTTAAGATCCAAGCTATGCGGTCTAGTGTTTTGGGTGTGGCAGGCCTGGAACTACTTTCCCTGGTACTACTTCACCTGGGCTATATAAACCACACCCTGACTGCAGAACATGCTTCGTGTTACTTTGCGGCTTGCAACGTGACGCTCACCGTGTCCAGCTATCCCCTCGAACCTCGGAGAAGCAGAACCTGCAAGGAGACAAAAGGAACATCATTAGCAGCAGCATCTTACCTGCAGTCTTCATCTTTAAACACTTGCAGCTACTGAGAACAGCTTACTCGAATCTGCACGCCTCCCGGACAGAATGACCTGAAAGAGGAAGATGGAGGCAACATTAAAGAAAGCTGTAGAGACATTTACAAATTACGAAATTACAAACTGCTCAAAAGGCTTACCTAGCTGGTCGCCTCTCGGCTGGCACCACTCCGGACATTCCACTCACGCTGAAGAACAATGCGACCTACAAGGAAGGAAAACACAGGTTAGCAAAGGCAAGATTTTGCTGCGCATAGCGCTTACTTACCGCATCATAGCGCTCTTAATGCGCCATCATTTACTAGTGGGGCTCAACCAAGCCAGTTTGCCGCGCTGAAGCTCCGCATACCTAAAGGAGAAAAAGGAGACATTTTAAACAAAGAAAGGCATGCAGGATAGCAACAAAACTAAAGAACAGCAATAAGACCTACCTGAAAAATATCAAACGGGCCGGCGTCAGTGAAGTAACTGGACCGCACTCGCCCATGAAAGACAACGCGCCCCTGCAAAGAAGGCAGGACGGAGAGCACACCTAATTCTACCAGAAGGCACAACCTTCCCCGCAGACCACATCAGGGCAAAGCTGAGAAGCATACCAGCGAGTAACCCAGCTGGGTGGCGTCCCTGTGGATCCCAGGTGAGCGTAACATCTATATCCCCCAATGTAAGCAGAACTGTTTGAAGTACCCGGTCTTCCTGGGTATACCACTGTTTGGGATTTTGTCTAATATCAGGATAATCTTTAGTAAACAACAGTAATTCTATCTTGTTCCAAGGGACATGAACCTGGTGTGTCGGATTATCAGTGTCAAACCCAGGCACTTCTCTCATTGGAAACGCTTGAGTTACTGTAACGCTCACCTGATTCCCGTAGAGGCGCCGGTCTTGACTGGGCGTATACCGTATCTTCAAAGGTGATGTGTAACACACGGCTGGCTCTTTGGGCTGGACCTCTGCGCTGTATGTCTGACTCGAAGGGTAAGATGTCTGCAGATAGAAAATATGGGATTAAGGAACTGGGTTATTGAATGTCTCTCTCTTCTTCCCTTTCTCTTCTCCTGTAGAACCCCAAAGGTTAACGCTCTCACCTTAGGTAAGTGAACGCTGTGCTCTCCATCTGCCTCGGGGCAGGGTGCTGTAACCAGTTTCTTCACTGGATAAGGGGAGCAGGCCTCTTGACTTCAGAGGACTGCTGTCCGTCGTTTACTGCACGAACGGTAAGTTTCGAGTAATTCTAATGTCTTTAAAGTCTTTAGTAATGATGTCTCTTGTTTTGCAGGGTTCCGGCGATGGCGGATGACGGGCTGAAGTGAGTTGAAGATGGAGCCCGTGTGATGAATAGAAGCGCCTGGAAGCACGTAAGTAAGCGCTTGTTGCCTGCTTCACGATGCGCTCTAACTGTCTTTTTATTTTGCAGGTACAAGTTCGGAGCGGCTGCAGGGTGCCGGAATACCCACTGGGTTAGATGTGGAAAGGAGTAATGGCACGTGAGTATTAAAGTTCCCCAATGTCTTTAAACGCACCTTGTTTTGTCTTTCAGATGCGGGATGCAGCGCCGAAGGCCTCCGGAGCGTGCGAAGAGTTGGTAAGCTTTTGTCTTTCAGATGCCGGAATGCAGTGTGAAGACCTCCGGAGCGCACGAAAAGTAGGTAAGCCTTTGTCTTTCAGATGCCGGAATGCAGCGCGAGGCGTTGCTGACAGCCGATGGACCAGGTAAGTGAAGAGCTGTCACTGAAGACCGTAATGCTAACCTGTTCTTTCTTGTCTTTATAGGTGTTGCTGAAGACTGGATTCAGGATGGTAAGCCTTTTTCCTTAGGCCCAGGATCAGATGCAGAAGACACGATGAGCGTTCTGCTGCAGAGGATGCAGAATAACGCAAAGCAAGATTCATCCATCGGGTGTGGTTTAAATAGCCTCCTGTAGTGCTTAGGTGTCTCCTTCCACAGCCACGCCTAGGTAAGAAAAGAGTTCCTGCTTTCCAGAAGAGTTCCAGTGTTCTGAATCTAGGGAGTGGCTCCTGCCCCACCCAACAGGAAAAGTAGTTCCAAACAGAAGAGGATCAGAGGCTCAACTGGCAGGCAAGTAAGCAGCATGGTCTGCTGCAGGTAAGTCCACCCAAGCATTATGAGCCCGGCGCTTCCAGCGCTGGGACTGGGCATATTTATGAGCCTGGTGCCACTGGCGCCAGGACTGGGTCCAAAAGGTCCCAATTGGGACTGGTTGGCACTCGGAACCTGGGTTATGGATCTGCTTCCAAGGGAGTTGGGAAAACCCTGACCTTTTGGAAGCAGAGATCATGACAGTACCCCCCCTCAAGGCCCCTCCCAAACCGGGCTTCTCCGGGGGTTTTGGCTTGTCAGGAAATGTTCGGTGAAATCTTTTGATTAGGCGAGGAGCGTGGACATATTCAGCAGGTTCCCAGGATCTCTCTTGGGGGCCGTAGCCTTTCCAGTCAATTAGGTAAAATAGTTTAGATTTGGAGATCTTGGAGTCCAGAATGCTTTTGACTTCAAACTCGAGTTCTCCATCAACTAGGATAGGTTTTGGAGATTTAGTTAGTCGGGTTTGAGGTTGCACGGGTTTTAATAGAGAGACGTGGAAGACCGGATGTATCTTCATGTGCGGGGGCAAGTCCAACTTGACCGCTACTGGGTTTACTATGGTAGTGATGGAATAGGGACCAAGGTATCTTGGGTTGAATGTGCGTGGCCCTTTTAGAGGTAGATATTTGGTGGATAACCAGACTTGATCCCCTACTTGATATTGAGGGGCTTCCTTCCGATGTTGATCTGCTCCTTTCTTGTATTGTTCTTTAGCCCTTTGAAGGTGAGAAATAGCTTCCTTAAAGGCTTGGGTGATTGTAGAATGCAGGTAGTCTACTGCTGGTGTTTCAAGATCTTGGAGGGGATCCAACTCCGAGGTTCGAGGGTGACTGCCGTACAAAAGAAAAAACGGGGTTTTCCCAGTTCCCGAATGGACAGAGTTATTGTAGGCATATTCGGCTATCCAAAGGATGTCTTTCCAAGTTTTTTCAGTTTGTTGCAGCATGCAGCGTAAATACTGTTCCAGAGTTTGATTGGTCCTCTCGGTTTGTCCGTCGGTCTGAGGGTGGTGACTGGTCGATAGTCTCACATCAATTTGAGCCGACCGACAGCAACTTCGCCAAAAATGAGAAATAAATTGACTACCTCGATCCGAAATTAGAACCGAAGGAAAACCGTGCAGTCGGACGATGTTTTCGAGAAATTCTCGGGCCAGAGTTGCTGCTGTTGGCAAGCCTTTGAGCGGAATGAAATGCGCCATCTTGGAGAATAAGTCCACGATTACTAGAATCGTATTGTATCCGGAGCATGGAGGTAGGTCGGTGATGAAGTCCATAGAAAGCGTATGCCAAGGGCGAGGTGGGATGTCAATAGGGCGTAAGAGGCCTGCTGGTCTTTCCTTTTGACTCTTGTTTTGGGCGCATACTCCACAGGACATTATAAAGTCTCTGATATCTTTTTTCCAAGACGGCCACCAGAAGTAGCGCTTGATCTTTTCTGAGGTCTTGGCCATACCGGGATGTCCTTCCATTAAAGAATCGTGATAACAAGAGATTACTTTTTTCTGTAAATCTGTGCTGGGTAGGTATAATCGTTCTTGGAAATACAATAAGTTGTCCTTTACTGCAAAGTCCTTTCCCTGCAGATGCCAATTCTGTATGTCTGCTGGAGTTACAAGTTGCCTGGCTTTATCCTTAACTTCCTCTATGGATTCTGTGGCGATTACACCCAGAATTCTTTGTTCGGGAATGATTGGTACAGGTTTAGGGTTGATCAAGTGTTCTTCCACTCCCATCCGAGAAAGGGCATCAGCTTTACCGTTCTTTGTACCAGGTCGATAGGTAATTATGAAGTCAAACTCGGCAAAGAATAATGCCCAACGGAGTTGTCTAGAGGATTGGGCTTTTGCGGTTTTCAAATATTGCAGGTTTCGGTGATCCGTAATCACAGTAACGGTGTGTCGGGCCCCCAGCAGATAATGCCGCCAAGCCTTAAAGGCAGACTTGATAGCCAGAAGTTCCTTGTCAGTAATCGTGTAATTGATTTCAGGAGGCGAGAATTTGCGGGACCAAAATGCCACGGGATGCAACTGATTGGTTACCGGGTCCTTTTGTGATAGAACCGCCCCCATGGCAAGGCTTGAAGCATCAGTTTCCACGATGTAGGGGAGTTCGGGGCGAGGGTGTTTTAAGATTGGTGCAGAGATAAATTTAGTCTTCAAATCCTGGAAAGCTTGTTCCGCCTCGGTAGACCATTCAAAACGTTTGTTTTTCTTTAACAAGGCAGTGATGGGCTGGACTATTCGAGAGAATTCGGGGATAAACCTGCGGTAAAAGTTAGCGAAGCCTAACATGCTTTGCACACCTTTTACGGAGGATGGTGATGGCCATTTGAGAACTGCATCGACCTACTTTGAATCCATACGCACTCCGCCAGGTGATAATATGAATCCCAAGAATTCAACTTCAGTCACGTTGAAAACACATTTTTCCAACTTAGCGAAAAGTTTGTGTTGACGCAATCTTTCGAGGACCATTTTCACGTGTTTCCGATGTTCAGATTCCGATGAAGAATAAACGAGGATGTCGTCAATGTAAACAACAACACACACATCTATGAGCTCTCTGAGGACATCGTTCATAAAATATTGAAAGGCGGCCGGGGCATTGCAAAGTCCGAAGGGCATGACCTGATATTCAAATAGCCCATACTTGGTGCGTAAGGCCGTCTTCCATTCATCGCCCTCTTTTACTCGTACCAAGTGGTAAGCTCCTCTAAGATCCAGCTTTGTATATATGCATGCTTTTCTGACTTGGTCCAGGAGTTCAGGGATCAAAGGTAACGGATATCTATTCTTAACGGTGATCTGGTTCAGGGAGCGATAATCTATACAAGTTCTAAGGTCTCCTTCCTTTTTTGGAACGAAGAACAAAGCTGAAGAAGCAGGGGACTTGGAAGGACGAATAAACCCATTTGCCAGGTATTGATCCAGGTATTGTCGAAGGTGAAGGTTCTCAGGCTCGGTGAGGGCATAAATTCTACTACAAGGAGGAGTAGATCCAGGTATCAGGTCTATCTGGCAGTCATAAGACCTATGAGGAGGTAGAGAGTTAGCCTGATCCTTCCGGAAAACATCTTGGTATTCTAGGTATTCGGGAGGTAACTGGGGAGTCTCTGAAGAAATTGCTGCCAGTGCAACACCAGGTGGAGGGTGACAAGTGGAGACACATTCTGGAAACTGGACCGTTCTTGCTCGCCAATCGATCAGAGGATTGTGTTTCTCTAACCAAGGTATTCCTAGAATAATCTGAAACTGAGGGGCCTTGATCACATCGAACACGATCTTCTCATGGTGTCCATCTTGACTTACTAGCGTCACCTCTTGAGTGGTATGCGTTACTGGCCCGGAGGCTATCTCTGTACCATCCACCGTAGTAATGACGTCCTTTACAGCCTTGGGACAAAGAGTTAGATTCATCCTCAAAACCATTTCATGATCCACATAATTGCCGATGGCACCGCTGTCGACGTAAGCTTCAATTGCATGTAATCGATCCGGATTATCAGGACTAATGAGGACCATAGGTATCACGAAATGCGAGGTCACGGAACTGGTTTTCACGCTCGGCAAGAGGACCTCTACTCTTGTCGGGCGAGGTCGTTTCCCTGCTCAGAGTTTGGAACTTTGGTAACTGCAGCTCCTACTGCCTTCTTGGCAGGTTTCACCAGACAGTCTCGAAGAAAGTGCCCTGAGTTTCCGCAATAGAGGCATAATTGCAACTGTTTTCTCCTTTCCCGCTCCTTTTGTGTTAGAGGACCTTTCAGACCCCCTATTTGCATGGGTTCCCCGGAGTCTACTCCTTTAGAAGGAGTTGGCGGTTTGGAAAATACTCGAGCATCAAACTTGGAACGATCGGCCTTCCTGTTCTGCAGTCTGTGATCTATTTGAACGACTAAGTCTATATAGTCCAAACAATCTTGTGGGGGATTCACTACTTGGGCTAACACATCTTTGAGCTCTCCACGTAGACCTCTATAAAACAGCGTAATCCTTTTGTCCTCAGGCCATTGAGTTTCCACTATCAGTCTGTTGAAAGACGCAATATAAGCCAAAAGGTCTTGATTACCTTGTCGCAACGAAAGAAGCTCATTGTCCAAGGCCTGTGAATGTCTTGCGAACAGTTTTTCCATACTGAGCTGAAAAGCTTGAAAATCATGGAGGACCGGATCATCTTGATTTACTAGAGGGATCGACCAGTCTGCCGCATTGCCACTAAGGTACGAAAGCACGAAAGCTACTTTAGCTTGATCAGTTGGAAAGGCTGCTGGCCGGCATAAGAAATGCAACCGGCACTGATTGATAAATACTGCAAACCTCTTTGGGTCACCAGAAAATCGTTCGGGCGGAGCCAGAGGTACATTCCCAGGTAGGTTGATCTGCACTGGATTCATAGAGGATGTAGAAGGAAGATTTCCCCCAGATGCGGGTAACGGGGTCTGTCCGGCTTGTGACTGTAGCAATTGTCTAGCGAGATCATCTGTTCGCTCCTTGGAAATAATCAGTTCCCTTCTTAGAGCGTTCGTTTCCTGACGGGCTGCATGCACTTCTGCCCTTAGTTCCCCAAGTAACTGGGCTAGCTGGTCGGTATCCGAGGTTTCCATAGCGCCTGGACGGGAGTTTTGTGGTAGGCTTTGCGTTCTGTAACGCTCACCTGATTCCCGTAGAGGCGCCGGTCTTGACTGGGCGTATACCGTATCTTCAAAGGTGATGTGTAACACACGGCTGGCTCTTTGGGCTGGACCTCTGCGCTGTATGTCTGACTCGAAGGGTAAGATGTCTGCAGATAGAAAATATGGGATTAAGGAACTGGGTTATTGAATGTCTCTCTCTTCTTCCCTTTCTCTTCTCCTGTAGAACCCCAAAGATTAACGCTCTCACCTTATGTAAGTGAACGCTGTGCTCTCCATCTGCCTCGGGGCAGGGTGCTGTAACCAGTTTCTTCACTGGATAAGGGGAGCAGGCCTCTTGACTTCAGAGGACTGCTGTCCGTCGTTTACTGCACGAACGGTAAGTTTCGAGTAATTCTAATGTCTTTAAAGTCTTTAGTAATGATGTCTCTTGTTTTGCAGGGTTCCGGCGATGGCGGATGACGGGCTGAAGTGAGTTGAAGATGGAGCCCGTGTGATGAATAGAAGCGCCTGGAAGCACGTAAGTAAGCGCTTGTTGCCTGCTTCACGATGCGCTCTAACTGTCTTTTTATTTTGCAGGTACAAGTTCGGAGCGGCTGCAGGGTGCCGGAATACCCACTGGGTTAGATGTGGAAAGGAGTAATGGCACGTGAGTATTAAAGTTCCCCAATGTCTTTAAACGCACCTTGTTTTGTCTTTCAGATGCGGGATGCAGCGCCGAAGGCCTCCGGAGCGTGCGAAGAGTTGGTAAGCTTTTGTCTTTCAGATGCCGGAATGCAGTGTGAAGACCTCCGGAGCGCACGAAGAGTAGGTAAGCCTTTGTCTTTCAGATGCCGGAATGCAGCGCGAGGCGTTGGTGACAGCCGATGGACCAGGTAAGTGAAGAGCTGTCACTGAAGACCGTAATGCTAACCTGTTCTTTCTTGTCTTTATAGGTGTTGCTGAAGACTGGATTCAGGATGGTAAGCCTTTTTCCTTAGGCCCAGGATCAGATGCAGAAGACACGATGAGCGTTCTGCTGCAGAGGATGCAGAATAACGCAAAGCAAGATTCATCCATCAGGTGTGGTTTAAATAGCCTCCTGTAGTGCTTAGGTCCCTCCTTCCACAGCCACGCCTAGGTAAGAAAAGAGTTCCTGCTTTCCAGAAGAGTTCCAGTGTTCTGAATCTAGGGAGTGGCTCCTGCCCCACCCAACAGGAAAAGTAGTTCCAAACAGAAGAGGATCAGAGGCTCAACTGGCAGGCAAGTAAGCAGCATGGTCTGCTGCAGGTAAGTCCACCCAAGCATTATGAACCCGGCGCTTCCAGCGCTGGGACTGGGCATATTTGAGCCTGGTGCCACTGGCGCCAGGACTGGGTCCAAAAGGTCCCAATTGGGACTGGTTGGCACTCGGAACCTGGGTTATGGATCTGCTTCCAAGGGAGTTGGGAAAACCCTGACCTTTTGGAAGCAGAGATCATGACAGTTACCATAGACTTAGATGGGGCACTTATGATCCACAATACAAATCTTGACACTATTGCAGGACAGAAGTTTGAATCAAGCTTATACTCTTGGATTCCTTGGTCTATGTTCTCATATTCATCGGGCAGGGGATATACTTCATCCCTCTCATTCACATTGTTATGTAACAGCCACATTTGTTTACATAGCCTTTGTATTATTGCAAATATAGGCGTATCTCGTGGCTGGGTCACGTACACTTGAGCCTGTTCTACTCCTTCCACCCCAGGATCCATGCCAACACTACTGTAGTCCATGTAGTGAGCTGTAATCCTGTGGGCACGAGGTGGCGAGAAAACCACCTTATCGCTAGGTACTTGATAGGGGGGTGAGGGAGGCCTTTTAACCATTAAACATTCTAACAACGGATCTGTTTCATCCTCGAAGGTCACTTTTGATTCAGGCATCGGGGCTGAGGGGTAAGCCCTGGCTAAATACACAACCTTAATCCTCATTGTATTTTCGTAGTCTCCCTCATACCAAACTTTTTTTATCTCTTTCTGATCATATGCACGCTTTCTCTTTCTCAGATTGTGGCTTATGTTTTTTAATCTGTGCTTCCCTTATAGATTTTTGTTGAGCATAATCTTCCCATTGTTTACACGTTTCCCATTGCAGGGGTCTAATGGCCTTATCGCGCTTAGCAGCTAATATTTTCCTTAAATACTTAAATATCGAATTTTTTCTAGGGCAAAAGAGCCATTCACGGGGAATTGTAAATCGGGGTTGTTAGCAGTGTATTCATGCCATTTTTGCAAAAACACTACCCCCAAACCTCTCCTGATCATTAGCTCCCACCCTGGCGTACCCTCCAGGGGAAAAGATACATGTTTTTCTAATTCCGGTCGGCTCTTACAACATTGCAATCCCATTTCTGTCCTACATACTTTTGTTTCCTCCTTACTTTGTGATCACAAAGCTGCTTTGATTATGTCCCACTTTACGTGCAGTGTGCCCATAATCAATGCATTCTACATGCTTATTTCATGATTCATGTCTACCATGGTTTCAACTTGTGTCACCAACTGTATTTCTCTATAGTTCATTAACAATATGCTCCCTATAGAAAACAGTACATTACATATCCAAGTGTAATTACATATCCAAGTGTATTTCCCTATGGTTCATTAACAATGTGCTTCGACAGGGAACACAGCATTACATATTGAAGTGTATTTCTCTATGGTTCATTAACAGTATGCGCTCTTAGAAAATGCATTTCATTTTGAGAACATCAGACCATACACCATTATTCTGAAATGGTCCCACCCCTTTTTCTGCAGTATTCTGTGCCAGTTCTTCACCAGTAATGTAAATCCCTTTTCTTCTCAGACGGGGATCCTCCGTTACAGAGATCAGGTGTCGAAGAGGTCAGCTGGTGAGGGAAAGTGTGGCTGCAGGAAAACTCTTCTCCAAATAACCGCAGTGCGCCCTAACGCCTGACTCCCAAACTTTTCCTGCTCTCTGACCGTGGCACATTTAGTCAAACTGGATCTTAACTGCAATGAGGTCCCATCGGGTGGTGCCAACTGTGGGAAAATACTTCTAGTATTCCCGCGTGTGTTCAGAAAATAACTTTAAGGTAAAATGAAACACTAGAACAGAATGTTTGTTTTTAAAGCTCAGTGAGACGGGTTTATTACGCTGCGGCAAACGCAGCATGGTTTCAAGCCACCATTTGAACCTCCACTCGCTCTCTCACTCTCTCTCACTTTCTCTCTCACTTTCACGGTCTAACTCTCTCTCTCTCACGCTCTCACATTCTTTCTCTCTCTCGCACTCTCTCTGACTCTCTCTCAGCCACATCTTTATACATTTACAACCCATATAGTATTACAACAGGCCATTGACTCGGAGCTAAAATTGAACTCCAGCCGGGGTTTCACCTTACTTTGCGCAGCTGTTCCTATGCTAATATAACATACTGGGCCTTGCTTCGAGGGCACGTAGACCAGCTGAATCCTAAAAAGGACATTCTATGTTTTTGCAGGCAAAGGGCTTCTTTAGAAAGAACATGTTTGCAGTTATCGGTTTAGAGAACCTATGTTAAACAACTTCCAAAACATATATTACTAACACAGTGAACGGTCACATCAAAAGAGGTGCTACTCAATGCCTGTCTGCAGAACTCTCATGTTTCCTGTGGCCTTGGGCGAGACGCCCATCCAGGCCTGCTTTTCTTGGAATTCTGTGACATGTCGTTTTCCTACATTTCAAATGGGAAAATAAAAACGACATGCCCCAGAATCCAAAAGGGGGGAAAACAGGACTGGATGACCTTCTCACAAACAGCCACCAGAAATGTGAGGGCTCTACATCTGCAGTTGTGCTAGAGGTGTGTTGTCGATTTGGACTTTGGAATTAGTCTTGTATTCCTCATTAAAGAGATTCACAGACCTAGCGCACCACTGCTTCCCGCATTAAAAATAACTGCAAGTGAATGTGGACCCCTGTGTGCTCTTTTCCTGGCTGTGGAATTGTGTATGCGGCAAGCATGAGCACAGCACAACTATATCTATTTTGACATGGAACGATAAATATTTGTAAATTCATGTAAATCACGAGCCATGGCCTCATGAGGAGGTGGGGATTTCTGACCACAGCACAGCACAGCACACCACCATGCCTTGTTGAACACAAAGTGTTGGCGACATCTATGCATATGAAGGACCTGATCATGCACGCAGATCTTCCATATTCAATGAATGGCTCTCTGTAAACTTAAACATTAGTATAGATATATGATGCAATGCGTTACGTTAAAACATGTGCAAATTGGCATGTTAAAATCTATGTAGATCCCCAGAAAAATGTGTTAAGGTCCATTGCATGTACCCCCTTTTGTACCAAGTAGCTGGTCCTTGTCACATATATCAAAAAAAGGTAGCAGGCGCTCCTCTCCAGAATGAACATGGCATGATAACCTGTTCTGAGATGAGAGTTTGCAGCAGACGCTTTTTGCTCACTGTACCTTTCACAGATGGGAAATACCCATTTGCATATCAGTCTTTGTCCCGCCCACATGGGCAGTCCAGCACCGAAATGCTATGGCAATTCCTTTCTGAACAAGAGTACCAACAGCAACCCCATACACGTGTTTCAGCCTTGTTGGGCCTCATTAGTGAGGTGAAGATGTGCCTCTCTGAGCAGAGTGAGCAGGGAGTCCACGTCTGGTTGCCCCCAGGTAACTCGGGGTGCCCAACCCCAAGTTCCTTGCACATATTCAAAAAAAGGTAGCAGGCGCTCCTCTCCAGAATGAACATGGCATGATAACCTGTTCTGTGATGAGTTTGCAGGACACGCATTTTGCTCACTGTACCTTTCACAGATGGGAAATACCCATTTGCATATCAGTCTTTGTCCCGCCCACATGGGCAGTCCAGCACCGAAATGCTTTGGCAATTCCTTTCGGAACAAGAATACCAAGAGCAACCCCATACATGTGTTTCAGCCTTGTTGGGCCTCATCAGTGTCCTTGTCACAACCCATGCTTAAACTGTTGTACGTCTCCCCAGTGCTGGAGGTGAAGCTCCCACCTCCTTCCTATAGACGCTGAAATCTACCACTTTTTCATCCATCTGAATTTAGTCTGACAGTGGGCCTTACATCTCTGGGTATTTGTCTTCTAGGGGGCATTTTGGGATAGCTGGAGCACAGCTTCATGTAACAGATGACATTTTTGTCTTTCTTTTTTCTTATTTTTCCTTGCAGAAAGAACATCTGAACAAAAATGATTTCCGGTTTTGCGTGCACTATCACGTAAACAACTGTGCTCTGAACTTTTTGAATGACGAGGCCGGATTATATTTCGGCATACTATTTTAAAGGTATGTTTTGAATTATTATTTTACTTTATTGCACTAAACAGATATTCATGTATTTTCTGTCTAGTTACCTGCCTAGGTATTTTATTTTTAAATTAATCTGTTTTTTTTTTTTACTTTGAGCACCAACATTGCTTGATGTCTAAGAGATGCCTAGTAAACTGAAATAGGTGGTTGGTTGTTTATAATGCATCCATCCTCACTTCCTTTTACAGCTACTATGGATCATGCTCAGTATTTTAATATGTGAACAAGATCAAAATGTTGCTTTCTGTAAAAGGTGTCCCTCATGGACCCTGTGTGGGTCTGGTTCCTTACGGTTTGCACCGGAGGAAATCGGGAGATGCTTGGGAGGGGTTCCAGATTTTAATGTTTTCCCTTATGCCTTAAAGCCTAAACCGTAGAAATTCTGGAGATGTCTAGAACATCCCCGAGATACTCATCTGCAAATGTCATTCAGAAAGATTTGCTCAAGCATCAGAGATGCTCCATACATTTGCAAAAATGTTAAAAATCTGTTTGTTCTGGTACACTTGTGGCTGACCCATCATCTTTGTGGCCACACTCCTGGGGGCTAATGCAGCACATGCAGCAGGTGGACCGACACAGATAAAAAGTCTGCATTACTTTTTCACATGTGCCTGTGGCTCCTTGCGCCACCTGCAGCACATAATTGGAATGCACCTCGGTGGCTCCCAGCTCCTGCCTTCTGCATATTCATAGGCCAGAAAAGGGCAGTCCTGCCCAATCAGGGATCCGGCAGGCTTTAGCCGTCCCCTCCAGCAAAGGCCCACATCGAAGGTCATGTCTGTGCTTGTCATGGCCGAGGAGGGCTCGGAGGACCCTGAGGGCCCCACCTTTTTTTATCCTGCTTCGAATCATGATGCAGCCTCCTGATGTAGCCAGCTCCCACACAAACTTGGGCCCCTGCACCTCCAGGCTCTCTGCAGATCGACCAGTGAGTGATGGCTGAACTTTACCACTGCCTCCTCCACTGACAATTCTGAACCCTATATGTGCCTTTCTCACTTTGCCTTCTTGACTCACCAAATCTACCTCTTCCTCACTGCATTTTGTGCCCCTGTTTCTTTTCCGACTCTTGGTGTGTGTGTGTTTAACATCTTGCACCCCTTTTTGCACTGCATTTTGTGTCCTTTGTGTCCCTCTTGCACCTACTAGGCCGCCTGGTGAGTTTGGGCTAGGACTGTGTTGTGCAGCCACTCCTCTTTCCTTCAACTATCCTCTGCCACCCTGATGGCGCTCACCATCTCTCCAATCTTCTCTGAAAGCTACACTATCACCTACCCTCCCTCTATTACGAGGAAAAAAGCACAAATAAGTCATCCTGACCTCCAACTCTGGCGTATGCGTCGCAGACACCAATGTCAGTGCAACGTCCAGACAGGTGTTCACTGATATCCTTTTATCTCTTTCCCCTCCCCAGAGCTACGTACTCCTCATCGCATCTCTACTCTCTCCCCTTTCGCATCCTCTCCCTTTAATGGTGGCACCAAATGGGAAGTCATCTTGGCGGGCTTCTCATCATCCCGGTGTATCATTAATGTCTACCACACTGGCCGTATCTGGGTTCAGTGTCCTCAACCCAACCTCCTTCTCTTTGACCGGCGCTTGCCATCCCTCATTAACTTCCTTCCACTCTGTCTCTCCCCCTCCGACTGGTGTACCACGCCCCTATACCCCTCCTTGGAAAACCTTCAAAGGTGGAGACCTCCTTCATCTAGCCACACTTAATGCTCGCTCAGCCAACAAACACTCCACTGACATCTTCTGCCTCCTTCTTGAAGACATTGACTTCCACATCCTTGCTCTTACCGAGACGTGGTTCAATGCCAGTTCATAGCTACTTTTCACTCCCTTCTCCCCGATAGCTGCAAGATAATCTCCAAGCCCTGCCCTAACCGTGCTGGCGATGGGGGTGCCTTGATTTTTCCCTGAGTGGATCCCTTCCTCCCTCATTCACACTGAGCTTTTGAAAGCTTGGTTTGCAAGTTGGTCATCTCGCCCTCCTCCTCTCTGACAATTGCCACCATCTAAAGGCCTCTTGGCTCTACCACCCTGTTGCTCTCTGAATGGGCTGATTTCTGCTCCTTTCTCCTCTTAACCACCACTAAAATCCTTCTCTTGGGTGACTGCAAAATTCATCTGGACTCCTCTATCACAGCATCCACTCTCTTCCACGACCTCTGCATCTAGCTTTCCCTCTCCATTCTCCTTTCTGGTCCAACCCACTCGGCTGGACACACTTGACACCCTCATCAACTCTAATCTTTCACTTTCCTCCCCACTGACCACCCCTCTCTCCTGGTCCGATCACTCTCTCCTCTCACCTGGGTACCGTCAGCCCTCTGGCCTCACCTCCTCCAGCCCTGCCAACCTTATTCACAAACATCCCTCCGATGAAATGAGTGCCAGCTGCTGCCTTTGCATCCACCTTCACAGCCCCTCTCCCCAGCCCAGACTCTACCTCTGACTCTGCTCTCAGCAACCTCCATCTTGCCATTAGTAACACTCTAGACATTCTTGTCCGAGTCATAAGGATCCACCTGAAACCTGACTCCAAGCATAATATCTGGTAGGACTCTAAACTTGTAACCCAGAAACTCAAGTGCAGAGCTGCAGAACGTAAGAGGCAGACCTCTGGCCTGTCGCCTGCTCCAAAGACAATACAGACTTTGCAGCCACACCAAGAAAAGGGATCTCTGGTGCATGCAACAACACTGAACTCTTTAAAATCTGCAGGGAACTAGCCAACCCTTCCGCAGTCTCATCCTCCCCTCTGCAACGAATTGGCCACACACTTCACTACTAATACCCAAGAGATACTGTGCACCCTTGCGTCCCTCTCCCCCACCCCTCCTCCACTCCTTTGGCCTCCCACCATCCTTCTTCCTCTCTCCTTCTCCCCTGTCACACCTGATGAGGTCATCCAGATTTGTCTGCTCCATGAAGGTCTCCTACAAACAGGTTTCCTCTTGCTCCTCCAGAACCATTAAGCACAGTATTGGCTCACTTGCCCCTGCACTTGCTGATTTCTGCAACCACACTTTTGCCACTGTTTCTTTCCCCTTCTCCCTAAATCACTCCCTTGTGCACCCACTCCTGAAAAAACCTTCAGCAAACACCACTTGTCCAGCCAACTACCGTCCTATTTCTATCACCCCCTTCCTCAGGAAACTACTGGAGAAGCTGGCCTTCCCCCAGCTTACTTCACACACTGAACTTTGTAGCGGTCTCCATGACCATCAATCTGGATTCCAAGAATCCAGAAGCACGGGACCTGCTTCTCTGAACACCTGTGAAGAACTGCTTGCATCTCTGGATTGTAACTGCCCAGCTGTCCTCATTCTACTTGACCTCTCCTCTGATGTATCTCGGAGCAGGCGCTGGACTGGTTGACCTCCTTCTTAAGTGACCGCCTGTCCCAAGTTATTCTGGGCACCTTCTCCACCCCTACCTCTCTCTCCACCTGTGATGTAACTCCATTGCTCCAGCCCCCCCAACCCCTGGCTCTTTAACAATTACCTTGCTCCACTGACACTTCTCATTTCCACTTTCACCCCTAACTTCCAGTGCTATGTAGATGACACACAACTCTTCTCTTCAAACATCCCATTGACCTTCTTACTCATCCGGACTGCCTACCTGCCATCCAGTCCTGGTGCACTTCCAACGATCTCTGCCTCAATGCCAGCAAGATGGATATATTTCCTATTAGGAACCTTGCTCCCTCTTTCTTCCACTCACTCTGGCCTTCCTCTATGGGCTCCCCCCTTCTCCTTCATCTGAAGCCAGAAACCCTGGAGTCATCTTCGACCCCCCTTCCTTCCTCCCTCACATTCAGGACATTGCCAAGAAGACCCTTTTCTCACTTCCCCCAGAAGCCCAATATTACCAGAGCCCAGGTTCTCTCTAGGCCAGACTACTGCAATAGCCTTCTCTTTAATCTACCTTCTTCCTCCCTATGACCCCTCCAACTAATAAAGAATCGGGCAGCAAGACCAACCCTTGGCCTCAAGCCCAGGGACCACATCTCTCCTGCCCTAAAAACTCTTCACTGGCTCCCAGTTGCTGCAAGGATAAAATTCAAATCCCTCTGCATCATCCAGAAGCTGTTTGGGGACGGGGACTACACTATCTGCAACTTGCTCTTACTAAATACTCTCCCTCTAGACCTCTACATTCGTCTGGTACCAACTCTCTGTGTGTTAAGTTTTTCGCTAGACAGGGGTCGGTGGCTGATATCTTTTTAAACCCCATCCCCCTTCCTGTTCGTCTTGAGCCGGATCTCCTCAAATTCCAGAAGCTCCTCAAGACTTTCCCTTTCACCTCCTCCTTCCCTCCTTCCTCCTGCTGCTAATCCCACAGTTGCTGAGATTGGTGACCAGGGCCCTTGTGTCCTTCGGGGCCCTGGCCTCCCACACCCAATTGCCTTCAGCCTCTGCCTACCCACAGTGCTTGCCTTGGCACCCACTGGCCGATGCCACTGTAGGCCTGCACTTACCTATTTATTGCAGCTGAACACTCCCTAGTACTTCCTACACTGGGAACTTACATCTACTGCTCACCCCCTCTACTATCTCTCTGTACTTGCACTCTCTGAATGCTCACATGTCCGAGTAGGTCCGTCTGTATCCTCCAGTGTATTACATTTTCAATCCCATGTTCCCTCCCCACAATTGACTTGTATAAGCGCCTAACAAATGCATAATAAAATAACAAATGAAACATCTACAGCTGTGCTCCATTAGTTAGGCTTTGCAAATCGGTTATAAGGTAGAAGTTGAAAATTTGTGATGCAGATGCTCACCGGCAGCTCCCGATTTGCTCCAGTGCAGGTTTTTGAGTTAGGGGCCCATGTGTTCTACTGGACATATCTCTCTATGCCAATGTAATGTTTACATTCACTGAATAGGATTTAGTACATGTGCTTTCCCCTCTTGTAGTTCTTTACAGACAAGCAATATTGTCGCTCCTTTTGCTGTCAGTCTTGCATGCCACAGAAATCGAACATCATGTTTTGTTGCATCAGCAGACACTGTTTTTCACTTGCTATACTGGACTATCATTATATATATATATATATAATTTCTGAGGCTTGTTGAATCTGCTTAGGTCACATGCTGTGCATAGGCCGACATCTAGTGGAAGCTGCAGAGTATTACAGTTTGTTTTTCGAAACTCGAAAATGGGCGTCGACACAGGGCGTGCCAGTAATACTATCCCTAGTGTGACATCCACTGTACCCATGATCCCTCACGCGTCTAGGACCCTCAGATTGTTTTTTTCCGCCATACTGGTCTGAAGCATTCTGCGGAGTTCCCTGGCCTTAGCCATACTTTTGCTAAAATATTGTTATATTTCCCCATTTCTCCACCCCAAACGTCGAGTCACCGAACATCCACACTCGATGCCGGCACGGAGAAAGAATCAACCGTTGAGAGCTGCACGACAGATTTGGGCCTTGAAAGGCCTCTGGCCTCGGCCCGGGCCTAGGAAGACTTCTGGCCTCGGCCCAGCAAGTAGGGAGAGTGGGAGGTGGACATACTCTACACTCTTTTGGTATATAGGTACATTCTTATATATTCCTACACTTATTAGCCCGCTGCCACAAGGTGCGTATGGAGGGTACCCCTTTCCAATTTTGCCCCAAGTGCAACCGCAACTACCCTTGGGTTGACAGGCACGCCACGTGCAATCTCTGCTTACCGGGGGACCACCCCGAGGCTAACTGCAGAGCGTGTAGTAGGTTCAAACTGAAAACACTCAAGGACCGTTCGATCAAGCGTTGGGCCCACCATGCCAGGCGTCAAGAGGCCATGGCAGCGGGGGGCGACCTTCAGCGATGGCAGCGACGCTCTGCTTTCGGACAGCGAGGGCAACGTGGCGTCAATTGACAGCCAAGCGCAAGTCCCCGAACTCGGAAGGTCGTCCGGCAGGGCGGCTATGGGGAAGACCCCCGGCGACACAAGCGCTACCCACAGCACCTCCACAAAACACATGAAGTCCAACCGAGACTCGACGCGCACGCAGAGTACTCGGAAAGAGGCACATACAGAACGGTCCGAATCGGTGTCCTCTGGGCGTTCTCGATCTAAATCGCTGCATGACTCCAGGCAACCATCCACTGTTGCCAGAAGTTCCTCGCTCCCCAAGGTAACGGAGGTTCGATCGTCAGAAGACGAAACCGACCTCGATCCCCAGTCCGCACTCCAGGAGTCTGCGTCAACAGGCCGCGTAAAGGCTGCTCCCGAGTCACAACCTCCACTATCCAGAGATAGGGACGCTACCCCCGAACCTCGGTGGCAGGCGTCGAAAGACTCTGGAGGGTCGAAAAAACAGGGTAAACACTCTTCCACACACGGGGAAGGGGAAAAACAACAGAGGAAGCAGTCTCAGCCTACTTCCAAACCTCAAAAACGTTCTACCCCACATGAACAAATGGACAAGTCTCGGTCTTCTGTTATCCCAAAGACCCCTGTTCAAACCAGTAGGTCTAGTCTAGATAAGACAGGGAAAGGCCTTCAAGAAAGAATCATTCCCAGTTCAAGAGAGTGGTCTACTGATGACATAGACAGAGTCATGTCAAGGATGTCATCATTGGCAGATTTCTATGCCAAAAACCCTGAACACTTTCTCTCTTTTACCCCCGATGGGTCAACTCCCTCAGGCTCTAAGGATCCTATACCCCCAAGTAAGAAGTATCGGCTTGAAGCGCCTACTTCAGACCCCTTCAGTATACAGCCCTATTCTCAGTATCAGGGAGATCCATCCCTTTATGAGGATCCAGATTTGGGCATGTTGGAAGAACAACAAACTGGGACAGGCTACTATGGGGATGACGGGGACCAAGAGGAGGAGGAGGAGGAGGAGGAGGACAACCCAGAAACCTACAGGCTAGATTCCCCGGTAGATAAAGAACCCCCAGTTACCGACTCCCCGGTCGATAACCAGCCTCTTTTGAATGAAGTGCTGTCCAGAGCGGCAGAACACTTCCACATTGACAGCCACGGTGCTCAGGAAGAGAGGGATTTTGCCGAGGAGTTAGTGGGAGAAAAGAGACCTGTTGCCCAGGCAATCCCTATCCTTATGTTTATCCCTATCTCACTAGGGCGGTAAACCCCAGAGTTGAGAAGCTTTTCAGGGCAGCCCAAACAGACCCTCTGTACATAAGAGGGCATCCGAAACCGGACTCCCTGGTAGATACTAACACCCGTAAGAGGGCGGCGAACACCCTTGTCATCGTCGGAAGCTCCCCCCGACAAGGAGGGCAAGAAGATTTATGGCTTGGGCAGGAAAGTAGCCTCCACTTCCGCCTACCAGGCAAGGATTCCCAACTCCACCACCCTGCTGGCGAGTTACAACTGCCACCAGTGGGAAGAAGTCGCGGCACTCATATTCCGCCCCAGAACCTTTCAAAAGCCAATTGGCACGAGTTTCGGCAGAGGGAAGAGCCATGTCCGGTTGCATATTAAAAGCAACCTTTCATGCCGCGGATAACGCCGGCAGATTGATAGCAGAAGGTACTGTTATCAAAAGGCATGCTTGGTTGCGACAGTCTGGGTTCAAAGCCGAAACCCAGGCTTCATTGATAGATAAATCGATGGAGCCGGATCTATTGTTTGGAAAGGCAGTCGAGGACGCGCTGAAAAATGCCAAGGACGAGTATGAGACACTCAAATCCCTAGGCCAACTAACCAATAAACCCTCTAACCAGAGAGGGAATGGCAATTTTCGTCGCCCACGCTGACAAAATTCCCAGAGAGGGTTTAACTATTCCCAGGGGCATGGTACACAATGGAACACCAGCCAGAAGTCTACCCAGGATTATGGCAGGGGTAATAAGAGAGGGCGTGGTAAGGGTAGAGGCAGCCCCAGTAGAGGCGGCGGCACGCCTCCACCAAAACAGCGACGTTCCATTCAGGGTCCCTTCTCACACATCCCCAGTAGGGGGACGCATTTCCAACTTCACCCAAGCTTGGGAAGGGATCACTTTAGACAGATGGGTGCTGTCCACAGTGTCCGCAGGATACTGCATAGAACTGTTAGAGCGTCCCCAAAACCACCCTACACGACAAAGAATACATTCTTTGGAACACCAGAAGATCCTCCTCGAGGAGATCGCTAATCTTCTAGCAAAGGACGCGATAGAACTCGTCCCGGGACACCAGGTAAACAAGGGTATTTATTCAACTTACTTCCTTGTGCCAAAAAAAGATTTGACAATGCGCCCAGTATTGGATTTATGGCCTGAAAACAAGTATGTCAAGCCACAAAAAAATTGCATGACTACTCTCCAGGAGGTAATCCCCCTCCTAAAAAAGGGGGATTACATGGCAACATTGGACATGAAAGATGCCTATTTTATTATTTCCATGTTCCCAGCGCACAGAAAATACTTGCGCTTCAAGGAGGACAGTCGGCACTACCAGTTCAAGGTACTGCCCTTCGGGATAGCCTCGGCTCCAAGGGTATTCACCAAGGTACTGGCGGTGGCGACAGCACACCCACGCAGGCAGGCAATCCCGGTGTACCCTTACCTGGACGACTGGCTCACCACGGGGGAGACCCCAGTAATTTGCAGAACAAACATTCAAAGGACGATCGACTTCCTCTTCGAATTAGGCTTCTCAATAAACGAGAAGAAGTCAAGTCTGGTGCCAAGCACCTCCAAACAGTTCCTAGGAGCTATCCTAGACAGGCAAGTGGCGTTGACCTTTCCATCAGAGGAAAGAATTTGGAATATACTGCTGCAAATTCCGCAATATCAGGCCGGTCGCCAGATAACGGTACGCAAAGCAATGCGTTAGCTAGGCATGATGGCGTCATGTATTTACCTGGTCCCCCATGCGCGCCTGCGCATGCGTCCCATGCAGGAATGGTTGGCGAAACAGTGGTCTCAGGCAAGTGGTCAGTGGGACGATTTAGTGGTCGTTTCGCCAACACTGGTACAAAGCCTTCACTGGTGGACAAGAGAAAATCTGTCCAAGGGGAAACTCTTTTACGATCCTGAGATACAGGGGGTAGTCACAACCGATGCATGCCTGACAGGGTGGGGAGCTCACCACCTCCACCACACAGCTCAGGGTCTCTGGTCTCACTGAGTGGTCAAGAATCACATCAACCTGCTAGAGCTTCTGGCAGTATTCAGAGCGCTTCAAGCGTTCGAGCCCTACCTGCGGAATCTGTCAGTACAGATCCGGACGGACAGCGCTACAGCCATGTTTTACCTAAACAAGCAGGGAGGGACTCGTTCACCAAATCTGTCCAAGCTTGTCCAGAAAATTTGGATATGGGCACTCAGACGGGAGATCTTCCTGTCATCTCAACATGTTCCAGGGGATCTCAATTCTCTGGCGGATGCTTTGAGCAGAGATCCCCTCCCAGAGGAACACAAATGGTGTTTACACAGAGAAATCGTAGTAGACATCGTCTCTCACTGGGGTTTCCCCACTATAGACCTATTCGCCACAAGCGAAAACAGACAGTGCCCACGAATTGCATCCAGGTTCCCCCAGCCAGACTCGCAGGGGAATGCCCTGTGGAGGAACTGGTCAGGGATGTTTGCGTATGCTTTTCCACCAACACCTCTCATCAGGAAGGTGGTCAACAAGATGAACAGAGAGTCAATGACGCTCGTCCTAGTTGCTCCCACGTGGGCGAGACAACCGTGGTTCCCACACCTACGCAGACTAGCGGTGTGCGAACCCATCAAACTCCCGGGCTGGTACAACCTACTGTCCCAGCACCAAGGTCAAACAGTGCATCCTCAACCCAACTCAATGAACCTAGCAGCATGGCTCCTGAGCTCATAGAGTTCGGACATCTCAAATTATCTCAGAGGTGTATGGACATCCTAAGGGAATCTAGGAAGCCAAACACGAGGCACTTCTACTTTGACAAATGGAAACTATTTGTTATCTGGTGCCAGAATAAGCAAGTCAACCCAGTTGATTGCACTCCTTCCACAATTGTCACATACATGCTCCACCTGCTGGATGCAGGACTGGTATTTAACTCACTGAAGTTACACCTGGCAGTGCTGTCAGCATACACCACAACCCATAACAAGGTGTTGTGGTGGAAGATACCAGTGGTTAAAGCTTTCATGGAAGGAGTAAAGAGACTTCACCCTCTTATTTCAAACCCTTCTCCCCTGTCACACCTGATGAGGTCATCCAGAGTTGTCTGCTCCATGAAGGTCTCCTCCAAACAGGTTTCCTCACGAGGATGGGACCTTAACTTGGTGCTATCTAAACTCATTGGCCCCCCATTCGAACCCATGCATAAAAGCAGTCTCAAACACCTGACTTATAAAACGGCCTTCTTAGTAGCAATAACATCTATAAGAAGGGTCAGTGAAATTCAGGCTCTGTCAGTGCAGGATCCATTCTTTACAGTTCATAAAGATAAACTGGTTTTACGTACACACCCTAGGTTCTCACCTAAGTTTATTTCTAAATTCCACGTGAACCAGTCCATCGCGCTTCCGGCTTTCTTCCAAGACCCACAAAGCTCGGCTGAGGTGAAACTACACACCCTAGATGTGCTTAGGGCGGTCCTCTACTATATAAACAAGACCAAACCGCTAAGGAAAAAAGATCAGCTGTTTGTCTCTGTAGCTACAGGCAGAGAGGGAGATCGTGTCTCTAAAGGTGCCATCTCTAAGTGGATTGTTAACTGTATCCAGCTGTGTTACTCTCTTTCTGGAAAAACTCTGCCTTTCAAGCCAAGAGCCCACTCTACTAGAGGCATTGGGGCCACTCTGGCTTTCATTGCAAATGTACCCCTTGACACCATTTGCAAAGCAGCTACTTGGAGCTCTATTCACACTTTTACTCAGCACTACTGCATTGACACCCATTCCAAGACAGATACTCAAGTGGGACAAGCGGCTTTAAGACATTTATTTGCTCATGACCCTTCTCACACCCCACCTCCTTCCTCTAACACTGCTCGCTAATCTATGCACAGCATGTGATCTAAGCAGATTCAACAAGCCTCAGAAGAGATACATTACTCACCGTAATCGTATTTCTGATGCTTGTATCTGCTTAGATTCACATGCGACCCACCCTTCCTCCCCTCTGAGAGAAGGCGCATGGATGCTTGTAGTCTTATCTATCTATCTGCTTGGATTATCTGTACTCGCGCTACTCCTTGTGCTACCTCATGTCAGATAAAATACAATCTGAGGGTCCTAGATGCGTGAGGGATCATGGGTACAGTGGACGTCACACTAGGGATAGTATTACTGGCACGCCCTGTGTCGACGCCCATTTTCGAGTTTCGAAAAACAAACTGTAATACTCTGCAGCTTCCACTAGATGTCGGCCTATGCAGAGCATGTGAATCTAAGCAGATACAAGCATCAGAAATACGATTACGGTGAGTAATGTATCTCATATATTTGTTTTTTCTGCACAGGGTGTTATTTTTACCCTTTGGAGAGGAGCGGGGAAAGGGAGAGGGGAAGGGGATGAAGGGAGGTGGTTGTTAACCTTGTGGTGCGTTTGGGTTTTCAGCATAGCACGGATGGCTCGTGGCCCCTTGGCCTGAGTTTAGGGAATTTTAACATACGAATCTGGAAGGCATTTTGCTGGGCATTAAACATGAAATAAACAAATTGTAATCGACACAAATGTAAGCTGCCACTTTTTATTGCAATTATGTTCACTCTTTTAAATTTTCTGTATGAATGGCTTTAAACAACCCCCTTCTCCCGCATTTTTTCTGAAACTCTGGTCGAAGCCTTGTCATTGGTGTTGCAGCCCACAAATGATATATTTATGTCACTTCAACATTTTTATATTTTCTGTAATGCTCAGCAAATAGATATCAGATATGTCTGTTTGGATAGTTGAAAGACAGTTATACGACAATAACATTTAGGGGCTGATTTACATGTGTATATATATATAACATTTATATTTATATATATATATACACATCACAGTGAAATGCACGATCATGCAGCAATGTGCATAACAATGCAAAGGGTGAATTTGTAACGTGAGAGCAGCAAAATGTGGGTGTAAAGCAATACTCAGTAACCTATGTTTACACAAATCATGCACCACATGTCGTTGCATAGATTTTTCATTAAGCAAATGTAGATGCATACTTTTTTCATGCAAATAAAACAGGCTGTTGTTTTTATGCATCAGTTGTCGATGTCTTGGTAATGCTTGAGAAATGCATGAGAATGTATTGTTTATTTTTCTTAAGATGTGTGGTTTGTTACAAACCTTTATCTAGAAGTTCCGATTCATAACACCATTTTGCATTGTAAGATAATGGTTCTAGTCTTGCTTATATCGAAAACTTGCTATAATGTTTAAGAATCCATGCCGATCAGTTAAAACATTTTTTTTCAAAAAAGTGAATCAGCCCAAAAGTTAGTGTACGATTTTCTCCTGGTAGAATCTTTTTTTTTTTTAATAAAGTATTTTTTATTGTTATTATTGTATTATAACAATCACAAAGAACAAAAACAAATCAACATAAGGACTATCATGGTCATTCTTAATCAACAAAGGCAATACATATATCAGCAGTGGTCAAAAGTCTTCCTTAGTACATATATTGGCGTGTGGTACATAGTACCCATTGCACGCTCCCAAGCATGTAGGAGGGAGCCTTAGTTCGCCTCTTCTTCCCATCTATCCCAAATTTTCGAGGCTTTGTTGGGACAGCCCCTTGCTAAGTAGATCCTATGCTCCATCATGGCGCACACGTCCATATCCAGTTTCATTGGTCTATTGTCGGGGGGTCAGGGGCTCCCCATTTCTGCGCTATATTACGCTTAATCAGTCCTGTTGCCGTGTGTAGGAGCAATCTCTCCCACTTGTTAGCCTCGATTTCGTTAGGTACTCCCAGGAGTAGGGCCTTTGGGTCCAGTGGTATGGTCCGAGCCAGGACTCTGGAGAGCTCCCCACAACATGCATTCCAAAAAGTGTGTATCCGGGGACATGCCCACAAGATGTGAAAGAAGGTTCCCTCCTCCTCCCCACATCGGAGACAGTTTGGGTTTGGGGCCCGTTTCCAGCCATATAGGCGCGTCCTAGGATAATATACCTGGTGCAGTATTTTCAGCTGCACCAATCGGAGCCTAGAGGAGATAGCAATTTCTCGGGGATGCATGAGGACTTGTATCCAGTCCTCTGGATCTATTTCCCCCACATCCGCTTCCCATTTCGCCTTGAGCTCGTTCAGTACGGGGGTAGCAAAGGAGGATATGGCATTGTATAGGATGGAAGTGCATTTGGTGGGAATATACGCTGGTAGGATGTTGCGCTCTATGGGGGTGTAGTCCGGTACCCTTGTGTCTGCTGTTAAGTGGGTTCTTAAGGCATGAGCCAGTTGTATGTAATGATACCGTTCCGTATTCGGGATCTGGAATTGTAACTGCAAATCTTCAAATGAGGTCAGTTTCCCATCTGTGAGCATATCCCCCACTCTCGTGACCCCTGCTTTCACCCAGTTGGGCCATGGCTCAAGATTCCGGGATGCAGCTAGGTTATTATTTTGCCAGAGAGGTTGTGCGATGGTGACTTTATTGTCCCACCCATTGAACCGGTGTGCTTGTCTCCAGACCATAGTGAGGTGTGTTGTGGTTGTGGGTGGGGGAGTTCTCGGAAGGGGTTGATAAAGGAGGGTCAGTGGATCTGCATTTTGTATAGTAATAGCGCGTATGTGAGGTAGGACTCGATTTCCGTGAAGAAGATCATTAATCACAGCAATTGTGATGCCCAATAGTAAGTTTGGAGACGGGGGACTCCCACTCCTCCCTCCCAGATCGATCTCTGGAGTGTGGTTAGCGCTATTTGTGGTTGAGCTCCCCTCCATATAAGGTCTCTAAGAAGTGTCTCTACTTGGTGAAACTCTGAGTCTGGGATTCTGTGTGGGGCATTCTGAAGGATGTAAAGGAATCTGGGAAGGGTCATCATTTTAAAGAGTGCCGCTCTACCCATAAGAGTCAGGGGGAGAAGTTTCCAGTGTTGGACATCGATAATGAACCGGTCTGTGATCGGTCGGAGATTGTGTTCTACATAACTTGTCAAATCCTCGGATATCCAGATTCCCAGGTATCGAAAGCCTTGTCGTTCAACACGATACGGGCACTCCTGGGGCATGGCCTGCTCTACGCCCTTTACAGGAAAGAAGACTGATTTATCCCAGTTGATTCTGAGTCCGCAAAATTTACCAAAGCGGACGAGCAGCTGTGTTACGATGGGGCAGGACCGAGGCGGGTCTCCCAGGTATATAAGGAGATCGTCTGCGTAGAGAGATGTGCGATCATCATGGCCCTCTGGCCATCTAAACCCCGTCCAGGCAGTATTTTGGCGAAGCCAAATAGCAAGTGGTTCGATTGCAAGGGCAAACAGAAGGGGGGAGAGCGGGCATCCCTCCCGCGTACCTCGGCCCAAAGGGAAGGATCGAGAGGACCATCCATTTACTTTTACCTCCGCCTGGATGTTGGTATAGAGTAATTGTACCCATCCCAGAAAGACTTCTCCGAATCCCATACGGCGCATGGTCTCCCAAAGGCTGTCCCATCGAATTGAATCGAATGCCTTTTCGAAATCAATTGCCAGCAGGGCCAAAGGTCCGACTATAATCGGAGATCTCTCCATTGCCAGATGGAGACGGCGTAGATTCATCCGGGTCGATTTGTGGGGCATAAATCCACATTGGTCCGGGTGAATATGGGTGGGTGCAACCAGTTGTAATCGGTTCGCAAGTAGCTTTGCGAGGACCTTGGCCTCCCCGTTAATCAGTGATATAGGTCTATAGGAAGCACATTTGTGTGGAGGTTTGTCAGGTTTGGGTATGACCACGATGGTCGCCTTACACAGGTCTGGTGGGAGAGTCCCTTGTTCCCGGGCGGCAGGAAACATTCTGTGCAGGGGGAACGCCATTTTGTCTGCCCCTAGCTTTTGCCAGGTTTCGACAGGGAATCCGTTCGGGCCCGGCGTTTTCCCCAGTTGAAGCTGAGATAGCGCCTCTGAAATCTCGGCCTCTGATAAGGCGGAATCCAAATGTTCCCTCTGCTGCACAGAGAGCGTCGGCAACGTTACCTCATCTAAAAGGGAGGGGTCTAGCGGAGAGGCTGGGGCTCGGTAGAGGTCTGCATAGAACATCGAGAAGGCCTCAGCAATCTCAGCGTCTGAGTGATAGCTGTCGCCCTGTGGTGTAACTATTTCCCGGACATGGCGTTGTCCTTCGTCTCTTTTCTGCAGCCAGGCGAGCAGTTTGCCTGCCTTGTCCCCCCAGCTCATATACCCTCGCTTTAGCCTGCCAATGGGCCTGCTTCACGTCATCCATCGCTCTGTTCCGAAGGCGCTCTTGGGCGCGTTGGAGGGATCGATGAGTTTCAGACGTGGGATCAGAAATGTGTTTAGCTTCCCAGTCGCTCACCTCCTTCTCGGCCTCCCGTATCCTTTGGAGCCGGGTGTTCCTTTTATGTGGCGTCCAGGAGAGAATCTCACCCCTGAGCACTGTTTTATATGCCTCCCATAATGTCACGGGGTTGTCTACCGATTCCTCATTAATTTCGAAGTATTCGGTGGATACTTCCTCTAGGCGATCTATCAGCTCTGGGAACCCTAGGTAGTAGCTATTAAGTCTCCACGTTCTAGGGGGGAGGGCGCCCTGCATACATATTTCCATCGAAAGCAGTGAGTGGTCCGAGATGCCCCTAGGGAGCAGTTCTGCGGACATTGCCCTATAGAGGTCGGTGTGTGGTAGAAGGAAATAATCCAGTCTGGACATAGAACCGTGGGCACCAGAGTGGAACGAATGTTCCCTAACATCAGGGTGTAGCTCCCTCCACACATCTCGGAGCCCAAGAGCAGATGTAAAGTTGGCTAATCTGGTAGGGGTATCTGGGTTACGATTCCGGAGGTGGGAGCGATCAGTGTTGTTGTTCATGGTGTCGTTGAAATCCCCCCCCCTAGGATGTACGTGTCAGGGTGATGTTTCCCTATAAGGGTGGTGAGGCCATCCAGTAATTCCTGCCCCAGACCCGGTGGAGAATAAATCGAGGCAATTGCCACCCTTTGGCCCTAGATCATTCCCAAGATGAACACGTATCGGCCCCTGGGATCTTGTTCTACGGTTTGTTGAATAAATGGTATGCTTTTGTAACGCTCACCTGGCTCCCATGGAGGCGCTGGTCTGGTCTGGGTTGCTGTGGCCTCTTCAAGCGTGATGCGCAGAATTCGGACCACCGATTGAACAGGACCCCCAAATCTTGCTTGTCGGGCCCGTAGGAATATCCTTCTGCAGATGAGAAAGGGGATTAACTGTCTGCTGATTAGTGTGCTTGCTCCCCCCTTCCCCCCTTCGTTCTTCTCTGATTCCTCCAAAACCCCCGGTTTAAGCTCACCTTATGGTTTGGAAGGATGAACTCTCCATCCTGCTTCTGGTGCAGGGGCGCGCGTTCGTCCAGTTACTTCACTGGTTTTCAGAATGGTGCTGGCACATCCACTTGACTTTTCTGAGCGATACGCCGTAAGTATGAAGATGCAAAAGTTCAAGTGTGACCCTCCTTTTATGTTGTCTTTTCTGTCCTTTATTTCAGGTGCAGAACAAAGGCGATGTGTTGAGGGGTTAAATTGCCGGTGGTAAAGTCAGGTGAGTTAGTGATGAGGTCGACCCCTCTAAATGTCTTTATAATTCCCCAGTAATGTCTTTTGTCCTTTCCCCATAGGGGCCGGGGTGCGGTACCTGCCAAAGATGCGGCCCCGACCCGAGATGTGGAATGGTTCACCAAGAAAAGCCGGTAAGTAATATGGCTGAAAATGTCCTTTTACCCATAGGGGCCAGGGTGCGGTACCTGCCAAAAATGCGGCGCCGACCCGAGATGTGGAATGGTTCACCAAGAAAAGCCGGTAAGTAATATGGCTGAAAATTCGGCTTTCCTCTTGTGTTCCCTTGCTCACCTTTTGTCTCTTCTTCTCTCCCCTAGGTGCAGAGATGTGGCGACCGGTGCTGAGAGCCGCGATGGAGCCGGGTGGCGTCTCGGGAACAGGTGAGTGAAGCGCGGCGCTGCAGCGAGCAACGCGGTGCTTTTAAATGGAAGTCTTCCTTCAGGAATGCTGGCGTGAAGATTCCGGATGCAGGTGAGAAGGTTGAATAAGTTCTTGGTTTTCACCTTTCTCTTCTCTTATTCCCTTACAGGTGTTCCAGGTTCGAGGCGGGCGTGGCTGGAGTCCAGGTGCAGGAGCTGACACGGTGAGTGTTCAGCTGCTGGGATGCAGAACAACGCGAAGCACGTGTGGCTGTCCGGGCGTGGCTTAAATAGCTTTGGAAGAAGTTCCAGGTGAGTATTCTTCCACAGCCCCACCCCAGTAACAAAATAGTTCCTTAAGAAAAATAGTCCCTCCTAAGCCTCATTTGGCTTGGTTCTTCATGCAGCATGGTCTGCATCAGGTGAGTGTGCAGCATGGTCTGCTTCAGGTAAGTGCACCAAACACTTCCCCTTATGAGCCTGGCGCCTATGGCGCCAGGACTGATGTCCAACATGAGCCTGGCGCCAACGGCGCCAGGACAGAGTCCAAAGAGCCCCTATTAAGGGCTGCTGGGCTTTTACCTGGGGGCGTGATGCCTGCTCCCGGGGGTGCTGGGCCTGGCCTGGTGCTCCGGGGGTAGGCATCATGACACGTTTGTGTATCAGAATGAGGGTGCCCCTGGAGCCCATTGTGTACCCTGCATGAAAGGCAAGGCGATAGTTGGTTCTCTGAAAAAAGGCACAGTTTACCCCAGCCAAGTGGGTTTCTGTCAGGAGGGCCACATCAGGGGAATGTCTATTTAGGAGTTGCATGATAAGGCGCCGTTTGATTCCTGACCCCATCCCATTCACATTCCAAGTGAGGAGTTTCAAGGATTTGGTGTGCTGCATGAGGGATGTGCGAGTTTGCGTAGAGGACATTTACTACGTATGATGGGGATTTTCAGGGTATAGCGATCCATAAGGGATGACGGTATACATCTCGCCTGTACTAAAGAAGCAAAGTTGTTTTGTAGAGTAGTGCAAAACGTCCCTAATAAGGGACAGTGATTAGTTCGGCCCATGAGCAAGTGGCAGTCCTGAAATAACCAACAAAATTTTGAACTTTCCCAACTCACCCCCACCCTATACTCCACCCCAACACGAAGTACCTGTCGCCCAAACATGCTGATCCTTCAACTTAAGGTGTCAGCTCAAAAACCAGACCCTTGGATAGGGTCGAAACAAGCAAGAAAGAGAGAGGAAAGAGGTCTGACCAGGGGAGAGATCAGATCTTTCCCCAGAGTTCCCACCTTTGCGCCCATTGTCGACATCTTCCGTGGTGGGTAGATAATGCGTCGAGATCGGTGTCCCTGCAGAGTTCTTAGGTCCTTTAGTAGGAGACTATAGTTTGTTCATTCCTCTTCTTGTTGTGCCGCTGGCTCCAGGATCTCCTGTCTCCCCTGTCTCCCCTGTTCTGGGTGTCTCCTCGGGGAGGCCCGCCTAGGTCCGGGCCGGGGTCGTCCTCTCGGTCTCCTTGGTCTTGCAGTCCAATTGCCCTCTATGTGAGCCTCTGCCCACTTCCAGGCCTCCTGTGGGTCGTTGAAGTGGACATTAGTACCCTTATGGTAAATGTTAAGTTGGGCCGGGAAGAGCAGGCCGTATTTCACATTCATTTGAGCAAGTTGTTTCTTGAGTGGTTCAAAGGATTGTCGTGCCCGCTGCACTTCTCGGGTATAGTCCGGAAAGAAGGCGATTCGGGAGCCATTATGGGTGATCGTTCCCTGTGAGCGTGACAGTTGCAGGAGGGCATCCCTGTCGCGGTAGTTAAGCAAGCGAGCAATGATAGTCCGCAGCGGAGCGCCCGGGAGTGGTTTGCCCGAAGGTATCCTATGAGCCCTCTCAACTGAAAAGAATTTTGAGAAGGATTGGGGCTCGAAGATGTCCACGAGCCACTGTTCCAGGAACAATTCCGTGCATTGTCCCTCTTCCCCCTCCGGCAGGCCCAGGATGCGAACGTTGTTGCGGCGGGACCTTCCCTCCCCATCATCCACTCTCGATTCCAGGGCTTTCAGGCGGTTTAAGGTTTGGGACAGCTGACGGCTGATCCCGGCGATGTTGTCCTCCGCTTCGGAGATGCGGTGTTCCGCCTCTCCTGTTCTGGAAGTCAACTTCTGCAGATCGTGGCGCAGGAAGGAGACATCCGCCGCCATACTGTCTATTTTGGTCTCCATGGAGGAGCGAGAGTTGGCGATGGCCGCCATTACGTCCCGTAAGGAGAGGGAGTCATCTCGCATGGGGGAGTTTGGTCGTGTTGTTGGGTCCGCCGGGGCCGGGGTGGTAGCGACGGCAAACTGATCCATGCTGCTCTGTGTAGATGGTTTCTTCTGTCTGTCCTTTCTCATATTTTCGGGAGTCGTGGAGTGTCTGCTACGATGGGGCAGGTATTGTTGTATGTAGGCAGTTGGAGTGGTCGTACCCCCCAGGTGTGCGGAGTGGTGGCCGCGCAGCGGGTCCGGTGGAGGGCTCTGAGTTCCAAGAGTCTCCTCCACTAAGGCCTGGGGTTTATATGGCGAGAGTACTTTGAGGCCTAGGGCCCTTTGCTAGGCCTTCACAATACGCGCGGACCTCCGGCGCTTCTAGCTGTCCACACAGGCAGGTGGTGGTCCCCCTTTCGATTCTGGTGCGATACGGGCCTCAGCGGGCACCCGTTAGCAGGGTTCGATCAGAGGGGGAGAGGGGGGGGGGGCCTCACTTACTTCAGACGCGGCCAAGTCGCTGCTGTCTTCTGCCGTCCGTGGGGGGGGTGTGTGTTCGCGGCGTGGTGTCCCAAGTAGATACAAATCAGGAGGTAGAAGCTGCACACCACTGGGGCCCCAGGAGGGCTGCTATTTCTCCCCCCACCTCTCTCGCAGATCGGGTCCGTCCAGGCACCTTCCGGGTGTCAGCGGGACTCGGCTAGTGGATAGTCTCGGGTCCCGCGGTTCCCGCGCGCAGCCTCCCGCCTGCGGGGGAAGAAGAGAGGATGGTCACGGGCGTCCGTCTCACTTTCTGCTCCGTGCCCCACCGTGTCAGGTCGTCTCCGGCCTCTCACTCAGTCGGAGGAAGTCCGCCCTCAGACACCGGCAGCCATCTTGGTCGCGTAGGTCTGCTGCCGGGCCTCGGCAAATGTGGATTTGTCTCCGTCGTCTGGGTTGAAAGGTGCCACAACCTCCGTCAATCCGAGCCCACAGCTTCACGGGCTCGGTCGCAGTGTTTATACCGCACGAAATCCCCAGGAATCAGGATGAAAATGTAGGATTATTTCGGCGCTTACGGGAGCTCACTCGGCTCACGTCCGCATCGTTCGCGCGCTGGCCACGCCCCCCCCTCCTGGTAGAATCTTTGACCACCAATCGTTAATTGAGTAAGTTGTAATTTCTCCGAAGCATCGTCCCATGTGTCTGGATCTTACCCTAGTCAGGCCTGTGCATAGCAGGACAATGTGCTTCAATGTGTCTGCTTTGCCTTCGAGCTTGCAAAATCTGCAGTTAGGATTGCCATCAAAATTTCCTTTGTCAGGAACATGTTCAAGCAAAATCTTATTGCTCTCAGTATTGCTTGCTCAGGAATTTGACTAGGGATTTAGGGAGGGAGTTGTAAGCCCTAGTTTCACTATTCAGGCTTATATATAGTTTGTATTTTTTTCTTGCTAAGTATGTTTTGATCCAGCCGTGTTCCCATCCATAGCTTTTTAAATTTCTTTTTTTTATACATAATCTGGATCTAGTCGAGAGTTTGCAATCCCCTTTCTTTCCACTGTTTTAATGGGAAATCTTTTCACGTTATTGATGCGTAGAATCTGGTATGGAAAAGGCGTTTCTTTTGTGAGACACAATTTCTGTATAGGGAACGTTTGCCAGATTGTCATGGCATAGATTGAGGTCAGGCCTAGTTGAAATCGGAATCCTTCTGGGCAGGTGCAAGATTCTCCTCCAAAATATGCCCTCTAGTGGCGGCCATGAGTCCCAAGTAGTAGACAGGAAGGCCTCTGCTCCATATGTTACTACCGCAATTACTTTTGCTTTGTAAAAAGTAAGTACTGGATTTATTGAGAATTTTCCGTATTTGTTATTGATCACCATTCCTTGAGCTGTCAGACTCTTGATTTTGGTTCTTAGTTGTAGTCGACGTGGTTTGTCATTAATGCTGGAATTTATGCCGGTTCCCAGGTAAGTTATTTAATTTACCAAAGTCAATTTGTTCCGCCCTACAAAACATCGGATTGAAGGCCCACGTCTTCCTTTTTAGTGATCTAAATATCAGGATGTTTGTCTTTTCTGCGTGGATCTGCATTCTTTGGAGGCATATCAGAGTTTGGTCTATTATTACCAGGTCATTGGTATCGATGACCCATGGTAGAGTTTTACTGTTTACTTTTGGAGGAAAAACATGCCCAGTAGTCATTGTGCCAGGTAGGTCCGATTAGAAAAAGATTGAATAAAATTGGGGCCAATGGGCATCCTTGTTTCAGTCCTTTACATATATGGACTTCTTTGGATAAATGCCCCTGAGAATTCAATCTATCTGGAATTTAGTCAAGGAAATAAGGGCCTTAATGGCCTTCAACAGGTGGAAGGGGCAGTTCCATGCCTCCAGGTTTGCCCACAGAATTCTATCGAAGGCTTTCTTGAGGTCTATGAAGTCCAAGTAGATTTTGGTGTTATTTTTTATGGTGTTTAGCTTCAGAAGATTTAGAAGGAACGGATTTAGTTTGGTTCCCACGCCTTTTATAAAGCCTGATTGAGGGTAAGGGGGTTGCATCTATTCTCTTTAGTCGCCCAGTTCTGAAGATGCTTTAGAACTATTGCTGCAAACACCTTGCTCAAGGGCAATGAGGTGGTAGTTGCTTGGATCTGCCCTATTGCCTCTTTTACATATTGGGAGTATAATTGCTGTCCTCCACAAGTCGGGCACTTCTCCCGTTCCCATCATGTGCTTGAATACTTTGGCAATGAATGGAATCCATGCTTTTGGCGTGGGCTGAATGATCTTATAGGTTATTCCATGCGGGCCCAGGGCTGAAGCTGGTTTGGCACGCTTGATCAGGATCTCCAAGTCATGGGAATCAAACGGAATTAGCCCTGGCCCCAGTGTTTCTGCAGGCTGATTTTTTGAGGTCCTCATCTGGTCCAAATAATTTGGATAGAAACTTTATCCAATCATCTTCTGTCACCATGTTAGTGAGAAGAACCAATTGCGATGTTTTCCCATTTAGCAGTTGCCGGATCTCTCTTATATCTTTTGTTTCTACGAGTCTGAACATTGACTCAGAATTAGTTTGCAGCATTTGGGCTGTGTACAAGAGTAGCCAGTTTTTATATTTTTGCATTCTCTTTCTTTGCTTTGACTTTTTCTCCCGTGAGCCCCGATTTAGAATAGCTAATTTCTCATGAGTCTGAACGTAGCTGCTTTTTTATAGTGGCGACTTGTTCGTCATGCACATGATTGGGGAGGAAGGTGTTTTTACCTCCCTTGTTAGTAGAGGTCCCAAAATGGAGCAACAATGGGACATCATTCACTCCTCCTTTATCGCGCTCCTGCAATTTGTATTTGGTCTATAAAGTGGCAAAGTCTCTAGGACGTACACAGTCTGTTCCCCCTTCCATGATTTCAAGGTGAGTTGTATGCTTTGCAGTTTCTTTCATGGATCTGGTGGTATGAGGCAGTTTCAAAAGGGACTGATCACTTTTTTTGTGGCTAATACTTCCAGGGACTTAATGTGTCTAATCATGTTATTTGAAACAAAGAAGTAATCCAGAGTTTTCGATCGAATCCCGTTGGTCCAAGAATATTTCCCGGCCAGGTCTCCCCTAATTTGGCCGTTTAACATCTGGAAATTCCTTATGTGCATAGCGGCAAATCAACTGGCCGCTCTTGCTTTCGAGTTGTTAGAGGGAACATCGAAGTCCGTGATTATCTTGCCACTTTCATCCAAACACAAGATGTTTAAATTGCCACTAATGATTATTAATGGGGGATTCAGTTTGTTGGTGTAATCGTCAAGTAGATCCATAACTGAGTCTATGAAGAGGTTCGTTTTTATTGACTAAGGGTTAGAATCCCTTGTGATTTTAAATCCAAATCTCAGTGTTCCTTTAATAAGGTTCCTTGAATAAAGGGGTCGGGTTGCAAGATGAGACAACTTTGTATCCAATGCTGTTTTTAACCAGGGCGAGGAGGCTCGATGAGGGTCTCCTTCTAGCTCCCTTCATATGCTGGGTTGAGATGAACCTCAAATCGATCCAGGACCGGTGTTGACAACATCCTTGTTTCCTGGAAACACAGGATTTCAAAGTCCTGTATTGCAATCTCACAGTTGTTCAACAAGTGCATGAATCCACCCGTATTCCAGGAACCTATTACCCAATCTCGACCCATTGTTTTATGTTGCCATTATGTTGGCCTCTGGGCAAGAATTCTGGCATTATATCTTGGGAAAATCTTAGTGCGGTCAAATACCAGAGAGCTGGTGCCAATCTATTTTGGTACCTGTATTTAAAAAAGGGGATCGACTCTGAACAATAAATTATAGATTGTTGGCGATGATGGACTCTTTGTCAGAAATTATTTGCTTGTGTACTTCTGGAAATATTAAATACCTGTCATGACCACTGTGAGGGGGGCACAAGTTGTGATATATGATGTGATATGGTATTCATAACGCGCCTATACACAGTGTTTCAAGGCGCAACGAGGCAGGGAAGGGAAAAACAATGGAAAGACAGACAAACAATCCTACTTGGCCAAATGTCATTCAGATCGCGCAAATGCAAGGGTAGGGAGGAGGAAAAAGTGCCTGTGGGAAGGGAGAGGGGAAGTGCAGAACAAGGGATGGAGGAATAAATACGATAGGTAAACGGCCTGAAGGTGGCAAGTGCCAGGTAGAGCAGAAGTGCTGGTAGGGGGGACTGAAGGGATACAGAAAACAGTCCCTAAGTGCAGGGGGCTTCCAGGGAGGCAGGGCAGGAGTGCAAGGGGTGGGACCTGGCCCCAAGGTCAGAGGGTGGCCAGGTAACCAGAGCAGGTTAGACAGGGGGTTACAGCAGGGGAGAGAGGCAGAGAAAGCAGAAGCAAAGAGGAAGGTTTTGAGGTGATTCCGGAACCGGAGATGGTTCTCCTCAAGTTTCAGGGAGGCAGGAAGGCTGTTCCAGAGAGAGGCTCCTGCCGGAGAGAGAGATCGACCACCAACTCGTTGCTTGGAGAAGCGGCTGACCCTGAGGTAGTTGGAGGCAGATGAGCGGAGAGCCTGGGAAGGAAGGTATTTAGGAAGAGAGAGTTGAAGGTAATGCGGCCCCAGAAGGCCTTGTGGATAATGCAGAGGGTTTTGAACTTAATACTTGCAGCCACTGGGAGCGAGTGCAGAGATTTCAGTCCTGGAGAGATACGATCCCTGGGCCTGAGGCCAAGGAAAAGTCTCGCAGTCCTGTTTTGGATATGTTGCAGAAGTCGGAGAGTAGAGGCAGGCAGGTTTAGATAGAGGCTGTTGCAATAGTCCAGCTTAGAGAGAACCAGGGCTCTGGAGACGGTGAGCTTCTGGGGGAAAGAGAGGAGAGGAAGAATACCTCTGAGGAGGTGCAGCTGGTAGGGTGACTTCTTGGAAACGTCAGAGATGTGAGGAGAGAAGGAGAGTGTGGAGTCGAAGATGACCCCGAATCTTTTAGCCTTGCAGGTGGGAACAGGAAGAGGGCCAAGAGAGGCCGGCCAGAGAGCTGCAGGGAAGGAGGGAGAGGGTGTGCCTATAAGTAGAATCTCGGTCTTACTGGAATTAAGGCAGAGGTCATTGGCAGCACACCACTCCTGGATAGCAGACAGACAGTCAGCGATGAGGGAGGGAGAGGAGGAGGCCGAGGGTAGCCTGAAGATGAGCTGGGTAGCATCTGCATAGCACTGAAAATTGGGGCAGAGAGCGGCGATGCGGTGGGCAAGGAGTGCCAGCTATTGGTTGAACAGCCAGGGAGAGAGTTTAGATCCCTGGGGGCCACCACAGGTAGAGAGAAAGATATCGGAGAGGAAGGCCCCAAGTCGGACCTGGGAGGGTCGGTCGGAGAGGAAAGAAGTCAGCCACGCCAGAGCCTGTCCTGTGATGCCCAGGTTATCACGGAGACGGTTGAGCAGGATGGTGTGGTTGACAGTGTCGAAGGCAGAAGAGAGATCAAGCAAGATGAGGACACATGGGGTGTTGGAATCAAGGTTGGAAAGCAGGACTTCACGGATGTTCAGGAGAGCAGTTTCCGTGCTTCTAGCAGCCCTGAAGCCTGACTGATGATCGTGAAGACAACCAACAGATTCAGTATGGAGATTAAGATGGGAGATGGCCAGTTTCTCCAGGAGTTTGCCCAGGAAGGGAGTGATGGAGATTGGGCGGTAGTTAGCTGGGCAGGAGGGGTCGGCAGAGGGTTTCTTAAGAAGAGGGTGCACAAGGGAGTGCTTCAGTGGGGATGGGAAGACTCCAGTGGCAAAGGAGTGATTGCAGAAATCAGCCAGGGCAGGAGCCAGGGAGTCTGTGGTCCTTGATGGTTTTGGAGGAACAGGGGTGGACCTGTTTTGACTAGACTTTCATAGATCAGACTTGTCAAGAAACCTTGTCTGCAGAGAAAAGGGGAAAGGCAGAGAGGGGGGTGCCAGCAGAAGGGTCAGAGGAAGAGCAGGAGATAGAGGGAGGGAGGCGAGAAGAGGAGAGTGAGGACAGGATGTCCTGAGTCTTAGAAATGAAGTGAGAAGCCAGTGCTGTGCAGAGGGCCTGGGCGGGGACAGGAGATGTAGAGACAGCAGCAGGGTTGGCCAGTTCCTTGCAGATTTTAAAGAGTTCGGCCGAGTTGTTGGATGCTGTAGAGATCCGGGATTGGATATGGGCTCTCTTCTTGGTGAGAATGGAGAGCCGATATTACCGTTGCAGCAGGCGGCAGGCCAGTTTGTCAGAGGATGAACATGAAGCACGCCATTTCCTCTCAGCCACCCTGCACTTGCGTTTTAGCGTGACGAGATCGGAATCATACCAGGAGTTACACTTGGCTTTGGGCTTCAGGCGGATTCTCATGACGGGCAAGGATATCAAGAGTATCAGATATAGCAGAGTGGAGCATGGAGAGGGCTGTTTCAGGGTGGGAGTGTGCCACAAGCAGGCTCCCACCAGAACCCTGAGGGGCTTAAAACCACTGCTAAAGGGCTCCTGGAGCCAGTCCCGGTGCCTTTGGCACCAGGATCATATTTAGGAAGGAAGGGCTGTTCAAACCAGGTCCCTTTTATGTACATGGGCCTTTAAATCCAACATGGAAGCACCCACCCAGTCTAGTTCTAAGAACCAAGCCATGCGGTCTAGTGTTTTGGGTGTGGCAGGTTGGAACTACTTTCCCTGGTACTACTTTACCTGGGCTATATAAACCACACCCTGACTTCAGAACACGCTTTGTGTTATTCTGAAACCAGCAGCGTGACACTCACTATGTCCAGCTCCTGGTCTTCAGCATCTTCCTGTAATCCTGCAAGAACAAGAACAAGATTATTCTGTTTTACCTGAGAAAACACCATCCAGCGCTCAGCATCTCAACTGGGCTACAATCTGTGGAAACAGAGAGAAGAACAACATTACTCACCTGTGAGTACTAGCTTAAGGACTTCCGGCGAACCGCTACCACAGCTGCTGTTCGAACATTGCGACCTGCAATAACGAGAAAGGGAAAAACAATATTAGAATGCGCGCTTCCAAAACATCGAATTCTATCATTCTTACCTGAATTCCATCACGCTACGCCACACTTCCATCCGGAGCACCACAGCAACATCTGCAAAGTAAAAGAGACGTATTCAGGTTTGCTTTCAATATTAAACAACCGCACAGCGCTGTACTTACCTTAACGGATTCCAGGGGCCTTTTTTTCATCGCACTTTCATCCACTCGCAGCACCACGGCGGCCTGTGAGGAGAAGAAGAAGAAAACACAGGTTAGCTTTAAAAGACAATAAAGACGCTGCGCTTCGCGCTTTCGCTTACCTAGAAACGTGCCTCTCCATCCGGCACGCCAGCATCAAGACCTTCGGACCTGAAAAGGAGATAAAGACATTAACAAATTCCCACCATAAACAGAACAAAGACTTACAATTAACAATCCTACCTGCCTACCAGCAGATTCAGGGTCAGAGCAGGCCTTGGCCCAAGGAAGGCGTACTGCACCAGTGAAGCAACTCGGGCAGCTCGCCAACAAACGTCAAGCGCCCCTGCACAAGAAACGCAGGACGGATAGCTCACCCTACAAATAACTAAGATTCATTATTCAGCACTGGGCAACTACGCATCCAGGGTTCCAGATCTCTGAGCCTTCCAGACGCCCCCAGGGATATCAGGTGAGCGTAACAATACTGGTCAGAATCTAAGAACATATTGAGTTTAAAACAGGTTTTAGGAAACGTTACAATACAACAACAATTCCTGAGAACACTACGACCAAAAGGGGAGAATAAGCTTTATTGTTGATATGTGGACTTTTCAAATGCTTTTGACCTGATGTCCAGAAGTAGACTGTGGGCAAAACTGAAAGGGTGGGGCATCGATCCTGCGCTACTATACTTCATTCAAATGTTATATAGGAATACAACCGTTGCTGTTCGGCTTAACCAAGAGGGGTCCATGACAAAATAATTTCAGACCAAACACAGATTGGCCTCCAGCGCACCCTAAACGCCCTAAACACCTACGCCAAAGAGAATTTCATGATTATAAATAAAATCAAAACAAGAACAATGTGTCTGGAAGACTCTCACAGGAAGCTAAAGAAAACAGTGGTACCTGGATGATATATGATTGGACAGGGCTACGGAAGTGTTATACTTGGGTTCCTTATATGGTCAACACCATCAGCCTTGCGATATAAAGAACACATTGGTACCAGGATATGGAGAAGATGGGCATCAATAAAATCTTATGTGGAACACAGGGGCGGCAGTAATATAGAAGGGTACATCCAAATGTACAAGTCTAGTATATGCCTGGCCATATTATATGCATTAGAAACATTGCCACTAAAGGATGTAAAGTGGCTTAAGAAACTGGGAGGCAAACTTCTCCGCTCTATAATGAATATGCCTAAAGGGGTACCTGTGGAGGCCTTGCGCTTGGAGTATGGTTTACGGTCTCTGCTTACATGCTGGTCAGTTAGAAAAACACTGCTATATCTTAAAACGGATAAAATGGCAGCAGGATCAAACCATCTCTTACAGCTATTGAGCAAAGAGATAAAGGGTAGTCGTCCTAATTACTTTATGAAGGATCCGAGCAACCTCACAGAGGTTTATCTGCTTAAATAGGGCCTCAATATGGACAGTATACAGGAACGTCCGGATTGCATCTCTTTAATTCAAATGAAACCACTGGAGAGGGACATGGTTACAGACATAGATAAACTGAGTATGCTTCAGAGATACAGAGATTACTCACACCAGGCTTTCAAGATCGGAAAACCGAAAAGTTACCCATTGAAATAGCCCAACCCTGCATTCAGGAGATTTACGATGCAACTTAGGTTTAACATCCTGGGGTCAAAAGAATACATGAATAAGCGGAATAGAGCAGAACAAGATGTAATATGTAGACACTGCTTAACAGAAGTTGAAACAAGTAGACATTTACTGACATCAAGTCCCACTCTCCAACCACTGTATATTAAAGGTTATGGGGGACTCATGAGATCAACTGAGAATATAAGTAGGGACCAATTCTGGGCATCTTGAAAGGGGCAGAATCGGTTGTAGTTAATGCCGCAGCATTTTATATATGGCAAATGGTGACTCTTTAGATAACTAATTGGTGTTGGTTTGAATAACCATAACATAGGATATATTGTATGGTTAATTAGGATTTGAACCTAGGAATGCATTTTTAAATGTGTTGCCATTAATGTATTTATTTGTATATAGCAAATATGATATATTTTATTGTATTTAATGTGCAAAAGTTTTTTCTTGATTGAATATAAACTAAGTGCATAATAAAAAATAAAGTTGCCATTATTTGTTATGTGGGTTAAAAGATGTTTCTTGTCCAAAACAACTGTTCTCTTTGAGGGTTTGTGTCATAAGTTGTTCTTTCACTATCCTATCGTCTTTGCTTGTATGATAAAACGTGACCTTTAGTGGGTAGCTCATGTTAACTGGAGTAGTGTTTAGTTTCCCCACATTAGTCTTTGTTGGTTTATCAGATTTTAAGAGTGCTCTTGTTTAGACAGAATTTCCTTGCTTTGTTGAGATGTTGCTTTCCATAGTCAATGTGTCTTTTCTTGGATTTGATTTTGGCCCCACTTAGGGAATTTGTGGGCTATAGTTTTCATTGTAAGATGGATCCACTAGATCAAAGCCCAGAGGCCGCAGCAGGTGAACCATTTATAGTGGCAACGTGTTGATGACGCTAGATTTTAAATGAAGCATCACTTTGTCCATTTGGGTTTCATTCAGAGATTCAACTATCCTGATGTCCTCTGTGTTAATAAAGTGAGTGCCGGGATGTGGTAGAATAGATGCAGTGCATTATAGCTATTTAAAATCAAGCCGTCATCAGCTGGTAAAAGGCGGATTAATAAGAGGCAATTTTCTCCTGCGATATTCCCCCTCAAGATTTGTTTTGATTTTATTTTGTCAAATCTCATGAATGACAAGTTTTCATTATGATTTTTTTATACGAGGGGAGATTCCCACTCTCCTTTTTCGAGGGATTTTGTCTGGCCATTGCTTCAGATTTTGTTTTCCTCTTTGTTTTCTCTTCAGTCATTTGACGCCTTTCTGCTAGTGTAAGAAAAGAGCTTGAAAAGTGAGGATTAGGCCTTTCAAGTCCTCATTTTCTTGCTCAACATGTAAGCTGCCATCTGTTCGCACCTCATCACTATAGATCGATGCCTTGTTCTCAACGCATGTTGAGTAGATGGAGAAATCCAGCAAATGTGGTGGTTCTTGTGCCACTGGGGCTGGGGAAAAGCATGAGAAATATGTGCATTGACATGTGGTGTTTGAGAAATCCTCACAGTGAAATGCGATTTATGAAAGCAATGTGTGCATGCTGTGACAAAGTTTCTTGTTTAGCAGTCATGGTGGGGATTGGAGAGCTCTGGTGGACCGTGGTATCCACCCACTCTGTGATGCAACCCCTTGACGTGGTATATATGGGAAACCACCAGAGGTCACCCAGCCCTTCATTGAGGGTGCCCAGTGTATTGGGTAACCAAGAGCAAGTGCAGAACCTACACTGAAGAGATAGCGATACCCCATTCAGACAAACCCAAGGGAGTTGAAGGTGACCCCATGACTCGGGATGGCATTAAGCCCAAAGAAAGCACTTGAAAGCATCAAAAGCTCTGGTTTTCATCCCCACAATTTAAAAACCTGAATGTGTGATTCACGGAACCCCTTTGCTAAGCCATTGCTCTGAAAATGGCAGCATTGGGTGAAGATGACTTTATACTGAAGCAATGAGACGATGACCTCATGGGTGTGAGAGTCTTTGGAGCATAGCTCAGGGTTTACTGGGTCCTAGTGTTTTCGTTTAGGTTTTGGTAAGTTTTTGTTTAATTTATTTAGTCCTTAACAAATCATGCATCCAGTTATTAATTGTATTTCATATCTTTTTGAGATATTTGCATCTTTAGTGAGTTTGTTGCTGCCTTGATGAGCATTTTTTTTTTGTTTACATCCGATATCATGGTATGTGGGCTCTGGTCTGATTGTAGGTTTTGTTGAGAAAGGCTCTGTTCATGATCCTTGTTTCATTAAAATTGAGAGTTGACATGAATTTGTCTTTGATCTCTTCTGTCCAGCAACATGTGTGCAGGGGTGGGTGTTGATGTTGTCATTTAGTTGTTCAAGGCTGTTTCTTTTCTTTTTTAAACTTCTTTGTATTAGTTTTACAACATCAGTAACAATTCCCCCTCCCTATCCCCACACATCCCTCCCTCCCCACCTGGTGCAGTTGAGGGTTCCTCCAGTTCTTTGGCGTATGAGTTTGCAGGGTTAGTCCATATTCAACAATTTGAGGCGCTGTGGGCACCACTGTACTCTGAAGTCTTCCCTCAAGAAGTTCATAATCTCTCCCCAGTCCCCTCCAAAGCGCTGTAAATTATTGTTCATAGCGTAAGTGGCCCATTCTAGGGTCACTGTCTCCCATACTTTCTCCAGCATGGGGTCTGGCATGGATTCACATGCTCATGAATATTCCCCGTCGTCAGGCTGGGCATCCTCGGTAAAGAATAAAATCAGTATCAGTTTCGTTTCTGATCTGTCTTTCTTAGTAGTAACCAATCACTGGTCTCTGGGTCATACTGCCCCCAGCCAATGACTGCCCTTTCCCTAAGCTAAGCCCCTCTCCTGGCAGCCATCCTCAGATTTTTACCGCATGTTCAAGTGTTGGGAGTCCTCGTGCTTTAGCTCTCGAGCTTTTACTGCGTTTTGCATTTTTTCAAAGAGTTTAATCTCATTTTTTCAGTCAATCGAGCCTCAAGCTCCACCGGGGACCCATTTCGTAATTTTCTAAGCCCCTCAAGGGCGAAGTTTTCATCGAGTTACGCTTCTCGGAGGATTCCAGAAGATCTGAGGCCTACCCCGTGGACATGGCCCAGGACAAGGGAAGCTCGACGCCCGGATCCAAGCTGTTCAGGAACTGCCCTGGATGCGGATTACAGAATGTTTTCAAGGAGGTTGAGCATTCGAGATGTCTCTACTGCCTTCACGAAGACAAGACGCACGTGGAGAAGGACTGTGCGTTTTGCAAGAACATGTCGGAACGGACCATGAAGGATCGGCGTATCCGCCTCACCAACTGGCTGGACGGGAAGAACCCGGCAGGTGAGAAGAAGTGGTCTGAGCGGTCTTCTAAGTCCTTTGAGGGCGCTCCGGCGACGGGGTCCAACAGAAGGCAAAGCACTGCGAGTCCACGGGCACCGGGAGCGCCGAAGGGTCGGGCTCCTTGGCTGCCAGGCAGGGCACACTTTCATTGACGCCATCAACCACGTGCCAACGCTCTGGCTCAGGGAAGAGAAAATCCGAGAACCTGGGTGAGCTTCTGGAGAAGTCCCGGTCGATCTCGAAGGAGTCAGCCGAGGGGGAGCGAGGCGGTGACCCTCCCCCCAAGGTGAAGGCCTCAAGCGCGCCCAAGGTGGTGAAGGCCTTGATTCATCCGGCTAAGGCCTCTATTGAGGGAGTCGTGGCGGCCCTGACGAAGCCTGTGGAGGCTACACCAGTGGAGGCGACCTCGGGGGCCCAGAGTTTCCCTGCCACTGCGGAGGGAATCTTCTTTTCAGCCCATCGATAAAGCCCCTGTGAAGACCTCGGTGGAAAGAGCGGGGGGGGGGGCGGGGGCGGTGGCTGTTGCGGACTCGGATACAGCCACTGCAGAGAAGCTGGTTGAAGTCGTGAAGGGCCTCAACCAGAGGTTTGAGGAGGTCCGTTCCCACGGGAGGAATCCCGAGGAGTCGGACGAAGAGAGCGACGGTGGCGCCGATGAGGCTCCCGTGGAGGAGGAGCAGCCATCGTGCCGACGCAACCAGTGCCCGAGCCTCAGGACAACTCGGTGGCCATTTTGATAATAATCCAAACCTTATGCACGAAGATAAGGACAAGGTTGCCTCTACCCCCAAAAGACGACCTCGCAGAACCGGGCCCGTCGGGAAGCCCTCCAAACAAGCGGAGGAGAGTTCTCGCCCCCCGCCCTTCCAGCCCTTGCAGCCCGCTGAGCCTTCATCTCCTTCCCCTGATCCTAGGGAGGACACAGGAACAGATACGGCCACGATGGGGACGGATGACGACGGTGGTGACGACGGGATGGGCCTTCCATCACCACCCCCTCAGGCCTCCCAACCCGACGAAATTGGCTCTTTTCATGCCATGATTGCCAGGGCATCCAAGCTTTTCCAGCTCTGCCCCGAGGAACAGAAAAAGGAAGGCTTCCTTTATCAACGGCGTGAGGCCAAGAGGAAGACGGACCTCGTGGTGCCGTTGCTTGATGACATCTGGGACGAGGGGCTTGCTGTCCTGAAGAACCCTTCCACGACGCCTGCCAAGAGGGATCGGTACGAGAAGAAGTACCGGGTGCCTAATTCCGCCCCTTTGTGCCTTAGGGCACAGCCGACCCCGGATTCGGTCGTCTCGGCGGCTGCCAAGAAGAACGCGGCGGGGGCGACGGCTTCAACTTCAACCTCCCCACCTGACGGCAAGGGAAAGAAACTGGATGCCATGGGACGACGAGTTATCTCGTCTGCGGCGACAACAATTAAGGCGGCCAACGTCCTAGCGATTGTTACCCGCTACGACAGGGAGTTGTGGTACAAGATCGCTCCCCTTCCTACCGGACGACAAGAGGGCGGAGGCCCTGAAGATCCTGCAAGAAGGTGAGGTGGCATCGGAACACGCCATAACGGTGACCACAGACATCGCTGACACCGGGTTCCGCCAGTTGGGCAACAGTGTTTGTCTTCGACGGCGGGGATGGCTTAAGGCAAACAGATTTCCACCAGGACGTGCAACCAGAGTTTTGGACATGTCCTTCGACGGGAATAACCTGTTTGGAAAAACAGTGGATGAGTCACTTCAAGCCATCAAGGCCAACACTGAGACAGCTCGGGCCTTGGGAGTTTTGCAGCAACGACGGCCGCCTCTTCGGAGCGGAGCTCCGGAGGCAAGCAAGCTGCCTCCAAAGGATTCGGCGGTGGCTCCTCTACATACTGCCAGGCAGCCCGTCGCAAGAGGCCTACAGAGGGTGCGGCAAGTCAGGAGGATCTCTTCGCCGTTGCCAGGGAGGCCAGGGCGGCAATGCCACCTCCAAGCAGGCCTGAACCGGCCTTAGCGTCGGGCCCCCACCTGAGTACCCCGGTGGGAGGCCGGCTGGCGAAGTTCATCAGCGTGTGGGAGTCCATCTCCACCGACCATTGGGTGCTGGATGCCCTCGCGCACGGGCACACTCTCGAATTTCTAAAGAAGTGCCCCCGCATTCCTCACGTGGCCAAGAAGGAAAATCACGTTCCTCAACTGCTGTTAGAAGTAAGGGCGATGCTCAAGAAAGGTGCCATTGAGCTCGTCCTGAAGAGGCTCTGGGGCTCCGGATTATACTCAAGATACTTCCTCGTCAGAGAGAAGACAGGCGGTTGGCACCCCATCCTGGACCTGCGTCGGTTAAACACATTTTCTATTTTTTTTATTGTAATTTTTAGTTTAGTTTACAACAAAAAAACACGTTTTATTACACAGTTATATGTATCCTTTGCTTGACAGTCCCTGTTGCTGCTTGTTGTGTCGGGCCAGAACCTTGTCAGTTTTCTGGCAGTACGGATTGCATATAATTTATCACTGCACAAGTCAACTGTGTATTTGTTCCAGTGATTAAGTAGCTCCACCACTCTTCTAAGTTGTTGTCTATTGGAGCGTAGCTTGTGAGATGTAGCGTCCTTTGGACTTTGGTAGCTGGCTGGGCATTCAATTATCAGGTGTTTGGCTGATTCCGCTGCATTATTGCAGTATCTACATTGATTGTCAGCGGTGTCAGGGTCACGCCTCTGCATTAGAACTGCTTTGGTCTTGTAGAGGTTGAAGCGCAGGCTCATAAATTGATTGCGATTATGTCGTGAAGGAAATGTACATAAGTACTTGGGGGTTTCATCAAGACCATGCGACAAAGTTCCCAGATCTTGTATAGATGTCAGCTTTTTTCACTTGTTGTCATTCTGAATCCAATTCCAGCATCTCAATTTTATTTTGGCTCTTTGTGGCATTTTTATAACAAGCTCTTCCGTCAGATCTGCAGCTCGCATGATCGCAAGGAGCTTTTGTTCCCACATGCTTATTAGATCCGGCGTGTTGATATTGGAGCTTTTTTGTAGGATTTCATTTTCCGCCATGCAGAAATGGACTTCAACAGCACTCTGCCGTATAATGAGTCTATGCCCAACTCATAGTGGATCACTGTTATTGAGAGGTTCTGTGGTAGGCGTAGCACTTTTCGCCAAAATGTACCCTCTAGCTTACACCAGATGTCTGCAGGTATGTTCCATCCACCTTCACTGTCAAACGTTATGGCCGGTACAGCTTTTTGTAAATCGAAGGAGAGTAACAGGTTTAACGTGAATTTGCCGTATGCAGCATGGAGTTTAAGTCCTTGCTAGGTGAACATTGTTATTCGTGTTAACAGCTCTTGAGTCCAGTTCCATTCACGTATTGAATTGCACTCCGAGATAGCGGATGGAATTTGTGGCATCTAATTTTACGTTATTTAAGTACCAGCTGAAGTTGTTTTTACTTCGTGAACACCCGCTGATAATTGACATGATCTTTGATTTCTGTGTGTTTATAAGTAGGCCGTTATTATTGCAGTACATTTGTAGTGCGTCTAACGATCATTGCAGCCCAATTTGTGTGGTATCCAACAGGACAATATCGTCAGCATATGTGACCCAGGAGACATGATGATTGTTTATCTTTGGGGGGAATGTCCTTGGCTCCATTAAAGCAATAGGTAAGTCTGATATAAAAAGTTTGAACAGTAAAGCTGCCAATGGGCAGCCTTGTTATCAAGGCCCAGAAGTTCCGGATGGTCACCCTCCAGCACGTGCTGGGATAGCTGGAGGGAGGAGACTTCCTATCGTCGCTGGACTTGGAGGATGCTTACTTCCACATCTCCATTCTAAAAAGTCATCGAAAGTTTCTCAGATTCGTAGTCCAAGGACGGCACTATCAATTCAAGGCCCTGCCATTCGAATTGAAGTCGGTGCCCAGGGTATTTACCAAGTGCCTAGCGCCGGTGGCGGTACGGCTGCGCCTGCAGGGGATCCACGTTTACCCCTACCTGGACGATTGGCTCATCCAAGCAAGGACAAGGGAGCTCGCCGTCGAGCACACAGCAAAGACCGTCAAACTGCTCACGGATCTGGAATTCTCCATCAACTTGCCCAAATCCCACCTGGTCCATCACAGGTCGCACTGTTTCTGGGAGCTAAGCTCCCAGAAACAGCCAAGCTCGATACAGTGGCACGATTCTTTGTCGGAGGAAAGGACGAAGGCCATCCTGGGCAAGGTGCAGCGCCTGCTGGCCATGGACTTGGCCAGGGTGAGGTCCATCAAGTCCCTTCTCGGCATGATGTCCTCTTGCATCTACCTGGTGCGCCTATGCAGGCTGCGGATGCGCCCTTTACAGGAGTTCCTCGACGCCCGTTGGATGCAAGCGGCGGGCAGCTTTGAAGACAAGATCCCGCTCAACGAGGTCTTCCGCCAAGCTATTCGATGGTGGGGCACCCGCGGGCATCTCGCGGCAGGCACGGCCGTTCAGACCCCATTAAACCAGGAGACGGTGACGACGGATGCCTCCCTGGAAGGATGGGGAGCACACACCAGAGATCTTCACGCGAGAGGCCTTTGACTCCCGGAGGAGAGGTCACTCCACATCAACATCCTGGAGCTCCGAGCAGTGTTCTGGGCTCTCAGGTCGTTCCTCCCGTCCCTCAAAGGCAAGGTCCGTCTCTCAAGGGCAAGGTGGTAAGGATCTTCACCGACAACACCACCACGAAGTTCTACATCTGGAAGCAGGGAGGGACCAGGTCCCCGGCCCTATCCAAGGAGGCCCAGGAACTGTGGCATTGGGCCATTGCCCAGGGGATGTTTCTGGTACCCCTCCACCTAGCAGGGATAAAGAGCACCATCGCCGACTCGCTCAGCAGGGAGCTGCATTCGTGCCACGAGTGGGAACTGCATCAGGACCAAGTGGATCGGCTTTTCTGATGATGGGGCAAACCCCAGATTGACCTGTTCGCGACGGCGGGAACTCCAAGTGCCAGAGGTTTGCCAGCAGGTTTCCCCAGCCGAGGAGAATGGGCAATGCTTTCTCGTTCCCCTGGGACGGCCTGTTCCTGTATGCGTTCCCTCCGTTGCCGTTGCTACTGCGACTCGTCAACCAACTCAAGAGGTCCCAGTGCAGGATGATCCTCGTCGCACCGGCTTGGCCGAGACAGATCTGATTCCCGGACCTTCTGGACTTGTTGGCGTCCCCCCCAGTCAAACTACCGACAGACGTGGATCTTCTCTCCAGAGAAGGAGGCGCCATCCTCCATCACGACCCGGGGTCGCTGAACTTGCAGGCCTGGCTCCTGCAGCACTAGAGTTTGGAGAGTACGATATCCCGGCGGACTGCAAGGAGGTGCTTGCAAAGGCCAGGGCGTCCTCAACTCTCAAGTGCTATGGACACAAATGGAAGAGGTTCTCTGTCTGGTGCCGTGCACAGAAGATTAACCCTCTGCGAATTACGGCCCATCAAGTGCTGCCGTACCTGCTGTCGCTGGCCAAGGTGGGGTTGGCTCATGCCTCCATCAAAATACATCTAGTGGAGATATCCCGCTACACCAGAAATACGGGACGATCATCTCTGTGGTCTCATCGCCTGGTGAAGGAGTTTATGATGGGACTGTTCCATTCATTCCCGCCGGTGAAGGCTCCAGCCCTGGCGTGGGAGCTCAACGTGGTGCTGACCAGGCTCATGGGGGCACCCTTCGAGCCTCTACATTCGGCACTGTTGAAGTTCCTTTTGTGGAAAACGGCATTTCTTGTGGCCATCACCTCCGCACAACGGGATCCAGGCCCTATCCTGCAAGCCTCCATACTTGACTTTTCATGAGACGAGGGTGGTGCTGAGGACGCACCCCTCTTTCATGCCCAAGGTGCCGTCGGACTTCCATCTCAACGAGCCCTTGGTGTAACCAGTTTTCTTCCCGGCGCCTTCGTCTCTGGCCGAAAGGACTTTGCACTCGCTGGATGTAGCTAGAGCGCTGAAGCTCGACGTGGAGCGCACAAAGAGTTTTCGGAAGACATCACAACTGTTTGTGAACTTTGGACCTGTGAATCAAGGGAAGGCCCTCTCGAAGGCTTCCATTTCCAGATGGCTCTCCGGCTGCATCATGCACTGTCACCGGTTGGCAATCTGACCGTAGCCCGACTGTCCTTGAACCCATTCGACCAGAGCGATCGCTGCTACCACAGCGTTCTTGTCTGGTCTACCCCTGCTGTACATCTGCAGGGCTGCTACGTTGAGGTCGACGCACCCCTTCACAAGATTCTACTGCGTCGACCGGGATTCCAGGGAGGAGTCCAGAGTCGGCCAAGCAGTGCTGCACAACCTGTTCGCCTGAAGGTGGGCCTTGTGAGGAGGTAAGAGATGCTTAATGTTGAGTTTATGTAATGCATAATGTTGAGCCTTGCCACCTCCCTGTGGTTGTGCATGTGTGTACTGCTATGTATTATTATATTCATGAGCATGTGAATCCATGCCTGACCCCATGCTGGAGAAGGAACAAGTTACTTACCTGTAACTGCTGTTCTCCAGCGTGGGTCTGGAATGGATTCACATGCGAACCCTCCCTCCTTCCCCTCTGCGGCTCTTCACTTGGTCATACTGCCACTTTACGTGCTACCAAATCTGAGGATGGCTGTCAGGGGAGGGGCTTAGGGAGAGGGCAGTCATTGGCTGGGGGCAGTATGACCCAGAGACCAGTGATTGGTTACTACTAAGAAAGACAGATTAGAAATGAAACTGATTCAGATTTTTTTCTTTACTGAGGATTCCCAGCCTCACGACGGGGAATATTCATGAGCATGTGAATCCATGCCAGACCCACGCTGGAGAACAACAGTTACAGGTAAGTAACTTGTTCCTTGCGTAACCAGTCTTGAATGGTGGGGATCTTGTTGCTTTTCCACCTCGGGCTATGATGGTCATTGCCTCTAGGGTTAAGACCACTCTTGCCTTTTCTCTGTGCCTAGGCTCGCTCGTCTCACCCTGTTCCTTAAAGGTCAGCAGGATGCATTCCGGGGGCCTGTCCCCCGTCCGTCCCAAATGCCTGATGTAGGGCTTGTTGTACTTCTCTACAGAAGGGCTCTATCTTGGGGCATATCCACCATATGTGCTCCGCCGTGCCCCTGCAGCCTCTCCAGAATTCCGTTGATGTTGTGTTCGAGTACATGCTATGCAGCCGGGCCTGTGTGTAGTGCCACCCATACAGGATTTTGTACAAGGCTTCCTGTAGTTGAGCCACTCTCGCCAGTTTCTGTATTTTCCCCCCACAGTTTGCCCCATGCGTGTCTCGTGTTCTCTTGACCTAGTATTTGCTCCCATCGTTGCATGTACGCCCATGGGGTTCTCGGGGTGGCATCTTCTAGTATTTTATGGAGGTTGGCTATCAGCCTTTTCACTCAGTCCTTCGTCAATATGAATTCCTCGAATGTTACTTTCCTGGTGGCTGCTTTCTTAGTGTCCGGATTCATTACCCAGTATCTCAGTTGCACGTATCTCAGCCGCTCCCCCTCTCCTACCCTGAAGTCTTGTTTACATTCCTTAAAGGAGCGGATTACTTCCCCTTGGAACAGGTCCCTGATAACCCTGTACCCTCCTTCCCTCCACAGCTCAAAGGCCCCCTTCTCCATTCCCGGTGTAAAGTCGCCATTTTGAAATATGGGAGTGAATGGGGAGGGGAAGGTTGTGATCCCCTTCATTTTAACCACCTTGTCCCATGTGTCTGCCACTAGTGCCGTGATGGTGCTTTCCTATAGATGTGCTGGCCTGTGTTGTTTCGGGAGACAGAGCAAATCTCTAAGATAATGTTGTGCCACTGCCTGGTCCATGGCCACCCAGGGTTTCCCTTCTCCTTTAAACCATTTTCAGATTACTCTTAATTGCGTGGCTTCATAGTATGTTTGTATGTCCGGTAGGGCCAGGCCTTCCTCCCTCCTCAGGGCCATGAGTAGGCGTCTGTTTACCCATGGCTTCTTCCCTTCCGAGATTAACTTGCTCACCATTTTTTTTAGATCCCTGAACAGGCTTGTGGGGGAGAGCTAGCGGTATTACCTGGAACAGGTATAGGAGCCGGGGGAGAACTACCATTTTCACGGCCGCTATCCTTACTATCCATGATATTCTCAGGTTCCTCCATCTCTGGAATTACTTTTTAATTTCCTTCAGCATTGGGGGATAGTTTGTGGCATACCATCCCGCTAGGTCAAGGGTGAGGCAGATTCCTCATACGAGGGTCAAGTCAAACCCCTTGTACAGTCGAAAGTCTTTGACACGTTGTGGAAGCAAAGTGAACTGTGTTACTGGGGCAAATGTGAACCTGACTGAGGGATGCCTGCTAGCTAGGGTGAGTAGTATCAACCCTGAGAACTTTGGTGATAAAATGTGTGAAGCCTGTCTGGGGGCTTTAGGGAAAGCCTGTCTGGGGGTTTGAGAGAAAACCTGACTGGGGGCTTAGACCCATACTTGGGTAAGGGAAGAACCTAAGGGGTCTGGGACGACTTGCTTTGAACTGTGTTAAACGGCAAAATGAACCCGACGGAGGGACGCCAAGAGAAAGCCAAGGGAAGGGAGTCCTGCATTGTGTTAAAACTGAGTGAAGTGTGTGAATAAGCGTGAAAAGTAATACATCAGCAGACTTGTGATGACAAGTGTAAACCCGACTGAGGCATGTCCACAATAAATGGTTGGTCTGAGCCTGACTTAGGGAGGCTAACGTTGAGACAAGGATCGGAGCCCGGCTGAGGGGGATCCAAGGGTGAAGAGTAATCACCTGACGTGAAGATTAGCAGAAGGAACTTTTGTTTTTTTGTTTGACATATCATGTCCTGTGTAGCAAGAGACTTTGCATGAAAGAGACTTTGGCACAGAAGGCCCTGATAATTGAGAAAAGGAACTGTAACCTTGTGCCGGAGAAGCCCAGGAGTGTGCTGTGCATGAGAGTTCCGCCTTGTCCCGCCATGCTAAAAATGTGGGGAAGGGAGACCCCGACCATAACATCCTGGCTTATCATTTTGTGATCACTTCTTTCTTTTCTTGTAAACATTATCCAACACTCTTTTGTAGTTTAGCGGTAGGGATTGGCAATAGGTTTTCTTAGTTTAGGCCCTGTTTATTTGACTAGGCTCGACTAGGACTGTATTATTATTATTTGAGGGTCGTAGCTTGCTCCCATCTTGGATTTAGTTTTAGATTAGGCGTTTATCACACCCATTTTACAGTTTAATAAACACCCTTGAATTGTGATCACTTGTCTGTCTTACTTTGATACCATGCCTTCCTTACAGTAGCCAATTGCAGCTCAGGAAAGGGGTTGGAATGGGGTGGTTTATATGCAAATGAGTCCCAAGGACAGCAGCAATCACCTTAGAGGGGACCAGTCTACACAATAGCCCAGGAGTCCATAAGGGTTTGCTTACTTGACACAGTGGCTGCTCGGGCAGCAGCCTTAGGACTGTATTTTTGGCATGGCAGCTGCCTTCTGAACGCCACCCTAACAGGGAGATATCTTCTGGGTCAACCACATATCCCCACTATAGAACTGGCCGTTCATGGACATCTGGGGCTGAGGGGGCCTTCAGTACTGTTCTTTGGCACACTGGTGTTTACAATGTTGGCTTGCAGCCGAAGTATTCCCTCCTGCTGCCTAGTGCTGTGTGGGGTCCTTCGTGTGACATTAAGCACTTTACAGAACACTAGGGCCAGATGTCACATTTTGACTTTATTAATTCTGTCCCTCAAGCTTCTTTTTGTTACCACGTACATGTCTGGCGCACATCCTACTTTTAGATTAGATCGCATTCTGAGTTTGCAGCACCAGAATTATTGTTTGGGAATTTACTTGTGGTACCCTACATAGACAGAGCAGGTATCGTGAGCCTACATATCTACCAAGATTGCCCAAACATGCTCTCGAGCCCCTCACACACTGCCAACAACTACTCAATTGTTCTAATAATACTGCAAAGATGCCTTGGAATCCCAGTGCATATTTTGGCTCAATACCTGCTCTTCTGTGTCTCCTTTCTCTAGCAGATAATACATATGTAATGGACGAACAGACATCAAAAGACGCAGCTAGAGATCTCTCCCCGTTTATCGCCAAACTTGTCAACTCCTCATTCACGTCCGGCACGGTACCCACCAACTTAAAACAATCCTGGGTACTACCATTGCTTAAAAAGCAAACGCTAGACCCTCTTATACCCACAAACTACCGCCCCATTACAACAGTCCCCTTCCTGCTCAAAATCCTGGATAAGATCGCCTACAATCAAATCCAAAGTTTCCTGGAACAACATAAACTCTTAGGAGAGCGCCAATCAGGATTCCGTCCACAACATGGTACAGAGACTGCCCTCATCGAACTAAAGGCACAAATAGATGAAATAAGAGATAAAGGTAAAATGGCTCTCCTCTTGCTGCTGGACCTCTCGGCGGCATTCGACCTTGTAGACCATGGAGTACTTTGCAGCCATTTAGACTCAGCTGCACATTTTTCCAAGGAGGCCATATCTTGGATTGAATCCTTCCTCAGTGATAGGACTATGAGGGTGTTCTCCCCCTCGGCAGCGGCGGACCCAATCCCCATCCGATGTGGAGTCCCTCAGGGCTCATGCGTCTCCCCGACTCTCTACAACATATTCACTAAGCCCCTTTTTGATGATCTGGACCATCTTGGTATCACCTACACCAACTATGCAGATGATACCCAGATTCTCCTCCCACTTTCCGGGGACTACAACAAGGATTTGGCCTTGGTGAATAGGGTGTATATCATGGTCCAGGCATGGATGGCAACCCACGGTCTATGCCTGAACGATGACAAAACAGAGCTGCTCATCCTAGGGACACATTCTAACATGAAGAAACTCAGTCAGGACTACACCTCATTTGAAATTGACGGGAATATTATCAAGGTTTCCAAAGATGTGAAGACACTTGGCTTCTATCTGGATGCCACCCTCTCCTTTGACAAGCAGGTGAAGTCATTGGCATCTGCCACCGCCTACACATGCAAGCTCATTAGAGCAGGCAAGCACTTTCTCTCCGATAACAACTGCCTTATCCTAGCGAGAGCATTAATCCTTTCGAGACTTGATTATTGTAATGCCCTCTACATCGGAGCAAACAAATCCATTACCCACCGACTTCAAATTCTTCAAAACAATGCCCTACGAGCCGCCCTTGGTGTACCCAAAAGATCACACATTTCAAACATCAGGCGTCAAAACAATTGGTTATCCTCCCAAAACAAAATCCACCTTAAAGTAGCATCCCTGGTTCATAAAGCCCTGAACAATGCAGCACCAAGCTATCTCCGCAATAAACTCACAAAAAGAAATTACTCGCACCCCGCTAGAACTGCAAATGCCAACAGCCTCATTATTCCTAGATTCAGGTTATCTAAGGCGGGGGGTAGTAGCTTCCCGGTGCAAGCAGCTCAATTATGGAACTCATTGCCTAATCCTCTACGCGAGGCACAGCCCTTCCCTAAATTCAGAATTAACTACATCAATCTGCTAAGGACTGCCAATGAATAGCCTATTGGCACCCACTTATCCTTCACCCCACCCTAGAACTTACACTTCATCATGATCTTATGGTCCCACTCTCTTTGGCCACCTGACCGATGAGCTTTCGCCCACACAGTACCTGTACATAGATTGTCTTGAGCATATTTTGTATTTATTCTGCATGTATACCGCAACTGCTGCCTTCCTGTGATATTTTGCATCTATATTTTGTATTTTGTATTTGTACAGTGTATGTATCCCATGACCCCACCCTGCAACCTAAGCTTCGCATTTTCTGTACTGCTGCGCCCGGCTACCTTTGGGTTTGGTGCGCATTATAAGTGAATAAAACAAACAAACAAACAAACAAACATCCATGCTGATACACACATTTTGCCCTACCTAGCTCCTTCGTTGTGTCTGCAAACTCCTTTCCCTCCCTCCTTCATGCTTGCTCATGTTACCCTTTCCATCAGAGTAAAGTCTGGTGACCCTGGGCAGCGGTGTAGTACTCATTGGACAGAGATTCAACGCATTGACACTACGAGAATGGTGATTTGGTACAGTACAAAAACCTAGTAAAATGACACACCATCAATGTTATGGTGGGTTTACAAATGCATGAAAAAGTCCTTCTACATGAAAAATGGGGTAAAATAAGCAATTTCAGTTAACAAGCCACACATGCCACAGTGCTCATCCTTGGAAGTTTATTTCAAGTTCAGAGCAACTGAGCAATGAATTGTGGTTAAAATATTAGCTCAAAATCATGTATTTGGCTCCACCAAATGTTCTTTCTTTTATAGTGCAGTGATATTATATGTATAGATTAATTGGATTTAGAATCACTTTTTGAATATGGGAAATGTGCAGAGCTAGAGAATATGGCGCTCAGGGCACTGGCAGAGTGAAAGAGTTAAACCAGTGTCTGTCTTTTACGCTTGTAGGAGGCTTTGTACACGAGAGTCACATAACCTGGAGGGCTACCCCGACTCCAGTGGGAAGTGGGGAATACTCTCTCTTTTGTATAGTTTTACATGCCTGGTATATTCTTGTCAGGACTTCTCTTGTGCCTTCAATTGCCTGGTGTGCTTCTCTTTGCGAGGACTTCTCTCTTGTAATGTCACCTGTCTGGAATATTCTTGCCAGGACTTTACTTATGTGTTTTCAAATGCCTCTTGGGCGTCTCTCTCGTGCTTGGGAGTTTCTCTTTACTTTCACAATTGCATATACCCTCATTTGGCTTTGTATATCTGTTTCAGGCTTCCCACCCACATCTGCAATCTATATGTTCATATATTATTGGGGTTTGGGTTGACTCTCTGCCCTTTTAACGTGCAAACACAGTTATGCTTCTTTCTGCCTCTTTAGATTTTCAAAATTCAGTTTGTCATTGACGTGGTTGCAGAAACGCCAGAGGCCCCCCCTGATCTGGGCCAACTCACTGATTCTTCACAGCGTTCCTCCACTGCTTGCTAAACACTTTGGGTCATTCTGACGTCTCTCCGGCTTTCCGCAAGGCTCCACTAATGCACACCTGCTTTTGGCCAGGTTCTGATAAGGACAAGGCTGCTTCTTGGAGCTGCCGAGCGCCCAGGAATCCCTTCTAGACTCCTGGCGTCTCCACAGCAATTCCACACAACCAGCGTGGCTTCCCTTCTCTGCGGTTGAGCTTCTCTGCCTCGCCACACCGACTCATGTCTCGAGCGTTTGCTTGCCTCTCTGGGAGGTCCGACGTCTTCCCCTGTGCCTCTGCTTACAATTCGGTTGCCACTTTCAAAGGTCCTTCACATCTGTGCTTTTCCCAAACTAGTATGCTCAATGGGCTTGAGACTCTCACTGCTTTGCATCGATTCTTTCACCCTCCTCCTACCAGTACCTAGGTGGTTATGGGAATCAAAGCCAATAGGTGTTATTTGATGCATGATACTTTGGGTGTTTCTTTTAATGATTTCATATGACAAACCAGATCTTCCTGAAGGGAAATTGGGAATAAAAAAGGTTCTCTGGGAGCTTTTAGGGTAGGTTTTCTTGGCATTTTTAGAAAAAGTATTTTTAGAACTTTCACTTAATAGAAGGGAAATGGGAGATTGGCATGAAAGGCGCTGGGAGTAGGTGTCTCTACTTTCCCTAAAGGGGTGGGGGGACCGATTCATGGCAATAGGCCATTAGGCTACTGGGTATAAGGGGGTCTTTTCCATGGGTAAATAAATATACCATGTCTCATCCAATGAAGTCATGACATCCCTCCCCGGTAGTTATCCCCTCCCATGCGATCCTTCCTCATATAGCCGCCCCCAAGGTCAGGATCAAGTAGCGGCTGCTGTTCCCTTGCCACATGAGAGGAGATCACCACTGGGGAATACGTGATGACTCCATTGGATTCATTACAACACCCACTGGGAATTATTCCAATCTCCTCTCTAAATGAGTGAGAGCAATTTTGTACCTCAAAACGGTTACACTGTTGCAACCCTGTAGCTGACACTTTTTAGAAACAAATAAAAAAAAGTCAATCACATCATAAATCAATTACATTGTAATACTTAAAATGAATGCGTGTATACGAGAATAAATCAAACACTCCGTTGCAAATAATAATAATAAATATTACCAGAAAACTAGGAAAAGCAAGTTACCTACAGACACATGACACATTCTACAAACATGACTTCAACATATGTGATGAATCCGTAGTGATCCCCCCCCACCACACAGACCTCTGCTTGGGACCTTCCTCATGTGGCCAAGGAAAGGCAGATGCTTCCTGATCCCGACACTGGGGGTGGTGTTCTGCGGGAGGATCACATGAGAGAGGAAACAGGACAAGAGGAAAGGGGAAAATTACTTATTTTGCTTTCTTAGGGATCCTAGTATATTGATGGCTTATCTTAAAGTGGAAAGAGTAAAGAAAACAAACTCTTTGATTTGGGACTTCAAGTCTCGTACATAATTCTCTCAGTACTGAGATGAGTAAGAGGGACACAGAGGAATAAAGATGTAAAAGTGGTCAGTTAATTGACGGCAATGACCTACACCAGAAGGAGAGTGGGAAACATAAAAGGCCCCCTCAGGTGCAGGTAGAAGAGAAAGAGAAAGAGAAGCAGAAACAGTTTGTGAAGCAGGAGAAGCACATGCCATGTATTATGCAGAAGAGAGGAGTAGAGAAGCTGGAAGACAACATGACCTCTGTGAGTCCTGAGAGGGTCTGTGTCTCGATCATCCCAAACTGCAAAGGTCGTGCACCGGGAAGCATTTGGAAGAAACGCTTACCCCAGAAGACTGTCATGCAGAGCTGTCTCAGCGGAAGGCGGGCGTAGTGTGAGCAGCCGAGAGGTCTCAGTGGCAGGGTTGCACTAGAGAGACTCAGGAGTCAGGACCACAACAAAACAACGTGGCAGAAGTAGCGGCCACCGAACGGAGAAGGTACGCCTTGTCGGAGGGAGTCACAAGTGCAGCAGACCTGCAAACGCATAGAGGACTTACTGGTGAGTCTAAGCCACATGAGAGACTCCAGAGGGCTCCAGTGCAGGCCGCAAGTTCAGAGCAGGCAGGGTCCACTCACGAGCGAGTGACAGGCAGACTAAGCAACGCTTCCAATGCAACTGTGATTAACGTGCCAATAGAAACTAATAAGCATTACAAATACCGATCAGTTACAAAGGTGAGCTAATAACGCTTGCGAATACTGAACCATTAAACCTTTCAGAAAGCAAATTCATAAACCTTAAGAATACCTACCTGTTCCAGACTTGGAAAAAGAGCTGACCTTCAACTAAACAAGCTCTAGGAGTGAAAGTGGGAGTTTGGGCAAATATCCACAATCTGGTGGGAAGGAAGTATTAGAAACTCAAAGATGCCACCAATACCCAAGCTAAGAGACCTTGAGAACTAAGTCCAATAAAGGTTGCCAAACACAAGAGGGGAAAAGGTTGCCATTCGGGTTTGGGAATACCCATCATTGTGGTTGATGTAGATTCATATTGCTGCAGCCAAGATAGAAGCAGGAGAAGGCTTGATCCTGAACATTATTTTCGGTATTCACGCAGAAGCGATGTGATTGTTCTATACCTTGGAAGCTGTTAGCCTGTTTATGCTAAAGAAGGCTATTGAAGTTGTTCTAATTCTGCTGAGAAATTTACCATTAAAGCACTCCTTTGTTTTGGTAGACGGGCAGGCGTGTAGACCCATAGGGCAAGAGGTGATTGCCCTGAAAAGACCTGGTGAAAGTTTACGCCAGGTAGTAGAAAAGGAGCAAGTGATAACAAGTGGTACTATTGGAAAAGCTACATATATTCTTGAAACAAGCTAATCTGACTACCCCATTTGTTGTTGCCTAAGATGAGAATGCGTTCTCATTCCAGGAAGTGTGAGATTTGTGACTTTTCTTTTCAAGATATTTTGGGAGAACACTCATTCCGGAAGGAGTGAGAGCTTTTGACTTTGGCAAGTTACCTCATTGAAATAACAGAACATTGTGTTAAAGCTGTATTTCCTTGGTTTTCCCTTGAACTGTGAAAAACACACTTGTTTAGATATGGGGAAGGGGAGTTGCCCAGTCCAGGCCAAAAGACATTAATTACACTGTGAACCACTTTATATGTTATCTATATTAGTGAAATTAAGTTGCCATATTATATCTTTTTATGTTGATTGTTGCATTAGTGTGGGTGGCGGGGTAGACATCCCTTGGTTAGAGTGTTCCCCTTTAGTTAATAATAGGCAGGGAAATCCGCATTAGGGTAGGGATAGTGAGGGGTTTATTTAACTTGTTTTATTTAATGAAATGGCAGAAGTTCAAAACTCCTCACAAGGTTGTCTGCCTCTCATTTCTGATCCCTCATATATATAAGAGAAAAAAGCACTAACAAAAACCATCTACTCTGTGTTAGTAGAGGACTAAGGCCCCAGACCCATGTGTAAATACGATAAATGCATCTGGGTGAAAGGAAGTGACCCCTATTGTAGCCCTGCCAAAAATAACAGAGACCGCTTGAAAAAACAGGGTCAACGTAATAATTCCCAGTGGGTAGTTTGTTATGCGTTAGAGATGCATACACCAGAGCTTCTACACCCGGCAGTGGAAAAATGTATACAATGAGTGGCAGTGTTCTCTTCAGTCAGCTGTCGGAGGAGAACTTTAGAAGGACAGCTAAACTGACTCTTCTCTTACTGAGATCAGACCCAGTGCCTACTAGTACACCTTCCCAACCGTCAGTGCCCACAATATACAATCTGCTATTAATCGGTTAAAATCTGCATCACCGCTTGGCCTAATCCGGCTCTCTATTTTGAAAGATGTGTCTGGTGAGATTGTCCTGTGGCTGGCTAGGGTAGTCAATGACTCTGCCTCTTCTGGCGTTATTCCTAATGATCTAAAACACGCTCTCGTAATTCCCCTTCTAAAAATACCTCCCTTGACCACATAGTTCTTTCTAATATCCGTCTCATTTCATTGCTCTCGTTTATTATGAAATTATTAGGATTCTTGATGTCTCCTCTTCTGAGTGCCTTCCTTGAATCTTCTTTCTTTTTCGACTCTTTTCAGGCGGGTTTTAACCCAGGCAGAGGCACTGAATCTGTCCTGGTATCAGTAGTTGAAGATTTAACATTCTTAGTAGACCAGTGCGGGTGGGAGCCCTGATTATATTAGACCTATCGCCTGCGTTTGATACCGTGGACCATCTCACCTTGGTCTCTCGGCTTTCATCTGCTGGCTTATCTGATCAGGTGCTTGCCTGGTTTACTTTATTTCGGGCAGGACGTTCACAGTCAGTCTCTGTGCCACCTTTCCATTCCAAACCAGTGCCTCTGCTATACGGGGCCCGACAGGGCCCTGCGTTTTCCCCTATCCTGTTCTACATTTATATCTAGCCTCTTCTTGGCATCATCCATTCACATGGATTCCTATGCTATTCTTATGCCGACGACACACACCTTATTCTGCGGCTTGATCTCTCACAGCCTGATACGACTGTTCGGTTTAGGGGTTACTTGGAGGCGGTGGGTGGATTGATGGCCAGGAATTGGCTGAAGTTGAATGGAGAGAATACCGAGGTACTGATTGTTGGCTCTGCTCATACTTCCTTATTCTGGATTCCAGAATTCTGGCACGATAGCTTGGGTCTCTTTCCTGTGCCAGCCTCCTCGGTCAAGGACTTAGGCATTCACAAGTGGGCCTCATTATCTATGTCTGAAAAGGTGGCATCTACTTGCTTGTCAAAAGGGACATTTCAAGCTTGGGACGCTTTGTAAGGTCCTTCCCTACATTCCTACAAAATTCTACGCTCCTGTGGTTTCCTCTTTAGTGATAAGTGGAATCGACTATTGCAAAACGCTCTATCTTGCTCTACCGATTTACTTACTCCATTGTCTCCAGTTGTTGCAGAACGTGACAGCTCGAGCAGTGCTGCATCCCCCCTTTGGTTCCCACATGACCCCTATTCTTCGCCAGCTTCACTGGCTCCCAGTTGAGAAGCGTGTGCTGTTTAAGTCTTTGTGCATTGTGCACAAAGCCTTTTAAAAGCAAGGGGCAGAATATCTTCCGATAAAATTCTGTCCGTATATTCCCCCTTGCACACTGTGCTCTCAATCTACGTTGACTATCGAAATTCCAAAGCTAAAGTTCTCCCATCTCGGTGGTCGAGCTTTTTCAGTGGCTGCGGCACAAGCATGGAATTCTCTATCATTTTGCCTCTGTGCTACAGAGGCCCATTTGTTCTTTCGATGTGCCTCGAAAGCATTCTTTTTATGTCCCCCTGGCTCTGTCAGTTTGACTGTGTACTTCTTCGGGTATAGCGCCAAGATGCCTTCGGGTGACCATTTGCACTTTATGTACTGTTAACATAACATAACATACATAACCTAGGAGCAAACAAGCAAGCAAATACTGCAATGCTCAGAGATGGATAGGGGTGAGTGAGGAAGGTAAACCAATTAGAAAATAAGAAAACACTTTGCTCTGCCCGTTAGGACACTGTCTTCAAAAACATGGAAGTCCCACAAATGCTGAACAGCTGACCACCCTAATATAAGAATGTGCGGGTGGAGTCCTCACAAAGACCCTACCTAAAGTCTCCTCTGAGGGAGCCAGGAAAAGGCAGACACTTCCAGATCCTGACTCTGTGGGGGTTGTATTAACCGGGACGATTGTCTGGGAGGAGAAGGGCCCCACGGGAATAGGAGGACTCTGTTGGGTGAAGCGCAGTATTTGCCTTCCCTTAGGGAAGAAATGTAAGTGATGCCAATCTATGTAATGGCTTGCTGTCAGAGCTTTTAACTTCCCAAGTTGAATATCTTAATGTGGGTGAAAACATTCATAACCACTTATGCATTGGGAGAAAAGAAACCCTTTTTAAAATCATGAAGATTCATAGAGGTGAAAGCTCCCCTGACTCCCAAAGGAATAGTAAAGATGAGTCTGTAAATAAAAACAAGTTAGACCCTGAAGATCTTTATTTCTCTGTAAAGCAAATTCTTTGAATTAATCCTTATGATGTTCCTTCAGGGAATAAAATTAAGGAAAGAAATGAGCATGATATTAATATTCCCATGAGAAAAGCTGATTCTTACGTTAAGGACTACAGGTACCATAATCCCCAGAGTACTGGGACGAAGAAGAGGGCTGAAGAGGCCCGAAACTGAAAAGTGCAGCTCATTAGTGGAAATGACCCACACCCAAGGGAGACTGGGAGGCTCAAAAGGCCCACCTCGGGTGCAGGCCATTAGTAAGGAGAAAGAGCAGAGCAGTAGTAGGAAATGGAGGAGCTGTGAACGAGTCGAATGTCGGCAGATGCGGGTCCTGAGCGGGTCTTTTCCTCTAGACACCTTAATTGCAGAGGTCGAGCAGCGGGAAGTGTACTTTTAAAAAGCTTTTCCCGAGGTAAGGCTGTCTCGGGTGGCAGGAGAGCACCGGAGAGCCTTTGGAGCAGAGCGAGGTCCTTGTTCGAGTAGGGAGGGCCTGAGGAGACTGAAGGAAGCGGTTTGCCGCACCGCGAGAAGCAGCTGAAGCAGAGGACCTGGAGGCAGCGAGGCAAACAAACCATACGCCAGACCCAGTGAGTTCACTAAGATATTGTGACAACGGAGTGCTTCGTAACCGCTCGCTTGCTCAGAACGGGAGCCTTAACACTACATGTAGAGCAAAATTCAAAAGGAAAACTAATTCTGAATACCGATCTGACAGAAAGCAGACAAATCGTTATTTTGTAAACCAATCTGACTTGGAAAGAAGCAAGTGAAATAATAAGAGTTTGATCCCCAGACAAAAGGGGTGTGCTTATTGCATGTGGGTAGGTTGAAGGCCAGCGACAAGAAGGAGCAATAATTAAATAACCCAATACAAACTATTGCCAAAGCCAAAAGAGAACTGTAACAAGGAAAGTTTAAAAGGACAATCATTGCCAAAGCTAAGAGGGGGCAAATGAGAAAACACACGTTTATAAAAACTATTGCTCATATTGAAAGAAGGTCATAAAAGGAACTGGCTTAAACCTACATTGCCAAAGTCAAAGAAGAGTCAGAGTGAGACAAAATTATTGTCGCTATTTGGTTAATGAGGAAGTGGGGAAACAAGAATGGCAAGAAGGCTGCACTTCTGGTATAAGATATTCAGAAGGAATTGAGCACAAATCACAAGTGTTTAATAAACAGCACCAAAGTGTTTCTTGTTCTCCCAGAAGCAATACTTGAGTTGAAGTTGTAAAGAGGAAGTGGGGAAACAATAGTGGCAAGAAGGCTGCCCTTCTAGTAGAAGGTATTCAGGAGTGGAGCATAACTTTCAGAGTGTGTGGCAATCACAAAAGTGTAACAAACAGCACCAGTGTGATTCTTGTTTTCTCTGAAGAAATTCTTCAACACACTGAGAAGCTACGCTGGCTACCAGTAAAGAAACACATTAACTTCAAAGGCCTCTGTACTGCCCATAGATGACTAGACAGACATCGAGCCGAATTCCTCCAAGCAAAAATCACCCGTTACCAACCAGCAATAGACTTCTGATCGAGCAACGACCTCCAAATAGAAACAAGACACTACGAGAAAGGGAAATTCGGAGGAATACCCTTCTCGTATGTGATAGCCAAATTGTGGAACTCTATACCAAAGGAAATAATTATGGAAGACCACCTAACTTTCAGGAAACTATTAAAAGCCTGGCTATTTAACTCAATGAGATAAACATAGATGCACGCCTCTACGAATGATACAACTGGACCAAAGCAAACACGGGACAATAAAGAATGAAGAACCAACAATTAAACTACTTAATACCCAGAGATTAGCAGAAGCCAATTAACCACCCCTTTCTCTTTTCCAATTCCCTAAAACTATCACATACTACACATGCCCATCGGGCTAGTAAAACAACCCACCAAATAGATGCAAAACACAAACCCCTCTCAAATCATACAACAAACCCAATACAGACAACAAACAGCCCAGTCACTGGACATCACCTTTCTGGATAAAACAAGCCCAGTGCACAAAACAAAGCACACCTGGAAAGCACACATGCACAGATGCCAGTTGTGCATGCATCAACAGACGAGAACAACCTCTATCCTACCCCTCTCTCCATCACTAACCAACCCGACTCACTTTTCTTTAAGAGCCTTGTGAGTGGATGGAGACCATGCAAATTGCAGCTGTGCGCAGCATAAATCAAAATAACATATTGTGGCCGCAAGGTGTGTGAAAGCAGGTACAAACTTTAAAATCCAACACCCCCTGCGGAACACGGAGTGGAAGGTGTGTGAAATGTGGTCTGTGGTGGAAGTCTTTCTTCCTTGATTATTGAGGAGGCATGTCAGCTGCTGTAATCATGCAGATACAAACTTTAAAATCCCACACCCGCCGCGGAGCGGAAGGTGTGCGAATGGTGGTCTGTGTTTTGGACATGAGACCGGAAAGAACTTTGTGGACAGCGAGGATCTGACCACTGAGGTTGGTTCCCCATCGTGTGTTTGCTCGCACAGAGTTCTACTTTTTATTTTGCCTCTGCACCTTTCCCCACCGTTCATAGAGATACTTGCGGGGATCCCTAAGCATCCCAGAAGTGGTGTTTTAACACTGCTGTCCCACCTCTACTTTCATAGCAAACAGGCGACCACAGAGTTTTTAAACCTTGGAGCCTTTACTTATTTTTATGGACGTTTTAGAGTAATAAAACCTTAATAGCCACATGCATACAGCTATTCCTGCTGCTCTTTTGCCTGAAGAAGGTGACTGCGAGGTGATCTACACCTTGGAGCCTTCAAACAAATCACTACCTTGACTGCTTCTGACATGAAAAGGTGACCGTGGGGTACTCGGTACCTTGAACTCTTTAACAAACCCGCTTTGAGTGCACTCTCGTAGTGAGATCTTCAGCACAACATAAGTCACTACTACGTACCCTTTTACTCTTAAATATGCCTGCAGTTACCAGGAGCCACCCATTATGCATGGGAACATTAAATGCTGCACATAACCTAAAAAAGCAGGCAACTAAGAAGCACTTAAAGCAGGCAAAGTCTACTATGGCAGGGATTACTAACTCCATCTGTGACTTGAATGGCCTTGAGTGTCAACGAGGAAAGATAACACCCTTCTTAAAACCTAACTGTAATCTTAACAGCAAAACTAGCTCTCACCCGAAGACAGCAGTCGCTCCAGATCTTACCACAATCCAAGGTAACACTTCCCTCCAGGACAATATGGTGATGCCCATAGACATGAGCTTAAACATGGACTTTAACAAAAAAAAAATTATTCGGCTTATGGTTTATTGCAATCCTTTGCCAACATGTGATGAAAACACTATATTCGTCGTTACATTTCCTATAATGTTGAGCGATTAGGAGTTGTTTTCTATTTTACAAGTATAACGTCCCATATATCTTTTTGAAACACCTCGTGCAGTAATTTCCCTAAGGCAAAAATGTATTTCACATTTTCTGTTTTTCCCAGCTTGTGCCACCAGGTATCAACGTCTCTTATGCGTGGTTCATTTATGAAAAAAGTATTTTGTTCTAGTCAAGCTTAGTTCATTGCATAAATGTACAAGCTGTTTCAATGTCAATTCTTCTATGTTGCATAGTTGGCATAGTTGGTTATTTCTGTTCATCTTGTTTCCTTGCAATAGTATTTCTTTTGTATTGAAAAAGTTTAGTCTAAAACGCATAAATGGTGTCCGATACATGAGACATGGAAACTTAATTAAGTAGCTTGGTGTTTTGTTCATTGCTTTTGTTTCTGTGCGGATGTAAGATTCTAACTTGAGTTTTACTTGTTCATCTTCAGTTCTGATCCAGTCATAGAGCCAACATTTCTTTTTTGCCTCGTTTGGGTTGTTAATGAGCAATTCCTCTTTGATGACTTTGCTATACCTTCTGACTCTCAACAAGCTATGGCCACAAACCATTCTACTAAGGATTTGACACTTAACTGCGATTGCCATGAACGCATATGCGACACTGACAGGTAACCATGAGAGCCCGTCCTCTCCAGACTCTCCTGGTCCAGAGAGTTTTAGTATGGAGACTGCATTTTTAATTATATTCTATTATTTGCTTGATTTGTGTAAAAACATTAATATGGAACAATTGTTTATGAAATTCCAACTTAAAAAAATTGTAAAATTGCCGTGAGAACACCTGAATCTGGAAAGCAAAACCTGGATGGGGATAAGATGGCTATTGATATTGATATTTTATTAATATCGCGCTCGTACACAAGTGTTTCAGATCGCGACAAGGCAAGGGAGGGGAACAGGGGAGAACAAAACAGCGATTTTACAAGGCCCAGTGACATTGAGAACGCGCAAGTGCATGGGAGAGGGGGAGGGGAATAGTGCATGGAAGGGGGGAGAAGTGGAAAGTACGAAGCAGAGGAGAAACAGATAAATAACAATGAATAAATAATAAAGGCAACAAACAGTTTTAGTGCAGCCAGCAATTTGCAAGTGCTAGTTTTAAGGCAGCAGACAGGGTAGGTCTGAAAAGTGCAGGAAGGAAAGGGGGTGGGGGGCTGTATGGGTACAGATACAGACCCCAGTGCAAAGGGTGGCCCGGAGCCAGTGCGGGAGGGTGGCAGGGTGAGCAGGTACCTGGGCCCGGAGGACAGAGGATGGCCAGGTGCTCAGTGCCAAGAGAGAACAGATCAGCAGGGGAGAGGGGGAGCAAAGGCAGAAGAAAAGAGGAAGGTCTTGAGGTGCTTCCGGATCCAGAGGTGGTTCTCCTCATGTTTTAGAGTGGCAGGGAGGCTGTTCCAGAGGGAGGCCCCAGCCGAAGACAGAGATCTACCCCCAGCTCGTTTCTTTGAAAAACGACTGACCCTGAGGGAGGTGGAGGTAGAGGAGCAAAGAGCTCGAGAGGGGAGGTATTTGCGGAGGGATAGCTGAAGGTATTTTGGACCCAGGCACCAGAAAGCCTTGTGGACAATGCAGAGGGTTTTGAATTTAATCCTTGCATCCACTGGGAGCCAATGGAGAGATTTCAGAGCTGGAGAGATACGATCCCAGGGCTTGAGGCCAAGGCCAAGTCTTGCAGTCCTGTTCTGGATTAGTTGCAGAGGGCGGAGAGTAGAGGCAGGTAGATTTAGAAAGGGGCTGTAACAATAGTCCAAGCTAGAGAGAACCAGAGGTTGGGATACCATGTATTTCTGGGGGAAGGAGAGGAAAGGCAGAGTACCTCTGAGGAGGTGCAGTCGGAAATGTGATTTTTTAGAGACCTCAGAGATGTGGGCGGAGAAGGAAAGGGTGGAGTCAAAGATGACACTGAGGTTCTTAGCCTCGCAGGTGGGGATAGGAGGAGGGCCAGAGAGTGAGGGGAAAGGATAGTGAAGGTGTGCCGATAAGGAGGATCTCCGTCTTGCTGGCATTCAGACAAAGATCATTGGCGGCACACCAATCTTGAATGGCAGTTAGGCAATTAGAGATGAGAGAGGGAGAGGAGGTGGCAGAGGGCAGCCTGAAAATGAGTTGAGTGTCGTCAGCGTAGCATTGTAAATTTGAGCAGAAAGTGGCAATGCAGTATGTGAGAGTTGCCAGGTATTGGTTGAAAAGCCAGGGCGAGAGGTTAGACCCCTGGGGAACACCATAGGTAGAGAGGAAGATAGATGAAAGGAAGGACCCAAGTTGGACCTGGGAGTGTCGATCTGAGAGGAGAGGCCAGCCAGGCCAGAGCCTGTTCAGTGATACCCAGGTTTTCACGGAGACCGTTGATCAGGATGGTATGGTTGACTGTGTCGAAGGCAGAAGAGAGATCGAGGAGGATGAGGACAGAGGGAATGTTGGGGTCAAGGTTGGAGAGCAGATCTTCACGGATGTTCAGTAGAGCAGTTTCCGTGCTTCTGGCAGCTCTGAAGCCAGACTGGTGGTCATGGAGACAGCCAACAGAATTGGAATGAAGGTTAAACTGAGAGATGGCCAACTTTTCCAGGAGTTTGCCAAGAAAGGAGTAATGGAAATTGGGCGATAGTTAGCTGGACAAGAAGGATCAGCTGTGGGATCTTGAGAAGAGGATGCACAAAGGAGTGCTTCAGAGGGGAGGGGAAGGATCCCGAGGCAAAGGAGTGGTTGCAAAAATCAGCAAGGGCTGGAGCGAGGGTGTCAATGTGGTCCTTGATGGTTTTAGAGGATCAGGGATGAACCTGTTTTGACGAGGCTTTCATAGATCGGACTTGTCTAGCGAGCTCGTCAGGGGAGAAAAGAGGAAAGGACGAGAAGGATGGTGGGGGGGTGGCTAAAGGAGGGTCAGCAAGCACTGATGGGGAGGGGAGAGGAGGGGTGTGGGTGGAAAGGGTGGACAGAATGTCCTGGGTTTTTTAAATGAAGTGAGAGGCAATGGCATTGCAAAGAGCCTGGGAGGCAACAGGAGCGGTAGAGACTGCAGCAGGGTTGGCCAGCTCCTTGCAGATTTTAAAGAGTTCGGCCGAGTTGTTAGATGCCGCAGAGACACGATCTTGAATGTGGACTCTCTTCTTGGTGAGGACAGAGAGTCAGTATTGCCTTTGTAGCAGGCGACAGGCCAGTTTGTCAGAGGATGAACAGGAAGTCCTCCATTTCCTCTCAGCCGCCCTACACTTACGTTTAAGTGTAGCTAGGTCAGAGTCATACCAGGAATTGCACTTGGCTTTGGACTTCAAACGGATCCTCATGACAGGGGCAAGAGCATCAAGCATATCAGAAATTGAAGAGTAGAGCAGAGGAAGGGCTGTTTCAGGATGTGAGACAGCCAAAGGTGGAGGGGTGGAGAAAGTGGTGGCAAAAGCCTCAACTGACACACGCTTCATGGGCCGGATGTCCGAGAAGGTAGGTGGCAGTGTTGGTGTAGGCTTGGCTTGGCTTGGCTTGGGGGGTAAGAGAGGGAGAGATGAGAGGAGAGGAGAGGAGGAAGTGATCGCTCCAGGAGAGAGGAGTAGTCAGAGGGATGGAGAGGGGGAGGTCAGAGGAGATCAAGACATCAAGTGTGGGCCCGCCAGAGTGAGTCGGGCCAGAGGGGAGGATGGACAGGTAGAGGGAGTCGCAGAGAGAGAAGAGTATAGAGGAGGAGCAAGGAGAGTCTAAATGTATATTGAGGTCACTGAGGAGGAGGAGTTGAGTGGTAAAGGCCAGGAGAGAGGAGGAGAGGTCTGCCCACTCAGAGAGAAATGAGGTGATTTGACCAGGAAGCCGGTAGATGGTAACCACAGTAAGAGAGTGGGTAGGTGAGAGAGAAAGCTTACAGACAAGGCATTCAAAAGAGGAGTAGGTCTGAGTGGGAATGAGAGGGGCAGGAATCCTCTTAGGAAATATCAGGGCTACCCCCCCACTGGACCGGGAGGATCTGGATGCTGAGAGGATCTTGTAGCCATCAGGGAGGAGAGTGTTAAAGCTCGTGACAGAGCTGGCCGTGAACCATGTCTCAGTAACACCAAGGACATCAAGGTCTAGTTTATCAAGGAGGTGGCAGATGTCAGAGGAGTGTTTGACTGTAGACAGAGAGTTGAGAGTGGCAATATGAAGAAGGTTGCCAGCCTTAAAGACCTTCGGGGGAGGGGTACAGATCAGAGGTACACCCTGCGGAGGAGAAAGAGCCCTAGGAGGGCCAGAGGAGGAGAGAGAGGGCAAGGTAGCCAAGGGGGGAGAAGAGGGGACAGCAGGAGATGAGAGGAAATTGATGAGGAAAGGGAAGCGCCTATCAAAGAGGAGATTGGCCTGAGGGCCTTGGACCATGACATTGCCAATTAGGTAGACATTAATTATTATTATTATTTTTTTTTTAATCAAATAAATGATTTTTACAAAACGATATCTGCAGTACTAAGTTATCTTTCAAGTTTATTTAATTTTCACGGATTGAGCTTGCGTTTTCAGCCGACCTCCGGCCCTTTGATTTTTTTTGTTGGTCCGATACATTGTGTTGAGCCCTTATTCAAGGGTGGTTTCAAGTTGACTCAACGCATGTTGGATCATTTTTGCTGTTGCCGTTAGCCACGTTGGCCTATCGCCGCTAATCATCCTTGACCATCATCAGAGTTCCGGCTCCAGCGATGGATCAGAAGCAAAGTATTGCATATAGTGAGTCCTTAATTTGTCTGTTTCCCTGCAGCGGAGGAGAAGATGCCGTATTGTTTCCTTTTCGTTTGGGTTGTGACATAGTCGACAATTACTCGTATCTGAAAGTCCTCTAATAGCTTTGATCTCATTCGTTGGGAGCAAGTTGAGCCTTGCTCTTAGGAGGCAATTCCTGGCTTGTCTGTTCGGGAATTGTTTTATGTAGCCGTGAAGTTCGTTCAATTTATTTGTATTAGGCGTTAGGTGGTGAGTTAGTTTGTTTTCTGATGCTTTGTCCAGGGTCTGTATCCAGTCGAGCTCTTTAATTTTCCTCTGGATCGTTGACGGATTTGAGAGCAGTTCCTCTTCGTCGCTCTCAATTGATTTGACTTTAGAGGAGTCGAAGGAAGCCATGAGAACTTCCCAGCGAGTGCCACCATTAATGGGAGAGGAGGTGATAGGGCAGAGCACAGAGACCATATGAGGAGTCCATAGATCTGGCGAAGGAACGCCAAAGAGGATGTTGGTGAGGGTCTGTCTGGCGGAAGCATTGGAGTAGGTTTCGGCAATAGAAAGACCAGGGTTAGAGGCCAAGATATCCTTTTTGAACTTCTTCCTACCAGACTTAGTGAGAAGGGAAGGATAGTCAATGGAGAAGCAGTTGAAAAAGATAGGAGAAACAGAAAGCGCCATTGGGGTGGAAGCGAGGAGAGGATGGAGGTACTGGGGGGGCTAAGGCAGGTAGGTGTGGGACAAAAGACAGTGGCGAGGTCACTGGGCTGGCAAGTTACAGAGAAGAAACAGTATACAAGCAAAATACAGATAATTTTGCAATGGGCAGCAAGATTTGACTTTTTAGCACAAAGCAAAAACAGCAAGATTTGACTTTTTAGCACAAAGCAAAAACAGCAAGATTTGACTTTTCAATCTTGGAATCAGATGTTAGCAAAAAGTTTTAGGAAGCACTCCGCATCAGGATGACAATGTGGGAGTAACAAGCAGAAAGAACAGTGATTGTCAAAGGCGGTAGGAGTGAATCCATAAGCAGTGAACTAACCGATAGTTCTGGAGGAGGTAAAGTCAAGGCAGTCCGATTTCTTAGAGGAGTGAGGTGGCAGCATCATTGTGATTAAGGTGCAGGAAGGACCCCAATTAGCGTTCTGGAGGCAGACAGGGGCCTTAGAAGTGGGCCTTTGCTGAGAGCTGCTTCCATTATAACTATACAGGATACTCAGAACCTAATAAGGTCCCCTATTATTCATTCCTCTGATACAGCAAAACAGCCACAGATGGAGGCAAATAGTGGTAAAAAAAATGTATCATCAGTTGGAGAACGCATAAAGAAAGGCGGCAAGACTGTTCCTGCCTTTGGCAGGAAGCATACCAAAATGTCTAAGCATGGTGCATTAACTGCCAATTCTGGCACTGATAATCCCACCAATACCAGGATGGTATCACAGGCCCTGTCCTCTGTCTTTCCCAAGAATGACTTGCCTTGAAACCCCTGGCGGGTTCGAAATTGTGGACGAAGCAAAACCAAAAAAAGACCAGGGTAATATCCCTGGCTTAAAACTTCCAACAAATTATTTAATAATGATCCAATGTCTGGAACCATGCAAATTCAAGAGAATTTTTTCCAGTCAGTACAACATACTAGAACGGGAAATTATCCTACATGTCGCCCTAGTGGCACTGGTCAACGGGCCATAAACACACAGCAATCGGAATACATTTTGGGAAATTATTGTTTGGACACAGGCGATGGAAATATGACGCATAGAGCGGGGAACTGTTTGCCTCTAAAATTCTCTATGGTGGACCTTGATGATGTCTTTTTTTTTTTAAATGTTTATTTTAAACCAAGGCAGGACAATTTACATGCAGCATAGCATAACAAGCATCAACTTACCCATTGATGGCAAATCCCTATAGCTTGAGTCTCTCCCCCTCCTCAGACCCCAATGCCCCCCCGCCCCAGTTCCTGTGTTCCATGGGGCTGACCTCTGCCCTGTCCCTCAGGCAGGCTCTTGATCCTTAAGAGTCCATCGACCGTTGAGAGGTTTGAATGTTAGGGCGGGGAAACGTTGGTCGTACTCCAGCACTGGGGCCCATAAATTCTGGAAGCGATGCAAAACTCAAATCCTTGCCGCGGTCACTTTTTCTGCAATTAGGATGTCCCAAAGTTTACCCTACCAGTGGGCCATACAGGGGCCGTCCGGGGACTTCCAGAAGGGGGCTAGCACGATTTTGCCAGCCAGAAGGCAATGTGTCACTAGTTTTGCTCTGTTTCTGGAGCGGTGGTAGACCATGGGGGTCGGGACCCCTAGCAGGACTGTTTCGTGCTCCAAGGGGAGAGCACTCCCGGTGATTTGTTGAATTGTCGATAGGCACTGTTCCCAGAATTGTCGGACTTTGGGCAAGCCCACAACATGTGGAAAAAGGAGCCGGGCTGGGAGCACCCCCTCCAACACGAAGGGTCCACCCGCGTGTTCATGTGGTGTAGTCTGAGAGGGGGGTAATACCAACGTAGGAGCAGCTTGTATGCGCATTCTTTGTTGGTCACACAGGTAGAAGAGGAGTGGGTACGGGTCCAGATGTCCACCCAGGACTGGTCCTCGATTGGGTGGCCCAGATCGGGCTCCCATTGCGCCATGCATCGCGTTCTTGCGCTTAGGAAGTCCCCCAAGAAGCGTCTGTATAGGGTTGAGACCCTACCCCGGGGTGGTAGGTCCTTCAGAGTTAGTTCCAGGGGGATAAAGGGGCGGATAGCCGTCCAGAAGGTCTGGGGTTGTGAGCACCAGTGACGGAGTTGGCAATACGTAAATCTGTCCGTTTTCTGTAGTTGAAACATCGCCTTACATTGTTCGAATGTGTGTGGCGCGTTTCGGGCGTATAGCTGCTCCAGGGTCTCGAGGCCGCCGTCGATCCAGTTCTGGAAGTTTCGGGGGTTCACTCCCGGTGAGAAGTTTGGATTGTGGAAGATAGGGGAGAGCGGACTTTGCCCCCTTGGGATTCCTTTTTGCTTCAATGCCCAGTCCCATGAGCTCTACGTATGCTTAATGGTTCGCAGGAGCGTCTTCCAGCGTTCTCACAAGGGGGGCTGGATGTGTGGGAGGAATCGCAGGGGGAGCAGCAGTTGGGCTTGCTCTAGTTCCACCCATCTGGGGCGATCTGTAATGGTTTGCCATGCCTGGATGTGTGCTAGCTGTGCCGCTACTCTATAGGCCCGAAGATCGGGGAGCCCCCAGGCGCCCCAATCTGGAGTTTCCAAGCAGGGTTTTGTGGGGATCCTAGCTTTCTTGCCTCTCCAAATGAACTTGGACCTTGATGATGTCTTCAAGAGCATGAGCACTGATCTTGGTTACAGATCTATATGCTACCACTGCAAACCCTTTCTTGAATCGCTCTAATATGTTTGTGAACTGTTACATCAACTCCTGGCACTCAGTAAGATTTCATCCTGTGAGTTAAAGAGAGTTGAGACCCCACGGTCACTTTGGGGACCTAATTGGGCTGTTTTACAATGGGGATCACCCATTAAAGCTGAGCTAATAATGACACAAGACACCGTGATCTTGGCTGTGAATTTACAAGGGTGCCGCTCCATAGGGAGCCTTCAGAAAATAAACATATATTGGAGGGAAAGAGTGCAAGTCATACGGACACTTTGATAAATGTTACAGTTATCAGGGTATGTCTTGAGCTCCAATCGAAAGGCAACTTAATAATGAGACAAGATAACTATGCCCCAAAGGCTAAGAATTTGGAAGAAGTGGACTGATCGTGGCTTCCATTTTCAATCACTTTTAACATCAGGTCCTGGAACACTAGAGGATACCGCTCCTTTATATCTAATCCTGAAGTCACTCTATTATTACTAGCGGCTGACATTATACTATTGCAGGGGACTTGGCTGAGGGAAACTCTCTACATTGACAGATATACAACCCACCAAACCCATGCACAGAAAAATAAGTTAGGTAGGCCGTTTGGTGGTCTTATTGGTGGTTCTAACCATCTGCTGGCAAAAATTCAGAAATTAGATTGTAGCTCTAATCATATTTTAGCCACTACGATAGACATCCAAGGGGTGGAGTGGAAAGCAGAAATCCTACTGATTACCGTATATAACCCGCCAGGAAATAACACAGAATCCATCGTAAATCAGATAGAACATCTGATGGATTCATGGAAAATAAAACATCCCAAAGGGCAATATTGCTATGTTATGTTAACTTATTAGGCACTCGTTCACCTGAGGGCATCATGGTGCTGGAGGAGAGAGACAAATCAACTACAGTCACTAATGCTGAATCAAAAATGTTTTCAACGCCTTCCTGAAAGTAAAGTGATTTGGGGAATTTTTCAGGGTCAGCGAAGACTATTCCATAGTCGAGCTGAGGCGACCGAGAACGCTTGCCCACGAATGCAGGAAAGACGAAATGAAGGAACAAATAGACCCGCGGCAGCAGAGCATAATGGTCGCGTAGGAAGGTAATGAGTAAACTTGTCGCAGAGGTATTCAGCCCCTTGGTCATGCAGGGCACGAAGTGCTAAGCAAAGGGCCTTGAAAACATTACGCTTAGTAACTGGCAACCAATGCAAAAAGCGCAACACAGGTGATATGAGGACCCATAAGGGGAGCCAGTGGCAACCCGGGGAGCCATATTTTGAAGGCGCTGGAGCCGCTGTAATTAGGCCCTTTGGTTGAGACCGATATAATGAGTTGCAATAGTCTAAGCGTCTAAGCACCAAAGCTGCAACTACGGGAGGATGTAGATGCAGGAGTACCTTCCTCAAAATTCGAAGATGAAAATACCCTGCTTTGCAGACAGCAGCAACTTGTGTGACTCCATGGAAAGTTAGGCGGAGACTATCACACCCAGATTCCTCACATTATCGGCCGGGACTGGGAGAGGACCCAGAGAGGAAGGCCAAAGGGAGGATACCAGAGGGAACGATCAGGAGGGCAACCCACCACCAACACCTCTGTCTTGTCTCCATTCAACTGCAACCAATTGAGATTCATCCAGTCCCCCACAGCCGCCGGGCACTGCACTAGGCACAACAACAACTCTGCCTGTTCAAGATCTAAACGGATCAGGATCTGAGTGTCGGTGTACAAGTAGCACCTGATGTCGAAGGAGTGGATGAGACACACAAGAGGCCAGATGTAAGTATTGAGGAGAATAGGAGACAAAGCGGAGCTTTAAGAAACACCCCAAAGAAGAGAAAAAGAACTCAAAAGAAAAGGAGGGAGTATAAGAGTCTGGGGTCTCTTGGCCAGGAACGAGGTGAACCAGGTGAGCACCTGACCTGCAATTCGAACCCGAGCCAGACGGGCAAGCAGGAAGGGGCGGGTCTATGGGGTCAAACGCTGCCTGCATCCACCAGCCTGGCCATGTCGTCATGAACCAAGACTAGGATACTCTGTCCCCCGACCAGGTCCAAAGCCTGATTGGGCAGGGTCAAAAAGCTTTGTAGATTCCATGTACGAAGACAACATGGGAGAAACCAGTGACTCGAGAAGTTTCATAAGAAACGGTAAAAGTGAGATAAGGCGATAGTTTGAAGACAGACGTTCAAGTGAAGGCTTCTTAAGTAGGGGACTCACAGTGGCAGCCTTAAGTTCAGACGGACTGTTGACTGACACAAATTATTAACAAGATGAGAGGTCAATTAGCCAAAATCCTTGGATGTCACTGATTAGTAAATACAAATTATACCAACTGATTAATGTGGGGTATGACGATCTATTTTACACTTGGTCAAATGGGTGACAATTCTCCTGGATAGACTTTGTACTATCTTCATTAGTTGGGCTTACACCTATCACTGATTTTAACCATATAGCCAATAATCTTAATGATCGCGTTGTAATTGAATTCTCTCTGAAAATAGCATATAAGGCTGATCAGGGGAAGCTGAAAGGAAAGTATTGTATCAATAATAAGGGTAATCATATAAAATGGAACAGAAACACACTCTGACTGAGGACACGCTTCCTACATTTGCCAATATGGAGGCCTTTTACTTTACAGTACGGAATTCACTATGAGTGATTTTGAACCAGCAACATAAAATCACCTCTAACAGTTGTACTCATAGGAACACACATGAATCGTCTGTAGCAAATAGGAAAAAAGAATATCATAGCAAGATTCATTGGCTAAAAAGAAATATTCAGGACCCTGAGACAAGAACTTTGAGAGTGAGGAAATTGAAAATGCAATATAAAAATTGGTACATGATGCATAAAGGCTCTACATAGTCTGCACAGTGGAACCTCAATGTTCATGGCGCTAAAAGATGATATGCAAAGATTCTGGCACAATTATAAAAAATATAACTTTGAAATGCTAGCTATTAGAGATATTAACCCAATTTCTATTGATTGCTGGAGAATTTAAATACTGTGTCTCTACTATCGAGAACAAATCTCTGAAGTTAGTAATGATTACTGGAACATATAGGACAAAGAATTTTGAAAGTTCTCTGAAGCTGAAATCGAAAAAATAATTGGGGATATGAAGTCATCTAGGTCCCCTGGTCCTGATGGCTTGCTGAATTTACTATATAAGAATAATGCAAAAATATGGACCTCAACTCTTTATATCCTCTTCAGTGAAATCTTCCTGGAGATGTTCAGTGTTAATACATATCTATAAAAAAGGTCCCAGAGACAGTCCGTCTAATTATAGAATTCTCGCTATGATTGACTCGTGTCAAAATCTTTGGCAAATTGTTGTTAAACTACATAAATGTGTGGATAACTGAAAATAATATTCTTAGTAACCAACAATCTGGCTTCCGCAAGGGTTAAACCACCATGTCTAATATCTGGGTTCTAACATACCTCATTCATACTACTTTGTTATCAAAAATCAAAGCATTGTATATTTGTCATATAGATTAAAGCAAAGCTTTTGACATTGTTGATGGCCAGATACTCTGGCGAAAGTTGGAGAAAGGTGGTCTACGCTCTCAAATTCTATATTTTGTTAGATTACTGTACACTGACAATACGGTGCAGCTTAGAATTGATCAAGAGGGTGGGTTAAGTGAACAAATCCTTGTTAATTATGGCTTAAAACAAGGGTGCACTTCGGCCCCAATATTTTTCAACATATACATCTCAGATCTTCAAAGAACCTTCAATAATAGTACTAACCATCCTCCTCGTATAGGTGTCCATCCCATTACTTGGCTTTCCTATGCAGATGATATTCTAATCTTTGATCAGATTGCGCTAGAGTTACAACATAGCCTAAACAAATTGGCACTATACTCTGAACAACATGTTTTGGTTCTCTATCAGTGCAACTCTAAAGTCATGACGATCAAATTGAACCGTAAAGCTTAGAGACTTAGATGGACAATTGATAACAATATTTTGGAAGAAGTAGAAAGTTACCTGTATCTTGGAATGCTCATTTCAAATAATCTAAACAAAGTGACTCTGTCTAAAAATATAGTCTGCAAGACTGTCACAATGTTTAAGGCTACTAGATATTTTAATTCTAAATCTGCTGGGTACTCTGCAGAGGGCCCATTGAAATTGTATAACCCTGTATAATTCCTAGCACACTCTATGGTCTTGAAGTAGTCTCTGCCAAAGAGACTGACTGGCTGAAGCAATTGGAAGGGAAACATTGGGGGAGTGCCTTGGGTCTCCCTCAGTGTGTTCCAGTGGAAGATATATGCTCCGAGTTGGCATTGATGCCCTTGACCACCCGGAAATTGATTGTAGTGTGTCATTTTTATCTTAAAATAAAGTTAAGTGTAGGCAATACTGACTGTGTATTCATACTTCTGTGATCAAGATGTGCACCTTTACGGCTTTGAAGAAATGCTACAGTGAGATTGACCACTTTCTTGATGAAATTATGCCAGATGACAACTTGGCCACAAAATCTTCTGAAATAAAAAAAAAATGGCAATGATCTGGGATAGGGATATGCGAACCGCCTACCTAGCTGGGAAGTCCAGCTACAAGTTATACTCTATGCAAGCGTTCCAACATGACACTGCATGCTCCTACCTTATTAAACTGCAAAACACAAAGTTAAGGAGGTTTATCCTTCTACTAAGGGCCTCATTACGACCCAGGCGGTAAGTTACCGCCTGGGTCGTTCCTTTACCACCATGGCGTAAACTATGTTTACGCCATGGTGGTTGGCGGACTAACCGCCCCATTCCGAGGTGAGTGGGGCGGTAAGTGCCCATTAACCCATTTACCCTTCCCCATTCCCATTTTTGCCCCATAGGGCATAATGGGAGTGGGGAAGGCGTTAATTACGCCACCGTAAATTACGGTGGCGTACTTAACAGGTCCCTTAGCGCCATGGATTTTAACACCTGCTAAAAGCAGGTGTTAAAACCTCCATGGCGCTAAGGGACCTCGGAATCAGGCGATAAGGGTCGGCGCTGTTTATGCCGCTGTAAACCCCTTACCGCCTGGGTCCTAATGAGGCCCTAAGACTTAACCAGCACACTGTGTTGGCGAATAGGAGTAGGTGGGAAATGATTATAATGCAGGAACGAGAATGCAGAATATGTGGGGAACAACTGGAGACTGCACAACACTTGTTGACGGAATGCATTGACCTAAGTTACATACATGAGAAAGGATACTCAATGCGGGTCCATGACATGAATGTTATCCACATGAATGAATTTTGGTCTGAGATTTATGACGGCAGGAGCATTGTCCAAAATGTTACTGTATATCATACTGGGAAGAAATTATGAAAATATTACATTCATACATTCTGTACAAATGTAAATTGTATGTAATTTTGCACAGGACGCAAGGAATTGATATGTAATTTTTTAAATAAGATCAGTGCTTATGCGTCGGGCGATTGTATAAATGGGGGAAGCAACCTGTTCTTAGAGGTTTTTATTGTAGAACATTCATTTTAAACAGTATTCTGTTGTCATATCTAATGTTTTCATGTATTGATGGCTATGCATTTTTATCTAAAAAGTTTTCTCACTGTATCTTTTTATAGTGTTAAATGTTATATTTGACCAAATGAAACTTAATAAAAAAAATAATAATAACAATGTCCTTTGTGGAAAGGAAAACCCTCTCGCATGGCACACATGTTCAGAAGTCAAGGGACCGCCCCACTCACCTGATGTTGAGTTAGTTGCATAGCTTTTTCATAGAGAAATTGATGTGTTGAAGCACAGAAAACATGATAACATGGAGGAAGGATTCCTCTAGGTGTTATACAAAACAGGTTACACACTCCCTCGCCCTAGAGTGGGCACAACCCCTGCAGTAGGACAAGGGGGCAGGGTGGAAGTAAAAGCAAGGGGGTAGGGAGGGAGAGAGTCAATCACTGGAGTTGGATGTGCAATACTGCGAACTTGCAATTACAATATTATTGGCCCGTTAGTAGTCAACTCAAATCTATGCCCCCTCTCATGGGAAAGCTTTGCTCAAGTAGAAAACAAGGAGCCCTAGCACAAGTGTCTAGCCACCATCGTGGATTACCTTTCTACAGTGCGAACATTCTCTCTATGCATATTCTTCCCATAAACCACTCAAAATCAGAAGCTAAATGGTCTGATCCTTAAAACTGTTGGAAAAGGAAAAAGCGCAAAGGACCTACAGATGCAATACCCTTTGTTCATTTGGAGGCCTTCATCTGGATATTTAGAGCCATAGAGAAGCAACAAATGGGAGAAGTATTACAAACTTGTCCCCCTGCAGCAACTTTGTAGCATGAAATAAAGCAATTTAATGTGGTAAGGGAATGAGGCAGTGAAAGAAAACCTCTGCCCCACACTTGTACATTTTTAATTGCTAACACGAAAAGACTAGTGACAGAGGCTGTCTATGTTCAATTGTGACTTCATCCACCAAAGCTGATACAGCATGAGTGTTAAGGAGGGAACTTGACCAAAGCACTTCCGTGTATGTATTCCTCCATAAATACCATCTTCTCTGCGTGTTATGTTGCATTAGTTTTGGCACATCAATAGTGCTAGCCAAAACTAAGGAAAGGATGAAAATCCAAATATCTACAAAGCTGAGAGGGACAATTGAATGTCAATTTCAATCCCAAACTTTTCATATGTGCCCTTTTCAAATATGGAGGCATTGTGGACCTTTTTGGGTGATGTCAACTTAAGTACGGCTTTTCTTTTTTTAAACTCTTTATTGAATTTACAACATAGTAAACTCCCTCGCCCCCCCACCCTTTATCCCCCTTGAGGCACATCCGCTCAGCTTCTGGTCCATTACTTCCATGCACCAGTCACCAAAATTCATAGTAACTCCAATAATTGTAAGCGTTGTGGGCACCACATTACCCGAAAGTCATCTTTAAGAAAGGCCAGAATTTCTCCCAAGTCGTATGCAAAGTTATGGACGTTTGTGTCCATGGCGTATGTCGCCCATTGAAGTGCAATGATTTCCCATACTTTTCGCAACCAATCCTGTATCCTGGGTATCTCTGCGCTTTTCCACCTCTGCGCTATTAACATCATAGCTGCCAGTGTTAGAATCACCCTCGCTGTCTCTTGAGCCCTGGGTTCCCCCCTTGTTGCGCCCTCCCTAATCCCCAACAGTATTTACTCCGGCGGTCTAGTCTCCCCAGGACCGAAGGCCTGATCTTGTGCCCTCTGGACCTCTTGCCTGAAAGGCTCAATTTTTGGACACCCCCACCAGATGTGTTCTGCCGTGCCTATCATCCCACAGGCCCTCCAACAGTCCCCCGTGGTTCCCGGGTATATCCTGTGCAGTCGAGCTGGTGTGTAGTGCCAGCCTAGTAGGATCTTGTACCATGCTTCTTGCAGTTGGGATGCTCTTGCAAGTTTGGGAACCTTTCCCACTCCTCCCTTCCTATCTCTCTCCCCAATATTTTTTCCCATCTCCTCATATATGGCTACGGCTGCCTGTCGGATGCGTTGTCCAAAATCTTGTATAAATTGGAGATTAGCCCTTTGGCCCCGTCGTTTGAAAGGAGGAACTTCTGGAATTGCGTTGTGTCCCTATTTGCCGCGTCCTAATTCCTGGGGTTCAGCGCCCAATGCCTTATTTGCGCATACCGGAGTCTTTCCCCCTCTGTCAGCCCAAAATCCCTTTTACAGTCGACAAAGGATAATATCCCCCCCCCCCTCTGAATATGTCTCTCAGCCTCCTACACCTCCGTTCTGCCATTGTGTGAATGCCCCATTCTCCACCCATGTTGTAAAGACTACATTATTGAAGATGGCCGTGAAGGGGATGGAAATGTCGTTATCCCCTTAGTTTTCACTAGCTTATCCCAGTTCTCTGCTACAACTTTGGTTATAGAGGTTTTATATAGATGCTTTGGCCTGCGATGTTTCGGTAGCCACAGAACTTCTGCGAGGTTGTGATGTGCGACTGCCCTATCCATTTTAACCCATTGCTTATTTTGCCCGCTTTCCCCTTTCTGGAGCCATTCTCTAATTACCCTCAATTGTGTTGCTTCATAGTACTGTTGAAAGTTCGGCAACGCCAGTCCCCCCTCCTGTTTGGGTGCCACCATCAGGTTCCTACTAACCCTCACTCTTTTTCCCTCCCATATAAATTCGTTGGTCAGGGTTTTTAACTCCCTGAAGAGGCTTGCTGGCACTTCTTGGGGTATTGCCTGGAATAGGTACAGCAGCCGAGGGAGAGTAACTATTTTCACTGCGGCTGGTCGGCCCAGCCACGAGACCCGGAAATTCCTCCACCCGTGGAAGTCCCGATTAATGTCCTTCAACAAAGGGGGATAGTTAGCCGCATACCAACCCGCAAGGTTTGCCGTAATTCTCACCCCCAGGTATCTAATTCCCCCTGGACTCCATACAAATGGGATGCTTGCCCTCAGAGCGTCCCGTTCCCCTGCCTTCAGAGTTAAGTATTTCAGATTTACTAATTCACCCTCAGATCAGAGACTTCCCCAAATTCATCCAGCAGGATTCTACTCGCCTGAATAGATTATTGGTGTTGTTAGGGTGAGCAGCATGTCATCTGCGAACGCTGTTACTTTTTGCTGTTCCCGACCAGACGGGATGCCCCGTATCCCTTCCGTTTCCCTTATCGCATGTAGAAGGGGCTCTAGATAGAGTGCATACAACATCGGAGAGAGTGGGCATCCTTGTTTTGTCCCTCTGCTCAGCCTAAAGGGCCTTGATAGTGTGCCGTTCGCTGCCACTCTCGTCGATGGTGTCTGATAGTTCACCCGAACCATTGTCATGTACTCTCCTTCGATACCCATCTGTTGCATCACTCAAAATAGAAAGGACCACTCCACGCGGTCAAACGATTTTTCTGCGTCCAATGCCAATAGGACCGCCGGAGTGTCAGTTTTTTTGTACCTTTTCTACCAGGTGCACCACCCTCCGGATGTTGCCCGCTGTCTGCCTGCCCCGAATTAAACGCGTCTGGTCCGGATGGACGAAGGATGTGTTCAACATTGGGTCCTTGTTGGGCTTAAGGATAAGGGTTAGCTTGGCTTCCTCCATGGTTGGAACTATCTTGCCTGTTGTCCTGAATGTATTGAAAAGAGATACCATGTTCGGGATAAGGATGGTTGCAAATGTTTTATAAAAGGCGGCGGTGTAGCCGTCTGTGCCCGGAGCCATATTTGGCGGTAGGTCCCGTATTACTCTTCTTACCTCATTGTCTGTGATCTCCTGATTAAGAGCCTCTTGCGCCTCCTTCCCAATCTTTTGCAGCTTCACTCTCTCCAGGAACTCTGCCTGTGTACTGTGCTGTTTTTTTTTTATGAGTATAGGGATTCATAGAATTCTGCCAGCATTTCCTGAATGTCCCCAGACCGCGTAAACCCGCTCCCCTGCTGTCGTTTTTAGGGCCGTAATTGTATTCTTCGAGGTCGCACCCCGCAGTAGACATGCCAGAAGCGTGTCTGCCTTGGCATAGTACTTTTGGTGGACAGAGAGGTGTGCTCCCTCTCCCTTTTTAGTTCGGAGGATTTCCAATTGCCCTATCGCCCTCCTGTATTCCCTCATGGAGTGTCTGGTCGGGGTTGACCCAGCCTTTTGTCTAGCCGCCTCTACCTCAGCCTCAAGCTTTTCCTCCAACACCCTCGTTTGTTTCAACCTCTGAGCTGATGCTGCTATTAACTCCCCCCTGACCCTGGCTTTAAAGGCATCCCACCTTGTTCCCTCCCTCGTGTTCCCTTTCTTGTTGTCCGTGAAAAAGTTTTACATTTTTCCTTTCATATTCTCTCTAATTACTGGGTCCCTAAGTAAGGACTTCGGATATTTCCAACTCCACACCCCTCTGTCCTTGCGCCCCAGCTCCATGTGAACAGCCACCGTCTTATGGTCTGCTATCCCAATTTCTTCCTTCTAAGGGGGGAATTAAGCCCCCTACCATTGTGTTAGCCACTTGAATGACCATAGCTCCAACCTTGTTCCTCACATGATGGTGACCCCCCCTCCCCTTGAGCTTCCTGATGTGCCCCTCCACCCTCAACCACCCCAACTCCCAGCCCCAATTCTCCCCCACCCCCTAGTTCCCCCTGGAAGATCCTGTTCTTCCTGCTCCTTCTCCCCTTCTTCCTCAGGCATCCTCGCCCTTCCTGGTCCCAGATGTTTGCTCCCCCCTCCTCCCCTTCCTGCTCCATTGTCCCCTTTAGCGGCCCACCACCCCTGTCTCGCCTGTGGAGTTAGGACTCTTCTTGGGTTCCCGTACCCTTTTCCCCATTTCTCTCTTTAGGCAGTGGCCTGCTCCCCTTCTGACCCCTCCTTCTTTTCTCCCCCACTGTTGACCATTCCCACAGTCTCAATCTGGGTCAGTAATCGCTTGTTTGGGCGCTGCTCCATGTGGGATTATCCCCTAGATCAATTTGCAGTAGATCGGCTCCTTCCTGTGCCGTGGTGATGCGTTTTTGTATTCCTTCCCATTCTAACACCAAGCCGAATGGGAATGTCCAGTTATATCTGACGCCTTTCCCGTTGAGAACCTTCAGTATGGGGCCCATTTGTTTCCTTTTCACTAATGTGCTGCTTGCCAAGTCCTGATATAGAGCTATTTGTTGTCCTTTATACATGATCGGCTCCCCTTTCCTTGCCGTCTGAAGGACATCTCCTTCTTGGCGGATCTGGTGAAGGCTGCCAGCGCATCCCTTGGTCTAGCTTCTGCGCCTTTGGACAGTCGTCTCACCCTCTGTACATGGTCCAGTTCAATCGTATCTGGGGTCACTTCGTCCAATATCTCTGCAAAGATAGCCTGTATCTCCTCTTTCAGGTCCTTATCCTTTACAGTTTCCGGCAGCATTTTCACCCTGACGTTGATCCTGCGGGATCTGTTTTCCAAATCTTCCATTTGGGTTTCCAGGTTCTGGGTGGCCACATCTAGTCTCTCAATGGCCTTGCTGTTGGCGGTTGTTTTCTTGTCCACGTCTTGTAGGCCCTTCTCCAATAGGTCAGTCCTTTCCCCCAATTGTCGCATGCCCTGCCTAATCTCTCCCAGGGCCTTGTTCAAGTCCGCCCGCATGAGCTGAAATTGGTCCTGGAATGTTTTGGCCAGATTGGCCTGCAAGATGTGTACTTCTCCCAGAAAGTCCTGCTTTGACATCGGGGCCCTCTCCCTCCCTTCCTTCCAAGGTTGTGCAGTCCATCTTCCCTTCTTGCCAGTTCTTGGCTCCTTCCCTAGTGTCCTGAGTAGGCCACAAGGAGTGAAGGGGTACCTGTAGTGTCACTTAAGCTCCGGGGCCCTCTTCCGCCCTTCCCCTTGCTTTTCATAGTCATGTCTCTCTTTCTTGCCCAATTAGTCCTTATTCCAGTCTCCAGCACCTGGTTGATGATGCCTCACTCCTTTCCGCTTGGGCCACCAGCCCTGCCCTCACTCCTCTTGATACTCAATAGGACCTGCCCCCGTTTATGCCTTGCTTGTCCGTGGAGCACCCTTTGTTTCCCAACCCGTCCGATCTTGATCTCCTGGGTGACTTCTCCTGCGTGCCTATCGGGCCCTGTTTCGCCTCTTCCTTATGCGTTAGCCAGGGTGTGGGTATTTGCCAAGATGAGGGATAGGTTTTTTTGTGGTTGGGAGGCCCTGGCCCCAAGGAACACCCGGTCTTCCTGCTGCACCGCCTGGGGGAAGGTCCCCTCCTCCTTCCCGGCATAGGCTGCAGGGGGGCTGCTCGTTTAGGGTGCTACTGAGCTGCCCCCCGCCCCCGTTGCGTTGCGCACCGCTATATGCTCACTGTTGTGGGGAGTCCCCGCTCGCGGGCACCATTCTGTTGCCTCTGCACTCACCGTCTTTGCGTGCCTCATATAAGACTCCCGCTAGGCTGCCGCAGCTCTGCTTCCCCTTAGTTCTATCGGTGTTGGCCTCCGTTCTTCTTTCTTTCCAGTTCCAGTCTCGGGTTGTGGGGTTGCCTCGCTCCACCTAGGCCTCCTGTGTCCCAGCACTGGATGGGCCCTTCCGCCAAGCCTCTGGAGCCTGCCCGTTGTATGCTCTGCCGGGCTGCAGCCCACGCCGTGCGGGCTTTACTCTCCTCCTTCCTCCATCTCAGGCACAGGTTCCCCGCTACCAACGACGCGGCGAGGCCTCTCCCGTTGCCCGCTCCGGAATGTTGGCAGAGCGGTGGGCGTGCTGCTGTGCCCCATGGGCCTTTTCTTCACCACTCCAGATCCGGCCTCCCCCGGCTCCTGGGGTCCCCACAGTCCCGTATCTGGGGGCACCACCGTCTCCTCACCGCCACGTCAGACTGCGTCAGCCAACTTCTCCACCATCTGGATGCTGGGCAGGGTCCGCTCGTCCTCCGGGTGTGCCGCTTCTCCAGCCCGGAGCCTGCCTCGTGGTGTCACCATGCCTCCAGACGTACTGCTGTTGGGAGGGGGTTCTGCACCGCTCCTCCCGGCCTCTACTGAGCTACGGGTCCTCACTTGGTGACTCTGCAGTCAACTGCCAGCTGAGGTGGTGCTTCTCCCCCCTGGTCTTCTTCCGGGGCCTCTGCCGTCTGCCTGCAGGCTTCTAGGTTTTCCGGCCCGCCGGGGGTGCTGTAGGCTGCCAATGGGCTTGCGAGCCCTGAGCCGCTTGCTCCCATCACTCCTGGGGGCTCCCTGCCTCCGCGATGTCCTCCCCCTGTGATGGACCCTCTCTCCGGCTCGTTCGGTGGGGTGGTGGGCACCCTTTTCGCTACCGGGGTCCGGAGAGCGCTGTCGGCACGTCTACACTGTGCCGGCGGCCATCTTGGAATCCCTTAAGTACGGCGTTGATCATACTGGGTTCACTGTGGTTATGCCATTTAGACTTGGATGGCAATATGCAAAAAAATGTGTTTTGAATCCAAACTAGTTTGCATCATTTAGAGGAGAAGCTGCTAGTTTCATGGGAGCACATTTTAACAAGTCCTGTGACCCTCGTTGCAGGCTACGTGATAGGACTGCTGTGACCTTGGGGGGGTGGGCGGGGGTCTGGGTGCTGTATCTGCTATGTGATTTAGGCTCTTGAGGAGGTTCATGGAGGGTACCCAGCCTCCTCAGTCCACCACTAGCCTAGGGTAAAATTAGAGGTTTGAACCCCAAGTGACAGAAGGTCAGTCAGCCCCAATTCCTCACCACTGTATCAAGACCCAAAAGTCCTTATAAGGTCTCAAAATAGGAAACTGGTAAGGGGAAATGGGAAGGTCCCCACCCATCAGTTAGCCCCTGGAAAGAGGAAAGGAAAGACCCATTCGTCTTCAGAACTCAGGCGAGAAGGTAGCATTAGGTACACCAGCTTGGAGCAACCTTGTAGCAATCGGGACCCCCCTCCCCCCTCACCGCCCACTCAGAGAGACTCCGCTGATGTTGATAAGGTGTTTGATCCCAGCAGTGCGGGGAATTATAATACTTATTTTGCTAAAACGTTGCCCCTGGAAATACTGGCTCTTCTACTACACACCAGTGCTGCTGAGTTTGACAGTTCATTGTGGGGATGGTGGCTGCCAGCCTTTGATTGCGTGACCATGCAAACTCGCCCAAAAAATGGCACTTGGTTCGAGGACAGACTGTCCACTTAAAACGCTTCCATGCACGGCAGCTTCTCACTCCAGTTTGCGAGCTGCTGCTGTAGGAAGCTGGGTGCAAACACAGACCTGAAATTCTAACCCTTTAAGTAGAGTGATGGGCAGCAAACAGATGGCAGAAACAGCGAGCAAGGGAAATCAAGATGGCGAACCCCTGCTTTGAAAACATAGGTCATGGGGCTGTTTTGCCAGATGTTCATGCATGGAAACCAGCTGGAGGGTTTGCAGTTCAACCAATCAGTTCTTGCATAACTCTATGCCCCGACAGAATAATATTATTAAATCATTTTGTCAGCATAAGGATTTGGGAAGTGTGTTGGTGTCAGAAGCAGGGTGAGCTGGAGAGTGTGTGGCGATGCACACGCTAGAGTGAGTGGCTGCTGTGTTGTGAGGAAGAAAGGAGAGCAGTCGAGATGTATAAAACGAGAAGGAGATTGTCTCCCTCTCCTATAACTCTCACAGAGGTGAGAGCTACAGCAGAGGTGGTGAGAAGTGAAAAGAAGATGTAGGAAAGTGGGAGGATACTAGAGGTGGGCAAAAGAAGTGGTTAAGGAGAAACAGCAACTAATGAGTAGTAGATAAAGAATGATAAGAAGGTAGTGGTAGCTTCAACAACAAAGCCAGAGGAGAATGAAAGCAAAAGTAGGTTGGTGGTGTGGTAGGTCAGCAGGAGGAGACAGACCATTGTGTGCCATGTTCACAATGATTTCATTTAAATAATAAAGAAAAATGCCTGATATTTCCTATGATCAGGGATTGCCTACCTAACATAACGAAACTAGGGTGCTAGTGAAAGTCGTGAAGTCGAAAGTGTATATAGTCTGTCCTCCATCCCAAAAGCTAAGCTACTCTAGCCCTACCACTAATACAAAAACAACAAAGGACAGGATAATGACTCCCTTCAGAAAGGAAGCTTTTTAGCACAGTTCCTTTCAATAATGTATCTTCAAATAGTCTATGGATATTCCTCATAATAGCCTTTTCAGTTCCTTCATGGATCCTCCCAGGACCTGGTAGACGTCTTCCCGGCACTCTTCAGACTTTCTTTTCACACTGAGAAATGTAGATGAGTCTCTGTTTGACTCTTCCTTATTCTGTACTCTTTGTCCTCACTAGGACAACTATGATGAGCTTCGGTATGACTCGAGCACTTTTGGCACTCTTGCCAACTACTGGCACGAGTATGCAGGGTCCCTGAGTGACCTTCACTCTTCTTATGCTTTGGCGATTCACTGCAATGAGTATGTAGGCTTTAGGAGTGATTTTTCACTCTTTTCTTTGCCACTCCGTGGAATGAGTATGCAGTGTCCCCGACTGATTCTGTACGCCTCACTCCCCGGGTCTCCCGCTCTCCCCTTTACCTGTAGTGTCAGGGGTCTGCGTCACCGGTTCGGTGTTCTTTTCTTTTTTTCCATACTTGGTCAGGATGGTTCTCTGGCTTCTCTTTCTTGCTGCTTCCAACATATTTTGCTGTGTCTCTGTGGTATCAGTGACAAAAAGGGATTCTCTGTTTCCATTCTATGCCACTACCTCCTTCCTTCGTTTCTCGGACTGCGGTCCTCTTCCATGTACAGACCACCTCAGGTCTGTTTCTGGCGTGCAGAATCTCTGAAACGCCGACAGGAGGGCTCTTATTTTGACTCTGTTTGCCGTCCTGCCAGGGACTTTTAACAACTCAGTCTTCTCGGTTGGTCAGACATCGTACTGCTGTCACTTCTTCTCCGTAGCTAATTTCAAGTGCATGAAGCAGTGTCTCCCTTGGTTTCCAAGCCTTCTCGACCCGGCCAGTTTGAAATTTCCAGGCTTCAGGACCCGCTTCCGAGCCCATCTCTTTTTAATTTCTTTTTACAAACTTTCTTTATTATGCACTTGGTGTACACCTCATAGGACACACACAATAACTATTACACACTACTATATATTGTGTGGATATTCAAAGTCCATAAATGTTAGGTATACTTGTTGCATCATAACCATACATACAAATATCTGAGTGAGACAAAAAAGATCAAAGGACCCTCCAGGAGACGCTTCTACTTGCATTAAGGACGCTTGTTAGCAGCGTTGGCCAAATATTGCCAGACGTCTTGCCATATGTCTTTAGGACAGTATGCAGCAGGCATCACAGATACAACAGTTCGTCAGTGGTATTAGCCCGCATTCCCTCATTAAGCCATTGTGACCACTTTGTGGGATTCTTCCATGTCCAAAGCTGCAGGATGGTTCTTTTAGCAAGTAATAAACACAAATTTACCAATCTGTGTTGCGATTTTGTTCATCTTCTCAGTATATCCCAATATTCACTGCACATGCGATAGGTGTAATCTCTCTCCAATATGTCATCTAAGGTGTCCCTAATTTTCGCCCAGTACTCTGTCACCCTGGGGCAGTCCCATAGCATATGCAGCAGATTAGCCCCTGCGCTGTTACAATTGGGACACTCTCCAGTACTTGGGGAGCTAAATTTTGATAACTTTAGCCGGTGTGTAGTGTAGCCTATTTATAATCTTAAAATGTAAAAGGCGATGCTTTGAGTTCAAAGACACCACCTTTATCAATTGACATTTACGTTCCCACAGTGCTTCTGTGCTCACCACCCATAGATCAGTTTCCCATTTGATTGTAATATCTGGGCCGTTACAGAGTGTCATGGTATGCACCAATTTATACAAAGCCAAAATTGTTTTCCTGTCCCCCTCCTGTGACGATATGTACATTAAGCATGCATGAGAGTCCAGTTCAGAAGGAGACTTTGACCAGTGCTCTGCTATTGCTGTTCTGATGCGTAAATACTGGAGTTTCTGAAGTGGCGTATCTCCTACATAAGGCTTCACTATATCCCACTCAATTAACCTACCCTCCACAAAAGGGTCCCCCACCATTAGGTTCCCAGATCCATTTCATACTCTCTCAATCAATTTCTCCGTAGTGGTCTTCCCGACCGTCATCCCCCAAAGAGGTAAGTTCTTATCATTTGGGACTAGTACATTTTTCATCTTGTACAGTCTAACCCAAGCATTACAAGTTTCCCCAACTGGGTCCAGTGCATGCGTACTACGGTATGTGTTACCTGCCAGTAGTAATAACAGTGAAGAGGAACCTCCCTAGAGTCGTTCTAGTCAGACATGAGGTAATTCTGAGTGCTCCTCAACCCAGTATGCAGCATAGTATGACTGAGCCACCAGATAGAACGCACTGATCCCTCTGCCCACAAGAAAGACAAGCACATCCCCAAAAGGTCTGAGAAAAATGCCGGCCACGGCCACATAGGAATGTTATGGAAATAGTATAGATGTTTGAGGAGCAATACAACCATTTTAACCAAAGCCAGTTTCCGGCAAGAGATAATGGGATATGGCACCATCTCTGTAATTAAACCTTTAAATTCGCCAAATAGGTGCCATAATTCAATTTGTACGTTAAGGTTCTTGTGCGGGCTATCCTGATCCCCAGATATCTAAAGTTCGATGGAGCCCATGATAGTCCTGAGATGTCTGCCGGTCGCCATGTGGTCTCTGTCAAAGGAAATATTTCGGATTTTGAGGAGTTTAGGTGCAAGTCAGAATGTTTGCCAAACTCCACCACCTCTGCCAACAGCCCGGGCAAATGAATCTCAAGGTCTCTAATATACAGCAGTAAGTTGTCTGCGTACAAGGAAATGATCTCAGGCTTCCTGCCAAAAGCTAATCCTGCATTGCCAAACTGATCCCGAATGAGATCAGCCAAAGGTTTAATCACCAAGACAAACTGCAACGGTGACAGGGGGGCATTTCTGCCTCGTGCGGCCTTAAGTGCAAAATTCGAGGAATATATACCATTCGTGCAGACTCTGGCAGACGGCTGTGAGTACAACGGGCGTATCATGCAACAAATTTGTGCAATCCCATCGTTTAGCAGGACCTGAAACATAAAATGCCAGGTAACGGCATCAAAAGCCTTTTGCATGTCAAATGCCACATCGGTTGCCTGCCTATTCTTAGGCACTTTCGCTAAAATATTATAAAACTTCTGTATGTTCAGTGCTGTCATATGCCCAGGTATAAAGCCAGACTGGTCCACATGAACCATATTTAGCATCAATTAAGAGAGTTGTGTGGCAATGATTTTGGCATTGATTGTAGCGTCTGTATTTGTAAGAGACACGGGTCTATACGATTTGCTTCTTTATCATGCTTCAAGATGAGTATAATTATCACCTCCCCCATAGATTCCGGCAGCATTCCAACCGTAAGTGCCTCAGTTCACACATTCAACAAATGAGGGGCAAACTCATCCTTGAACTCCTGGTAGAATTGGCGCTAAAGCCGTCCGACCCCGGTGCTTGCCCATTAGGGAGATACATTATGGCTGCTTTGATTCCTGAGCATCAACGAGGTCTCAAGTGACTCCCTAGTCTCTTCCGACAGCAAAGTTGTCATGATCTTACCCAAATAACTGTCAATCTCAATCTCGAATGTTATGCCCTTGGGTGAACACAGTGCAGTGTAAAACTGGTGCAACATTGCGTTTGTGGCTGGCTGTGTGTACCGTGATGCCGTCCCCATCTACTATACACGTTATATACATATTTCCCTTCTCCTTGTTGATGGCTCGGGCTAACGGTCAGCCAGGCCTATCCGCTTCTCTGTAACGTCTCGCCAATATTTCTGTTTCAGATCAGCAGTCTCCCTAAACGCGTCCAAGCTCACTTTTATGTTGTGTCTAATCTGGGGAATAGCATTCATTGTGTACGCCTTCTGGCGTGCATAAAGCTCAGCCTCACTGCATTTTAAGTCGTCCCTAATGATCTTCAGGACTCCAAATTCCGTTGAGAGAATTGCACCCTGTATATATGCCTTAAATGCTTGCCACAGCATAGCAGCGGACTCAACCAATCCCTCATTAGTGTCAAAATACAATGCAATTTGGTCATGCAAAATGGTATGAAACACTGGATCCCTCAGCGCTGGAGGCTTAAATTGCCACTGCGCAGGTCTCCCACCGCCCACCCTCAAGTGCAATACTAATAGTATGGGAAAAGGATCGGAGAATGTGCAGGAAGAATCTGACATTCCTTCACCTCTCATTAGTGATCCAGACACTAACCACACATCTATCCGGGAGTGCATATGGTACACTGTCAAGAAATGAGTGTAACCCCTCTCGGCCGCATGTGTCGCCCTCCAAGCGTACATTAGGTCTAAGTCTTGACATCTGCACCTGTATGGTTTCCGTAGCCTTAGTGAGATCTCTAGGTGTATCAGAGGTACTATCTAATTTTGTGCACAGTATGGTGTTCAAGTCACCACCATATATCACCAAGGCCATTGGGTACTTGGAGCAGAGGCCAAATGCCCTTTCATAAATCTCAGGGTCATCAGTGTTGGGGCCGTAAACATTTACCAAGAGGACCTCACGTCCATATCGTATGCTGTGCACCAGTATATGCCGTCCACCTACTTCAACCACATTGTCAAGGTGTACCAATTGCAACGAGCGGTGCACCAGCGTCATCACCCCTCTGGCTCTCGTGGAGTATGAGGCATAGTAATTGCTGGTACCCCACCCCTTAGCAAATCACTCTGCCTGTTGTCCCAACATATGTGTTTCCTAAAGAAATAGTATCTTGGCCCCCCTTCTGTTAGCATACGTTATCACCTTGTGCTCTTTAATAGGGTTGCCCAGCCCCCGGACGTTCCAGGAGAGTAAGGTAATTTGTGGGTTCAGTCAGGTTGCATGTGTCCTATTAGTAATTGCAATGTTATAGTAGCTGCGGCAGTGTGTGTGTACTTCCAGAACTCCCCACAAGCTTCCATGTTTTTTTCTTAGCACCCCCTCACCAAAAACCACAATACTCCCCGAAACCTCCCTCAAGGCCCCCAAACTCCGGCCGTGACACAACCCTCCACACCAATCCCCAACAATCTTTCACCCACAAGCACCTGCATGTGGAACAGCCGTTGACGTGCAGAGTGGTAGCTCAAACTGGAAAAAGCATAAGGTCAAAGATGCATAACTGTACTCTCCGATCATGATTAATGCCATCTACTCGTAAACCAGGAATGACATAATTACAGTAAACCATGCCACTGAGCAATTACAGACAGTCAAGTAGAAGTTGTGGCTCGATCCCCCCGGAAGCGGAATCTGTGATTCAACAAATACACTGCTTCCTCTGGTACAGTAAGATAATAGGACTTGTTGTTAAATTGGATCCTGAGATGCGCTGGAAACAGTATGATGTACGGCGTATTTCTCTCTCGCAGCAACTTCTTCAATCCCTGAAACGTACGATGTTCCCGCTGCAATGCAACTGTGTAATCAGGGTAGATGTGTATAATTTTTTAACCTAATTTAAGCTACTTCTTTTCCCCCGCAGCACACAGTATCAGGTCCCTGTTGCAGTAGTTTAATGCACGTGCTATAATGGGACAGGGATACTCCCCTGGGCTTAGGTTTGGTCGCCAAGGCCCTACGTGCACATTCCACAATGAAGTGCAGTGACCATCCAGGAACCCCCAGTAATTCTTACAGCTGACCTTCCACAGCTTTCTCCATGCTGCCATGGAGTGCATCTTCAGGGACCCCAATAATGCGTACATTGTTTCTCGAGACCTGGATTCCAGGTCCTCACACTTAGCTTGAACATGTCACATCTCTCGTGTGAGTGTGGAGACCGTTGCTTGTAGTGCTGTAACATTATCCTCTGTATTGCTGATATGACCTTCAGCGTCAGTGATGCATTGCGTTTCTTTTTCAAGTTGGGCTCTTATGGTTGAGACATTGGCAGTAATGCCATCTAGCTTGGTATTAACTGATGCAAAGCCCTGGTGCTTAGTTTCTAGCATAGAATACAAGTCGGGTGGTCCAGCTAGCTGTGAGGTCTCTGCGGGCCTAAATGTCTAGATGTTAAAAGCAACTCTCTAGAACCCCCAGCAGTTTTTGAAGTTGGGGTGGTGAAACGATCCATAGTGCCCATTTTCTTGCACCTGCACCCTTGGGCATGTTATGATGAGTATATGCAAAGATTTTCAGGTTCCAAATATATTTGACTGGGGAGCCAGCACACAATAGACCTCCCTCACCAGCAGGACCAGTGAACAGCAGTATTCGTTTATATAGCTACGTCCTCCAATGTTCAGAACTGATCCATAGTATGCAGAGGACAGTACAGTCTCCACCAGTGGCCACTGTGTGCAACTATATCCCTGTCTCACGCACTCCGCCATAAATATCCCAGCATTACTTACAGGTGCCCGACGTTCCACCATGCTTCAGTTAGCAGCAGGCTGGTAGGAGTATCTAAATCAGCGTCTGATCCGCTTCGCTGCCACAGACGCCCGGCCCAAGCAGCATGCACAGCCGACAGCCACTGCACTACCTGGTGGCACAAGGAGAGGAGCCCACCGGCTCCTCAATGTCAGTCCGCAGTACCCAGGTGTAGCCACTGCCGCCCTTCACGGCCGATAGACACCGTGGCACAAGATCACAGACAGAGGGAGGGACCAGTGCAATTCCCAACTGTATTCCAAGTTGTGCATGCAAAGCAGCAGCCTCCGCAGCACCTCACTTCCCCCGCTCCGTAATGCAGCAGCTGGATCACAGGCTCTCGTAGGAGAGCCTATAGCACGGATCACTGCCCTCCGAAGCTCACCTCTTCACGGGAGGATGGGTATAGCGAACGTGTAGGCCTCAGATGAGGCACGTAAGTATCTGCATCAATCAAGCAGAGGGTGAGCTGATATCTGGACAATTGGTGCTCGGTGACTTTATAGTTACTGAAATGGCATCAGCACACATGTGTGCCAGATATAGACAGAGGGATTTGCTGATCGGGTCCCACTATGCAGGGAGCTTATGAGGGGTCCGCCATCTTGGCTTGCCCCTGAACAGCACACCCCCCACCTCCTTTTTATGACGCATGGCCTGGACTTCCCCAGCTCCTCAAAGGTCTTTCCTTTGTGTTTGTGGCACATTCCTCATGCTTCTTGTCAGCTTCTTCGTCTCAGTGTTTAATAAACAACCACTCTTTATTCCTCCTGCGTTCCTGCTCATTACAGTACCAGGATTTTCTTCTGGTACAACATTACAGTAGCATATGTAAGAACAGTCTGGATATTTATTAGTCAGCAGTGCAGTGTTGGATTGCGGGGAATATTCTGAAGGGACTTCCTCAAGGGAAAGGGAGTCCTTATCCCCAAGAGGGGAGTCTTTCCATTTTGTAACTTTTTTTTTAACCTTTATTTATTTGACTTGACAATGCACGGGCAAACAGAGATGCTCACAGCGTACCAACAAGACATACCTTTACACAATGCATACTTTACAGTACAATGTTGGCATTTTGTGCACACTAAGAGGGTCGGGGGCTAGGTGATGTCACGGATACAGGATTCAAGAGTCACAATTCACGGGTTGGCACTAGGAGGGGAAAGGGTGGGGGTAGAGGATTCAGTGCCTGAGTTCGAGGTCATGGCGGACATATAACTACGAAATTTCCGCCAGATGTCCCTCGGTCTCAAATGCGGATGCTGCAACACCTCCGTATCGTGCTCCCATGTGACTGTCCTGAGCCATTGTGCATACATGGGTGCTTTAGGCCGAAGCCAGTTCATCAAGATGCAGCGTTCAGCTAGTACCATGCAGAGTCCAGCTAGCTTCCTTGAATCGCGCCCCAACTGGGGGAAGTCGTGGAAAAGGCATCACACTGGGGATGGGTCTATAGTATGGTCCAGTATAGCAGACAATGTGGAACATATTCCGGTCCAAAATTGGGTCGTTCATGGGCAGAACCAGATCATATGGATGTAGGGAGCTTGGTCAGCACCACATCTAGGGCAACTGGAGGGAAGTTCACTGAACATATGGTGTAGTCTGACTGGAGTGTGGTGATAACCGTGCAACACCTTAAATTGTATTAATTTAAACCGAGAGTTATAGGATACGTTGTGAGTGCGAGCACACATTCGGGACAAGCGTTCATCAGTAATCTCAACTCCGAGATCCTCTTCCCACCTGTGTCTCAGTTTAGAGAAGGAGGGGCAGCTCTAGTCTGCAGTAGAGTGTAAAGCCATGATACTTTCCCCCTAAAGTAATCGAAGGAGCACAGCTCTGCAATTATGGGTTTGTCAGGTGGCATTGTAGGGAAGTTGGGGTATCTGCCTTTGAGATTTTTCCAGAGGGAGGAGTATTGCAGCCATGCTGAAGGCTTCTGCTTGTGGGGGAGCGGGAGGTCTGCCCATTCGAGAAAATTGCCGTGTTCATAGACATCACGTAGTGCCAAGAAGCCTGCGTCAGCCCATCGAGATACAATGGATTGTGGAATGTGTGGGAGATCAGGGAAGAAGTTCCAGAATGGGAGGTCCCCGTGGAAGGGGTGAGGCGTGTCCACCAGTTTCCAGATCTTAGTGAGAGCCAAGGATGTACTGGCAACCGGATCCACTGAGTCGGGGTCAGCCAGGACGGTTTGAGAATAAGGGAACCAATTACTCGATCGCTTACTGTTAGTTTCTCTAACCGACATGAGGGGGGGGTCTGCGGTGTTAAACCAGTTGGAAGCAAATTGGGCCTGGGCTACCAACCAATACCTGGTGAATTCAGGGGCGCTAAACCCGCCGAATTCCATAGGAGTGGTCAATGTTAATTTGAGTCAGACTGCACCGGAATGCCATAGGAAGGAATTGGTTATGTGGCGTAATGTCGGGAAGAAGTCATCGCCTGGCCACAAGGGGAGATTATTGAATCGGTATAGAAGTTGGGGCAGTACAACCATTTTAAGTATTCCTATCCGACCCGCTAAGGAAATAGGAAGTCTAGCCCAGCTAGCGGTTTTAGTTGCCAGGTTTGTGAGGTAATTTCTGGTAGCTGTCCTCACGTAGCTTCACCGTGTGACGGGAAACCACCACCCCCAGGTAAGTGAAGTTGGATTGGGACCATGTGAATCCCCCTAGGGCAGAGGGAGGTTGAGTGCAGTCTGTAAGCGGAAATAGGACAGATTTAGAGCAGTTTACCCTCAGCCCGGATATGTGTCCAAAACGGACCACATCCTCTAGGATTTCTGGGGAGCGGATATAAAGGAGGGCATCGTCAGCGTATAGGGAGACAATATCGGACTGGCCCGCGGTACGCAAGCCTCTATGAAAATGTGACTGACGCATCATGTCAGCAAAGGGTTCCATGGCTATAGGGAATATTAGCAGGGAAAAAGGGCAGCCCTTTCGTGTTCCTCTGGCTATCTGGAAGGGGGTGGAGCATCTATCCTCAGTGCGGACCCTAGCCAATGGACCGGTGTAGAGCAGCTTAACCCAGGTTCGAAAGTTGAGGCCAAATTTGCATTTCTCTAGGACTCGCCACAGATATTCCCACGACACTGAGTCAAATGCCTTCTGCATATCTAAGGTGGCTGCCACTGCCTGAAACTCCAGACGATCCTACTGATCACATGGAAGAGTCTTCTTAGGTTCAGGGAGGTGGATCTGCCTGGGACAAATCCCGTTTGATCAGGGTGAATGATGTGGGGCATTAATGAGGCTAGTTGGATGGCTAATAGTTTGACATATATTTTGATGTTGCAGTTAATTAGCGAAAGGGGGCGGTATGAGCCGCATTGGGTGGGGGGTTTACCAGGTTTAAGAAGGACCGTCATCATTACCTCTCGGAGTGAAAGGAGAGGGGGGAGGAGTATGCCTTCCTCACATGCCTCTTCCCATAGGGCCAATAGATGTGGAACCAGGAGAGATTTGAATTGTTTATAAATAAATGGGAAGGCCGTCCGGGCAAGGGCCTTTACCTGTTGCCAGCGATTCAATGGCTTCCATGATTTCTTCAGGAGCGAACAGTCTCTCCAGGGAAATGCTGGTGTCAGTGGAGAGGACAGAGAGGGAGGTTTTCTAAATAGGAGTCCATCTCTGATATCTGGGCGGCATCAACTTTCGAACATAGGGAAGTATAGAATGTTAGAAATTCTGAGTTAATGTCTTGTGGTGATGTGGTCAGTGTTCCATCGGGTCTCTCTATCGCCGGTATGTTGGGGGCTCTGAATTCTCTGCGTATTAACCTGGCTAACAATCAGCCTGGCCGTTCTCCCTCGCCATATTTCCATACCGAATGGGGGCTGTACAGGAATTTAACCTCTCGTTCGGCTAGACTGCGGAATGCGTCTAGTTCTGACCCTAGTAGCGCTAATGTTTCAGGGGATTGATCCAGGGCATACTGGGTCTCAAGGGTCGCTAGGGTCGATTCCCTACTAGCGATATCCGAGCAGATTCCTTTTAGGATACCACTCCCTTTGGAGATGGCAATACCCCTAATGTATACCTTAAAGAATTCCCAGAGGGTGGCTTGTGATGATAAAGAATTAGTATTAACCTCGAAGAATCCCTCGATTGAAGATTAGAGTTCAGAGGCGAAGAACTGATCAAGTAGTGCATGAGGCCTCATTTTCCACTGTCTCGCTCTATTGTAGTCTTGACCCCAGTTCAAGGAGATAATCACTGGAGAGTGGTCGGATAGAGTTCTAGGGAGGATCGCCAGATGGGATAGGCACCTGACCAATATGTCTGATATGAGCCACCTAGCTATCCTAGAATGTGAGTTGTGTACTGAGCAATAATAGAAGTATGTGCGGGAGTCAGGGTACATGAGCCGCCAAGCGTCCACAACTGCCAAACGAGGGAGCGTTGTCAGAATAGTATGGGCTGCCCTGGAGAGCTGGCGGGGTCTGGAGACTGATCTGTCTAGGTTAATGTCTACTATTGTATTAAAATCGCCACCCCATATGATCGGAACCAGGGGCTAACTCTCCAACATAGAGGCCAGGTGCAGGTAAAAATCTGGGTCATCAATGTTCGGGCCATAGATGTTTAAGATGGCCACCTCCTGATTTTGCAGTCTGCCGAGGGTTAGTACATGCCTCCCCTGCGGGTCTATCCGTGAGTGACAGCATGAGAACTTAAGGTTTCTGTGCATCAGAGTAAGGACACCTCGACTTTCAGTGGAATAATTGGTGTAGTACCTATGGGGCCCCCACTGTTTAGCAAACGTTTCACATTGTTCAGAGCAGGCATGGGTCTCTTGTAAGCATAGGATTTTAACCCCATGGCTTTCAGCATGAAGTTGTATCTGCCACATCTTATTGTGGTTACCCAGACCCCTTATATTCCAGCTCATGAACGCTAAGCTAGTATCTGCCATTTGGGTGGCAGTGTTGGTTGAGCTCTGGTCTACGGAGTAGCAGTGGCCAATGCCAGCCCAACTGGGGCGACACGTCGCCCTATCCGTATGCTTGTGACCTAATACTGGGGCATGTGTGGCATCTCTCGTGGTTGTCAAGTCTTTTTTAACATAACTCCTAATCCCCCCCCTCATCCCTCCCCCAAACAGAGGATTGATAACCCAACACAACCATAACAGCCAACTCATCAGCATCAACGCCTGGGGGCCTGTTAGCTGGCCTGTCGTTGACGCTCCGGACTGGGGACAGTGTGAGGAGATTTTCAATACCGCACAATTAACCAGTGTAATTAGTATAGACCGTGTGAGTGGAGGATCAGCAGTTCAGTAGAAGAACAAGATCAAACTGTTAATGCATTCCCGTGGAACATAGCCTCAACTGTGTATGCGGTAGTCGATGGGCCCGTTTCCAGGCAAGCACTTAGTGGGCAATGACCGGGCCACATCGGTGCCATCGCGGCGGTGGAAAATCAGCCAAGGAAATGTTCATCAATGAATTTTGAGGCCTCCTCTGGGATCGTAAAGAAGAATGCCTGATTAGAGTGTTCAATTCTTAGTTTGGCGGGAAATAACATGGAGTATTTAATCCCTAGATCTCTGAGCCTTTTTTTAATTGCCACAAAGGTTTTGCATTCATGCTGCACCGCTACAGAAAAATCAGGGTAAAGATGCCCCCAGACGCAGCTCCCCCTTGACTTTAGCCGCTCTCAGGAGAGCATTGCAGTCCCGGAAATTTAAGATTCTGGCTATGATGGGGCGTAGAGATGCACCAGGCTTAGGCTTTGCAGTTAAGGAACAATGGACTCTTTCCACTGCGAACTGTGGGGAGAGTTTCGGCAAGTCTAGAGCTGTCAGCAACATGTGCTCCACAAAGTCTTCCACGGGCTCGTTGATATTGTCCTCAGGCACTCCGACTATGCGTAGGTTATTGGAGTCTCTCCCTTTGAGGTCCTGCTGACCGTCACCCCTATGGGGGTTTATGCGTAGTGGGTTCACCTCCCTAGCCGCGCAGGAAGGGGCTCTCTGCTTAGGGTAAGTGACTGAATCCCTCGATTCATCACAGTGGCTAGAGAAATAAGAAATAGTTTGCAGAGGGGTAAATATGAAAGTGAGGATAAGGTAGGTGAGACGGTTAAGGAAGAGTTGGTCAAGTTAAAGGGCACAAGTCTATTGGGTGGTTGAGATCTAAGTGTTGGGAGGCACTGTTGCAGGGTTTGTGACCAGCACCAACAGGGCTAAGCTTGTGTATTTTCAGGCCCATTGTGGCAAAAATCTAACAGTCTCATGGTTGGCTCAAGTTCAGACAGTTTTAAGCACCTAGGCTGGTGGTGCTGACTTCACACCCTAAAGAGAATGGCATGCTTACAAGTGCAACGAAAGATCAGCAATCTACCAGAAGGACCAAGAAAGAAGTGTTGGAACACTTATAAACCCAAATCGCTCTGATTGACCAGTTGGGGCCTAAGAGAGGTAGGGGAAGGACTGACAGACTAAGGTCCTCCAGAAAGCCTGATTGCCTTATTTGTTACACACCATGTTTTCCAGTCCTGCTCATCCGATTAGCATTTTGTGTTGAATTAAAAACGAAACTTGAGTCCTTGGCTTTGAGTTGATTGCTGAAGCCACAGCTGCGAAAGTCCCCTCCTATTTGCCATTGAGTTCAATTCTACTGTATCTAAATGGAAACTAGGCTGAAATTGCTACCAGCACGGTCTGTTTTCCACGTTCTGATAATTCATTTGAATCTGAGATAACTATTAATACTGCCCCACTGTTGAACCCAAGTGCCCTTCACACTTTTTCTGACCATCCCGCAATAGTCCTAATTGAATGACCTCTTATCAGCTCAATTAATTGAATGTTTCCTGTGGCAAGACACCATTTTCTATAGTTATTAAAAGTGTGCCACTAATTGAAACTGTAGGAAATTATGACAAATAAGTACTACTTTGTCTGTTTGTCAAAAGGAGCAGTGGCCACTTAAATCTTGAATGAATTGCCCATGCCGAGCAGGCTGCTTGCAGTGGTTTCCTCATTGAAAGGCAAACAGGGGGTGGAGGGGGGATTGCAATCTGATCACCCTGAATTGATATTGATATTTTATTTGTACCGTGCTTGTACACAAGTGTTTCAGAGCGCGATATGTGAATGCGACAGTGGTATTGCCACACCAGAACAGTGGTTTGCTCCAGCTGGCATGTTTTTTCCAAAGTGCCACTTTTCATCTCTAAGGCACCTGACAACTGAAAATGTACCACTTACACTTTTAATACACTAGTGCCACCCGACGTTATTTGTTTGACACTTCCAAGACTTTTTTGTTTAATCTTGTAAGTTCAGTGAAACAAAATGCTTGACGTTTCTCTAATGTTCATAAGTCAGGTTCTTGGTGTACCTCAATGATTCTAACGCTCCATTGGCCGACGAATGTTCGAGTAAATTTCAACAACGTATGGCCACTGGAGATTCCTGAAATACAGCCGTTTTAACACCAAGGTTGGAAGGTCTAAATTGGGATGGCCTTCTGAAATCCTGTTTTATCTGCCTCTTCAAACATAGCATCTTAATGATGTGGGTTTAGGCAGAACTATTCTGGCCTAGTAGAGGCGTTTACCAAGGCAATTCTGAAAGGAAAACAGATGCCCCTCTAGCGAGACATTTTATATTTCAAATGTCTTTATTGACCTTTTAAAAAAATTGAAGAGAAAAACTACCACCACATACTTTTATTGCTTACAAAAATCTTATTGCGTAGCTGTGGTATCAAATTTTTTTAAAAAAATTATAACATTAACAACTCCCTTCCTAAGCAATCCCACCCACTCGGGTTACGACTCTAACCCCATTTGTATTTTGCAACATCAATGCAACTTTTGCAACTTACTTTCTCCTTTGGATCGAGAGTTTAGGGCAGGACAAGGTCAGATGTCTGGTTGTCTCCAGAATTTCAGGATTTCCACAAAAGCGACATCTGGCTTCCTGAGCTGTGATTTGTTTTCTTAGGAGTTGCACCTCCCGGGATGGCAAGATGTTAAGCCTACATCGCATCAATAACTCCCTATATCGAGACAATGGGAACCTTCTCAAATACGGCGGGAGGGGTCATTCAGTATTTTGCGTTCCCATATGATGTTGTGGCAATATTTATTCTGTCTCTTCAATGTATCTGTTTTGTCCTACCCACTCGGGTTACGACTCTAACCCCATTTGTATTTTGCAACTTCAATGAGGTGTTTCACTTTCTTAGCATCATCCAGGCCTTATTCAAAAGCTTTATGAAAAGAAATTCTGTTGGGCCTGTTTAGTGTTGTTAAGAATAGTTTTGAGTCTTGTCAGACATGAATAGTAGCAGTTATTTTTCTAGACATAGGGCCTCGTTACGAGTGTGGCGGTCTGGAAAAAAGGGTACCATTAGTAATGTACCGGCACCCTTTCCGGACTGCCATTCTTCTGAGAATGCCGGCAGGGGCCCAGATCCCCCGGCAGCCTTGACTTGCCAGGATGTCAGGCCCCAACCGGCATGTCTCTCACTGAAGCACCGGCACCTTTAGCAACGGTGCCGGTGCATCAGTGACCCCAATCCCATGGGACTCCATGGGAAAGGGGATTTACCGTCTCGCCGCCTCTTGTGATATCCCGGTGGCACCGGGATATCAGGCGACGGAATCCGTGTTACAGGGGTGCCGGCAACCTCGTAATGAGGCCTATAGTCTAAAAACATTTCCGCCTTGTAAAGAATGATTTAAGGTCCTAGTGCAGTAAATTACTCCTCTGCTCACAAATAAGCCAATTCTACTTCTTTGACAAGCAATCATTGAAGGTAGGAATAACGACGATTTTCATGCAGCAGCTTCTGCTCATTTGGCTACTAATAAAAAAGGGTGCAAAATGTGTACTCGCCACAAGCCATTGGTTAGTGATATTTGAATTGTGGTGAGTAAGAATTTGTGTGCTGTGTGTATGTACATAATTGAGGTGGTGAGTGACTTCATATGGCTGGCTAGTAGCTTCACACTTGTATTTTTGGCCCATGAATATGCAGAATGGTCAGCGTTCTGGTGCTGTTTCTTGGAATAATAAAGATGTCAACAAGGCCCAAGAGACAAGATTCTATTGAGCACGGTATGGGACAATCTGTAATGACTCCAATTATATTGCGCACACTGGGAAAGTGTTTCCAGTATTTTGGACGGTGCCACCCTATGTGTAGGAAGGTCCCAGTAACCCTTATCCTTTCCAGCATAACCACGCTTTCCCCGTCCCATGTGACGTGTACTCGAAGGTGTTAAGTACCGCCTAGATATGAATTTGTAGGCCGTCTCCCAATATTGTGCACTCCTCGTTGACTTTTTTTATATTCCATATTTTAAACCAATTCTTCCCTTAATGGGTTAGTATAGCTCTATATGCCAATGGTCCACATATGATGGGATGAACATACCCTGAAGGGAAGTAATAGTTCTACATCTTCATTATGCAGCCTTTTGCTTGACTGCTTTCGAAAAATAAAAATTCAAATTGTGCATGTTCCTTAGTCACTGGACCTACATTGTTTGTTTGTACCCGTTGCCCAATGTCTTACTTGCCAGTACTGGTAAACATCTCTCACCCAGGCCAAATGTGCTTTTGCATTCTTCAATGTCCTGATCTGCTTATTGTTGTAGATATAGGATAGAAAGGTACACCCACCATCACCCCATTTATCAAATGGTCTTTCTTTGTATGCGGGTGTGAACTCTGGGTTGTATCGTATTGGGGTTGCTGGCCTAGGGAATGTAGTATGATTATGTTTATTTTCTAGGGTAGCCCATACATGCATAACCGCCTTCAGGGCTCTTAGCTCAGACATTTTTTTCCGTAGCCATATGATCTATCGTAACGGCTTAGATTGTGGCTCACCCCTTTTCGCTTTAATAATGATGCTGCAGGTATCCTCCAAAGCGAGCTCCTTCACTGATAATTAGTCATGTCAGCAGTGTCATATTTACACTTTCTGCTGCCCTAGGCCCTACTAAGTGCATGCACCCCTCATCCCCAACTTTATCCGACCTCTACCGGAGGCAGACACTGCACCTTTTCCAGATTCCACCCTTCACCCCTTCATAAGACGCTGTTCACCTTGGCTAAACTGCACCCCTCCCCACCCCATTATGTCTCAAGATTGACTTCGTTGTGCTCTGAATTCTCACCTGATTCTTCTGGTGAGGCTTTTCGGCTACGTTCCTACTTTTTCTTTGTATTGTGGACTGTTCTCCGCCAAGAGAAAAGGTAGGGCCCATCTCCGTTGGAGGCCACTATGTCCGGTTGAAAGAACAACCTCAGCGGTGTGGGCTCCCAGGAGGCAGCCGATATGGGGTAAAAGCCTTTCGGCACAAAAACACCAATCTTCCTTAAGAGAGATTCCAGAGGCTCCATAGAATATGGCAGGCAGATAGATATCTAGTTGTATGACGAATCCTGGGTAAGTAGGAGACCCGGCTGTTCCCTGAAGGTGGTGGGTATCAGAGGTACGGAGACAGCTCAAGGAAGCAGAGCGCCAAAGCACAGTGGGAGGGGGGAAAAGAGGACAAGGTCTGTGGGGATGGGAGGAGCATTCCACGGGCAAAAGGAGCAAGGATGCAAGAGGAGGGGGTCAGCAAGAGTGAGTGCTGGAAGGACAAACAAGGGAAACATACAAAGTAACTCACAGCGTTTAGTCCGGCAGTGCTCGAGGGTTGCAACGCGCAGTGCCGCGGTCCTGCGGCACTGATAAGGTGTGGTGGCCAACAGCTAGACCGCTGATGTTGCTTGCGCTGCAGCCGTAATGGAACAATTGCGGATACCAGACGCCTGCGTTTTCAGACACTCCACCGAGAGGACATGACATTATGTGCCCCATTTTGGCTCCATAACAAGATACGGATGTTTTTAAGGCTGCGGTAATTAGAAAGTTATTGCTTTGAATCTATTAATTGAAGCGTGTTATCTTGTATGTTATGCTAGTTGAAATAGTGTTTTCAGATCTCTGCTGTTCATGAGAATGCAGTGTGTTCTACAGTTGAATGTGTTAGAGGTACTTGTTGAGGTCAATATTCCTTTTTTTTTGTTAATTTTTTTTATTGGTTAAACAGAAATTTCAACATACAATTATTTTGTTAGTCCATTCTCTCTTTGGTGCGCCATAACAGAACCTCTCATTATTTCACTTAATCACCCTCTAGTAGTGGTGAGAAGATCAGTTCTACAAATTTGAGTGCATCAAGTGTCCGGCCAACTTTATCGGCCGTCATTAGTCTTTCCCAACATTCCTCCTCTGCAGTTGGATTAACTTGGGCCACATAGTCGCCCAAGTACTTCTCCTTTGGATCGAGAGTTTAGGGCAGGACAAGGTCAGATGTCTGGTTGTCTGCAGGATTTCAGGATTTCTACAAAAGCGACATCTGGCTTCCTGACCTGTGATTTGTTTTCTTAGGAGTTGTACCTCCCTGGATGGCAAGATGTTAAGCCTACATCGCATCAATAACTCCCTATATCGAGACAATGGGAACCTTCTCAAATACGGCGGCGTGGGGTTATTCAGTATTTTGTGTTCCCATATGATGTGGCAATATTTATTCTGTCTCTTCAATGTATCCGTTTCGTCCCAGTCTTTCTCTCAAAGAGTTTTCTTTGCCTTATCAGTTTTTTTTTAGCGTCTCCGTTTTGATATTATAGTACGATAGTACATTTTGGCATTTCCTTTTCCAGGACTGAAAGTTGTTGCCCCTCTGCCTCACATTTGTGTTTGCCAAGATCTCAAAAGGGATTGGAGGGGCGCCCAGAATACATTTGAGGTAGAAAGAGATAGTCTTCCACAATACTGTCGATACCAGGGATTGTAGGCTGAGTTAATGTCTTATTGTTGCAGCTGGCAGGCAATTTGGGAGCCTGAGGACTTTCTGCCAAAAAAAGGCCTCAAATATGCCCCATGTTTTCCATGGAAAATTTAGCAGAGACTCTGCTCCATAGGCAGAATGGCTACAACCTTATGTTTATAAAATGATAATATTGGCACCATTGAATAGGTTCCATATCTCTGATGAAGAGCTCTCCCTTGGTTTGAGAGTTTAACTAGTCTCTCCCTGATGAAATTGTATTGAGCCTGTTCATTAGTGTTTTTGTTAATTCTGACCCGAAGATAGATTGTTGAATCTATTATTTCCAGAGCCTGACTTTCAATTGTCTATGTAAATACGTTTTTTTTTCTTTGGTCCTCGGGCAGATTGCATGATCAGGATCATTGATTTTTTTATGTTGATCTTCATGTTATTGCTGTCCAAATAGATCTTAAATTCAGCAATTTGTCTCTGGAACCCTATAGCAGTTTGGTATATAAACACAACATCATCTGCATATAGGATCCAGGATAGCTCATTGTCTTCAAATACTGGTGGGAAAGCTCATATTTTTCTCTTGGTAAGGGCAAACAAGAAAGAAGCCAAAGCACATCCTTGTTTGATGCCCTTAAAGGTCAAGATCTTATCAGTGGTATTACCTCCCTTTGAGACTAGAATTTGTATTGATGTATTTGTGTAGAGCGCCTGGCTGGCTTCTAAGAGGTCTGTGCCATTTTTTCATGTTAGCCCAGAGGACTTCTCTGCTGACTCCGTCAAAGGCCTGTTCTAGGTCAATGAAGCCTAAATAGATGTTCCCTTTCGTTTCCAATGTACGCAGCTTTAACATATTTAGGAGAAACAAGTTCAAGGAGGTATCAACGCCAGACATAAATGCAGTTTGACGTTTGTCCAGGACTCATACCTTTATAACCCAGCTTTATAATTCCCCAATAGAGTCCAAAAGAGCGATTGGCCTGTAGTTCCTGGGGTTAGTACGATCCCCTTTCTTAATGATGGGTACTATTAAGGCCTCTTTCCATGTTTGCGGTATGGTTCTAGTTTTTAATATCTGCTGGAAGAGTGCCATGATGAAGTCAGTCCATGCTTCCCCATTTTCTTTAAGCATATGGTTTGAGATGCCATCCAGGATGAACTCAATTTTTTTATCCTCGACAATATATCCTCACAATCTATTTCAATGAGCCAGGGAGATGAATTGCTTCTCCCTCCTTTGTCTTCAGTCGACTACAGAGTTCTCCTGAAAGAGGGCTGTATAGTATTTCACCCATTCATCCTTTGCAACTTGATTAGTAGTTAGGGCAGACTGGAAATCGTCGCCTTTATTTATAATCTCACAGAGAGATCTTGCGTTAGATGTACTAATTGCTGCAAGCATTAGCTCTGCAGACCCTTGAGGATTTTCAGCCAATTTTTATACGACTGTTTCCATTGCCTCAAAAGTTCCTCTTTATTAGAGAGGGTGCTTCTTCGCAGTCGTAGCAGTTTGGCTCGATGTTTTTCCCCTTTTCCCCACCAAGTCTATGTTGTATACATGTTTCCTTACAATTGTTTTGTTTTTGTTTACGTCCCGCTTAACTGCATACTCCTTAAATAACCATCTATACTCCACTGCATCTTGATTACTTTTAACATTGTAGACAAGGCGATCCACCAATTTGCGAATGGCCTAGGCTTTTATTCTTAGTCTATTCCTTCCCCACGATAATTCCAGTGGGGGCATAGTGTGTTGCTTCGCCTCTCTGGCCTTCCAAAGAAATTCAACTTCCAGTAGCCCATGATCACTAGCTTTCTGTTTCTTAATTGTGAAGGAGTGGATCCACTTTAAGGTGTTCCTGCAACGAAGCAATAATCTAAGCATGCGCTACACGAGTTACAAGACTAGGTATCAGCCCCTGGGAGATCACCTTTTGTCTGTTCGTTTAGCATTATCATCTCTCTAATGTCCATTTCGTCAAGCCATTGTTTTTCATTAGTTTCCAAATGTGAGCTTCTTTGAACTGACCTCTTTTATCCAGGAGCTTTATATTAAGGTCACCACAAATTAGGATAAATTAGTCTTTTTCCTCCAACATAGACATATCAATAGCCTCCATAATATCCAATAGGTAGTTGTCCGTTTCACAGTCCTTTGTACTCCAGTACGTGTTAATTAAGAGAAGCCTAATCTCGTGTGGCCCCCTGTTTTTCACTATTTTAACACCTGGACATATGGGTTAGGAATATGGTGTTCCAGCACCTGTAAATCACTGTCACCTTTAACCAGGGTCAAGAGGCCAGCAAGAGGTCTGCCCAGTGGACCTTTCCTGGCAGGGTTAATAAACACTTGGTATCCCTCGCACATTTCTCCAGGATTCCTGCAGACAGATTAGTTCCAAGTTCCCCAGGAAATCACTTTCTCCAGAGTAGAGGTGGCCAAATCCCCTGGGTTTGCATGAAGCCAGTAGTGATCTTCTTTCAGCTCCATCTGTTGTAATCTATTGCCTCTTTTTTTCCGTCCAGATACTGGGTGTTCATAATCCGCTTTCGCAAAACGGCTGTTTCATGTCCCCAGGTCCTGGTTGTTTAGCCTGCGGTCTGACAGTGAACCTTAGCTTTGACAATGTGTTGTCAAAAGGTTTCAGTGGACCTTTTCTCGATGTTTTGTGGGTCTGAGTTGTCTCTGCAAACTTCCTTGGAACGGTGGCTGTTGCTGGCCCTCGGTTTTAGAAGCTCCCTTTGTGGATGTGTAGAGTCCTTTAACTCTACTGGTTTCATTTTTTCTTCAGTTTGCTCTTTTCTGGACCGTGAGGGGTCATTTTCCTGTTGCCTCCCGTCTAAGACCTCTGGATCACTGGACCTGAAACCTAAGTCCGCCATCTTAGTCTTTACTCTCATCAACGTATCTTTTACTCTCTGCGATCTTAAGTGTACTATGATCACGTCAGTCCTTTTTTCGTCAATAAATTCGACTATTACGATGTAATCAGGTGTGATCTTACGTGTGGATGAAAGCTGATTGAGTAAGGACATCAGGTTCTTTCTATTCAGAAGTATCCTCTTGTTTTTCACGGTCCTTTCCAATTTTAGTTTATAAGTTTGACGTGCAGGTTTTTTTCCCTCTGTAATCTCGAGTCGATTTTCATCAGCCATTGAATTTGTTGTGTTCCTGTGTCGTTCTTTCTCGTTCCTGGTAGTCAACCGTGGTGTTTCTGCTCAGGTCTGGCATCTTGATCTTCTTCTATCTTCCAATCGTGTTAAAAGATCTGGGTTTTTTATATTCCTTTGTCGTTCTTTATCATACCTAGTGGGCACCCTTGATGTTTCTGCTCGGGCTTTTGATCTCAGTCTTCTTCTATCTTCCAGTTTCTAAGAAGATTCGTCATCTTCTCTTTTACCCTGTGAATAATTGTTGTAATCTTTCACCCTTTTTACATCTATATCCAGTTTCTTTCTTTCTGTGATCGTTCTTCCCTTTTTATTTGATTGCTTGTCTATGGCTGGCCAGTCTGACAAGCTAATATTGTCCAACAATTCCTCCTCTTTATTATTTTCAATTATTTTGATGAGGTCACTCAGACATGCATTAGACTCCAGGTTTGTTTCATTGACTGATTCATTATCAATCCCACTATTTGGAACAATTTCTAGTGTGGCCTGCTCTTTGGGCGTATAATTTAATTTCATTTCTCTCCTCAATTTCTTTGCTGGGTGTACCAGAGTGTTTTGATATTCGTTAAAAAGGCTCTAGAGCCATTCGCTTTTCGTTTAGTTGCTTGTTTTTTTGTTTTCTTTTGTGCTTTCACTAGAAGGTCTTTCTGTGAAGTAGTTTCCAACCTTAGTTATTTGCGTTGCTTGAAGGTTTGGGTCTTGATACATCGTATAGCTCAATTTTGTCTCATCACCACCTGATGTTAGGATGCAATCGGCTTTGGCTGGTCCGGGGCGCTAAGGCCCTTTCCCAGGACTAAAGGGCCCCCTACTTGCTGCGTTGAATTCTTAATTTCCGGGCAGTTGTGCACCTTTCCCATCGGATCTGTGTTAAATGAAGGGCCATAATGATTTTCTTGAGCCAAAAAGCAAGAGGAGGCTTTTTGCTGGTTGGACTTCCTTATCCATTTCTGATCTTCCAGAATGGCCTCCATAAGAAGGTGCTTATCATTCGTTTCCTGTCGTGCCAGATCGCAAAAGCGATTTTGCCATTGGTAGGATAAGTCTGATTCCTTCTCCATTATCACATCTAGTCTTTTCGCAAAACCTTCAATTTAGTTTAGCTGCTCCTTTGTTTGCAGATTCAGCGTGTAGACTGATTGCAGAGATTCGTTGATAGTCTCGTACACTTTGATAAAAGAGGCAATCGTGATGTTCAAAGCTGCCATCACAACATTCTGGGTATGGACAAAAATCATCCATTCTTCCCTTGCTACAAAAGTCACTTATTTTCCCTAAGGAGATCTCGTTGATCACCAACTGCTGTTGCTCTTTTATCTCAGAGGAAGAAGCCCCACTTAATAAATCAGCCTGGTTATTGGTGGAGATATGTGATCCCCTTCCCCTGAGCCTCTTTCGATGCTGATCGATGTTATCCAATGGTTCATCTCCATCAAGCACTGCAAGTCTTTCCATTATAAAGGATAAGCTTCTCTTTTTTTCACTTACAATTTTCCCTGCAAGATTTGAAACTGTCTTGAATTTATTTATTCGCCAGGCCTCAGTTACTTAGATTTTTTGGTCCTGTGTCCATCTGCCCAGTAGAGGGAGCACAGTATGGGGGGCTTGCCGGGCTCAGACCCCCAATTTCCATAATTGAAGCCAGGAAGGCCCCCTTGTCATTGTTGATCTTTGGTCTATTTAAGTTCTCTTGCCGATCTACCTGCGCCGTTGCGCTTTTCCTTGTTGGTTCTGCAATTGGCAGGGTCTTTGATAAATCACTCAAATCCGCACAAACTGCTTCATCTTGCCAGTCCGTGATCTCTAATTCACTTAGATTACCCAGTCGCTGTATGTTGAGGTTTCTTTCTGTGGTTAAGCATCCCGTTTCCAGCAGTTTGTTTGACTGCAAAGGGCTCAGAGTTGTTTGAACGAGCCCAGATACATTCAATTCATTTAGTGTGGCTGGTGAGGCTACAGTTTCAACAAGTTCCTTGAGCCGAGTTTTACCATCCCCTTCTGCCTCATCACACTGGTTTTACTCTTTTTGTTAGGTCAGAAAATAATCTTTTAGAGGAAGGGATCATAACAAAAGTTGTCTGCCAACTGGATACAAGAGAGGGAAGGTTGGAATGAGTAATGTTATTGGCAATGCTAATGTCTGGTTTCTCACGAGTCACCCTATGAGACGCACCTAGACTGATCTGTAGTATGAATGCTTCAGGCAACATAACTAAATTTCTTCATGCAGTCTTGTCAATTGGTAAAGTTTACATATGAAATGTATGCAAGTAGTATAGGCGCATCTTACACGAATGTTGAATAAAAATAACTCAACCTCCTTCTCATGGTTGCAGCTCTGGTGTTAGCAGAGGGCAAAATGGAAATGGGGAAAGTTATCACCTGCTGCAGCCCACAACCTCCAATCCCTTGGGCTGGAGCACCAGTAAAAGATGGCAAAATCACAAGTGAAATGTGTAAATTATGTTTGGGTATGAACACCTCTGTAGAGTAAAGACCGTTGGAGAAGGTTCTTGGGACCTTGGCTGTGCATTGCCACGGTGGAGTAATGGATAAGGGCGGCCCTGAACATTCACGGGTAGGAAGCAACAGCATTCCTCATAGCTGTGCAGTGCAGGCAGATTTTTTAACAAATTAAGTGGTACATGCTGTTTACATCATTGCTGTTTGTGTCAATGTCCAAAATACCCAACGTTCCAAGAGTAAAACTGGGTAATGGGTTGGGTGTTCCCGCAAAGCTTTACCTTTATAGGTACGGTTTAGGCTACAGGTCTTGCCAGTTTGCATTTACGGTAATTTAAACTTTTGTTTAACTCCTTAGAGTTGTTTGGCCTGTAAAATACATAGGAATACTATGAGATTTGTGGGTTATGGATATACGTTTCCTGCTGTCGTTTGATGTACTGTTTCACAGTAAAGGTCCAACCGTATTTACAATCTAAAACTGGACATACTGTACGCCAACTTCTCCATTGATAACTCCATCATCCCCGTCTCCACAGCGGTAAAAACACTGGGAGTGTACATAGACTCCTCTCTCTCTATGAATAGACAAGTCAGCGCAGTTACCTCCTCATCTGCGCATACCACTAAGCTCATAAACGCCATCAAGCCATACCTCTCCAAACCCAACTGCCTCTCCATAGCCAGAGCAACCATTGGAGCCAAACTGGACTATTGCAATGCCCTCCTAGCAGGCACATCAGCAAAAAACCTAAACAAACTCCAAGTCCCACAGAACAATGCTCTCCGGGCCGCTCTCAGCATCCCAAGAAGGGAGCATATCTCCCATGCCAGGCATGCAGCCCAATGGCTCCCGGTTAAAGAACGAATCACTCTCAAAATCCTCACCCTCACCCACAAATGCCTCTCTCTCTCCGCCCCGTCCTATCTATCGAAGACCATCTCCAAACCCTGCTCTGCCCGTCCCACCAGGACGCAATACACCAACCTACTCTGCATCCCAAGCATTAAAAAAGCCAAAGCTGGTGGTCTAAGCTTCCCCTACATTGCCGCCAAGACCTGGAATGCTCTTCCTGCAGACATTAGAGCGGAAAACTCGCTCCCGATTTTTCGTAGGAAACTGAAGACCTCTTTCCTTACACAATAATGTGACCCCTGCGAATCCATGTAAATATACTGCATTGCTTCTTCTACTAATACCACATTTCCACTGTAAATAATGTAATCTTTGTTAATATTGTCTTTACCTGTATTGTATTATGTTGTAACCAAGATATGACTGTAACAAGCGCCACGATGCCCCCGGGCTGACGTGCGCTCTACAAATCTGAATAAATAAATAAATAAATACATTCTTGTGAAGGTTACTTATAAACATAACTGTTATGCATTGTGTGGCATACTTTGTAGTTGATTCTCCTGGCATTGTTGAGCGTGCAGCTGAGTGTCATCAAAGACACATGATTAACCCAGTATGGATGTCATTTCCCTGCTTAGCACCGGGCAACTTCTGTAAAGATGACTGAACGGATAGCTTGTCAGGACACCACAGGCATTTCTCCTTTACAGCTGTGAAACAGGGTCTACCTTTGGCACACAGCCTCATTCTAAGTCGTCCGGTCCGGTATTAAAGTGCCGGTTTTAACGTATACCAGAACTGCTGACTACAGGTTTGCCAGTGGGGCGGGGCACCTGTGTTACCTCCAGCTAAAAGCTGAAGGTAAATCAGACACCTTACCAGCAAAAAAACACCAACATTACCGCATTGGTGTTGCCGGTGCCGGTAATGATGGAAATCCCTCATGGAGTCTTATGGTATTCCATGAATGGGGATTAACACCATCACTCGGGCACTCGTAATCTGGCAGTAATGCCGCGCGAGTGAGGACAGGAAATGATAATAATATTTGCTGGTATCCTGGCGGATTTACTGCCAGGATACCGGCAACCTTATAATTAGGCCCATCGTTTTTGTTCTCTCTCACCCTTCTATGGCGTTGGGTACCCTTTCACAGGTTTCTTGATGCACTTGCAAATTCTGATTTACTCTGTGCCATTTTTACTTATGTACTATCTATTTATGCATGCAACTTTTGGGTGCCCACATACCTTTGAAATGTGGCACTGGGAACACAGCACCTGATTTAAGCCTAGGCATGCGTTTAATATGTGCGCCATGTGGCCTGCGAGCGATTTGGTGCTTTATTAAGAATTAAAATAAATAAATATTGTAAATTGATGCATCATTTTTAACCTTTACATTTCTGGAGGAAAACCCCTCATTTTTGCAACGGTTAAAAAATGCATGTTATGTGTATTTCAACATAAAAGTCATTGCTTAACATAGTGTATGTGTGTTGATTATAAAGAACTCCAATGATGGAGAGTTGCTCCAATAAAACCAATAAGGTTCTAGCTTTTTTGTATATTAAAGCGCATTGTGGGAACATAAGAATGACCAAAGAGGTTTATATCAGTCAAATATGTCAGTGAGAGTTGTATGCCTGAATCGCAAAATACCTTAATTATGCAGGATTTGGTACACATTTAACAATATAAATCAAAATCGCCCTAACAATAAACATTTTTGTAAATATCAAGCATTTGTACATGTTTCCCCAGCACCAACTTCAGCTGTCACAGTGGAATGACAGCTAACCACTCTAATCACTCATGTATTGTTGTGTATCAGTCAGACTCTGAAAAAAACGAAATTAACTTCATACTTAAAAAAGAACACATAGAAAATAAACTGCTAAAAAATACAGCTCCTGTGGCAATCTGCCGCCCTAGGCCAGGGCCTAGTCGACCCTATTGTAAATACGTCTCTGCATGTCAGCCTAGATGCTCTTGTGAGTAGATTTTGATATTCAGACTGGTAATGCCTGGAAGTAGTAGAGCGATTTTGATAGTATGTTCCTTTATATTGCAGTAATTCTGTGAACCAGGAGATTGCTTCAAGGTTCCATCCTCTCAAGTCTTCTTTAATATCCCTGCAAGCTTTTGGGTAATTTGCTTGAAATAGCATAGCATTTGTCAGAGTGACCGGGATGCATAGGTATTTTATGCTTTCCCTCGCCTACCTGAAGGGTTTTTTAAAGTTAATTCCTTAGCGTGGGTTTAACTTAATGCCAAATTCAGCACTTCACTTTTTCCCACATTGATCTTAAAGCCATATGCTGAGCAAAAGGTCTCTTATATTTGGAGCCCCAAAGGTATAGAGTTGGAGGGGACCCGCAGTGATAATATATCCTTGGCAAACAATGTAATGTCATGGGTTTCTCTGCATACTTGAATCCATCTATCTTGTTTGTGTTTTAATTCTTAGTTCTGTTCGCTCTTCTGCTAGTGCAAACGGAAGGGGGGACAGCAGGCACATCAATCTTTTTCCTCTTGTGAGGACAAGTTTGTCCGAAAGGGAGCCATTGATCATTGCCCTACCTGAAGGTGCTGCATATAGCGCCATTATCCATTTTATGAATTCCCTTCCCAGATGGTATTTTTCCATAACTGCCTTGAGAAAAGGCGACTTAATGACTCAATCAAAAGCCTTTTCGGCATCTGATGTTGGTAGAATGGCAGGAATTATCCTTCCTTGTGCAATATATACCAAATTAATAATATTCCTGACATTATCGGCTGCTTGCCTATTATACAAAGGCAGATTGTTCAATTCCGACTATTGTGAGCTGTACTTTTCCTAATCTATTAGCTACGATTTCTGCATATATTTTAACTCCTTTTAAGAACCGCTATTGGCCTATATGAGGCGCATTCATCACGATGCTTGCGTTGTTGATATCATTAAATGTTTCATGAAGTGAGTTGAGTAGCGTTTGTGAGTATGCTTGTAGAAGGATGATGGGAACCATCCATCCCCGGGGCTTTGTCAACTTTCAGGGTTTTAATAGCTAATACTATTTCGTGCTTTACGTTTTCTGCATGGAGTCGTTTTTTCTGCTCAGGGGTGGGTGGTAGAAGTTGACATTGACTCGGGAAACTATTAATGTTATCCACAGAGGGAAATTCGAATGTGCTCAGAGACTTAAATTAATTATGGATTTTAGAACCAAATTCCGACCAGGATATGTGCTTCTAATAATCCACAATATAACAAACCACTAACAAATACATTGTAAATCTATAACATCGTTTTTTTTAGGTTTTGCATATAATTGATGATTATACCGGTGCATCATGTCCTAGTTTCTTATGCCAGTTCATTACCCCTTTGCCTCCAGTTAGGGTTAACTAGATTTCATTTTAATGGGCATAAAATAAGTCTTGATGCGCCTTGAAATTCAATTTTGCTGTTTGGTGCACAATAGACATGACCAATAAATAAAAAATAAATCCATTATCCATTTGACTGCGACAGTCACTGAATTTGAGGGGTGGCATGTAAGCCGACATTCTAGTGCATGAAGAAGTAAATATAAACCCAACTATATCAGTATTTTATTGGGCTCCAGACAAACATGATTTGATAATGTAATAGAAAAGAATGCAAATGTGTTGTACTTAAGATTTAATAAGTACATCTCAGATGCAGTACCAGAAGGCAAAGTTTGGTTGGAGCATACAAAAGACTACCTACCATAGCAAGTCCACCCTGACCTATAAGGTAGGGACAGCCTTTGGAATCGGTAATACTTGAAAGGCTTGTGGGGAAAAACAGTGAATTGGAAGAACTGCAGCAGAATAGTTTCAGCGGATAGAGGTCTTGCCTGAAAAATCTTATTGAACTATTTGACTGGATGGCCAGTAGTTGGATCAAAGAGGGGTGTGAAATGTAGTCTACTTTGGGTTTTGGTGAAGCCATTATTATTGTTCCACGCACCATTGGCAGCAGAGGCTGCGTGGGATACTGCATTAGAAGCTGGCTGGCATGAAGTAAAGGGTGCTAGTAAATGGATTTGACCATGAGGGAAAAAAGGTAACAAGTTCAATATAATATACAAGTGTCAAGTCTGCGTGATGTAAGCATGTTCTATAGTTGCTATATGAGGATAGTGGACGGTATCCGGAGCAATATGAGTGCATGGGAACTACCTCCTCACAGCAGGGGAATGTAATGCCTCCCTCTGAAGTGCCTTTATTACCCTACGGTATTGCAAGGACGATTTCCTGTTTCATGTGAGGTGCTTTAGTAATACGCCCTGGGTTGTAATTTAGTTCTTTTTTTCTGTACGCGTGTACCTGAATCGGTTCCGCAGTAAGGGACTGCTTTTAGTGTTGCAGTGCTGCTGGCAAGTGTGGTTTGAAACCTGTTCCTGTAACTAATTGGGAAGCAGGCACCACCTGGATCGTAGGTTCATTTTTAACAATGTTCAGTCATTCAATATTAGTATTTGGAACCAAACGGCATGCAACGGATGCAGACCGTGGCTAAACCACTATTCCAAACCTGAGACTGGGGTGGGAATCCCCAGTGCCACCAGTTCCATTGCGTACGTATTCTCTGCTCTGTTGAGTTTAAGTTATAACATTCCTGGAGTTAAGAAACAGCATAACTCCATATGGATTTTGACTCTTAAGGCCCTCTGACAACTGATCCTTACATGGGGTTTAGACATCCGCCTAACGCTCTCCTTCTTGTCTGGCTATCAACGCTTTGTTCTTTTGGTTTAGATCTTGGAGTCTCCACTGGGTTCGCAGTTTTTTCTGATTCACTAGGTTGGGGATATGCTCTCTACATTCTCAGATTTAACAAATTCCTCATCACTATTCTTCCCTGCTTCTAATCTGCCCTGTAGCCTATCCATGGCTTGGGGATTCTGCAGAGCCCCACGCCATGGTTTACTTGGGACCTGTTCTGTCTCAATGGATAGTTGTTCCTTAATGAATCTTGTGAACACTACTTTCTTGTTTATATCATTGTCTCACTAGACCTCTTCTCGCCCCCCTCCATGTTCTACATGTAATCCTTAACTTATTTCCTACACAGGTGCTGATTTGATGGCGCACAGGCACAGATGAACAAAGCCAGGCTTACCTTTGGTCTGCTGATGTTGAGTTTGCTGTATGGATGTTTCAGTATGTATAATGACATTATACGATTGTGAATGCTTTTATTTCTTAGTGTAGTGTTCAGAAAACCCTCAGAGTTTTTGCCATGAAAGTTATGATTGCGATATTTCCAATTTGAAAATGGGCGGTGTATTATTTTACTTTTATGAATGTGTTCTTGTTTTATGGAGTTACCCTCAAATAAATGGATGCAACCGAATGAAATATGGATTGCCCTCATCGGTCTAACCAACATCTGTGGGTTGGTGGATGACAAGTTATGTAGAAGGGGATGCAAATTGTCAAAGGCCCTTTGACCTCCATGGTTCTAGGGTTTTCAAAAAGGATGACTAATGGCTGTCCTCTCACCCTCTACAGTTACCTTGTTTACTACAAATCGGTAGCGACCATGTAATAAATTACCATATTATTCGATAGGGCCGAATGAAGCACCCATTCCCTTTTCACCATCACATACCCTCGTGGTTTAGGTTACCACATTTCAACATTAGCCATGACATAAACCAGACCAACTCCATTTATATAATCTATGTAAACCAGGTCCTGCATGCACAAGATATATCCTGACAATAGAATAAGCTAGAGGCCGCCAATAATATGTACCCTTAAGCACCTCCATGTGATAAACCGGAACCACAAGAAAGCAGTATTCACAATCATATGACCTACTGACCTGCTTAATGCATTGTGATTCTATGTAAAAAGGGGTGAATAGAAGGCTCTGTAATAATGCACATATTCCTTCTTTGCCCCCTGGCAGGTGATATGAAATTCATTATACATGCATTAACCGCTGAAACGGCAGTGAGTGTAATACTCATAAATGGGTAAGTCAAATGTATGTTTATATTTCATGCACACTCTTGTAAGTGGATTAATGTATTTTTCTCCATGCAAGCCGTGCTGTTTCTTCCTGATAAGATGTTCTGTTTTGTGGGGTAACCGTCATCTCCTTTGGCAGAAGGTTTTATTTTGGGTATTGATATTGTTCAACGCAGTAGGGAGAAACATTCACATTATCCAAAAACCTAAGGACCTCATTACGACCCAGGCGGTAAGTTACCGCCTGGGTCGTACCCTTACCACCATGGTGTAAACTATGTTTACACCATGATGGATGACGGATTTACCGCCCCATTCCAAGGTGAGTGGGGCGGTAAATCCCCATTTCCCATTTTACCCTTCCCCATTCCCATTTTTGCCCCATAGGGCATACTGGGAGTGGTGAAGGCGCTAATTACGCCACCGTAAATTATGGTGGCGTAATTAGCACCATGGTCCCTTAGCACCATGGATTTTAACGCCTGCAAAAAGTAGGCGTTAATATCACCATGGCGCTAACGGACCTTGTAATCAGGCGTTAAGGGTCGGCGCCGTTTATGGCGCCGTTAACCCCTTAACGCCTGATTCGTAATGAGGCCCTAAATGTTTGCCACTGTTCATCATTTACTCCATCGCACATGCTCCTTGGTCTTTTGCATGCATTGCCCAATACTTCCAAACTATATTATTTTCAATTCACAACCTCTCTAGCACTGCTCAAGGGAACTAAAACTATTTAAGGGTGTGCAATGAGGATCCAATACCCGCTGATTACTCTTATTCCAACGTACAAAAATCCTCTCATGAACATATGTACAACAAGCGACTCAAGGTTCCCTCCTGTGGTTCCTACTCCTGTTTGACTTGAAAGTACACCTCTTAGCTCAACACGCCTCGTGTGTGGAGAACTCGGGCATGCCAGAGGAGTCCCTCTCGCTCCCCCCACCCACCTCATCTCCTCGGACCAGGTTATGCACAGGCATAGGCACTCGGATAGTGAGGGCCTTCCCCAGAAGTGGGGCTCTGTAACACCCCATGTTCATGCTTAGCTTCCCACTGACCAGGGTTATATTGCCAGCTATTGTATTTTCACAGCATCCATTTATCGCTGCTGTTTTTAGGCTTCATTTACTTTAATATTTTAAATGTTGTGACTGTATGTATGAGGAGTATCCAGAGGGGCACACATAAGGGGGATACGAAGGGTATAGAGGGAAAAGCTTACCCAGTCATGGACGGGTGGCTCGGCATGATATCAATCCATGCGATATTCTTTGAAGAGATGCGCCCTTTGCCATTTTCTAAATTGTAAGAGAGACAGAGCTTTCTGATGACAGGGTGTTGCTCCATGTTCTTTCTGCATATGTGGAGGCTGCTTGCTTCGTGGTTGTTTCCTTTTTGAAGTTCTTGATTTGCTATTTGGAGATGTCCAGGCTCCTTGTAGTGCTTACCCTCTGGAGATGGTATGTTTGTTAGCAAGGTAAGCTGAGACACTGCTGGTTAGTTCCTTGTCAGTGATTCTGGCTCTCTTGAAGTTAATGGTGGATAAGAGGGCAGCCACACTAGGTCTCTTGTTGGCGGGGCTACACAGTATGAGCATACTTCTTCAGTCCTTTCAGGTTGGCTACTCCATGCAGGATTCCCTTCAGGGGAACAGGGTGGTGTTGACGGCACCGCCAAGGAGGTTTTTGTCAACATCTAGATGAGAGATGACTCTTCCTTAGACAACTTTCTGAAAGTTTGCTTCAGGAATGCAGAGCTTGATTTTATGGAGGAGAATGGTTGATGACTGGTGTGTTCTGATGGCTTGATGCATCTGTTTCCCATGGATACTCGTACTCGGTGCATCAGGAGTGTACTCTTGGTAGTTTTTCTTTTCTCATTGTTTTGTAATGTCAATGACTGTCAATATGGTTGTTCCTGTTACTCACATTTTATAAGCGAAAGCGCAGGGCATGGAGAACATATTCTGTCTGTCGCAACCGTTAGAGAAACACAGCACTGCTTTTTTAATCTGACTGAATTATTTCCAGTGCATGGTTTATGAGGACCTGCTTTGCATCATGTCCGATTAGTCGGTCATGGCTCCCTCCAATTCTGCAGGTTTTCCGCAACTATTCATATAGGAGATCTGAAGAAGCAATAACTGTAATCCCCATTATTGGCAATTCTGTAATTTTACCTTTCAGTTCACGTCTGTTGTTCTGCCCGTGTGGTTGCTGACCATGGGTCCTCTCCAATGTCTTCTACACTGAACCTGTTGCTTGGCAAAGCTGGATGGGCCAGAGCATGATGGTGCTGCTATTGGTGGATTACCCCTGTTTCATGGCACCATGCCTGATCAATCCCCTGTGCTGCCTCAACTTGTTTGCCCGGTGCATTTGCCTTCAGTCTAAGCTTCCTTTGTGTTCTAACCAGAGTACAACCTACTCGCAAAAAGATGTGGCCACTACTAAGGTGTTATATGTACCCAATCGTTGCGCTCCTTTTTCTTTGTTTTTCATCTTCCAACAAATCGGCTCTTCTTTTCCATGCAAATTTGTTTAGTGCAATAGAACGTGTGACAAAATGTTTCCCAATGGACAAATACGAAATCTGCCAGAGAACACATTCTTGCATGCTTGCTTCTTGCTTTGACTTGGAATGTGATGTCAGTGTTGGTAATCGAGAGTGTGTGTTTTATGGTGTATCAGGGTTGTGGTGAAATGTAATTGCAATACTGTTCAGAGAACTCAAACCTTGGTGCCTCACATTGTCTGGTCACACCAGGATGTTATCTCATTGAACATACCTCAAAACCCTTGCAAGAGTGATTTCCCATCACTCTCGGTTCAACACCTTTTTTAGATGGAGTGAGTGCCTTGTGCAGTTTTTAGGGTTCAACACACTTGAGGGAGAATCAAGGCACATTAACCCAAATGGTTGCTCAAGGGAGAGGGGCTTTTAGTCTTTAAATCACCCCTCATAGTTACCATAACACACTGCCTACCCTGCATCTGCCATCTCTGTGCTATGATATAATTTTGCTCTGCTTCAATGCTTGCCCTTACTCATGCCCAGTCTGTTTAAGAAGGCAAGGTGGGTACAGTCAGTCATTATTTGAACAAAGTCGAAAATGCTGGCAGTCCTTTACAAAAGGAAGCCTTATGGGGAGTTATGGTAGGAGCAGTGAGCGGTGCAGAGGGAGTGGATGTGCAGGTGGAGGTGCAGGTGAAGGAACTGGAAGTGGTAGAGAGGCGAGGATGCAGAGGCTCGTAGAGAGAGAGGCGAGGATGCAGAGGCTCGTAGAGAGAGGCGAGGATGCAGAGGCTCTTGGAGGTTCAGAGTGAATTGGAGGAGCAGGAGGTCAGGGTGCAAACGTGGTTGGAGTTGGAGAGGAAGGAGAGTACAGTAGAAGTTGGAAGTAGAGAAGATCGAGGGGGAGGGACTATACAGAGGAGGTTGGAAGGATGAGAGACAAAGAAAGGATATAGGGAGCATCATGATGGTTGATGGTGAATGAGGAGGGTGGAGTAGGAAACTTAAGGGTGTGAGAGAGGGTGAGACAGTACATCCCTAGAAAGGGAGGAGGAGAACAGGAGAGGAGCAAACACCTGTAGGTGGAGGAGTTAAAAAAAAGAGCAGGGAACCAACAATTACAGTGGGAGGTTCCTGGAAGTCAAGTCAGTGACCAAAACAGTAAGGCAGTGGCCTTTCACTTGTTGGCAGGAAAAAAGTGGGAGGATGAAAAAGCTTGTGACTGAAAGGCAAGGAGGAGAATCAACTTGTAGCTTGTGGGTCAACTGGGAGATTTAGCGTCAAGGGCACAGGCACAAGTAAGCGTTGGCTCGACACAGAGGGGAGGTAAGATGTGCTTGGGTGCCAGGCTCAGTTCCCTTGGAAAGGGAAGCAAAATAGGCCCTAGGCAGGCTCCCAACCACACTCGTGGCCACCTCACCTCTAGGTGCCACTGCAGACCTTTCTTGTAAAGAACGTAGAGTTGGAACACAAGTGTTTGCTTCACATTAGAGTCATTGTGCTACCTGGGGCCAGCAGGGAAGGCACCTGGCCTGTATTAACATGAGACCCGAAGAAACCAAATCCCCCTTAGACACTGCGAGTGACTACAGAAAAAGACTGAGCAGATAGTGTTTCCTTATGGAGAAGAAAAGAAACCAACTGCTAAATTAACTTGCATCTTAGAGCCCTTCCTGGCTAGCGCTGGGTGGGTGGAGCAAAACAAACACCTGCCCATTGCCACTGTAGCCAGAAGGGAAGCAATCAGAGGGTCCTGAGGAACTTTGTAAAGCACAACGCCCGAGCACAGCGTCACCCAGGAAAGGGAACCTTATTCAAGGTATTGCTACCAGGGACTTGCCCAGGCATTGGGTGGCTGGGGCGAATTATCACCAAGGCTTTTATTAGTTCATGTGTTCTTTTTTTACCCTCCAGAGAAGTGGCATGTGATATTAGGATACCCATTTTGTGCAGGGAGTTGTGGAGAAGCTGAGTGAAATGGCTGTCTATATGAGAAGCTCCATGTTTCTCAAATATCCCTCTTTTGCTGGATTTTCTACTCGTAGTTCACTTCCACTGAAACATAAAGAGGCCCTAGGGACAGTTGACTGCTTTTTCATCCTCATTGAACCTTTGCTGTGCTTTGTTTGCCTGTTTTAAAATGCGCAGCTCCTCTGCTCAAAGTGACGACCTGGGGTATGCGTAGGGCTCCCAGTACTTAACACAGCTGGGGCACTCGGAGGGGAGTGGACACTGCTAGAGATCATAGTTGGAGCCCATCCACTCCTAGTGAGTATGCACGCCGTTCGTCGCTGACACCTATGGAAATTGCATGGTCAGGATCTGTCCTGCTCAGCAGATGGCATCTTTCCGACCGTTGGTCTTGATCCAGATGGCCTCTGTTTCGTAACAATCCTTATTGACTGTGTAACGAGGGCATCCTCTTATGACTCAAGCGGGCTTATCCCTGCTATTATGTTTGTCTATGGGGTGGGGAAGAGGCGTTACCCGGTGTGAATTTGGAGCTTGTTCGCAGTGTCTGCTTTACTAATCATTGAAATTAGCATGGCCCTGGGACCTTTGCGCCACTGGAAATAATTGATTTACCGGATGATACTTCATGCTCTCAATGCAAGTGCATGTTTTCTGTGAGTACTTGGTTGATAAAAGCGGTGCTGGGGCTGTCCTTGCTGTGACCTGTCCTCTAATCGAACCTTATTACTCACCTGAGTTAATAACAGACCCTATGACATATGGAGGAGTCCCTACCTTTTGTCTTCGCATCATGGCACGTGGGAATAATTAAAAGGAAGCGCGCTTAGTGAAGATTAAATTTGGTAAATTACATAGAGAAGAATCCTATAAAGAGCAATGGAGTGTATTTAACGCGTTTTATGCTTGATGCTCTGGCAGAGCTAGTTTTAACTATATATTGAATTTCTAGTCGAGGTGGGGGAATGGGTAGGGGGCTGATGTTTGTCGTGTCTAGTGTCTTGTGTTTTTGTATATACTGTATACAATGTCACTATATTGTTTGATAATCAGCTTATTATTGGTCATACCTTAGTTTTTTTTTTAAACAATTTTTATTGCTTTTCAACAAACACAAACCAAACTTACAATATATATTATAACATTTCAAATTTACATCACTCAAACAATGTCTACTACTTCCCCAATACTCTTGCACCCCCCCACACCCCACCCGAGCCTACTCTCCTACACTTTCCGTTTCTTCTGCTTGCAGCTGGGGTACTTCTCAACCAGTCTTGCGTGGGCCCAAATAACGCGGCTAGTAAATGTTTCCAGGCTGTCGGGGTTTCCGCTTCCTCCTCCCCGCCAAAGATACTAGCTTCCTGCCATACTGCAGTTTCAGCTTCTACCCATTTCTGGAGTTCTTTCCACCACACTTCTATTCTCGGACTGTGGCATGCTTTCCATCCCATAGCAACTCTGTGCTTTGCGAGTATGTATGCCAGATCTTTTAGTTTGCTAACATGCTTAAGTTTACGTGGTCTGGGAAACCCTCCTATGAAGCATGCTCACGCTGTGTCTATCGTTATCTCAACCCCCTTCTCCTCCAGACTTTGTGCTACTTCTCTCCAGAATCTCTCATTTACTGGACACGCCCAAAACATGTGCACCATTCCGGCGTTCTCTTGTTGACATTTGGGGCATGATTGTTGTCCTGCATTTTTAAATTTAGCTATCCTCTGGGGTGTCATATAGGCTCTATGGGTTACATATAGTTGTATTTGCTGCAACCTTGCATTCCTTGACACTTTCTTGTGATACCCTTGGGCCCTTTCCCACATCCCGTCTGTCATAGGGGCACCCACTTCTTCCTCCCAGTCCTGCCTCAGTCGTACTAGTTCCTTCCCCACTTTGGACATCACCATCTCGTATATTCTAGATATCTCATGCCCAGGGCTTTAAGTGGGCCGGGGCCTGCCGGGGCCGGGCCCCGGCAGTCTCCAAAAAGTGGGACTGAGCCAGGGCCCTGCCGGGGCCCCCCCTTCCACTGCACGCAACATTGGCGGGATGCATTATCCCGTCGCGGCGGCAGCCGCGACGGGAGATGCGCCTGCCATGAAGTCAGGCATCTGACAGAAGTGGCAGCCAACCACAGCGATGCTGTGCCTGGCTGCCACTTCTGTAAGTCATAGTAACTGCCTCTGGTGACCTCTCGCGCGAGGGGTCATCAGAGGCAGTTACTGTCCCTTTGTTTCCCCAGGTCGCCGAGGCGTCTTTAACCCTCGGCGAACCTGGGGAATCCTCGACATTTTTCGAGGTTTATGAAAGATGGCTTGAAAAGTACACAATTCAAGCCATCTTTTATAAATCTTTGCCGACGGACAATTTTGTCCGTAGTCAAAGTTTTATAAAAGATGGCTTGAATTGTGTACTTTCAAAGCCATCTTTTATAAAACCGAAATGTTTAAAAAAAAATGGCCTGAAAAGTAGGCAAACCGTAAGGTATGCACACACACACATATATATGCATGTTATAGTATCTGTGTGCGTACCTTACTATGGTTTGTGTACTTTGCAAGGCATCTTTTCTAAACATAGAAATAAATATTTCTATGTTTAGAAAAGATGGCTTGCAAAGTACACAAACCATAGTAAGGTACGCACACAGATATATAACATGCATATATATGTGTGTGTGTGCATACCTTACGGTTTGCGTACGTTTTAGGCCATGCCCCCCACAAGCCACGCCCCCAAATGAGGGCCCCCCCTCGATTTCTTACCCCACTTAAAGCCCTGCTCACGCCCTCCATCTGCAATGTCATATATTATGTCTAAAATGGCGTCCGGTTGGTCTTCTAGTATTGTTTCTGACCATGTCTCCTTGATCTGCCGCACCACCCCATGGTACGTGATGTACTGTCCCGTATGTAACCCTGTTTCCTCCACCAGCCTCTCAAAGTATTTTATCTCCCCCTCTTGCCATATATCTCCCATAGTTGCTATCCCTACTGGTTCCCTATGCTTCCTGATCATCTTCATTAGCTGGCTTTCTTTTCCTGCCAACACAACTAGTGGCACTTGCAGGGAACACAGGGATGTGTTCCCCATCACCTGACAAACCCTATGCCATATTTCCCATCCTAATATCATCATCTTCGGGCGCTCTCTCATATCTGCTTTGGGCAGCCACATCATTTCTTGTAGGAAGAATGGGGCACATTCCAGTCTAAACAGCCTAGATTCAGAGGTTGGATCGTCTGGTAGCCATTTTGCCACATATTGTAGCTGGCTTGCTAAATAGTAAATTTCATAGTTTGGCAATTTTATCCCCCCCTTTATCATGCGGAATTTGTAGTTTCCAAAGGGCTATTCTTTTCCTCGTCCCACACCATAGGAAAACCCTACATGTGCTATGCAGTCAAGCAAAGAATCGCCTTGGTATCAAGTATAGTATATTGCTAAAATAATGCAGTAATCTCGGCAGGACCACCGTTTTCAGCATTGCCCCTCTTCCCATCATCGCCAATGGAAGCTTTGCCCAGAACATCATGCTATTTTCAATGCTCTTGATCGCTTTCTCTGTATTATATAGGTGCTCTGCCTCCACCGTATGATAAACATCTATCCCAAGATACCTAAATGTGTTGACCTCCCATGGTATTTGTAAAACAGGTAATTGTTCTAGCGGGATCCCTCTATATCTGCCCAGCGGGAATATACAGGATTTTTTGGGATTCACTGCTATACCGGACAGCAACGCAAATTGCTCCATCACCTCTAGCACATATTGGAGGTTTTCCTCGGGGTAACGCAAATACAACAGCATGTCGTCTGCATATAGGGAGATTAAATGCGGCTCCCCCTTTATAGTAATTCCTATTACATTATACTGCTGCCTTAGGTATATCGCCAAGGGCTCTAGAGCAAGAATATAAAGAATGGGGGACCACGAGCATCCCTGCCTAGTATCCCTACCGAGTTGCCACCTCTCCGATATTATTGCTCCAGTTTTAACCCTGGCTATTCGTGTGCTATATAATAGTTGAATCCATCTAAGATACCCAGACCCTATCCCATAATAGGTCAGGGCTGCAATCAGCGAAGGCCATTTGACTCAGTCAAAGGCTTTTATTGCATCTAATGATACAATTGCCATTTCCCCTGCCTCTCCATTCGCATGTTCGATAACTCGGTGGAGTTGTCTATGGTTGTTGTTTATGTTCCTGTTCGGGACATACCCAGTCTGGTCGGGGTGTATTAGTTTAGAGATAACTTTTCTCATCATGTTTGCTAGGACCGCTGTAAGTATTTTGCTATCCTGATTTAGCATCGACAGTGGTCTACATGATCCACAATCCTTGCCGGGTTTATTGGGTTTTGGGAGCGGAATGATAATCGCCTCTCTTAGAGTCTCTGGCAGTCTTCCCATTTCGTAAGCCTCATTGAGCATCACTAGAAGCGGGGGGGGGGGGCACCTCACTTTTGTACATTTTATCAAATTCACTCGGGAGTCCATCGGCCCCCGGGGTCTTGCTGGTGGGTAGCTGCACTACTACCTCCTCTAATTTTTCTAGAATAATCGGGGCATCGAGCTCCTCCTGCTCTTCCGCGTGTATTTGTGGCAAGCGTATATCCTCCAGTGTTTCCTACAGTCACTCCCCTCTTTATCTCCGTATAGGATTTGGTAATAATCTACAAACTCTCGATTAACACCTTCTTGGGTGTCCATCGTGCATCCGTCTTCCTTCGTTATTGTTCTGATTGTGGGTCTGGGGGTCTCGTTTTTATATAACCATGCCAATGTTCTTCCTGGCTTATCCCCTCCCGCATGTTGTGTCTCTACATACTTTTCATAGTTCAGATTACACAATCTCTCCCAACTTCCAACGCATTTTTGCTGCAATCTGAGTATCGTGTCATTCTCTTCCTTGGTGGTGCCTCCCCTACCCAACGCTTTCTCCATTTCTTTTTCTGCCTCCTGTAATTCATTTATTATCCCTCCTTGCAGTCCTTTGGACTTAGCTATAGCTATCCCCCTTATCACTACTTTCAAGGCTTCCCATAGCGTACCCGCTGTCTCAACACTGCCAGTATTAATATCGAAGTACATTAGTATTTCGTCCCTTAAATCCTCTCTGAACATTGTATCTTTCAACGCCTCAGCTCTGAGGTGCCAAGTTGGTATCCTTGCTCTTGGGGGTTGATATTGCCATGCCAGTACCAAAGGTGAGTGGTCCGATAGGACCCTCGCTTTGTATTCCTTTGCTATCGCTGCCATCAGTTCTTGTGTAACAAACATATAATCCAGCCTAGTATGCAAGTTTTGTGGGGCCGAGTAATGTGAATATTGTCTCTCCTGCATGTTGCGCACCCACCATGCATCCTCAAACCCAAAGTCTTTCAGTAGTGTCTGCAACGCTCTGGCCGCAGGAGTGGGCCTATCTATTTTGTTGTCTGATCTGTCAATTCTCGGGGTTAGCTGACAGTTGAAATCTCCTCCCCAGGTCACCGCCCCCCTAGGCACCTACCAAGTTTACTGTACAGAGACCTGAAGTATGCCGCTGTGTCTTGGTTCGGGGCATATGTATTAATAATGCTAATTTCCTTGTTTTCCACCAGCCCTCTTATCATGACCATCCTCCCATCTGTTTCCACTATGGATTGTAGTAGCTGGAATGGGACATGCGGTGCAACCCATGTAATCACACCTCTAGAATAAGCTGAATATGTAGCACCTACCACAGTCCCCTTCCATTTCTTCGTGATAACCTCCAACCTTTTCTGCGTGAGGTGAGTCTCTTGTATCAGGGCTATGTCTATCTTCTGCCTGCGTAAATACATCATAACCTTGTTCCTCTTCAGGTAGCTATTGAGCCCTCTAACATTTCACGTGATAATTTTAAGGTCCCCCATCATCTTGTAGTATCCCACTCCCCCTCCTGCAAGCACAGCCTCTGTCCAGAATTTTTCTCTTCGCATGTAGGCCCATATAGGCTCGGTCCCCACCTAAAGATGTCACCTCCAACTCCCCGTATCCCTCCCCAACTCCCTTCCTGCCGCCCTCCCCATCCCCCTTCCCAACTTTCCCCAACTGATTATCTACCTCACTACTGGTCCCCGCCCCTCCCAATTGTTGCCCAGCTCCATCCCTGGATCTCAGGCACCCCTGCATCTAGCCCTGTACACAGCAATTGCCCTCACTCAGGGCTCTTCGGGGTGAAAACGCCCTAGTGGCTCCTCTTCTCTCTCTACCTGCTGGGGGTAGGTCACATCCTTCTTGTGTCTCCTGCATTAGCCATCACATTAGATGCACCTTTATTAGCTTTTAACTGTGCAGTCTATATTCTAGTCCAATATGTCCAACTTTTGCACATTGTAATCTATTAATACAATCATGTGTATTTGCACCCTTAGGTTTCACTATCAGGTATCTCACTCATAATTCTCTCATGCCCGACTACCTGTGGCGTGACTTAGTGTCACTTATCATGTTCATCTCGGCTTTGTTCTGCGTCGCGCTCCGGGCAGCTCTGGGCATCCAGCTAGTTTGTCGCGTCTTTCGGAGTGTCATAAAAATATGCATTGCTTTTGTGCAGGATCTTGAGCCTTGCAGGGTACAAGAGCATGTATTTAACTACAGCTGTGTGCAGTCTTCTTTTGATCACTACGTATCCGTAGCGCTTTCGCTGCACTTGCATGGTGTAGTCAGGGTAGGCAGTGATGGTCGCCGATGCCCTTATTATCGTTCCTCCTTTCCTGAAAAACTCCAGGATCTTCTCCCGATCCCTATAGTTCAGGATCTTGGCTATGATCGCCCGGGGTGGAGCCGCGGGGTGCGGCTTTCTCGTTAGGGCTCTGTGTGCGCTTTCAATCGCAAACCCCTGGGAAAGCTTGCCGGCCCCTATCTCCTGGATGATCATATTCTCCACCTAGTCCATTGGATCTTGGCCCTCTTCTCCTTCCGGTAGGCCGACCATGCGAATGTTGTTGCGTCTCGCTCTTCCTTTGGCCTCTTCTGCTCGATTCTCCAGGTTGGGCTCTTGTTGCTTTAGTATGTGAACCGCCTTAGCATTGTTGGTGCTGGTGTCTGTATTATTTTTCACAGCGCTTTCTAGGGTAGTCGTCCTCTCCGCAAGCGCTCTCATGTCTTGTCGCAATAGGTTGACCTCTATTCCCACTATATATAGCAAGATCATCTCTCAGAGGGGCAACATCTGCTGTTGTGCTTGTCAGGGCGTGCGTTGGGGTGCTCAGGGTCTGCTGTGACTTAGCGAATCTGTCCATCGTTGGTTGTTTGGCCTTCCCTTTTCCCCCTCTCACAGACATTATTCCTCTCAACTTCTTTTCCAGGATGCACGCCCTTGGATGTGCTTAAGTTCTTGTTCTACCCACCAGCCTCTTGTGCTTGGGCGCGGGCCCTCTGGTACGCTTCCTGTTGAGTATGCTCACAATGGCACAGTTTACCCGGTGGGGGGTTTCTTTCTGCAATGCTTTGTTCTTGTGTCCTTCGCCAAGTCCCCCTCAGGGTGTTGAGGCACTTTATGTGAGCTAGCCTGTGGTCCCACTCGCAGCACAACACCACCTTCAGTGTGCCTCTGCCACACCACCTCTTCCTCTCAGTACTTGCGGTGATGCCCGTGCATTTCCCATCCCTTAGGTTTTCGCCTGCCTTTAGAGCCTTCTATTGTCACCAGCTTTCATTATGTTATGTTGCATTCATTTGTCCTAGGGTCTGTGTGACAATAGTCTGTGTTCACCACCCATTGGACATCCTGTGCAATGGACCACTGTCTTGTGCCCGTGCCACCTCCAAGTTGTCTTGATATACTCTTGCGTCCCTCCACTCTGCTGGTTGGGCTCACTTGTAGTGGAAGTGAATGGCTTTCTGTTCTCATTGTGTCCTGTGATGCACCATCTCCTTCCTCTCCATCTGTGTGCTGTGTCTGCTTGCCTGCTATGATGTGTCCATCAGCGTTCCCTTTGGTTCATAACTTTTATTTCCTCCACCTGGCGTACATAGGGCTCTGCTTATACACGCAGATGATCCTCGTTCGGATGTTGTCCCTTTGCAGCTTCTGCCCCAACTCCACCCGCCTGCTGTATTGTATCTGGCTTGATGTCGCAGTGCTTGTCTGACACTGTTCCATTTAGCAGGCTCCGCATTAGAAGGTCAGAGCCGCGCACACATCTGCCGACAAGCCCCTTTTCGTGCAGTCCATTTCACCACCAGCAGGCAGCTCGCTTTCATGGGCGCCCAGTCTGCTATCCTGTGCAGCAGCTCTCCGTGTTCCAGGCGAGTCTTGCCCCTCATGGGCCGTTTCCCTTGACGCATGTGGGCTCGTACCCGACTGGCCCTCAGATCCTTCAGAGGGCCGCTGCCACAATCCTCCACAGTGTTAGGGTGCCGAACCGACCCATTCGCACCTCCGACTGGCCTTTCTGCGCTTCCCGTCGTCTGGGCTGCAATTTTGTAGCACAGATCTTATCTCTGCGCCCTCCTTGCCGAATCGAGGCCAGCGCCACACATAAACATTCCTCGCCACCCCCCCTCCGCACCGCTGTTGTTAACTCTTTGTGTTCTGCACTTTCTGTCGTATGCGCGGTCTGCCAGCTGCCCGGAGGCACTTCCAATCAAGGTCCGGGTGCATTTATACGGAGGGTCATCCTTTGTTCTGCTGTGGGCGCCATTTTGTATCCTCCTCTGTGTTTCACTCATAATCTTCTCCAGCTCATATTTCAGTCATTTTAATACGGCTGTCCTCCACTCCTTTACCGTTGCATCCTCATCTCGTTCACACGCCTGCAGCTTCAAAGACTGCGTCGCTCCGCCAGCTCATAGTGCATTTTTTATCAGGATCTATTACGGATCGGCAGGAGCACTCCGAGGATACGTCTTACACCGTAGCCATATAGCCACGCCCCCGTCATAACTTAGTTATTTAGTTCTATTTTTCTGGTGCTTATTAATACTAAAAATGTTTTGTTTGATTTGTATTCTGATTGTTATCCTTATGTATGATTTTATTGACATTGTAATTCTAAAAAATGAATTAGTCTTGGGGAAAAAATGAAAAAAAGGAAGCCGATTTTGACACTGGGATTGATAACACTGAGGAGGATGTAGTACGACTCTGGAGCTCTGTTACTAACCTCATCAGGAACTTAAAGTCGATGGAAGAGAGATTATCAACCTCTCACTGTAAGCCCCTCAGTGAATGCTTATTGGTGATTTGTTTTTTTACTGGATGTCTTGGGTAGGTTGTTTACACACCTGCATTGTGGGTTGCAGAAAAGGTGTGGATGCGATTTTCTGGGTAGAACTTCTTAAAAAGTGCTTGTCACTTAATTCCTGCTGACAATGTGGTTCTCAAAGGTCTTGGAGAAGTGATCTCATATCTTTGCTCCCAGGGCCTTAACGTTGAGTAGGCCTCATCAAGATAGGCACCTCCCTACTTTGGCACTGATCAGCTGGAATGTCCATTATATAAGTAATCCTGTTGAGACAAGTACATTGGTGGCATACCGTCAGCGCCATGGAGCAAATGGCAAATGTCATTCTCCTGTAGGAAAAGTATGCGACAGGAGTGGTTTGGAAGAGATTTGCCAGGGATTGGAGAACTAACATGTACTAAATGTCCTGCTTCAGTCGATCCAGGGGTTACTCACACTTATGCCCCAATCATTATCTTGCCAATTCATGCAAATGAGTCAAATGGGAGACACGCAATAGTGGTATCCATTGTTGTTATGAAAAAATAAATAATGACACACCTTTTAAATGACACCTAAATAACGCCAAAAAGTTGAATTTTAAAGTAAAAGTATTTCTGAGACTTGTGGAATCTGCTTAGATCACATGCTGTGCATAGGCCGACATCTAGTGGAAGCTGCGGAGTATTACAGTTTGTTTTTCGAAACTCGAAAATGGGCGTCGACACAGGGCGTGCCAGTAATACTATCCCTAGTGTGACGTCCACTGTACCCAAGATCCCTCACGCGTCTAGGATGCTCAGATTGTTTTTTTCCGCCATACTGGTCGGAAGCATTTTGCGGAGTCCCCTGGCCTTAGCCATACTTTTGCTAAATATTTAATTTAATAATCTTTTGACATCCTTCCCCACCCCAACGTCGAACTTCGACACTCGATGCCGGCTGGAGAAGAAATTGACCGTCGGCTGCTGCACGACGGACTTGGGCCTCGGAAGGCCGCTGGCCTCGGCCCGGGCTTTGGAAGGCCTCTGTCCTCGGCCCGGGCCTTGGAAGGCCTCTGGCCTCGGCCCTGCAAGTAGGGAGAGTGGGGGGTGGTACATACTCTACACTCTTGGTATATAGGTACACCTTATACATTTCCTACACTTAACAGCCCGCTGCCTCAAGGTGCGTATGGAGGGTACCCCTTTTCAATTCTGCCCCAAGTGCAATCGCAAATACCCTTGGGTCGACAGGCACGCCACGTGGAATCTCTGCTTGCCGAGGGACCACCCCGAAGCGAACTGCAGAGCGTGTAGTAGGTTTGAACCTAAGACACTTAAGGTCCGTTCGACGAAGCGTTGGGCCCACCACGCCAGGCAGGCGGCCATGGCAGCGGAGGGCACCTTCAGCGACGGCAGCGACGCCATACTTTCGACGGCATTACGGCATCGAAAGACAGCCGAGCGCAGGTCCCCGACCTCAGAAGGTCGTCCGGCAGGGCGGCTATGGGGAAGACCCCCGGCGACACAAGTGCTTCACATACTACACACATTAAACACACTAAGTCCAACCGAGACTCGACAACGTCGAGTTCTCGGAAAGAGGCACAAACAGAACGGTCCGATTCGGTGTCCTCTGGGCGCTCTCGATCAAGATCGGCGCATGACTCCCGGCAATCATCCATGCTTGCCAAAAGTGCCTCGCTCCCTAGGCTAACAGAAGTTCGATCGTCGGAAGACGAAGACGACTTCCACCCCCAGGCCGCGCTCCAGGAGTCGGAGCCCGCAGTTAAAACCAGCGAGGCCCCACGCTCGAAGGACAGGGACACCACCCCCGATCCTCGACGCCAGGCGTCGAAAACCTCCGGAGCCACTAAAGGACAGGGAAAACATGTTTCCACTCACGGGAAGGGGGGAAAACAGCAAAAGAAACAACCTTTGCACTCTTCCACACCTGTGAAACACACCACTCCCCCTAAACAGACAGACAAGACCAGGTCTGCTGATATGTCTAAAACCAGCAAAGCTACTCAAGATAAATCCCATAGACTTGCTGAGAGAGTCATCCCCAGTTCCAAAAAATGGTCCAGTGAAGACATAAATAGGGTCATGTCAAGAATGTCTTCTTTGGCAGATTTTTATGATAAAAATCCAGAACATTTCCTCTCATATGATCCACAGGCGACTCCCTCAGGCTCTACTGATCCTATCCCCCGAGTAAGAAGCCCGGTTTGAAACTCCGATGAGGTCAGAACCCTTCGAGGTACAACCATACGCAAGACCATACTCACGGTATCAAGGAGAGGCTTCCTTTTGTGAGGACCAAGAATTTGGTATGATAGAAGAGCAAACCGGGACGGGCTACTATGGGGATGATGAGGACCAGGAAGAGGAAGAGGAAGAGGAGGACCCGGAAACATACAGAGTAGATTCCCTGGTAGAGAACAAAGCCCCGGTTACCGACTCCCCGGTCGATAACCAACCCCTCCTAAACGAGGTTCTCGCACGCACAGCAGAACATTTCCACATTGACACCCACAGTGTCCAGGAGGAAAGGGACTTCGCAGAAGAGTTGGTGGGAGAAAGGAGGCCTGTTGCCCAGACCATCCCTATCCTTAAGTCCATTCAGCGGAGAATAGATCCGTCCCTGGTGAACCCGAACCTCACCAGAGCAGTCAATCCCAGGGTTGAAAAACTTTTCAGGGTGGCCCAGTCTGACCCTCTCTATATAAGAGGACATCTGAAGCCAGACTCCCTAGTTGTCACCAACACTCATAAGAGGGCTGGAACACCCTTGTCATCGTCCGAAGCTCCTCCCGACAAGGAGAGCAAAAAACTATACGGTTTCGGCAGGAAAGTAGCCTCAACGTCCGCCTATCAAGCAAGGATTGCAAACTCCACCACCCTGTTGGCCAGCTACAACTGCCATCAGTGGGAAGAAGTCGCGGCACTCATAGCCTCTGCTCCTGAACCTTTAAAGGGCCAGTTAGCTTGGATTTCCGCAGAGGGTAGAGCCGTGTCTGGTTGCATTTTGAAAGCAACCTTCGACGCCGCGGACAACGCAGGCAGATTGATAGCGGAAGGCACTGTTATCAAAAGACATGCGTGGTTACGGCAGTCTGGTTTTAAGGCAGAAACCCAGGCATCATTGTTGGACAAACTGGTGGAAACCGATCTGTTGTTTGGTAAGGCGGTCGAAGACGCACTGAAGAATGCCAAGGACGAATACGAAACACTCAAGTCCCTTGGCCAGTGAACCAATAAACCCCCTAACCAGAGAGGGAATAGTAATTTTCATCGCCCACGCGGCCAAAATTCCCAGAGAGGATCTACCTATTCCCAGGGGCAGGGTACACAGTGGAACAACCAACAGTCTACCCAGGGTTACGACAGGGGAAATAGGCGAGGGGTGGTAAAGGCAGAGGCAGCCCCAACAAGGGAGGCGGCACGCCTCCACCAAAGCAGTGACGCTCAGTTCAGGGTCCCTTCTCACGCAACCCCAGTAGGGGGACGCATTTCCAACTTTACCCAGGCTTGGGAAGGGATCACATCAGACAGATGGGTGCTGTCAACAGTATCCACAGGATATTGTATAGAACTACTGCAGCGTCCCCGGAACCATCCTCCACGACAAAGAGTACACTCTTTAGAACATCAGAAGATTCTCCTCGAGGAGATCGCCATTCTGCTAGAAAAGGATGCGATAGAACTCGTCCCGGGACACCAGGTAAACAAGGGTATTTATTCAACTTACTTCCTTGGCCAAAGAAAGACTTGACAATGCGCCCAGTATTGGACTTGCGGCCTGCCAACAAGTATGTCAAGCCCCAAAAATTTTGTATGACCACGCTACAAGAGGTAATCCCCCTCCTAAAAAAGGGGGATTACATGGCAACCTTGGATATGAAAGATGCATATTTTCATATTTCCATGTTCCCACCGCACAGAAAGTATTTGCGCTTCAAGGTGGACAGTCGACACTACCAATTCAAGGGTATTCACCAAGGTACTGGCGGTGGCGGCTGCACACCTATGCAGGGAGGCAATCCCAGTGTACCCTTATCTGGACGACTGGCTCATAACGGGGGAAACCCCAGGAATTTGCAGGACAAACATTCAAAGGACTATCGACCTCCTTCACGAGTTAGGCTTCTCAATCAATGAGAAGAAGTCAAGCCTAGTGCCAAGCACCTCAAAACTGTTCCTAGGAGCAATCCTAGATACCCAAGAGGAGTTGAACTTTCCTTCAGAAGAAAGAATTTGGAATATACTACTACAAATTCCGCATTATCAGTCCAGTCAACAAATAACGGTACGCAAAGCAATGCGTTTACTGGGCATGATGGCGTCATGTATTTACCTGGTCCCCCATGCGCGCCTGCGCATGCGTCCCATGCAGGAATGGTTGGCGAAACAGTGGTCTCAGGCAAGTGGTCAGTGGGACGATCTAGTGGTTGTTTCACCAACACTGGTACAAAGCCTTCACTGGTGGACAAGAGAGAATCTCGCACAGGGGAAACCCTTTTACGATCCCGAGGTACAGGCAATAGTCACTACAGATGCATGCCTGACGGGGTGGGGAGCTCACCATCTCCACCACACAGCTCAGGGTCTCTGGTCTCACTCAGTGGCCAAGAACCACATCAACCTGCTAGAGCTTCTGGCAGTATTCAGAGCGCTTCAGGCGTTCAAGCCCCACCTACTAAACCTGTCAGTGCAAATCCGGACGGACAGCACAACAGCCATGTTCTACATGAACAAGCATGGAGGTACTCGCTCGCCAAATCTGTCCAAGCTTGCCCAGAAAATCTGGAGATGGGCACTCAGACGGAACATCTTCCTGTCATCACAACATGTTCCAGGGGAGCTCAATTCACTCGCGGATGCTCTGAGCAGAGCCCCCCCCCTCCCAGAGGAACACAAATGGGTTCTACACAGAGAGGTTGTAGAAGATATATTCTCTCAGTGAGGTTTCCCCACTGTAAACCTATTCGCCACAAGCGAAAACAGACAATGCCCAGGATTTACATCCAGGTTCCCCCAACCAGACTCCCAGGGGAACGCCCTGTGGATGAACTGGTCAGGGATGTTTGCGTACACTTTTCCACCAACTCCTCTCATCAGGAAAGTGGTGAACAAGATGAACAGAGAGTCGATGACGCTCGTCCTAGTTGCTCCCATGTGGACAAGACAACTGTGGTTCCCACACCTACGCAGGATGGCGGTGTGCGAGCCCATCAAACTTCCAGCCTGGTACAACCTATTGTCCCAGCACCAAGGTCAAACAGTGCACCAGCAACCCAACTCAATGAACCTGGCAGCATGGCTCCTGAGGTCATAGAGTTTGGACATCTCAATTTGCCACAGAGGTGTATGGACATCCTAAAAGAATCTAGGAAACCAAACACAAGGCACTGTTACTTTGACAAGTGGAAGAGGTTCGTTATCTGGTGCCAAAGTAGATCAATCAACCCTGTTGATTGCACTCCTTCCACGATTTTTACATACATGCTCCACCTGCTGGATGCAGGATTGGTTTTTAACTCACTGAAAGTACACCTGGCAGCCCTGTCGGCTTACACCACTTCCCATAGCAAAGTTTTGTGGTGGAAAGTACCAGTAGTTAAAGCCTTCATGGAAGGAGTAAAGAGACTTCACCCTCCTATTTCAAACCCACCACCAGGGTGGGACCTTAAGTTGGTGCTAGCCAAGCTCATGGGCCCCCCTTTCGAACCCATGCATAAAAGCAGTCTCAAACACCTGACTTATAAAACGGCCTTCTTAGTAGCTATTATTTCTATAAGAAGGGTCAGTGAAATTCAGGCTCTGTCAGTGCAGGATCCCTTCTTTACTGTCCATAAAGACAAACTGGTTTTACGCACACACCCTAGGTTCTCACCTAAATTTATATCTAAATTCCATGTAAACCAGTCCATCGAGCTTCCGGCTTTCTTCCAGGACCCGCAAAGCTCGGCTGAGGTGAAACTACACACCCTAGATGTGCGTAGGGCGGTCCTCTACTATGTAAATAAGACCAGACCGCTAAGAAAAACAGATCAACTGTTTGTCTCCGTAGCTACAGGCAGAGAGGGCGATCGCGTCTCTAATGGTGCCATCTCGAAGTTGATTATTAACTGTATCCAACTGTGTTACTTCCTTTCTGAAAGAACTCTGCCTTTCACACCAAGAGCCCACTCTACTAGAGGCATTGGGGACACTCTGGCTTTCATTGCAAATGTACCCCTTGACACCATTTGCAAAGCAGCTACTTGGAGCTCTATTCACACTTTTACTCAGCATTACTGCATTGACACCCATTCCAAGGCAGATGCACAAGTGGGACAAGCGGTTCTAAGACACTTATTTGCTCATGACCCTTCTCACATCCCACCTCCTTCTTCAGGTACTGCTTGCTAATCTATGCACAGCATGTGATCTAAGCAGATTCCACAAGCCTCAGAAGGGATACATTACTCACCGTAATCGTATTTCTGATGCTTGTATCTGCTTAAATTCACATGCGACCCACCCTTCCTCCCCTTTGAGAGAAGGCGCATGATGGCTTGTAGTCTTACCTTTCGGTCTATCTGCTTGGATTATCTGTACTCACGCTACTCCTCATGCTACCTGATGTCAGAAAAAATACAATCTGAGGATCCTAGACGCATGAGGGATCTTGGGCACAGTGGACGTCACACTAGGGATAGTATTACTGGCACGCCCTGTGTCGACGCCCATTTTCGAGTTTCGAAAAACAAACTGTAATACTCCGCAGCTTCCACTAGATGTCGGCCTATGCACAGCATGTGAATCTAAGCAGATACAAGCATCAGAAATACGATTACGGTGAGTAATGTATCCCATATGAGGTTGGGTTACGGGATTAAAAAAGTATGCCGTTATTTTGGGCGTTGTTGCAAAGACATGGAACCTGTAATAGTATGTGGTAATATTCTTGGCCAAGGCTTTCTTATTGTCAACAATCCTTCTCTGGATTATCTGGGATTTTATTCCTCTTTACTCAGTATTTGCGTAAAAGGCCAGGGTGGTGGGGGCGGTGATATGAATACAATCCTCGAAATAATTGAATAAGTGCAGCCCCAAGGTCACTTTCAAGGGCAGCTCTGATAATTCTGGAGCGGATGGGGCACATGATTGGGCATTATATGGAAGAGGAGACATCCAACTACTTGAGACTATACCTTTTGCTCTCCTGTACACAAATGTTCTCTGGCGTAGACCTCTGGCTGGTATCAATCTCCCTATTGGGTAATGTCGAATCCTGCCCAATACTTCCACGCTCCTATTCTGATCATTCACATTTTGTATTTTGCCCTGAGAATTGTCAGAAACCCTTTTGAGGTAACAGGCCAGCAGTGCTGTTCGGTATAGTCTTTCACTGCAGCATCCAGCAAAAATGTTTTGTGAAACTAACATAGGCCCTGACTCACCATTGGCCACACTCGTAAGGTCTGTATCTGAAGAAGGGTGGGGTCCTCCAAATTAATTATCTTTAAAACGACACAGTAAACCATATGCACAACAAAGAGTTCCTTGAACAGCAGTACACTGAGCATCCCTCATATACTGGCCAAGAGAAAATCTACGCTGGACATATTTTGTATCGAAGACGGAAAATGTGCTCTTCGTGGTACCTGCCAAGACACATCAATGGAAAGGCAGACATACCTGGGCATGAAAGAAATGGGTGCCTCATACCTACTGTATGAAATATATACAGGACTATCTGCATAGGGATATCAATGATGCCTTTTTTGATTTTTACTCTTTCAAAATGGGCAGCGAGATGCTAAATAAATGACGCTGAACATATGGCCTTCCTGGTTTCTCGTCTTACCCCTGAACATAATGGACAGCTTGAGGCCCCAAGTATGCTTGATGAGCTTCTCCATGCAATAGTCAACTTGCCGAATGATCAAGCTTCCGGTTCATATGTCCTAGTATATTAATTTTATAAGCAACATTGGCTCCCTATATTTTGAAAATATGGGAAGAAACTCTTTGTCTTGGACCATCGCTGCATCTCTTATAAAGGCAATGATCAACTTACTATTGACACCTAGTAAACCTCCAAAGGAGTCTGGGTCCTACCGCCCAGTATTCCTCAACAACTGAGGTGTTAAAATATTTGCCGTTGCTACAGTGTCTCGATATAAGGCATAAATACTGCTTTCGACCCATCAAGATTAATTTGGTTTTCTACATGGACGTCTACAGCGCTGAATCTCTGATTTCTATGTTGTATCCATTCTCACATGAGCCTGTTTAGATGCTGAAAATGTATTCCACTCAGTCTCCTAGATATTTTTGTTTTGGCGCAGTGTGGATTTGGCTTCTACTTTATATTGTGCGTTAAATTATTATATACTCAGCCCAGTGCTAGGGTTTGTTCCAATACCACCACCCCCCTCTCCATAGAGCATTGGTAGATGCACAAAGCAAGGTTGCCCTCTGTCACCACTGCTTTTTGCCTTTCTAATAGAACCATTCTCAGATTTTGTAAGGCTTCGATATGCACTCGGGGCTTACATCTTGTCATCTCCCCTCCAGGTCAATGTTCGGTGTAATCTGTGCGCATGTGCGCTTGCCTGGCTTTCTTCCAGGTGCCGCTCAGAAGAATTTTAGCAGCGCACATAGACAATTGAAACCTTCTCAAGAATTAATAAGGCACAAGCCACAGCAGTTACCTCACATTTGCTTTCTCTCTTAATAAAACAAAGTTAAAGTAACTAGTCCTTATATTCTGTGCTAGTCTGTTTACATCACCCTATCATGTCTAGCATGACCTTACACATCTAGAAACCCTAAAAACAGAATACACCATCAAACAGGAGTAGGAACTACAGGAGGGAACGTTGAGTCAGTTATTGTACATATGTTCATGAGAGGTTTTTTGAATGTTGGAATAGGAGTAAGGGTATTTGATCCTCATTGCACACCCTTAAATAGTCTTAGTTTCCTTGAGCAGTGCTAGAGAGGGTGTGAATTTAGTTTGGAATTATTGGGCCATGCATGCAAAAGACCAAGGAGCATCTGCAATGGAGTAAATAATGAACAGTGGCAAACATTTAGGTTATTGGATAATGTGAATGTTTCTCCCTACTGAGTTGAACAATATGTTCATGGATTTAAAGAAATACTTCACAAGCAATGTTTCCTCTACGCTGTATGCATGCGCGCATGCCCAGCTTTCTTTCAGGTGCCACTCAGAAGAATTTTAGCAGCGCACATAGACAATTTGAAACCTTCGAAAGAATGAATAAGGCACAAGCCACAGCAGGTACCTGACATTTGCTTTCTCTCTTAATAAAGCTAAGTTATCGTAACTAGTCCTTATATTCTGTTCTAGTCTATTTACATTACCCTATCATGTGTAGCATGACCTTAAAAGTCTAGAAACCCTAAAAACAGAATACACCCTCTACAGGTTAAGAACGAATATTAAAAAGTGGCTCCATTTACAGAAGTTCCAACTAAGATATGCCTGCACAAATTTACCAAATAACCTTCCCTCCCCACCCAGGACTCCTATACTTGACTCTACCTTATGACGCTAACTTCCACCCCAGGCCACTTTTAGATATTACCGGATAACCTTGACTCTTCCTACCTTGACTCTGCGAAAGGTTACCAGAATGTGCCTGCATCCACTTGTTTTATGTTGGTGGTAATATGAACAACCTTCAAGTATGATGATTCCTGTTGCTCATGGCACCTTAGCAAAAGTGACCCACACTATGTAACCCAGCTTTCTGCTGAAATATCAGATACTGTCTATAAGTAAGCAGGCTAATTGGATGTGTAACCTCATCCAATGCTTCTATTATTTGTACATATGTTACACAAGTGATTTGAAGTGGTACACTTGCAAGTTAACACATTATAAAACTCAAATATTAATTTGTGCTCTATGGATTTTGAGCTGTCAAATGTCATGCTCGGCATCTCCTACTTTAGCATTGCTAACATTGCACTATAATTGTAGAGCAACATTGCAATATTATTTACTTGACCTGCAAGGGATAATGGGTATGGACTATGCCTGGATTTACCCGTACATAGCATTAGAGCAGCAGATATTGAAACCGCTACAATGCTTTTACCACAATGTGCATCCTTTCCAAGTTTTCAGAGTATTTGATTGCTGTTTTCTTGATTTTGTTTGTGTTTGTTGAACAGCCTGGATACCATCCTTCAAGTCCTAAGAAGCCACCTGGGAGGCATATGAGTCTTCTATTCTGGTTTGGCAGCTTTTGCCCTTGCTTTTTGATGAAGGCAGTGGCTAAAACCATAAAGCAATATCAGTGCCCCACTAACTTTCACACATCATAAAGCTGTTGAACTTGGTACTACATTTTATATCAGCAATAACCTCTGTTTACAATAGGCTGTTAAACACTGTAATCCTCCACAAAGGTCTGCCACCAACCAGTGGAAGCCACACAGTGCATTGTTTTAGGGTACTTGCAGATGGATCAAGGTGCTTCTGGGACATCCGAACAAGGAATGGGAGAATCTTGTAATGTTGGACTTATTGCTGGTTTCAACACTGATGAAAATGAGTTGATTCGGCTCAAGCCATTCAAGCCTCCATCGAGATAGCTCATGAGTATCTGTGGTTTGGGTTCTGGCAGTGAGGGTTTGCCTACAGAAAATTACAACTGGTTTGAAGGGAATTTCATTGTGCATTGGGTGGATGAGGGAAGCCTTTGTGTTGGATGTTGATAATGAATAAGTGAGGGAAAGGGACCCAGTATGTTCGCCAGAGTTGCACTGTTAGGATTAGGCTTCCCAGATGTGTTTGTACAGGGGTCCCACATTTTCACGGAGGTCTGTTGCGCAGGTAGCCCTGGAAAGTGATTTGCGGGTGCATGGTGGCAGTTGTCCATCCCAAGTAGAAATCCTTCGGTTTTGCATCCTAAAGAGCTAAACCGCCACCACCTCTGCCTGTGTTTGTGAAAGGCAAGGCAGTGTGTTGTCTGAATCTTCCTACTATTGTCTGTGGTATGAGCTGTACTAACTCAGACCCGCTTAATGTATTTGAGGTCCTTTTCATTCATTTACCTTGATTCCCCTTAGTGTCCCTGCTTTCCATCGTCCTTGCGTTCCTTTCCCATGTCCCACCTCACAATCATTTTCTAATAGTTTACTGTTTAGCATATTGCCTGTTCTATCTTTTCGTGTAGACCATTTTGGTGGAAGAGGTCCTAAACTGAGTTCATGTCTCTGGCAAACATATTTACATGTCTCCTTACTTGACACAACGCAGATTTCTGTTTTCTACAATCTCAAATGTTCGTCTGGACATCATGGGTGACAATCCACAAGTCCGTCTATTGGGTATATTTAAAGCTTTATGACACGGTAGCAACATGCCGATGAGGCTTGCATCAATATGTATATTGGTACTTGTTTGTTTCTCTTGACGGTGGAGAACATAAATTAAGAATCATTTTCCTTTTGCAAAACTTATGTCTATAAAGATTTTATTCAGATATTTCCATGTTAGGTTCTTTTGTGATTTGTGCACCTTCCAAGTCAGGTTTATAAAACAGGGTGTTATTTTAGCTCCTGGAAGTCAAAGGTTCACATATATTTTCATCTTCCTCACAATGTGGTCAAGTGTAAAAATTGCTGTCTCTCTCAAATGCCATCTTTACCTCTTTTCCAAGTGTGTGATCACAGGTAATTGATTTAATCCAGTAGTGCCTAAACTGTCAAAATTCCCATTCCCTACAGATTTCAAATTTGTCAACCCCTAAGAGTGATTTAGTTCATTGGGGACACTCTTCAAACTATTGTTATTGATGGCTTGACTGGCTACATTGTTGTTTCATAAACAATAATAGTGACCATTGATTGATACATTGCACACCACAAAGGCATTTGTTTATATATTCACTACTGGCAACAACACTTGAAAACCATGGCTCTCTTCCAATCTCAGTCTTTTTTTGGATACATGTTCCTTCCTGTTAATGTTTAATCTGTATCAATTATCTGTCCTGTGGTATGCGTACTGTTCTCGTTGGTTCCAATCGTCTCCTGTATCCATGCTTGAGCATTTTTAAATTCAGTCAGGCTGCTTACCTGACTGTGTCTATACTAGGCAGGCTCGTACTGGCGTATAGGGCAGTAGGGCAATGCCCGAACCAAAAACGCAAAATACGAGTGTCGACCAGTTGTATGGCCAATGTGGGCCCGTTTTAGTTACTTCACCATGCAGCTAGTCGTTTTGATCACTGTTGTTGAATACATATTCTTTAAAATGCACAACTTGCATCACATTTTATCAAAAAACTCTCCCCTTGGGTACTACTCAGTCTGTCACAAAAGGCATGCATAGCCATTTGAAACTGTGGGACACTTTTTCATTGGTGCCCGAGACAATTGTATGCCCCAGTCCCACCCTGGTGCTAGCTAATGTGTTACCTTATCATACAGCAACTGATCCGTGTCCTTCATCTGTACTGTGGCCTGTATTCCTTCCAGGTAGCTGCTATTCTTTAAAACAGTCCTGTACAGAGCGCAAGTAACATTGTCGTGGACTGCTTATGTTGCCCTTTAAATGCAATTTGTTTCTTCTCATTCTAGCAACTTTGAATGCGGTCAGGTGACTTAAAGGGAGCAATCGTACTTTTCTCTTTTCAGGGACAGCACATCAAACTATGGGGTTGTGTCTGTGAAGAGGAGAGAGGTTGCTGGCAACCAGAGATTATGGATCCCGTAATTCATTTGGCTAGGTGAGGAGGGAGTCTTGGTCTGTGCCCTGGGACCCAAAATCCCTTAAGATGGGCATGCACAAATTGTGTACTAGGGATTGCACAAACTGTATGCACTACGGTGAACACGGAGCACATTACAAGATTAATTAATCAGATTGTAACGTACTCGTCAGCAACAGCCAGCCAGAAAGCTCAGAGTCCCAGCAGCACATTATGCAAGATCATGACGTGTTAGTTATGTGTTGTAAAAATGTGCTCAGACCTTTTTGCATTGGGAAGCCATATGGGCTGTAGGGGGTGTGGTGTGCCACCCCTTTTTGAGAACGAGTCCCTCCCAGGGCTCGTGCTAATGTCACATGTCTGTGACCAGGTGACTGACTAAATAAAAGGGATGAGCCAATTCTGGCTCTTCAGTCACTGTTAAGTGGTGGGGGCTATGCCAGGGCCCCCACCGGCATTCATACGCAGCTGCGCCCACGAATACAAGGAACCACGCGGGACGCGTGTGGACTGCTTGGGTCCCCGCTTCCAACTGCCGGGTGACTGTCTTTATTATCAACTGCGCATGCGCGAGCCTCGATCCCGCTCGCGCATGCATGGTAACAGCGTACACACTACGCAACATCCCTCCTTTTTCCCCAAACAAGTAACACATATAACGAAATGCATTCAACAGTAACAGCTCAAACTTAGACTGACAGTCTTCCACCTGTTAAGAGGCAGGGTCCATAATAAAGTCTTGGAACCTCTGCGGCAGCTTGCGCCCGCCCGGCTCGGGTACCTGCGTGCCTCTTCTGATGGCGCCTCTGGTGTCCCTGGAGTCTCTGGCGGTCCATCATCCCTTGGTGAACATCCTTTGTCACAGTCTGTTTCATGCGGGTCGCTCGCCTCCGGGTTTGGCGCAGCCGCTATTCGCTTGAAGAATGATGCATTCCTCGTGACAGTTCCTCGGGCATTGTCTGCAGTGACCATGGACCCCTTGACATGGGTCTCTCCCCACGGCTGTGTCTCGTACAGTAGAGATAACTTCCCTTCGGGCCTTCGATTCCGAACCAGCACTGTGTCCCCCACGGCAATCACCCTCTTGGGTAACTTCCTTCAGACACTTTCCCGCTCGTTCTGGGCAGCCCTTTCCTCTCATACCCTGTTGTTATCAATCTCCCCCGGTCTGCGGCCTTCTACTTTGGGCAACAGCCCCCAGGGTGCCCGCTTGAAAAGGGCTTCTGCCGGCGCAACCCCAGTGGACTGATGCGGGGTTGTGCGGTATTCGTGCAGGAAGTCAACCAGATTTCGCCTGAGGTCTTCCCCTCCATTCAGCGATATTCGGAACACTTTCTTTAGCGTCTGCATGAAGCGTTCCACCGCTCCATTTGCCCAGGGCCAGAGTGGGGTGACCTTCCGACACTTGATTCCTCTTTCTTCACAATATCAAGCGAACTGCTGGCCCTGGAATGGCGCTCCGTTGTCCGAACATATCTCCACGGGGAAACCATGGGTGGCAAACATCTTCTCCAGGGCCAGCATGGTGTGATCACTGGCCGTGGATTCAACCAGCTCCACCTCGGGATAGCGCGACCACTGGTCTATTGCTGCCAAGAAGTATGTCCCCCGGCCCGTGGACCCGAAATCTGCATGCAATGTCCCCCATGGGCGCTCACTCCTTTCCATGGCCTGGATGGGCAGATCTCGCTCCACTGGACTTGCCGCTTGGCATGGAACTCACAAACTCGTCTACCCTGCTCTCCAGATCCGGGAACCAGACTTTCAACCTGAGGCATGCTTTTGTTTTCGCCATTCCTTGGTGACCCTGGTGTGCGAGCTGCAGCACCTTTCCTGCTAGTGCTCGTGGGATGACAATTTGATGCCCTCTCAGCAGCAAGCCGTCCTCTGCTACCGACAGCTCGTGCGAGCCCTCCAGAGGGCCTGCAAGTCCTTTCGCGCACCATCATCCCTTCTGACACTGTTTGTGAGCACGTCGCGCCACTCCCCGCTGGCCACAGCCTCCTTGATCCTCAGGAACACCTCATCTGCGTTTGATTCATCTGCGATTTCCCGGTGCGACAGGTAGAGCCGATTCCACCACCAGATGCACCGCCTCCACACAGTCCGCCACCTCTGCCGAGTCTCTGGCCCTCCCAGACCCCGGATGCCGGGACAGATAGTCCGCTGGGTTGTGCGTGCCAGGACGATACAGCAACGTGACCCTGTACTCCATGAGCGAGAGCATCCATCTCTCGATGCGAGGCGGTGGCTTGGACGACGCCCCGGACATGATCGGGATCAGGGGCTTGTGTTCCGTCACGACCACATACGGGCTTTCCCAGGATGTAAATATGAAAGTGCTTACAGCCTCACAAGATAGCCAAGGCTTTACAATCAATTTGTGAATATCGCTTCTCTGTCTCGGTGAGAGCCGTGCCGGCATAAGCAACGGGCCGCCTGCATGAGGACTGCACCCAGCCCCACCGGGCTGGCCTCTACCACAATCTCCGATTCCCGGTCCGGATTGAAGTAGGCCATAGTCTCTTGCCCTGACGGGGCGTATTTGATGGCCATGAATGCCCTCTGCTCCGTCCCGGGACCAGGCCACATCATTTCTAGTCAGCGCCCACAAGGGTTCCGATAGGGAGGCCAAGTCGCGAACAAATCGTCCACAGTAATTGACCATCCCCAGGAAGCTCCTGATCTCTGTGGGCGACTCCGGCGGGGCACCTTCCTGGATGTCCTTCACCTTCTCTGGGTCCGGAGAGATGTCCCCGGCATGAAACGCGAACCCGAAGAACTCTATCCGGTCTTTCAAAAATTCGCACTTATTTCTGTGCAGGGTCAGTCCTAGGCCGTAGTCTTTCCAGGGTGCTCTCCAGGCGCTTCATGTGCTCAACTCCCGACCTTGCAAACACCAGAATGTCATCCGACATGTTCATTACCCCTTTGAGCCCCGGCAGGGCACCCCTAATGGCATTCTGGAAAACTTCAGCTGCCGACAAGACCCCGAAGCTGAGCCTCTTAAACTGGTATAGCCCCTCATGAGTTGTAAAGGTGGTAATGTATCTTGACTCGGGGTGGAGCTCCAGTTGGTGATAGCCAGACCTCAAGTCCAGTTTAGAAAAGATTCTCGCCCCTTCTAGCTCGCCGACAATGTCATCTAGGGTGGGAGTGAGGTGATGTTCCCTTTCCCTTTTGATCGCTGAGTTCGGCAACCTCATGTCCACGCCGATGCAGACTGCACCTGGCTGTTTGGGCTTTGGGGCAACCACGATTGGAGAAACCCAAGGGGTAGGGCCTTCCACTCACTCAATAATGTCTAGGTCGACCACTGTCTGTAGTTCCTTCTCCACCTGTGCCCTCAGGTGGAACGGTATGCGGCGGTGCTTGAGTGCTGTTGGTCTCACCCATTCATCGATGTGGAGCCGTATGTGGTCGCCTTTTAGTTTCCCTATCCCTTGGAAGATCATGTCAAAACGCTGCAGGAGACTTTGTAGGTCAGAGTGATAGACGGCAAGCGTGAAGAGCACAAGGCTTAGTGCTTCGGAGGCCGCACAACTTAGGAGGGAGTGCGGGCTCACGCTGGTTACAAAGAACCTTGCCTTTATCTTGCTCTGTCCATGGGATACTGGCGCTACGAACACTCCTTGGATGGGAAGCGGTGTGTCCCCCCCGATGGCGTATATCTGCGCCTTGGATTCTGTCAACTCCGGAGGGCCTGGGAGTGCTTCATAATGTTCAGTCGCTAGCACACATACTGACGCCCCCGTATCTATGAGGACCGGGGTGGGAACTTCTCCGATGTCTACCAGGCATGTCGTTTGTCGACTTCCTCTGGACCCTGTGGCAATGCTTGAAATGAAAAAGATTTCTTCTTCCTCCTCTGCAATGTTCAGGTCCTGCAGGCCTTGCTCGACCGCTGACACACCCCTCACTCTCCGGGTATTGCTCCCACCAATCCTGGCTGGCCCTCTCGAGGCTGCTACTGGGGTGGATGCCCTGCACACCCTCGCATAATGTCCTGGTGTGCCACACCGGCCGCAGACCCTCGACTTTGCTGGGTACTCCCCCACGTGTGGCAGGTCATACCCACAGTAGGGACACGACTGAGCATTGCCAGGTGCTGGAGGGCCATCCCCTCCCATTGGTGACCATCTCGCCCTTCCAGGAGCAGAGCGTCCAATGGCAAATGCCTCTTCACCTTTGCCAGGGAGCGTGGCTGCATCCATCTTCGCCCCCCTAGCCTCCGCCAGTTCGTAAGCTCTCCCAGTGTCCAAAATCTGCTGCAGGGTCAAACCAGGCTCCCTCAACACTTGCCTCCTCAGTTTCCCGGAACTGTATCCTTGTAGCAGCTGATTGCGGACCATCTCCTCCTCATTCACCCACCTGCAGGAGCTGGCCAGGTGCCTCAGCCGTGCACAGAACTGGTCCAGGGACTCCTCTTCTAGCTGCTTCTCAGCACACATGACAAATCTGTCAAAATCTACGTGCGCCATGGGGAGAAAGTGGTCTCGAAGAGCCTGTTTCACCGCATCATACGTGACCACCGGGATGTTGAGAGAGTCGTATATTTTGCAGAGACTTCGGTCTCTGCAGAGTACACCATGATGGCAATTTGCACTTCATCATCTACCTCCCCAGAGGCCCATAAAAACATTTCCAGTTTTCTTGACCCACAGGAGCCACTTCGGCCCCAATTTGGATGGTGGGCCTGTGGTGTCAAATTCGGGCATGGGGGCCAAGGAGCTGTGCCTCCTGCGTGGGACTGGGGCAGGGGCACCCTCCTCTCCTCCTTCCTCACCCATGGCAGTGTCGGGGTAAAGTACTCACAGGTTGTTGCCCTTTTCAGGAAAAGAGATGATTCAGTCCGCAGAGGAAAATTCTGGAACCCAACCCAGTGGGTCCAGGAGTGGGAAAGTCTTTAGCACCCCCAACAGTGCTTCCCTTCTTCTATTGCAATGATGCCACAGCCCTGCAGCATGCTAGGGCCGTGGAAAGTTCCAAAAATTGACGAGAATATACCGGGGATCGCAGTCGGTGCGCGAGCACCCTCCTGGGCCGCAACCGCTGCAATCGTGTATGAAGAAAATGGCCCCCGGCCCTGCACGCGGGTTCGTGCCGACATGGAGCAAGATGTTCCGTCTCCGACGCCTCCAGCGCGGAGATGTACTGCTCCGGAGTCGTCCTCGTCGCCAGTGTTAAGTGGTGGGGGCTAGGCCAAGGCCCCCACCGGCATTCATACAGAGCCGCGCCCACGCATACAAGGAACCGTGTGGACTGCTCGGGTCCCCGGCTCCAACTAGCGGGTGACCGTCTTTATTATGAACTGCGCATGCGCGAGCCTCGATGCCGCTCGCGCATGAGTGGTAACAGCGTATACACTACGCAACGGTCACGACCAACTGACCCCTGCCTGCTGTGTAGCTATTGTAACGCGATGCCGGCACTGCGCAGCAGGCAGATGGGCCTTCACTGCATGGTCCCCCAAGATGAGTGCCCCTGCTGGACAATGCTGTCCCTGATGGCACCTCTGTCAGCAGAGCCTCTGTCGGGCAACTCTGCACCTATATGCCGGTGCCTTTGCTGGGCAATTCTGATGCTGTCTGTGGTAATGGCCTGCTGCCCCCAGGCTGTTGAAGCTCCTTTGTGATCACAGGTGGACAGGGCACTCCTTGTCACGGGATGTCAGCTGGGTGCCCCCAGCAGTGGCCTTCCTGGCCTGCCTGATCGCAGGGCCAGGACCACAGAGCCAGGACTTAACAGGGGGTGTCCCGCCTCACATGCCCCGTTTGTGCTTCCATGACAAATCTCTGCTTTTCTTGTATCTGACACACAGAGATGTCAAATGATGGGACCACCTTGCGATATAATGGCAACAAGCAAAACAGTTTCACTATTCAAATGCCAACACTGTCATAAATTATTGATGTCGGCTGTATTATTTATTTTCTCGACATTTTCCGATTGAATCAGATATTAGATTGGTAAAACTCTAGTGTGATAGATATTGCATTGTGTAGGAATACATGATCTACTGATTTGTATCCTTATTCTGATCTGCGCACCATAATAATGTCCTCCGTGTTTCAGTCAGAATGTACAGTACATTGTCACATGATTGGCCCTCTATAATCTGGACAGATTCAGTGATATGTAGATGTTGGCACCAAATTGTCACGACCGCTGGGCACTGGCGGCTGTGGGAGAGGTGGAAGCGAGGCCGCCATTTATTTGTGCCGCCACGTTTTCTCCCTGACCGTATTATCGGTCTAGTCTTTTTCAACATGGCCGCTGCCTAGGCGTATTTACTTCCACACGCTAGGCAGTTCGGCGCGTTGCAACTTCGGATTTCCCTCTGTTGCTCTCGCTCCCTTATTGTTTTCTCCTTGGCGGTGCTCCGCCCTTGCTGTGTTGGGGCTCCCTGGCCCTAGTTGCTCTTTCCCTTGTGCTCTTTCTCTTTCAGCCTTCCCAGTGTTTCTCTTCCCAGTTGGTATCTGATTTCTCTCCTTTTCCTGGCTGTCTCAATCTCGGCTCCTTTCTCTTATTCAGCTGGTCCCTCTTGTACCCTCTCTCTACCGTTGGATATATTTCGGATTGTGCTCCCCGAGTTTCCCTGTTATCTGGTTCCGGCCTGCTCAAGTACTCCAGAGGGGTTTTTATGCCATTCGGGCTTATCCCCTCACTCCGTTGTTAGTCCGTCGCGGAGGGGGGTCACCGTGCCTCCTGTTATCGGAGCCGCGGTGGCTTCCTTTCGAGGCCGACCTTACCTTCTACAGAAGAAGAGTCTTCCCACTCTCCACGCCAGAAGAAAGAAGTTTAATTCAAGCTCAGGTGAGGAGGAAAGGGAACGGGAGTACGACCGGTGTCCTACTGAAGACTTTAATGAACAATCTGATAAATCGGTTAGTCTGCCAGCCCATACTGATACAAATACTGATTACAGGCCATGCTCGAATTTCCTTTGTACCGCTATAGGAATCTGTGTGCACCAGCTCTGTTTTGGCTCTTAAACACTGAGCCAGTGCAACATTGTTTGTCACACTAGGCAAAGGGAGATTTTGCAAATGTATTCCACAAAGCATCAGGAAATACCTGTGTTGGGCATGTTCACATCTGCCTGGTACTGCCTAGCATTAGAACTAGCCTTACATATACTATTGCTACTCCCCTGGATGTGTCCAATTTTTTGTTGTTGTAAATCTGTGCTTATGATTTTGTCCTCCTTCCTCAAATGTAAGTTCATATTCTCCTGATCCTCCACTTAAGTATACTTTTTGGCCCCTTGATTTACAACCACATTAGTTTTAATGTGCTCAGCTGCTCGACCATTGTTCTACCTCTATGTATTAAATATCTGATCATGTTAGCCATCTCCATTCCCTCTGTTTACAGATTCATTGGCTATAGTGAAGGAAATACATTTGGATTTATGCTCTTCTTATTCTGTTGCAGTTGCATCAGTATATGCCTTTCAAAAACATCAACAAGCACCACATATTGGGACGCATTCAGTCATGATTTGAAAAAACTAAAAGAAGAGATTGTTGTAAGTACCATTTATTATTTTGTACGTACTCTGCTTTCCCATTTGTTTTGGTTCTTTTGTTACAGCATTCATATACGTATGCTCTCAATTTAAGATTTCCAGAGGCATGTCATCTTTTTCTTCTTTGCTGTGGATCTTGCTTAAAATTCTAATTCTGATAACTTTTTAAAGAAAGTGGGGAATCGGCACATTGTGTGTGTGTAGATTTCTTGGTGCCAAGTAGCCTCTTTCAGTCCAGAGCCACATTGTCAGGACACCCCACTGCCTCTGGGTTAGAAGGCATCCACCTATACATCTCTCATATACAGGAAACTGAACTGGAGAGTGTGGCCCCGATACGCATTTTCAGTAGTTGTCCCTCACGTTCCATGGGAGCCTGCCCTGTTTCCAACAAACATATAAGCTGCCCGGCTTCAAAAGAAACCTGTTGACCCGGTTGAAGTCTGTGGGCCTGGGCCCAAAATCCACAAGAACTGTTGCTTTCCAGCTTGTCTGAAAAGCTGGCACAGAGGGACAGGAGTGTATTTGCAACGACTTGGAAACATTCTTTGATGCCTCTATCCACTTGTTAAAGGACCTTTCTGTTTTTGCGAGTGATACAGATCTCCTCTCTTAACTGATCCATCTCTTCACGCGCATCACCAAGTAGGCAGGCACATGTCCCTGTGGACTGCCTCTTAAGACTTCTTTCTGCTTTTCTTATTTACAACCTCAGGGACACTCTTGTTTTTAGCAATAGACGTGGTGCAGTGACTACTTCTTTTCCAGGCAAGTGAGTCCAGGGTATAATGGGGGATGGAGTTTGTCAGGGAGTCAGATTTTTTTTGTCTTATGTTCAGCATCAGGAGGGGAGGTCTATGTAGGATGTTAGGAAAACTGAACACCGATTGCTCACAGTCCTTTAAATTTATTTTAAAATTTGTTTATTGGCATTTATGGTTAAAAGCATTTTACATTATTACTGGTCAGGGCCTTTACTCAGGATACCTGACATACTTATTGCAGTAATGCCTTGTTATGAAACAAATTAACAACATTCATACAACAAATTTAACATTAACAGTCTCCTTACAATGGGCGAATGGTGGTTGGTATTGTCAGGGAGGGTGAGTGTAATTTCCACAGGTGAGCGGGAGGAGTTCTTTCTGGAGTAGTTCAGAGTTTGGGGGGTATGGTGCTTGGTGTTCTGTGCCTTCTCGTTTGTCAGTGGGATAGATATTTGCAACGTTCAGGGGGGGTCTATCATCAGAGGATCGGAACAGTTTAGTTAAGGTGTCTTTCCATGCCTCTAATGCCATGCTTGAGTCTTCAGTGGATCTGGTTACACTGTCCTCCCAGGCTCTGGTTTCGGCATTCGCCCATCTTTCCAGTTCTTTGAGCCATATTTTATGGCTTGGTCCTGTGGGCTTTTTCCAGGCCATGGCGATAGTTCTTTTGGCCGTTATGCACAGCAAGTCCATTAGTTTTACAGCATGTTTAAGTTTGGCTAGCCTAGGGTAGCTGCCTAGGAGGCACTAAGCTGGAGTCCATTTGTATCTTGTGACTTCTGCTTCTTCGCAGGTTTGCTGTACTTTCGACCAGAGGTTCTGTGCCTTGGTGCAGTTCCATAACATGTGAATCAAGTCTGCCCCATCTGTCCCGCACCAGGTGCATTGTGCCTCAGTGGTTCTGTTGAACTTCGCTATCTTACTCGGTGTCAAGTAGGTGCGGTATAATACATTGATTTGTATTGATCGAAATCTTTGGTTCCTGGAGACCTCTTTTGGGAAGGACAGTGCTCTGAGCCATTCACTTTCTGTCATTTCGTGTCCCATGTCCGTTTCCCTGCGGGTCTTTAGTGCAGCACTGCGAGGGTTGGGGATGTCCCTTAGAAGACTATATATTTGAGATATCGCTTTTCCTCCTTCATTTAGGTTGTACATCAGTGTCAAGAAGGGATCCTCTTCGGGTTCCTCTGGCCAGGTGGACCATCTCGTGCGGGGTATGTTGCGGATCTTTTGATACCACAGGAATTGACCAGCCTGGATATCTTCTACCGCCTGCAGCTCGGGGGAATTCTCTGAATGTACCGTCGGTGTATAGGTCACCCCAAGTATATATCCCTTTCTTTTCCCATAGCCTGATGTTGTATAGGTTTGTATCCGTTTTGTCGAGCCCTGAGATGATTGGCACTTCTCGGGAGTATGGATGTTTCAGGCGCAAGACCGTTATGGTTCTGTGCCATATCATCTTGCCTAGGGTCGCCAGTAATGGTGGTCTTTGTATCAGTTTCTGTGGGGCCCAAAGCCATTATTTCAGCTGGATCGGGGCAATCATGGCCTGTAGCAGGGGGGTCTGGGATGTGGCTTCATCCGCTAGCCATTTGGACACATGGCTCAGTTGGGCTGCCAGATAGTATTTTTTTAGATTTGGTAGTTGGATGCCACCTTGGTCGTATGGTAGGACTAGCGTGGATAGGGCTACCCGGTGTCTGCCCTTCCCCCATAGAAATTCCTTGATTATTGTGTCAAGAAGTTGGAAAAAGGGTTTTGTGATATAGAAGTGGACATTTTGGAATCCATACAGGAATCTGGGGAGAATGATCATCTTGGCTATCGAGGCCCTCCCTAGCATGGATAATGGAAGCTTCGCCCAGAATCTTATGGATTTGCGTAGTGCGGGTACTGTAGCCTTCGTATTGTGTATGTGCATTAACTCTGGGGTGTGCATTATTTGGATCCCTAGGTAGCGGAAGGAGGTCGTTTGCCATTTGACGCCCACTTTGGGGAGATCTTCGCTGCTTCTGTTTTTTAGTCCTGCCAGAGGGAACAAGCAGGATTTAGTTTTGCTAAACTTGATGCCAGAGTATTTGGCGAAATTGTCGAGGACTTCTAGTATTGTCGGCACATTTAGGTGGGGATTGTTGACATATATTAGGACATCGTCAGCGTATAGTGAGATCATATGGTCGATTCCCGCCAACCTGAACCCTGCATTGAAAAATTGCTGTCTGAAATAGATTGCTATAGGTTCCAATCCTAAGACATAGAGCATGGGGGAGAGTGGGCAGCCCTGCCTAGTACCCCTCTGAATGTCCCATGTTTCAGACACTTATTTCCCAGATTTCAGCCTGGCCTTAGGTTTGTGGTACAGGATCTTGACCCATCTGATGAATCCCTGGCCAATTCCGAATCCCTCCAGGACTGCTATTAGCCACTCCCAGTATACGGAGTCGAAAGTCTTAATGGTGTCTAAGGATAGTAGTGCTAGTTGTTCGTCGCATGTGTCAGTCTGGGCTATGATATGTTGGAGCCTATGCAAATTTAGGGATGTGTTACGGCCGGGTATGAAGCCGTTTTGGTCTGTATGTACTATTTCTCCTATCACTTTGGATAGTCGCTTTGCCAGGATCGTCGTTAATATTTTAACGTCGTAGTTAAGCATGGCGAGCGGGCGATAAGAGTCGCATTTGTCGGGAGGCCTATCGGGCTTGAGCATTGGGATCACTAGGGTCTCTCTCATACTGTCTGGAAGGACGCCTCTTTCGTATGCCTCTGAAAAGACTTGGTGTAATAGTGGCATTAGGGAGGGTTCGAATGTTTTATAGAACTCAGGGGGGAGCCCATCACTTCCCGGGGTTTTACATGTGGCTAGGGACCGAATGGCGTCTATTATGTCTTCTGGTGTGATGTCAGAGTTCAAGGTGTCGGATTGTGCTAGTGATAGCTTAGGTAGGCCTATTTCCTCCAGTGTATCCGCTATTTGTTCTGGTGGGATCTTGTCCGCATGGGAGTATAGATCTGCGTAGTAAAGTTTAAAAGTGTCGTTGATACTCTGCTGGGTTCTGTGCTCTGTGTCATGTTCGTCCCTCAATATTGTGGTTATCTGTCTGGGGTGTTCTTGTTTACACAGCCAGGCCAATAACCGGCCTGGTTTGTCTGCTTCTGCGTGTGTTCTGTCGGTCCTGGCACTGAAATCAAATTTGGCTAGTCTGTTCCACGCGCCAGAGCAGGCATCTCTAAGGGTTCTAAGGTCGTCTTCCCTCCCGGGGATTTCTATTGGGGTGGCCTTTAGTTTCTGGATCTCGCCTTCTCTCTGTTCAAGTTCAGCTCTTAGTGTCTTTCTGATGCCTCCCGCTTTCGCAATAACTTCCCCTCGGGTGACTACTTTTAAGGCCTTCCAAACCACGCTGATGTGTTTTACGCTACCTGAGTTTTCTGCTATGTAATTCTCTATGGATTCTTGCAATTCCTCCCTAAAGGCTGGGTCCTTCAGGGCATTAGTAGGCATTCTCCACATGGGGATGGGTGGTCTGGGACTGTTGTGCTGCCAGTCCATCAGGAGTGGGGAGTGGTCAGAGATAGACCTCCCTAAATATTGCATGCCCCCTACTTGTGGCAGGTGCTTATGAAGAGGTAGTCCAGCCTAGTGTGGAGTTTGTGGGGGGATGAGTAGTATGAATATGCTCTCTCTTCTGGATGTAACACTCGCCATGCATCTGTCAGGTCTAGTTCCTTGACCAGGGTGGCTAGGGACATGGTGGCTGTGGAGGGACCTTTCACTGGAGGCCAGGACCTGTCCAGCACAGAATCATGGACACAATTGAAATCTCCACCCCACAGGAAAAAGCCCTCTCTAAATTGCACCATCTTGGCACTTAGTGTTTTCAAGTGGGCAGGGATGTTATTGTTGGGGAAATATGAGTTCACCATGCAGATCTCCCTTTGCTCGAGAGTGCCCCATATTATTAGGTATCTGCCCTCTGGGTCTTTTTCCATATTAGTCAAGTGGAATGGCACTTGGGGGTTGATCCAGGTGTAAACCCCTCTGGCGTATTTGGAGTAGGGTGCTCCGAAACCTTGTCCTCCCCAGTGTTCCTTCAGTTTTGCATTGGTTTCTGTGGTACAGTGTGTTTCCTGTAGTAGGGCAATGTCCACTTTTTTCCTGCGTAAGTAGGATTTTATCCTATTTCTATGAAGATAAGTGCCCAGGCCCCTCACATTCCAAGTTAATATCTTAATATGCTACGCCATCTTGGTACCGCTGGAGTGTTCAGGAGACGCTCGCTTTCCCCCGAAGTGCTTGTAGCCTCGTCTAGGGCCCCAGGGTCCTCGCCAGCTCGTGGATTCCAGCCCTCTTCGACCACCATTCCAACCCGCCAGATCACTGGTTGCATTTTACTGTATGGAGACTTACTAACTGTTTTAACTGTCATTCCGTGGAATGAATTAACTAGGAAAAACAACAAAGAACTGCCCCCGGCAGTCGTTTCGAACTGAGAACGCTCAGGGGCTCCTGGGCCATCCAGTCCTGTCCAGGTCTTTCGGCTCAGGTAGTGTGTAGGTTTTTTGCCTACACTCTTCCGGTGTGGGGGGGGGTCATCAGCGGTCTTGTGATTGGGCTTCCAGTTTCCTGCCCAGTTGTGATATTTCCTTGATGCGGCAGTAGATTTGATCTCGATATTTAGGTGCATGTGGGGCCTTTGTGTGGTTTCATCCTTTGTTGTGTTTCATCAATTCCTCAGTGTCTTCTGCAAGGTTATTGTGTTCAAGCCATAGATTTGCTGCGGCCGGGGTCTCTAGGAAAATGGCCTTTCCCTTGTATAGTATTTTAAGTCTTGCCGGGTATAGCAGCATATATTTAAGGTTCAATTTTCGTAGTCTGGCCTTTATGGGAATGTAGGAGTTCCTTGGCCGTTGTACCGCAGGGGTATAGTCAGGATATAGGACTATTGATGCGTTGCTTCTTTTGATCTCTCCTCCCTCCCTCGAGAACCTCAGTATAGTCTCTCGGTCTCTGAAGTTCAATATTTTCGCAATCATTGGTCTTGGGTAAGACCCGGGAGGTGGTCGCTGCTGAAGAGACCTGTGGGCCCGCTCTACAGAGAACCCCTGGGTGAGATTGCCCGCTCCAATTTCCTGTATCAGCAGTATTTCTATGAACTCTGTGGGGTTTGAGCCCTCCATGTCTTCCGGAACTCCCAGAATCCGGACGTTATTTCATCGGGCCCGGCCTTCCACATCTTCGGAGCGTGCTTCCAACCGAGCCACTGTTGTTTCCAGCTCTTTAACTTTTGCTATTAGCTCCTGTGTGGTCTCTGTGGTTTCCTGTAGAGTGGCTTCTGTGGCAGTGACTCTCTCGGCCAGGTTACGTGCGTCTTGCCTTATTAGTTGTAGTTCCGATTTTATTTCTCCTCTCATGTCTTCAACAGTTGTTTTCAGTGCTGCAATCGCCTGAAGGATCTGAGAGTCACGGGGGGTCCTCTGGCGGGGTCGGCGGCTCGGTCATGGTGTCCCCTTCTTGTAGCGTATGTGTCTTCGGTCGAGCTGTAGTGAACGAGTCCATCGTTACGGTTCTGGACCTGCTTTTGGGGGGAGACATTGTACCATACGGGGTGTCTGGGTTCTCGCGTGGTATGATATTAGCTCTGGCAGTTCCGGTCTGTGGGCTTAGTTTTATGTGGGGAGCCCACCTCTGGGGGACTCTGCAAGTGTGAGGTTGAGTCGTGCGCTGATCTGACTCATGCGGTAGTTAAGCGGAGGCTGGTGTGAGGCACTACCCTTAGCACAATACCTAGTTCGCTGTCCACAGCCTGCGCAGGGAGGATAGTTGCCCCCATATAACTGGTGACAGTGTGGGGTAGTGAGAACTTAGATGGGGCAGCCACTTACTTCATTTTGGGTTGGATGGGTCCACAGGTGTCATCAGGATTTGTTTGCTCGTGCCTTGTGGTGGCCGTTCGGAACGCCGCGTGGGTTCCTGTCTGCTCCCTCGTTTGGATCTACCCGTGCTTGTTTCTTGGCTTGTCTCTCATGTTGGGTGGCTTCCTCCGCAAGCGGGCTAGGATGGGGCCCGCAAAGCTCCAGCCGGGGTCCACGGTCACACTGAGGTGAGTTGCTTCAGGGGGCACACTCCCCATCAGAGCCGGCGGGTCCGGCTGCTTTCCGCCACCCACAGGCTGCCGCAGGGATCTTTCCCCTTTTACCCACCGCAGGGTGGAGTAGTGGGAGCCTGCTGGGGGTATTGTCCGCTTCCGTTGCTGGGTCAAGCTGTCCGTGGGGGCCTGCAATCTCCGTTAGCCTCCGCGATCCGCTCCGTCACAGGCCGCTCAGTGCGACCATCATCTTAGGTGTCGTAAGGGGGAATCTCAGGGCGCTTCGTTTCAGGCGCCGGGCGAGTCGATTCCCCCGTGGCTTCGTTTGATTTCTGCTCCACCCGGCCCGCGGCTCCCCAGCCGGGACTCCCGGTCTCGTAATGGCAGGTCACCCTCGGGAGCGCTCCCGACGAACGGCCCGGCTTCCTTGTCCGGGGCCCCCCGGGACTCGCCATCCGCTGCCCCCCCCGGTCCGCTTCAAGCATTTCTGTTCCTCCTGAGCTGTGGGAGCCCGATGGTGGTGTTTCCGGTCAAAGGGAGGCAGGTTGTTATGGCGTTCAGCGGAGGCCTGCGAGTCTCGTTTCTGTCCCGCCTCGCCTAGTGGGTCTCTCCGTTGCGGGCCGCCATCTTGGATGTCGCAGGGACGAAATCTCAGGGTGTTTCGTTATCAGCTTTGCCTACACCGATTTTCTCTGGTATTTCGGTCAGGTACGCTTGAAAGGTTCTATTGTGGCTCGGTCAAATTTCAGCCCTGGAGCTTCAATATTTTCGCTTTTATTACTTGTGCTGCAGGATCATGGGCAGGAGCTCCTTGGAAAGCCGCCTTCACTACATGCGGCTGGCCACGCCCCCCCACAGTCCTTTAAATTTATATGTAATAAAATAAGATGAAAATAAACCAAAAACCAAGTTTCTCTGACTATGTGGGACATGTTCTCACCTTCGTCAGTAGCATTGCCGGTTTCCCTAAAGTACTCTAAACCCTTTCTTCTGCTCAGGGGCAAAACGCTCGCTTTGGAAGCAAGATGAAGCGAGCAACACGGGTTCGATCCCCGGATCCGTGCTTAGAAACTGCTGGGTATTAAGCGCGTTATAAATAATTTATTACAAATAATCTATTACAAAAGGCTGAACAGTATGTCACTTCCACACACAATCCGTTGGACCAGGTGTTGGTACTTCTGTAGTATCTCCATCAAGGTCAGTATAGTCACCTTTCCTAAACTATGCAATACCTTCCTCCTCAGGTCTCAGAGTTCCATCCCTGCTGCCCTGGCACTCTGATGTCCACCCTGTTAGGCACTCAATCTTCCTCCCACCTCCTCAGCCTGTTGCGTACCAATTCGGCCTCCTTGTACTTCCCCGCCCTTTGTAGCAAAGGAGCCATGCTCTTTCCCTTTATTTGTACTGCCACTGACTTCTTCCTCTTGGTCTGTTACTCTTACCATCCCCCCTGTTCCTGCTAGTAGCACCTCGTCCTTTCTCTTCCTGCACTCAACTCCAGCACCTTAAAATCCTTTCGACCAGTGCTGTCCTAATGCTTGCCCCAAACCTCTCCAACAAACTGCAGTTCCTGACTGTAACTTGATGTGTGGCTCTTCTAGTGTGAGTCTGCATCTATGATTTATAATTTGGTGAGAACCGTGATTGGCTGGTCTCTTTGTGCACCTACAGCAGTTTAGGTGTAATGGAGCTAGGCCAATTCTACGATAGTTAATATCTCTCTGCTGCCCCCCCCTGAAGTCTTCACGTGCTGTGCTGAGTTCTGTGATGTTCCCTGGATTAGAATGCACTGGGTAAGTTTGTGAAATATTTCATTTAGCACGTGCGGGAAATGGAACACTGTACACCAAAGTGAGAATCTCTTGCCGGGAACAGTGCCTTTGAAACTTTGTCTTGAGTTGAACTCTTTCTTTGAGAACTCGCAGACTGTTAATTTCCCATCCATGGAATCACAGAGTTAACTGCGGGTCTCGTAAACTTGCTGGGAAAAGTTGTTTGTGTCTGTTGAATTGACAACCTTAACCAAATACTCAGTTACTTCGTTGAGTGCAGGGACCATGTCCCCTAAAGTGATAACTTCCTGTAACTGTACTTGGGATTTGCATCTACCTAGCACAGCTTGAGGCTCTCTGAGTAGGGGAGTTGGTGTACCAATTTTACCATGCAGACTTTTAAAAGCAGTTTGGCTTTCCTGACTGGTCTATAAATGGTATAACTGGAGATAAATGGTATGGGGAATGTGCGGTGTCTGTAGCTTCATGACTGACACTGGTGCGTCAGTGTGATTGTGTCCTGCCATGTTATGGGGACCAAGTTGGGGTGACTCTGGATCATCCCCATATCTACAACCCCTGGGTCCAGCATCAACTGGGTTGGGGTGGCACCTACTTCTAGCTATGTTGCCACAATGCCAGTTGCCAGAGCCAGGTAGGGGACTTCATAACAATTGTTATTCATACGGCCTCCTCCTGTTTTGCAGTTCCAGTTATCTGGTCAGAGAATCCAATTGATCATCTTTGTTGTGAAGCTAGAAGTTCCAGATACTGTGCCTTTACCCTGGCTCAGGAGTATTCCCCCTCTCCATAGTGGGTGCACCAGAAGAGGTGCTCCGTAGGGGTTCACTCCTTACTTCGAGTGGTCTGCAATGTGTCCAGGTTCTTACCAATCCTCACATATTGCAAATAACTATTTTACAATACTGGGCAGTGAAAGGAAGGGCATCAGCGGAGGTAGGTGTCGTGAAGTGAAGCAGTAGCCGTGCAGGATGCGGACAGCAGACCTGTCTAGTACCGAGGACGACGGCCACACGTGCGTTGCATGTGGTGGGCAGGGTGGGATGGGCCCATCCACTTCCTAGCAATGCGCTTGACCAGCACTGATGAGAGCTCAGGCTACTTCTGGGGTCACCTGCTCCCCACATTCTTCTCGGGAGTTCTGAAACCAACAGGGCGCACAGGCCCCACTGTTTGATACTGGCATCCACTTTGATGAGAGCTGAATGGGCATTCACTAGACAGGTTTTCCAATATAGAGTAGGAGGAGAGCTATGGCAGGTCGGTATGGCTCCAACGGTTAGCCATGTGCATGGGGCTGGCTGCTTGTATGGGGTACAAAGAGGGGCTGCATTCTGAGGAGGTTGATCAGCATAATGAATTTTCGGGGACGCCTCTCCACACTAAGGCCAGCCCCACGGTGTAGACTCTTGCAGCAAACGATGTCCAACAGTCTGCAGTTGTCAATTGTTTGTTCATGCATAGATGCAGCCGTGTTACAGGCTATGTTATTCTTCTGTTCATGTAATGTGGATACCTGTTCAATGGGTACTTTCTATGAGCAAGTAAGTAGTAGCTTACATGTGGTGAGGACAGCAGACAGGGCTGCTAGATGCACGGTCAGGTCAGTTATGGGGGAGTGCTTGATATGATATGATAGTTCATTTATATAGCGCCTATACACAATGTGTTTCAAAGCGCTTCAAGACAAGGGAGGGAACAAGGGAAAAAACAATGACATTCTTACAGGCCATGAACAGTAAGGATGTGAAATTAACTATCGTACTCGGCCTGACGACATTACAGATAGTGCAAGAGCTAAAACATAGATAAGGAAGGGAGGGGGAGAGTGGGAAGGAAATGGAAACAGACAGGCGAGGCATAGCCCCATTTATCCAGGTGGTCCCTGCAGATTCTCTCTGAATCGCCCTGTACCTGATTTAGAGTATGGTTTCATTATGGTATGGTTTAATTTCCAATTTTGGCACTAAATCTGGCAGTGCAGCAGTAACTGCCCTTCACCATATTTTGAACTGCAGCATGAATAGTACAGAAAAGAACCATGATGGCGATTATGGTGAGGTGGCCAGGATGAACACAAAGAAGGTATTGACTAATTTTATGGGTTTGTATGTTTTTTTTGGGAGTGGGTATTGAACGTGTGCGGGGAAACATAATTCAGCAATAAAAACCCCAAGTGGGGGGGGAGCATTACCAGTCAGGAAATGTCCTGGGGCATTTCTCAGGCTTTAGCAATTGCCACGTGACATTACCTGATCGGTAATGCCCCTCCCATCCCTTATGTGCTTGCTGTTTAAGGGAATGTTCAGTGCAGTGCACTGAAAGGTCAAGTTTCAACTTCTTCCTACACTTTGTAGACATTGTACCATACGGGGTGTCTGGGTTCTCGCGTGGTATGATATTAGCTCTGGCAGTTCCGGTCTGTGGGCTTAGTTTTATGTGGGGAGCCCACCTCTGGGGGACTCTGCAAGTGTGAGGTTGAGTCGTGCGCTGATCTGACTCATGCGGTAGTTAAGCGGAGGCTGGTGTGAGGCACTACCCTTAGCACAATACCTAGTTCGCTGTCCACAGCCTGCGCAGGGAGGATAGTTGCCCCCATATAACTGGTGACAGTGTGGGGTAGTGAGAACTTAGATGGGGCAGCCACTTACTTCATTTTGGGTTGGATGGGTCCACAGGTGTCATCAGGATTTGTTTGCTCGTGCCTTGTGGTGGCCGTTCGGAACGCCGCGTGGGTTCCTGTCTGCTCCCTCGTTTGGATCTACCCGTGCTTGTTTCTTGGCTTGTCTCTCATGTTGGGTGGCTTCCTCCGCAAGCGGGCTAGGATGGGGCCCGCAAAGCTCCAGCCGGGGTCCACGGTCACACTGAGGTGAGTTGCTTCAGGGGGCACACTCCCCATCAGAGCCGGCGGGTCCGGCTGCTTTCCGCCACCCACAGGCTGCCGCAGGGATCTTTCCCCTTTTACCCACCGCAGGGTGGAGTAGTGGGAGCCTGCTGGGGGTATTGTCCGCTTCCGTTGCTGGGTCAAGCTGTCCGTGGGGGCCTGCAATCTCCGTTAGCCTCCGCGATCCGCTCCGTCACAGGCCGCTCAGTGCGACCATCATCTTAGGTGTCGTAAGGGGGAATCTCAGGGCGCTTCGTTTCAGGCGCCGGGCGAGTCGATTCCCCCGTGGCTTCGTTTGATTTCTGCTCCACCCGGCCCGCGGCTCCCCAGCCGGGACTCCCGGTCTCGTAATGGCAGGTCACCCTCGGGAGCGCTCCCGACGAACGGCCCGGCTTCCTTGTCCGGGGCCCCCCGGGACTCGCCATCCGCTGCCCCCCCCGGTCCGCTTCAAGCATTTCTGTTCCTCCTGAGCTGTGGGAGCCCGATGGTGGTGTTTCCGGTCAAAGGGAGGCAGGTTGTTATGGCGTTCAGCGGAGGCCTGCGAGTCTCGTTTCTGTCCCGCCTCGCCTAGTGGGTCTCTCCGTTGCGGGCCGCCATCTTGGATGTCGCAGGGACGAAATCTCAGGGTGTTTCGTTATCAGCTTTGCCTACACCGATTTTCTCTGGTATTTCGGTCAGGTACGCTTGAAAGGTTCTATTGTGGCTCGGTCAAATTTCAGCCCTGGAGCTTCAATATTTTCGCTTTTATTACTTGTGCTGCAGGATCATGGGCAGGAGCTCCTTGGAAAGCCGCCTTCACTACATGCGGCTGGCCACGCCCCCCCACAGTCCTTTAAATTTATATGTAATAAAATAAGATGAAAATAAACCAAAAACCAAGTTTCTCTGACTATGTGGGACATGTTCTCACCTTCGTCAGTAGCATTGCCGGTTTCCCTAAAGTACTCTAAACCCTTTCTTCTGCTCAGGGGCAAAACGCTCGCTTTGGAAGCAAGATGAAGCGAGCAACACGGGTTCGATCCCCGGATCCGTGCTTAGAAACTGCTGGGTATTAAGCGCGTTATAAATAATCTATTACAAATAATCTATTACAAAAGGCTGAACAGTATGTCACTTCCACACACAATCCGTTGGACCAGGTGTTGGTACTTCTGTAGTATCTCCATCAAGGTCAGTATAGTCACCTTTCCTAAACTATGCAATACCTTCCTCCTCAGGTCTCAGAGTTGCATCCCTGCTGCCCTGGCACTCTGATGTCCACCCTGTTAGGCACTCAATCTTCCTCCCACCTCCTCAGCCTGTTGCGTACCAATTCGGCCTCCTTGTACTTCCCCGCCCTTTGTAGCAAAGGAGCCATGCTCTTTCCCTTTATTTGTACTGCCACTGACTTCTTCCTCTTGGTCTGTTACTCTTACCATCCCCCCTGTTCCTGCTAGTAGCACCTCGTCCTTTCTCTTCCTGCACTCAACTCCAGCACCTTAAAATCCTTTCGACCAGTGCTGTCCTAATGCTTGCCCCAAACCTCTCCAACAAACTGCAGTTCCTGACTGTAACTTGATGTGTGGCTCTTCTAGTGTGAGTCTGCATCTATGATTTATAATTTGGTGAGAACCGTGATTGGCTGGTCTCTTTGTGCACCTACAGCAGTTTAGGTGTAATGGAGCTAGGCCAATTCTACGATAGTTAATATCTCTCTGCTGCCCCCCCCTGAAGTCTTCACGTGCTGTGCTGAGTTCTGTGATGTTCCCTGGATTAGAATGCACTGGGTAAGTTTGTGAAATATTTCATTTAGCACGTGCGGGAAATGGAACACTGTACACCAAAGTGAGAATCTCTTGCCGGGAACAGTGCCTTTGAAACTTTGTCTTGAGTTGAACTCTTTCTTTGAGAACTCGCAGACTGTTAATTTCCCATCCATGGAATCACAGAGTTAACTGCGGGTCTCGTAAACTTGCTGGGAAAAGTTGTTTGTGTCTGTTGAATTGACAACCTTAACCAAATACTCAGTTACTTCGTTGAGTGCAGGGACCATGTCCCCTAAAGTGATAACTTCCTGTAACTGTACTTGGGATTTGCATCTACCTAGCACAGCTTGAGGCTCTCTGAGTAGGGGAGTTGGTGTACCAATTTTACCATGCAGACTTTTAAAAGCAGTTTGGCTTTCCTGACTGGTCTATAAATGGTATAACTGGAGATAAATGGTATGGGGAATGTGCGGTGTCTGTAGCTTCATGACTGACACTGGTGCGTCAGTGTGATTGTGTCCTGCCATGTTATGGGGACCAAGTTGGGGTGACTCTGGATCATCCCCATATCTACAACCCCTGGGTCCAGCATCAACTGGGTTGGGGTGGCACCTACTTCTAGCTATGTTGCCACAATGCCAGTTGCCAGAGCCAGGTAGGGGACTTCATAACAATTGTTATTCATACGGCCTCCTCCTGTTTTGCAGTTCCAGTTATCTGGTCAGAGAATCCAATTGATCATCTTTGTTGTGAAGCTAGAAGTTCCAGATACTGTGCCTTTACCCTGGCTCAGGAGTATTCCCCCTCTCCATAGTGGGTGCACCAGAAGAGGTGCTCCGTAGGGGTTCACTCCTTACTTCGAGTGGTCTGCAATGTGTCCAGGTTCTTACCAATCCTCACATATTGCAAATAACTATTTTACAATACTGGGCAGTGAAAGGAAGGGCATCAGCGGAGGTAGGTGTCGTGAAGTGAAGCAGTAGCCGTGCAGGATGCGGACAGCAGACCTGTCTAGTACCGAGGACGACGGCCACACGTGCGTTGCATGTGGTGGGCAGGGTGGGATGGGCCCATCCACTTCCTAGCAATGCGCTTGACCAGCACTGATGAGAGCTCAGGCTACTTCTGGGGTCACCTGCTCCCCACATTCTTCTCGGGAGTTCTGAAACCAACAGGGCGCACAGGCCCCACTGTTTGATACTGGCATCCACTTTGATGAGAGCTGAATGGGCATTCACTAGACAGGTTTTCCAATATAGAGTAGGAGGAGAGCTATGGCAGGTCGGTATGGCTCCAACGGTTAGCCATGTGCATGGGGCTGGCTGCTTGTATGGGGTACAAAGAGGGGCTGCATTCTGAGGAGGTTGATCAGCATAATGAATTTTCGGGGACGCCTCTCCACACTAAGGCCAGCCCCACGGTGTAGACTCTTGCAGCAAACGATGTCCAACAGTCTGCAGTTGTCAATTGTTTGTTCATGCATAGATGCAGCCGTGTTACAGGCTATGTTATTCTTCTGTTCATGTAATGTGGATACCTGTTCAATGGGTACTTTCTATGAGCAAGTAAGTAGTAGCTTACATGTGGTGAGGACAGCAGACAGGGCTGCTAGATGCACGGTCAGGTCAGTTATGGGGGAGTGCTTGATATGATATGATAGTTCATTTATATAGCGCCTATACACAATGTGTTTCAAAGCGCTTCAAGACAAGGGAGGGAACAAGGGAAAAAACAATGACATTCTTACAGGCCATGAACAGTAAGGATGTGAAATTAACTATCGTACTCGGCCTGACGACATTACAGATAGTGCAAGAGCTAAAACATAGATAAGGAAGGGAGGGGGAGAGTGGGAAGGAAATGGAAACAGACAGGCGAGGCATAGCCCCATTTATCCAGGTGGTCCCTGCAGATTCTCTCTGAATCGCCCTGTACCTGATTTAGAGTATGGTTTCATTATGGTATGGTTTAATTTCCTATTTTGGCACTAAATCTGGCAGTGCAGCAGTAACTGCCCTTCACCATATTTTGAACTGCAGCATGAATAGTACAGAAAAGAACCATGATGGCGATTATGGTGAGGTGGCCAGGATGAACACAAAGAAGGTATTGACTAATTTTATGGGTTTGTATGTTTTTTTTGGGAGTGGGTATTGAACGTGTGCGGGGAAACATAATTCAGCAATAAAAACCCCAAGTGGGGGGGGAGCATTACCAGTCAGGAAATGTCCTGGGGCATTTCTCAGGCTTTAGCAATTGCCACGTGACATTACCTGATCGGTAATGCCCCTCCCATCCCTTATGTGCTTGCTGTTTAAGGGAATGTTCAGTGCAGTGCACTGAAAGGTCAAGTTTCAACTTCTTCCTACACTTTTATTTTAAAACAAAAACATTTCGGAACGGTTTCTTTTTAAAATAAAAGTATAGAAACCTTAAAGTAGATAGCACCACTCTCGCCCACTTCAACCACTGGGTTTATTGCTGTTAGCATCCCAGCATGTCATTTGGTAGGTATGGCTCGGGATGTGCAGCTGAGTTTCCCAGAGATGACAGGACTGTTGTGTGTTCCCCTGCGCCATCGCGGGTGACCGTGAGCCCCACCCCGTCACAGACTACACAGACACGTCCTTTCAGTTCGGGCTCGCCGGTCGCTCTGCGTGGCCAGGAAAGCCCCCTTTATTTATACTGCACGCGGCGGAGTGCAACGTCACTCTGCCGCAAGCGTGCAGCCCTTAAAGGGGCAGCATTACACTCCTCCTTTTTCATAACAAACCGAACACATGAACAAATGATAACTACCTACCACACATATAAATATAACTTCACTGCAAGCATAACCCCGGACACCCCTTTAATAGCAACCATACTGGTTCCCTGGATGTTCTTAATGCAAAATTACAGTCACTATTCAAGCACATAGTCAGTGAGACGGGCAGGTTTCCCTCGCTCAGTCCTCTGGGGGTACCTCCTGCCAGCCTCCCGGATTGGAGTCCCTTCACCCACCAACTCACGGACTGGAGATCCAGGTGCCTCACTGAACCACTGCCCTCGTCCGGTACCTCCAGCATTTGTCCACTGGTGCAGTTTCAGTCCTTGTTTTGCCTAGACGCTTAAAGAAACTGGCATTTCGGGTCACGGTCACAGTTCCATCAGACACGGCCACCATTGACCCCTTCACTGCCACCACATCCAGAGGCTCCGGCTCGTAGGTCAGGGACAGCTTTCCTTGAGGATGCCGGTTTCTAACCAGCACTTCATCCCCTGGAGTCAGCCTCTGAGGTCTCAATCCTCTCCTGATGTTCTCCTGCTCCGTCCTCTCTTTGCTTCCGCTCAACTTGATCATTGTCAATCAGGGCGGGCTCCCGCTTCCTTGTCTCTGGCAGCAGATCTCTGGGACACCTCTGAAACATGGCTTCTTCCTGGGGCCACCCCCTTAGATGTGTGCATGGTCGTTCTGTACCCACGCAGGAACCTATACAGGGCCCTCTGTAAACACTGGCCCTGCCCATGGGCAATGCGAAACACCTTGTTTAGAGTTTGCATCATCCTCTCCGCCTCACCATTCGCCCTTGGCCACAATGGAGTCACTTTGCAGTGGTGCACGCCATACTCCTCCAGCAATCCGGCGAAGCTTTCGTCCTGAAAGGGTGGGCTGTTGTCAGAGCACAGCACCGTGGGCAGTCCATGAGTGGCAAACATTTTCTCAATCGTCACCACCACCTTGTTGAATGCCACCGATTCGATGAATTCCATCTCCGGATAGCGGGACCACTTGTCCACCACCACCAGGAAATGCGTGCCTCTTGAAGTGGAGCCAAAGTCTGCTTGGACCACCTCCCATGGCTTCATTCCTCGCAGCATGGTCTCGATCTCAGGCTCTTATTGCACCGGTGATGCCGCCTGGCACCAGACACAGGACGCCACAAACTCCTCTACTTGTTGCTCGAGGTCCGGGAACCAGACTTTCTGGCATAGGCGTGCTTTGGTCTTGGCCGCGCCTTGATGTCCCTGATGGCCGAGCTCAACCATCAGTTGCATTCTGCTCTACGGGATTACGATACAGTCTCCACTCAGCAGTAGGTCAGTTTCTGCGAAGGTCAACTCACCCTGTACCCTCCACAGTTGTTCCAGGGCTGACTTGATTCTTACCGCCAGTGAGTCGATCACCATCCTCCATGAGTCCTGTTTGATGGTCGCTTTGAGGATCAGGAAACACTTGTCCATTGCTGATGTCACCTTTTCCAGTTCTTTCACCGGTACAGAATTGGGCGTGGCCGCCTCCACTACGAGCCGGACGTGCTCATCAGCTTCCTCAGCACACCTGGACTGTGCCCTGCCAGTGTCCTCCGGGTTTTGCCTGGAGAGATAATCTGCAGCATTGTTGCTGCCTGGCCTGTGCACAAGTGACACCCCATATTCCAACAGAGCCAGTATCCAGCGTTCTATCCTCACCGGTGGTTTGGAGGACGAACCCGCCAATATGGGCAACAGTGGTTTGTGATCTGTTACAACCGTCACCGGCCTTCCCAGCATGTATAGTCTGAAGTGGCGGCAGCCGCACATCACAGTCAGTGCCTCCCGCTTAATTTGGGAGTAATGCTGTTCTGGCTCCGACAGCACCTTACTAGCGTATGCGACGGGGCGGTCTCCTGATTCGTATCTACTTGGGTCAACACCGCTCCAAGACCAAACATGCTGGTGTCCACTACTATCTCCGACTGAAGGGCCGGATCGAAAAACGCCATATTGTCCTCTGCCGTGAGAGCTCCCTTGATGTCATAAAACACTGCCTGTTCTAGCGGTCCCCACTACCAGGTCACATCTTTCTTAGTGAGGGCCTGCAGGGGCTCAGATCGGGAGGCCAGGTTCTTAAAGGATAGTTCCGGGACTTTTTTTTATTGTCCCTACGGTTCGGCCATGTGTTTTTAAGCATAACTCGGTAGATCGTAGAAAACTTTCCTATGGACCTTACCCGACTTTTCGTCCATTAACGCACTCGAAATCAGCCGCCATTTTCTGATAATCCTATCATTTCCCCCCATCGCCCTGGCTCACCTGCTTTTGCGGCACTAAATCAAATCCCCCGCCCCTGAGCCTGACATCAGCAGACGCGTACCGCCCATTTCCCAACGCCAAAGCACGTTTCGTGTCAACAATCGCTGCGCCTCAGCTAATGAAGTGTCGCCATGGAAATGGCAGGACGCCTCTTTCCTCAATAAGTATAAACACACCGTTTCACAACACACAGCAGCAGATTTTCGATTCCATTACCCTCTCTGTGTTACTTTGAGTATTCTGTGACTCGTTTCTGTGCTCTGGTCAGCTACCTTCGCCGCTTCTAGGCCTTGTGAACACCTGTACAATCTCTGTAAATTATTTTACTTTCTTTACCACACAATGGCTACAATAATGCCGTATATGTACGAGCCCGAGTACACCGAGCAAGAACTACTGGAAAGGCAAGCACGCGAAAACGATGGGGATTCGGACGGCAGTTGGGAGGACCAGTCAACGGATGAAGAGCCTGGACCATGTCGCATGGACGGCGTCTCCACCTGGTGCACGTGCAATCGGTGCGAGCTAATGCCAACTGAGGAGGAGAACTGCTGCTGCCGTGAAAATTCCGGGTGCTTGGCCTATATTTCGGAAGGCGAGCCAAGTCCGCAATGCATCACCGAGCTGCCAGAGTTCAGGGAAGCCTGCCTCTCACGGACCGTGTTGAGGATGATGATGGTGCTTATGCACGAACTTCGCGGCACTGTTCGTCTGCGTAATCCGAGTAACGAGTAAGTATACTCTGGTTGTGATGTCAGTGATGCCACTACTATGTCATGGTCGTCTCCCACATATAAAATTACATCTACATATCATTCGAACGCATGTAAATTGGTTCCATATTGTGCATTTTCTAGATAGAATTTTTTTTCAAAGCAGAATGACATTTTTTACCTGAATCAACAGTGATAAGAAAGTTTTGTCATTTTAATACAGTTTGCATCTTTCATTTTCACAGGTGGTACAGGCTGGTGGCCTATCGTTGCTTCACTTGGTGGCTTCACGGGAGGCTCGGACACCGCATTCGGAGAGTAATACCTGCCTGTGCGGTACTTGCCATTAGACAACATTTCCCCAGCGACAGTGGACAATACAGCGGATTTTCCCTGGATGTGCTGCAACCGGAACTTTACAATGTGTAATGTTTATTATTTATGTTCAATTGAAATAAAGATCTAAAATAAAACCCAACATATATTTTAACAATGGTTGTTTTGATTTTTTAAATGAATCTAGTGTGTCTCCATTGAATAGTCTTCCTGTGCCTTGTCTTGTCACACCACATGTCTCCGGCTAGCATCCTCCCTCACGCTGGCCGCCCACCTTCAATCCACATAACGGTTGAACCCATATGCAGCAGACATACATATGTTATTTTGCGGGTTGGCATCAAGCCTCCCGGCCTTGCCTCCTCCCTCAAAAATACTTACCACACCACTTTGTTCAAGCGTTGGCAATAAAAGGCTGTTGGATTTTATTGATACAAAACAAAAAAATAATCAATATGGTTGATCGTAATAAATCATCCTTTTGGGCACCGGGTACAGAGATGACCCCCTCTGGCCCGTGCCGTCTTGCCACCACAGGCCAGCCTGCAGCTGACTTACTGCCTAGGCATCCAGGGTCTCCAGGGTGAACTGCACCCATATATTCTCCTGGGAGGCTGAGGTATTTATAAATTCACCCCCCTGTCTTCCATGTACTAGATCCTTCAGCCTGCCTCTTACATGCAGTGAGATGACCTGTCCTTGGTGAGGCCCTGCGGCAAACGAGTCTTGTCTGCGTGACCAACGCCCCAATCCACCCCCCGCCCTATCAAAGGCAGTTCGCACCGGGGTACTTGCGCTGCCAAGTGGAGCTGTCAGGGAGCGATAAAGGCCAAGAGGTGCCAAAGACCATGTACACTTCAAAGTGGTCTATAGAGCATGGGTTGTTGTTCCCATGTCTACCTCCAGACCCCGTGTCTCCTGCCAAGCATCCCCCCTCACGCTGGACGGCCCCCTGCAAACCGCATAATTCCACGACATATACACGTCATTCATTCACAAACACACCACTGTTTCGAATTCTTTATAAACCACTTCATATTTCTAATGAGAACTTCTTTGCGCTTTGCTAGTCAACCCGTGAAGGTGCTGGTTATCTGCTCTTCATCTCTGCGAACTTCCGTGACCACTTCGAGGAAACTCGTCAGTTTGCAACCTTGAACTGCTCCCTGTTCTACGACAAGAAACTGCTCTGATCCCTGCATCTAACTGTTTGTTCGACAAGGTAAGGCCATGTACCATAATCATTTTGCGTCCAATTTCTTTTCGTTCAAGACAGTATATGCAAGGAACTAGTCACATGTTCTGAGTTTAGTCAAATTATTTTTCTATTTTTTTAAAGTTATTCAAATACTTATCCGCATGTGAATAACGTGTATAGTTACAAGAACCAAACCTTGCATTGAACCTTTTATGTGTCATTTAATTTTTTAACACATTGGTATTCATAGAGAATTGTTGATCTTTACTTTTCAGAACTTTCCACAATGCCTGCCTGTTCCATTGGCGGTTGCCCTTCGAAGACCCATAATAAATCTGAAGGTACTATAATGCATGTTTTCCGTAAGACAATAGATCAGATACAAGAATGGGTCCGATATTGCGGATATCCACTGTCTGAGCTTGAAAGTAGAGTCCTAGAAGTCTTTGCGGACAAGAGGGGTGATCGATACCGCATCTGCAGCAGGCACTTTACCTCTGACATGTACTCCACATCATTGCTAATAAAGAACACACCGCGAGCGAGGCGAAAATTGCTCTCAACCGCTATTCCCACTCTATTCGTCCACATCCCTCCACTGGTGAGTCAAGTTTACGTATTTATCTCTCGGCCTTGCGGTAGTGTGTAGCATTAGCTAACAATAATTTCCCCTTTTATGTATCCACTCAATATGAAGGCGGAAGATTCTCCATCCGTGTCGTTATTGCAGTCATCAGCCACTTCAAGCGCCTATCGGGTAATCTTACTTGGCTATTCTGCCACTGACTGTACTCGTCCTCTAGTCTTTGTTTTCAGTTATAATTATTGTTATCCAAAATAATGCAAGTACTGTCTTTCAGGGAGAAGCTGAGGAGTCCAACGTATTGACGACTACGTTGATGTCACTCAGATGCTCGAGGTACGTTTCCGGACAGTTCCATCGATGGAGATCATCAGATCTTGCATTCTTGTAGCGTGATTGTTACACACAATGTTTCTTTTGTTTTTAGTCATTGATATGTCCTTCTGTCGTCGCCCTCCTATGTCTCTTCTTTTTTCAATATTGTGTTCATTACTAACGAAAGTCCTATGTTTCAGGGAGTCGATGGAGCATTAGTCAAAGAAGAAGCGGGAGCATGCAGTTACGGGTCGGCGCAACAGCTTGCAGAAGTGTGCACCGCAGTTACATCGTCCCTTGATGTTCTTATGCATTTCGAGGTATGGATACTGACTGTTCGATCAAGCGAAATCATATGACGTGATTACATCCGCTATACTTCCTTCTTATTAACGCAAGTACTATGTTTCAGGGAGATGACGGAGCTTCTTCTACAAGAACATCACCCCTAGTAGTTGATGCAGATCTCTGGGTGGTGACACTTCCAACGATCGAGCAAATCGAATCATATTTACATATCCATTATTTATTTTAGACAACTGATCATTTGTGCAGGTCTATTTAGATGAGCCGTTGACGCCTGCACAAAGTTTATGTTCTTTTTAACAAAATAGAAAACCATACTAATGCAATTACTGTGTTTCAGGGAGTTACTGAAGCATCATCTTCAATAATATCATCAATGGAAGTCTATGAGGAGCCCGAGGTATGGATCTTGACATTTCCATCTAACTAGATAAACAATGCGTGAATAATTGTCGTTTGAATGTTCTACACAAAGCGTTCATTCGTGTTTTGCTATTGAGATGTACGTGGGTATTGGTCCCCAAGTACATTTTGTGTTTTCGATATTATTATACATACTAATGAAAGTTCTATGTTTCAGGGAGTCGATGGAGCGTCAGTGCGTGATGGATGTGCTTATCATGAAAATATAGTCGTTGCAGCGCAAGAGGAAGTGGAGACATGCACACACGAGTCGGAGCAACAGCGTCCTGATGTTGAAGTTCGAGGCAAGAAAGTTTCAAAGAAAAGAAAGCAAAAGAAGGTTAGTGTCCTGGTCACTATATTATGTTGTTTTTCACTGTTAATAGTTCAATACTGTAAGTTGTGTTTAAACTGAACATCCCTTTTCCAATCTGTCCTCTAGTTGCGAGTGGGTGTACGAACTAGATCTACTCCGACAGTGAAGCGAACGAGAGATGTTGCTTGTCAAACCTTTTGGCAGGGACTAGAGACTGGAGATGCATCGTGCCAATGGGAAGAATATGAAGTGATTGACAACGGAGCTATACCACCACCAGCCATTGATAGTGAATGTCCTCCTGGTAGTTCGGATGCAGTCGGAGATCAATTCACAGAATCCACACCCGCAAAAACTAAGACCGCGAGAAAGTTGAAGAAATTGTTTTATTCACCCATCGCCGGAGAAGGAACAGATGTTGCAATGGAAGAGAATGAAGTGGACGACAATGAAACACCATCAATATCACTGAACATAGCGGAAGACGATATCAGAGATTCTACCTTTCATGTGAGTGACATGTCCTCAACGTTACAGGCCGAACCAGCTGGGATGCAGAGTGACAGTATAAGGAAAGAGGCCAAATTCATTGTATTCGATAGTTGTTTGATTGATATTATTATTCGGATGAAATGTGGGCATTCGGTTGGTGGGGAAGTATGTGGGGAGCCATTGATTAATGTGACTCGTGCAATTCGAGGTACTAACCTTAAAATACATGCCACCTGTACAAAATATCATCCTTTCTCATGGTCTGCACAACCCATGCTGGGGCAACTGCCAGCAGGCAATCTACTTTGTGCAGCGGCTGCACTTTTTAGTGGTTCAAGTTTTAAAAAGTTAGAGTCTTTCTTTCAGTTTGTGGGAATCCATTTCATTGCGAAAACTCAGTTCTACAAATACCAAACCGATTATCTATTTCCAGCCATTAGCGAAGCTTGGAGAATGGAAAAAATGTCTATTGATAGTACATTCGCGAGCAAACGGTTCAGGCTAGCCGGTGATGGACAGTGCGACAGCCCAGGATTTTCAGCCAAGTACTGCACCTACCACTTTCAGGACATGGAAAGTAAGACAATTGTGAGTTCGGTGGTCGTGCAGGTGTCACAAAGTACATCCTCAGTGGCCATGGAGAAAGTTGGCTTTGTAGCATCATTGCAAGAACTACAATCGCGGGGAATGGTGATCGACCTGATAGCCACGGACAGACACGTTTCAATTGCCAAGACAATGAGAGAAGAGTACAAAAATATAAATCACCAATTTGACGTTTGGCATCTTGCAAAAACAATCAATAAAAAAATGTCGGCTGCAGATATGCAAGGTATTTCACAGTGGTCCAAGTCAATCAGCAACCATCTTTGGTGGAGCTCAAAAACATGTGGAGGGTCGTTTGAAATTCTACTGGAAAAATGGCGGTCAGTAATGCTACACTGTACCAACGTTCACCGTTGGAACACAAACCAACATTTCCACAATTTTGAACATGGCCATTTGTCCACAGAGGAGGCACGGAAGAAGAAGTGGTTGATTCCTTCATCACCCACTCACAAAGCCATTGAAAAGATTGTTTTTGATAAAACTATAACAAGAGATTTGTGGGGACTCACGGAATTCTGCCACACAGGAGATTTGGAGGTGTTCCACAATATGTGCCTAAAGTACAGGCCAAAACGATTGCATTTTGGCATGGAGGGCATGATAAATCGGACTCTTCTAGCGGTCTTGGCACATAACCATAATGTTGGCCGTCAACAAAGTAGGACGACCGGAACTTTAGGGACGCTTCGCTACAATAAGGCCTTCACTAAAAGAAGTAAACAATGGATTATCAAACCAGTGTTTGAGGATATGCAATATGACTTTATTGAGAGACTTATTGTTGATGTCCTAGATAGGCACATACATGGAGTTGTGAACGAACCTGTGCAGGGGACAACTGCATTGCCACCCAACATTGCCTCTGTTCCATGTCCACCTAAAGAAGAGCTCATTGAGAAATACACATCACGGTTTAAATGATTGTAATTTGATTGTCTGTTCTCTCGAGTCTCCTCATGTCGCAGGCCCATTGAATATGTGTATCTATGTAATGTGTAAATAAAAGTGATTGCTCAGTGTACATGCAATGTGTCTCTCCACCCTTGCCCCTCCCTTCACCGTGCAGTAGTGCGAACCACCCGGGTGTCGTCTGTGACTTTGCTCTCGTAGTCTCCTCATGTCGCAGGCCCATTGAATATGTGTACCTATGTATTGTGTAAATAAAAGTGATTGCTCAGTGTACATGCAATGTGTCTATCCAACCTTGTTCATTTGCGCATTAAATTAAACCAAACAGTAATATAAATCATTTTTCAAAAAATATAGAATGTCTCAGTATTTATGGTTCTCTGGGGCTGCAAAGCACGCAGACAAAATGCAAAGATGGAGTGTAAATTTCAAGTCCTGTGAGATGGCCTTACACTGAATGTAGCTAACTAGGAATGTGTGCTCGTTCAAAGTGAAGGTCAGCTGCTTTGATTTTTTGCTCGGGTGCCGGAATGGCCCACGACTCAGTATAAGGTTCTATTGTTATTTGACCTTGACAGGCCGGGACCATCCCGAAAGACTTCTTTTTGGGGGTGTGGTGCAATAACGTAAGAAACGATAATGAATAAAATTTCAGAAACGATAGCCATTTAATGTTCGTTCATTAGAAGAAATAACGTCGGCATAGAAGGAGTGGTATTTCGGGGCTGCCCTACGCACAGAAACAATGGAAAATGCAAGTATAATGTAAGTAACTCTTTAGATGAGTTTATACCGCAATTTAAACTTGTTCGTTCTATGTGCCATATTGTTTTGTACCACGCACTATCTTGAGGAGAACCATCTCCTTTTACGGAAGCACCTCAAAACCTTCCTCTTTGCTTCTGCTTTCTCTCTCCCTCTCCCCTGATACAACTGGTCCACTGTCTGCGACCTCGGTCCTGGGCCCTTCCACTCTCCACCTGCACTGCCTCCCTGTCAACCCCTGCACTGGGGGACTGTCTCAGTATCCTACAGCCCCCCCTTGACGTATAATACCCAGTTGCACTGTCCTAGCTATGAAATAATTTCCCGACCGAATATATAAAATGAATAATTTTAATAAAGATCTGATGGTGAGACTAATTTCATTTTTTATGTTTTTCAAACAGGTACATCGTTCATTATTGCATGTGCCACGAGTACCAGACACCGGCGGATGGGTTTTTCAACCACCAGTTGCTTCTCCGCGTGAACAACGTTACCACCCTGACCATTTTATGGGACGATCGCCAAGTACAAGTATGCCCTTACGCGGTACTAACGGCTAGATGCAACATACAGACCGTTGTGGTGGCCTAGTGCCTCGTTGTTGGAACAGCCATGCGATTATCAGTGCGACCGAAGAGCTTATTTTATCGTAAACCAACACCCTGTGTACTGCACACGAACATCGCTTGCCTCAAGACTAACTATTTTGGATCGAGAGCAAAGAAAAATGCAAATCGCTGAATATTCTCTAAACATTTGATGTCCAATAAATGTACTTTGCCAAATGTACAATCTTGCCGTTTGCTTTTAAACCACAGTTTCATATTCCGAATTGTGGCGCTGTATTGTGAGATGATCTAAGACCCTGTGTACAGCAAAGGAACATCGCGTGCCTCAAAACGAACTTTTTGGAACGTGAGCAAATAAAAATGGACATCGCTGAATATTCTCAAAACATTTGATGTCAAATAAATGTACTTTACCAAATTTACAATCTTGCGGTTTAATTTAAAAGTACAGTTTCATATTCCCAATTGTGGCGCGCTGTGTTGTGTGAGCTCATCTGTGTTGATTTCCGGGTTCTGTGTGGAGTCGCGTAGAAGACGCCTGGGCGCGTTTGCCTACGCAGCTCAGTCACGTCACGGATAGAGGCGGGGAATATGAATGTTTTGATAAAGTCTGTTTCAGGGGCGGGGGATTTGATTTAGTGCCGCAAAAGCAGGTGAGCCAGGGCGATGGGGGGAAATGATAGGATTATCAGAAAATGGCGGCTGATTTCGAGTGCGTTAATGGACGAAAAGTCGGGTATGGTCCATAGGAAAGTTTTCTACGATCTACCGAGTTATGCTTAAAAACACATGGCCGAACCGTAGGGACAATAAAAAAAAAGTCCCGGAACTATCCTTTAATGAAGCGGCCACAGTATGTGACCATCCCCAGGAAACCCACCATCCCCAGGAAACTCCTAACCTCCAAGACATTCTCAGAGGGGTGGGCCTCGATGATATCTTTCACTTTGCGTGGGTCCGGCGATACACTGCCCTCTCTGAAGACAAAACCAAAGAATTCAATAGTAGTCTTCAGGAACTCACACTTGTCGTCGCTGTGTAATGTAAGACCCAGTGACTGGAGGCGTTCAAATGTCTTTGCCAATTTGACCTAGTGTTTTGATTCAGACTTGGCAAACACCAAGATATCATTGCTTATGTTTAGCATGGCCTCCAGATCAGCCAGCGCCCCTTGGATAACGTTCTGAAACACCTCCGCCGCCGAAGACACCCCAAAGCTAAGTCTCTTGTATTGGTATAAGCCACGATGAGTGGTAAAGGTGGTGATATACCTCGATTCAGGATGCATCGCCACCTGATGATATTTGGCACGCAGGTCAAGTTTTGAGAAAAACTGGGCCCTCTGGAGCTCTGTGATAATATCATCTATAGTATGTCGACACGTATCCGGACAGTCTGGTTGCTTTGGTTTTCTGGCAACGACAATTGGTGAAACCCATGGGGTCGGGCCCTCCACCTTCTCAATTATGTCCAGTTTAACTAGGTATTTCTGATCCACCAGGTCCCAGAGGTGAAATGGGACCTGTCTATGTTTGAGGGCAATGGGCTGAACAGAATCATCAATGTGCAACTTCACCGGCTCACCAGTCATGCGCCCGATCCCCTCAAATAGGGCTGCATAATTTTCCAAAAGTACCGGAATGTCTTCGACATAGACTGAATAGGCAAAGCTCACAATGGCCAACGCCTCTGCCGCTGCACAGCTCACCAAGGTGTTGCTGCTGACCGGCTTGACATAGAACCGGGCTCTTATTGCTGACCCGCCATGTTTCACTTATGCGACAAATGCACCGTCCAGCGGAATTGACTTCGTGCCCACAAAGGTAAATATGCGTGCCTTTGCTGTTGTCAGGCTGGGCGGACATACCATGATGTCATAGTGTTCTTGGGCCATGACATTCACTGATGCACCAGTGTCCACCAGGACCGGAACAGATGATTCGTTTACTTACACTTGACATCGGGGTTGTCGCCTTGTTTTTGCTCTCCGGATGCCCACACTGGAGACAAAGAAAACATTCTCTTCTTCCTCGTCCTCTTCGCCATCCAGAGCTGAATTTTCCTCGGCTTGATCAATCTGGGCGACATTCGATGGGCGCTGCTGCCTGAAGAAACCCGCCCTCACTGGACCTCTTGGGACCACCACTGGAAGTGGGGCCCTAGACATCCAGGCATAATGGTCCGCACTACCACACCTGCCACAGGACTTTCCCGCCGCTGGGTACTCCGGAGGTTGAGGCAGGTCATACCCATACTTTGGGCATGAGTTGGCTGGGGCTGACCCTCTCTAACAAGGACCACTCCCCGGGTGTCTGGCCCCTCTGCCACGGCCCACCACACAGATGTCCTCTGTTTTACCGGGGTGCACCCCAGCCTCCATCCAAGATGCGAGGGAGGGTGATACCCGGTTCCCTCAGGACTTGCCTGCGCAGTTTTCCAGATGCGCACCCCTGGATCAGTCAGTGTTCCTAATCATTGTCTCTGGATTGTCCCACACACAGGGCACCGCCAATCTGTGGAGTCTCCCATAAAAAGTGTGCAGCGTTTAATCGTCCTTTTGGTGAGATGCGCCCATGATGAACTTCTCATAGTCCGCGTTTGCCAGAGGAAGTAACTAGTCATGGAGGGCATCCTTTGCCGCATCATAGTAGATGTCATGAGGTTGAAGAGTCAGAAATGCCTCATGCACCACTGGCCCAGCACAGTACAACAGGGTAGCCATCATGCTGTCATCATTTGTCTCCATCGTGGCCCTGAAGTACTTTTCAAGTCTGTCCATCCACATCTTCCAGCGGGGTCCCCAGACTGGACAGCGCACCTGAGATGTCAAACTCGAGCATTGGTGGAAGGGTACCTGGAGGTCTCATCCCATGCGGTTGTTGTGCAGCCATTGCAGGGTGCTGCACCAGAGGTTGGGCAGCCAGGGGCTGGGCTTGAGGTAGGACAGCCACAACAGGGGCTTGAGGTTGAGAAGCCACTGCAGGGGGCTGCGCCGGAGGCTGAGCAGGTAATGCAGGGGACTGCGCCTGAACTGGCGCAGGAGGTTGTTGGGGGGCTGCTTGTCCATCACCATCCATGGCAATGAGCACACGAGCACCCTTATCAGATCACACAAGAGCCGCAAGTCACACCACCTTCCCTGCAGCGTTGATGTATCTCAACTTCCCAGGAAACAGCTGACCCAGTCAAAAAATTGGCAGTCCAGGGAGCACCAACCAGTAGATGCCACACACTATGCGCAGTTCATTCACCCAGGTGGTTGGAAGTCCCAAAAATTAAGCAAGTTGGGCCCAGGAATCACCCCAGTATCATAGCAGTCTTCCCCTGGATCCTCACCTTACACTCGATGAAACACGATGAAAATGGAAGAAATTCTCATCAAAAACCACTTCATGTGGTGTTAGCAGCCCTTTGCTGTTAGAGGTTCCAAAAATTGGCCCTGGATGGCCCACCGACACTTCAGAATGAAGCCGTGACCTTCCTAGGCCCCGTTCACAAAATGGCCGCCGACCGCATGGTCTGCATCCTCCCCTTCGGCATTATCGAGCGGTCAAACTTTCATCAAAAGAAAAAGAAATCACTGCCAATGTCACCGCCCGGCCCGGGATGCATTCCCACTTCCTCGCCACTGTTGTGTGTTCCCCCACGCCCTCGTGGGTGACCGTGAGCCCCACCCCCGACACAAACTGCACACGGACACGTCCTTTCAGTTCGGGCTCCCCGGTCGCTCTGCAAGGCTGGGAACGCCCCTTTATTTCTACTACACGCGGCAGAATGCAACATCACGCCACCGCGTGCGTGCAGCCCTTAAAGGGGCAGCATCACAAGGACTGATTTTGGAACTTGGAGCGTCAATGAACAAGGAACACAGTAGAAGGCAAGGAAGGAGGAATTAAGGTTTAGAAGCAGAGCGGCAACTGAAGATTTCATGGAGCACAGGACACAAGCGATTAGAGGGAAAACGAGCAGAAGAAACAGAAAACAGGGAAATTACGGGTAACAGGAATACCTGAAGTTGCAACATGGTAGACGCCCGATGTCATCAATTTTGCTGGAGTGTTTTGTGTGATCTTTTCCTGGAACCTGGTAGGATCTTTATTTGTTACCAAACGATAATTCACTACACAATAACTACTTATGGGGCACCTTTTAGGTTGGCCACGGATACATTGATTTACTGCAGGCATTTGTTATTTCTGTATTTTGCACCACCCATACACCACAGCGGAGTCCCACGCAAAATTCGGTCTGACTCGACTAATAATTTGTCACAGCTCCCGTCCTTACAGCCGATAAAATGGACAGCTGTCAGGGACCTAGCCATTCCCTACCTATTTTCGATTAGGCTATAAATGCACACACGCGTTTTACCACTCCTCACACCACCTCTCTACTTAGACTGCAGTCTTCTAAAGGGGGTTCATCCTCACAAAGCTTTGAGGCTATACCAATGACATGACATAACATAACTATCCTTTGTTTCGCTTCTCTGGTATTGATCAATTCTTGATTTGTAATCTTTCAGTCTGTAAGAGGACGGGCGTCTGACCTGGGTGTCTTGCGAACTGGTGATCCCTGCTAAGGTTGCAATACTCTGATACTCTGACTGAAGTCAAAACGGACCTGTGAACTATCTCAGAGCACCGAGGACAAAGTTGATATACAATTTATATCTAAATTAGTAACAGTGGACCAATCATGGATGTAATAACGTATTGACCTTTATTTGTAATTAAGATATTCTACGCTGATGAAGGTTTTTAGTGTCTACTCATAACACAAGTAGTTAGCGGCTTTTTAGTACAAATTTTTTTTCTGAACTTTTACTTGTTCCTTCTTATTTATTTTCTTTTTCTGCGTATTCGGCCTCCTTATCATGGTAGAATTACACAGTACCTTGTTCATCTTGTATTTGTGAAAAGTTGTTGGGTAGATGCCAACGTTGTAAGAGCTGATTCAACTTTGTTCCCTAGTAAAGCCCATCAATGACCGCACTCTTAATACATCTGTGTGTACCCTACCCACACATGTTACTACTTTACATTCATATCCCACTTCTAATTAGTTTTAGGTTATTTGATATACGGATAACACCTACTGCCATTGTTATGGTTTCAAAGCGCAGTGGGGTGGAAGGCCCTTCGAAAGACCATAGTCTGTGCAAACACGGAAATAACAGCATTACATTGCAGGCAAAATCAATTAGAATTGGGTGACTATTCATTTACTAGCAGAGATAACTAGCTTAAAACATTATAAAATCATGCAGTATTGTCTTCAGGTGCAGAGATGGCTGCTATGTCCGTGAGTATGTGACAGCTGGATACCATTTTTCATGTTACTCTGCTGTATTCTATGGGTTGCAGTGCAAGATGGGAGGGGGTTAGGTATTATAGTCTATCAACCCTTAGAGCACTGTCTACAGTTGAGGGTTCGGCTATACTTTACATTCAAAACACATGCACACTTGAATAACATGTAGTCGAGGCAAAATTACTTGCAACACTGCACTCCCACTGCTTGTTTCTTGCATACATGTCCCATTTCAGGAGCCCACATTGCCCCCTGCTGTGCGTCTCTCTCTCTCTCATGGCAGATGTTGGAAGGGCTAGGAATTCTATAATCTACAGTCAATTACCATAAGCAACAGCTAAGGGTTGTGGTAGGCAAGAACCTTTGGTTCAGAGAAAGGGCTGTGTTTTGAACTATGCGGTCGCAGCCACTCATTTTGCCTTGATTAGCATGCTGGTTGGCAGGCTGAGAGATGCCTCAAAAGCTCACTCTGCCATACTCTGTTGCTGTGCTCAGTTGCCTGTTGAGAATTCTGCTGGTTAGGGCATGGTCTGTCCTGGGCAGGGCAATAAAAGCATTAGTCAGGCATTGGTCCGGGCAGGGGCTAGCATCCCTGTCATTTCGCCCAGAGGTCTATCTTGCTGTCTCCCTCAAGCCCCAAACTCTTCTCACACAGTTTGCAGTGAAATTCCCTCTCCACCTATACCAACAAACACAAACTCACTGGGTTCTGATGTGGCAACAGGCCTTCATTATGAACAAATCTGCAATGCTACAGGGGATTCTTTATGCAGAGCAGAAAATATGGAGGGGAGGGGTGGGGATCCCTCAAAAATGTGCTCCACCTTTACCTACAAAAAGGGCAGGGGAGGTCTGACTGCCAAAGGATGGTGAGGATCAGTGTGTTGGCAGTGACAGACAGGGGTTATGGGGCTAGGGCATATGATGGCATCTAAGTTATTAGGAGCTGTGATCCTCTTATTACATCTTTGGGGGGTGACTTGCTGTCCTTCTACTGAGACTAAGGATTTTACACCTTTTGCAATATGCCATTGCATCAGAGTTTATCTTCCAATGTACTTTCCTCTTCAAGGCCGCTTTTTAGATTAAGTGGATGAATTCTAGAAGGAGGGGAAGTTTAACAAAGTTGAAGAAACCTGGTATGAGAGCCTGCATAGGTATAGCTACAACCATAAAGGAGATTAAATCAACAATGGAGGTCCCAGTGAAATTACAGTATGGAATTATTTTTCTGAACCAGCCATAGATGTTCTACTGTCAGACAATGCTGTGCTTCATTTGCTCAGGTTACTGGAATACCTTGCTTTCTTGCTCACAGAGAAAGTCAAAATGTTGCTTGAAAAGAAGTTGTACCTCCAGAAATTCTTGGGTGACTGTAATTAGAAAATTATATTCCAATAAGCATGCACAATGCCCATATATTAAGCTAAAATCACCTAATACTTACAATTCTGTGCTGAATCAAATGCTTATCTAGTGCTGTTGCCCTGTTGGCATTAATTTGAATCAGACTATCCCCCCAGTCATCCGCTAAGAACATTAGATCGACTCTTATTATCCCCAAACAGCTACTTAATAGCCATACAAAAATGCACTTGCACAGAGATCAGTTACTCTTGGTTGGCCACCTCATGCAATTCCATTAGTATTAGTAATTACTGGGGTACCAGTACTTTCTTCATCTTGTATCAAGGTCACTTTATCACAAATGAACATTCTCTACATTGGTTAATTTAATTTTGATACCTTTCAGTTGGCTCGCAGGGACTTACTAATGACTTGTCAACTGGGTTGTAGTGGGGGCGTCTGGCCCCACTACAACCCTGTACGACCCTAAGGTTGGGTGGGACCAGGATACCAAAAAGTGGTTATTGTCTGTTTTTTAATTGGTCTTTTGGCTCCACATGTAATTAAATAATGACATCATGAACACCTGATGTGGATTGGGTTTCGGAGCCTCAAACTTGTAATTACATACACTTGTGAACGTGTACCATCCGTAGGTTAAATATGCACAAATAACCTATTCTTATCAATTGAGGAAAGTTTCTAGATTTTTCACATAATTTTAGGTTTAGTTCACATCAGGTGTCCCAAAGAAACCTTATGTCGGTGGTCGCTACTATGGTAACACCCACTCATGATGGAAGAATGGATTGGTTACAGTAATGGGTACGAAGTGCAGTCCATGAAATAATATGAAAAGACAAACAAAAAAACATAAACAAGAGGGCCCCAAGCTAGTTTCACCCTCAGGGATATTATCATTATAACGCATGCGTACATTCGGTGCACCACCATTTGTAATAGGAAATAAGATTCTAGACTAGAAAAAGTAGCTCTTAAAACAAGAGACACATCTATCCGTCCCTCCCAGCTAACAACAATTTACCTCCTAACAACCTTGGCCCTTCCTCTTTAGGGAAGAGAAATAGTACCACATCATGGTAATATCCAACTGATCAATAATTCTATAAAGTTAGAGTGTTTCAGGTTTATCATATCATCTCAGGTATAACTTATCATTTTTTTATTTGATTTATTTTAAAATTCTTTTTATTTGCATTTAAAAAAACAATACAAAAAACAAAAGCTGCCTAGCGCTACAACTAAAGAAAGGGGGAATGAATTATCATGTCGCAGTCACTGTGCATCTCAAAAGTTAACATCTTGCATGCTTTGCAGTCAGTGTCCTTGCGCACATTACAATTGAAGGCCCTTATTGTGTGCCTCTGTCATCCTCCTTCAAGTCCATCATCCCGTTTAGGCTTGTTAGCCCTCAGCTGAACTGGGCTCAAGCCCCCAACTTTCAAACACGATTAACAAGACATTGTTGCTGACCTCCCTTTTGTGCCCTGTACACTATTGTGCCACACCACTGTTTCCTCCTCCGTCCATCTCCTGAAGTCTCCCCACCAGGCCTCTATGTGCAGTCCTTCCGCAGACTTCCAGGCTAGTGCCATCATGCCCTTAGTCAGGATACAAATAAGATCTTTCATCCTAGTTATATGTGCCTCTGTGCGCCGCCTTGAAAACATCCCCAGTATGCACGCCTCCGGTGGCCATTCATGCATCTCTAGCCCTCCCCCAGAGGCTCTATTCGCAAAGTCCTGCCAGATTCTCTTGACTACCGGGCATGCCCAGAACATGTGCAGCATATCTGCGGACTCGCTTGGACATCTTGAGCATTTCTGCACCCCGGCCCCCGGAAATCGCGATATGGCGTGTGGGGTCATGTATGCCCTGTGTGTAACTTGTAGCTGTATCAATTTAAATCTAGCATTCCTGTATACGCTCTGTGTATACAGCAGCACCCTGGCACATTCCCCATCCATAAAGGCTCAACCTATGTCCTTCTCCCAATTGGTCTGCACTCTAAAGTTCTGGTTTGCTGAACGAGTCCAGTATCATGTCGTATAGACTGGAGATCACATGACCCCCCCCCCCCTCCGACAAATCATAAAGGGAGTCCAGCATTGCATCCCCCAAAATCCCTGTCTTCATGTCTGGCCATCTAGCTCTGACAATTTTAGTTACCCGGTGGTATATTAAGAACTGTCATTTTGGTATATCATGGCTCTCGGTTAATTCAGGAAAGCTCAACAAAACGTCATACCGGCATAGGTCCCCCAAAGTCATCACCCCATTTGGCTCCCAATGACGCCTTATGTTTCAAACCCCTGCCTGGCTCCTCCCACAGATGGCTACCAGAGGTATATTGGCAGAGTACAGGTCTTGGCTGCCTACCATCCTCCAAAGTCTTTGCCATCATTTCCATCCCAGTGCCACCAGCCCAGATGTTCCCACGCGATCAGCGCCCTTCACCCAAAGTGCCTCCTTCAAGAAGGGTATGACTTTGTCATGCAGCAGGCCAGTATGTAAAGACACGTTGTCTGTCAGCTAGGCCATGATGAACTGCAGCAGACCAGCAAGATAGTATGTTTTGAAATGTGGCAGCCTAATACCCCTGTCCCTGTAGTCCCTTCTCAGTACCCTGAACGAGATTCAGTGCCTCCTGCCTCTCCAGATCAATCCTTCCACTGCCAAATCAAGTTTGTGAAAGAACAATCGTGGAGTCTCATGGGATATATTCACAAAGGGGTACAGCAGACGTGGCAGCACCACCATTTTGAGTAACGTTGTGCCTCCCATCATTGATAGCGGGAGCCTCTGCCAAAACTCCATGGATTTCTCAACACTGCGGAACGCTTTCAGCATTTTTGCCTCATGCTCCTTCCTGGGGCCATGGTAAATGTCCAGCCCCAAGTACCAGAAGGTGTCTACAGCCCACTGCATCCCTAAATTCGGTAGGCGTCGATTTTCCAGTGCTGCAAGGCCCCCAAGCAGGAACAACCTCGACTTCTCTTCACTTATGGTTATCCCAGACACCCTTGCAAAGCCCTCCAGTACCTCTAATATGTACGGCAGGTTGATTTCTGGGTTCTGTATGTAGAGCAGCATATCATCTGCATACACCGAGACTACATGCACATCGCTCCCCGTCGTTGGTGTGCCCGCTTCCAGGGAGGCAGGCCTCCAAGGGATCCAGCGCCAGGATGAACAGCATGGGGGAGAGCGGGCACCCCTGCTACCCGATTCCCATGCCTCTGAGACATGTCTGCGAGTTTGCACTCGGGCCAACGGTTTCTCATACAACAAGTGCACACATTGCGCGAAATGCAGCCCCAGTCCAAAGCGCCTCGGTGCTGCATGCAGCCAGTCCCACCTCACCAAGTCAAATGCCTTTATCGCATCCGACGAGGCCATGGCGTACTCCATCTCCATTCCCCTGGTTTTGTCTATGACATGGTGCAGCCTGTGCAAGTTCCAGGACGTGTTTCTCCCAGGGACATAGCCTGCTTGGTCAGGGTGTACTAAAGTGACGATTACTCTCTTCAATCTATTTGCCAACATTGCAACAAGGATTTTGCAGTCTTGATTGATCATTGAGAGTGGCCTATACCAGCCACACTCAAGCAGTGCCTTGCCTGGCTTAAGTATCGGTACTATTATAGACTATCGGAGACTTGCCGGCAGTAATCCTACCTCAAATGCCTCCTCGAGCATCTACAGCAGGCGCAGTGTGAGATTTCCCCCAAATTCCCTATAGCGGCCAGATTTTCGCCAGTGGGTAGCGAGTGTATGGTTACCCGCAGTTCTTCTTCAGTGAACGGGGCATCAAGCATCTGTGCCTGCTCCCACTCTAAGTGGGGCAAGTCAATCTCCGCCCAGACATCTTCTAGATCCCTAGCACAAACCTCCTCACCTGCATCGTATAGGCATCAGTAAAACCGACTGAAAACTGAGTTATTCTCACTCTGGGCCCTCGACTCCTCTCCGCACTCATCTTTAATGAAACTAAACATGCCCATCTTCTCCTCCGCACGACACAGGCAGGCGAGTAGTCTTCCTTGTCTCCACTTTCATGGAGTCTCTCTATGTATTTATTGTAGTTATTTTTGTCCAGACTCAATTAGTTTCTTCTCGCGCTCTGCTAGCTTTCCGCCTGCCAGTGCCTCCATTTGTGCCTCTGCGCTAGAGATATCATGCAGCAGATCCTTGCATATTCCTCCCGCCCTTCCAAGTGCCCCCCTCATTACCACCGTAAAGTATTTTTTTATTTTTTTATTTTTATTTCTGTATATTCAAAAGAATTTTAAGTATTCCCACAGGGTCCCTACACTGTCCAAATTCCCCGCATTGTGATTGAAAAACTCCTTTATTCTTTTCTCCATATAAACCCTGAACTGGCCATCTAGCAGTGCTTCCACTCTAAGCTTCCACCTCGGGATTGGGGGTGCACTTGCTGCTCTCTGCCACGTCACAGTGTAGTGCATAGGTCTGAGAGGACTCTTGCTCTATAGCCAGCAGCTACGAATTCACCCAGGGTTTCAGTGCCGGTGAACATGTAATCTATATGTGTGTGTACCCCATGTGGGTTGGAGTAATAGGAATAGCTCCTCTCGTCCCTGTGTAGCTGCCACCATACATCACACAATCCCAACTCCTGCAATAATGTTGCTTGCGCCTTAGCCGGTGGCACCTGTTTCTTGTTCCTGTCATCCGACCGATCCAGTGCCAGGTTCAAGGTACAATTAAAATCTCCTCCCTACAGCCACTAGTCTCCTCTGTCTGGGCTAGCTGGGGGCCTAATGACCTGAAATAACCAATAGCTTCCTGATTAGGGGCACATGTGTTGATTAGGCAAATCTCCCTCTGTTCCAAAAAACCATACACAATCATCAACTTGCCTTCACTGTCACACTATCATTCCACAGTCCTGAAAGGCTCTGAGGGGGCCACCCACACCAGGGTACCCCTGGCATGCGCTGAATACGGCGATCCGCACACTAGTCCCCTCCACTCCTTGGCTATCGTGGCCTGTCTGGCTGCTGTAAAATGCATCTCTTGGAGAAGGGCCACCTGTACTCCTTTGCTGATCAAATATGTGTGTACCCTGTTTCGCTTTACATAGCTGTACCTTGCTGTTACTCATCTCTATCATGTAATCCTTCTGCTTTCGGGCATCCCACTCTCCCCCTCCTAATCAGTTCCTTCCCCTGCACGCTTGTTGCTTGTAGGAACCAGTGGTCTGTGCCCGCTCAGCCCCGATGTTGTCCACGCCCTTTTCCTCCGCCTCCTGACCAGTTCCTACTGAACAACATCCTTGCACGCACAAATGGAAGGCAGGTCACCAAACAGGAGAGTATGCTCTTCAACCCAACATATAACATCCCCCTCCTGACTCCCCTCGCTCATCTCTAAACATACCCAATAAATGCTCAAAGGCTTCAAGGCCGTTTAGGCTCAGTCGCTTCTCACACTTAACAGGCGTTTCACCTCCCCCCTGCCAGTCTCGCATGCAGCAGCAGGATGCCTTTAGCAGGCAGTCCTGAAATGAAACTAGCGTTACTGATGGGGTGGACAGCACCTGCCTATGTACCACCTACCTGGCAGCCTTATAATCGTGTCCTCTCCCTGCCTTACCAGCAAGGTGCACTGTCTCCCCTCCCGCCATTTTCGCTATTGGATGTCGCCCTACTGCATGTCTCTTAGTGGCCCGGCATGTCTGCTGCAGTTCTACATCTCACAGGGGCGGTTCCGACCACCTCCAGAGGGGAGCCACTCCTATTGCGTCTATCCATGCCTGTGTCCCGTCCGTGCTGTCGAAAAAGTGGGAGGTGCATTGTGCAGTATCTTAAGCTTCGAGGGATATATCAGCATATACTTCATATTCGCTTGCTGCAGTCTCTCCTTCATGGGTCCAAAAGCTGCCCTCTTTCTCTGCACCTTCAGTGTGTAATCGGGGTACACCATGATCTTGGCGGACCCCCGTCCGATAGACCCCCCTTGTCTGGAGAGTGCTGAAATGGCTTCCCTGTCTCTATAATTTAGGAGCTTTGCAATCTGAGGTCTTGGAGGTGCTCCTGGTGGGGTCTTCTGGCCAAGGACCTGTTGGACCATTCCACTGCCAAGCCCTGCTACAGGGTGTCCACCCCAACCTCGGGCAGCAGCATATTCTCCACATATGTTGTGGGGTCTCTGCCCTTCGTCCACTCGGGCAGGCCTAGCGTCCTTATTTTGTTCCGCCGTGCCTTTTCCCTCAGCGTCCTCCACTCTTTATTTTCTAGTGCTGGCACCTCGAAACCTAGCCGGGGGGATTTGGATCGGAAGCATTTGAAGTAAGTAGAGGATTCTTGGGAGGAAGTTCATTTTGATGGTGTTTATCCGGCCCATCCAGGAAATCACCAATTTCCCCCAGTTCTCAAGGTCCTCGAACAGTTTCGCTAGGCGTAATGGGAAGTTTGCTTCGTATAAATCACGTATTTCCCTTGTAACATTAACACCTAAGTAGCGCAACCGTTCCTTCTCTACCCTCATCCCAAATGTATCCAGGCCCTGCCTGTTGTTCGGTTCCATCTGGGCCAACGGGAACAGGATAGATTTCCCCCTGTTGATTTAGGAAGCCTGAAAGTGCCCCGTATTCCTCAACTATCTCGACCACCACAGGGACCGAGGACCTCGGATTTCTGAGGTGCAGCATAATATTATCTGCATATAACCCAAGCTTGTACTCTGCCCCACCCACACAAATCCCTTCTACTTGAGGATCGCCCCATAGTTTCTGAGCCAAGGGTTCCAGCGAGAGAGTAGAGTAATGGCAAGAGGCGGCAGCCCCCGTGTCGTGACCTGACCCAGTCCGAACCATGGTGAGAAATTCCCATTGGCAGCAACACACGCCTTCGAGTCAGAGTATAAAGACGTGAAACCCCCTCAGAAGCCCTATCCCAACCCAACTTGACCAGAGTTGCCTTAAAAAAATCACACTTCACCTTGTCGAATGCCTTTTCTGTAACCACAGATATCAGCGTGGGGCTACCCCCTACTTCCGCAATCAAGTGCAAGGATTAGCGCATCGTGTCGGCCCCTTATAAAACCCACCTGATCGGAGTGGACCAATCTTGTCATATGCGCGTCAAGTCTTGTCGCTAGGACTCTAGTGAATATTTTTGCATCCACATTAAGGAGCAAGATCGGGCGACACGATCCACACACCCTGGGGTCCTTACCCTCGTTATCACCATTAAGAGAGCCCTCCCATATGTCTTTGGGGCCCTTCCAGTTCCCAGGATATGGTTGAATACTTTGACCAAGTGTGGAACGAGGATCCCTACAACAGAAGCCAGTGATAAACCTATCTTCCCTCCCTCTGCACCTTTCCCAGTTGCAACCCATGGATTGATGTAGCAATCTCCTCTCCTGTAATAGGGGCATCCAATTCCCTTGCCTCTTCCAGGGACAATTTCGGATGGGACACCTCCTCTAGGTAGGCTCCCACAGCGCCCCCCTCCAAGTGGTCTTCCCCCATGTATAAACCCTTGTATAAATCTGTGATAGTCTCAACCTCTCCTCCTGTAGAATTCTCCAGCGTGTCCCCTAGTCTCTGAACCCCCGCTATCCATCTATCTGCACGCTGAGCCCATAGCCTTGCTGCAAGGAGAGCATCTGCTTTGTCCCCTTTCTCATAGTATGTCTGCTTCCGAAACAGAAGCTTCCGGGTTATCCTACCCACCTCCAGCAGTCGCAGTTCCTCTTTTCCCTCTCTCCTTCTCTATCGGTTCCATCCTCTGCTGCCTGCATCCGTCTTTCTAGGCCGCTAATCTCCTCACGCAACCTGTTCACCAGTCGGGTCCTCTCTCGCTTGCTGCGTGACCCCTCTCTAATCAGCACGTCCCTTCAAGTCACCTTCCCCACATCCCACACCGTCCCCTGATCCACCTCGCCTGTATTCTTCAGCAGGAAATAGTTCCTTATTGCCCTCTCAAATTCCTCTCGGAAAAAACCTGATCCTTCCCCAGGGATTCATTACATCTCCATTTTGAGTTGTTGGGGCCTAAGTCCCTCCAAGACAGATCTAGAGATGCCATATCATGGTTGGACCAGATAATCGGGTGGATCTCTGAGCCCAGCGCCCCCTCCAGGATGTCTCTTGAGATACAGAGGTAATCTATATGGGTGTAGGTCCCATGGGGCGGGGAGTAGAAAGTAAATCCCCTTTCTTGTTGGTGGAGAAATCGCTACACATCCCGCAGGCCATGCGTATTCAAACAATCCTGTAAGCCTCCCTCCGCCCATAAGGGAACCGCTGTCCCAGTCTGTCCCATTGATCTCCTATCCCACTGCAGGTCCGCCCACATGTTGAAATCTCCACCCACAACCAAGTGTCCCACTCCATCATTCAGGGCTTTCGCTAACTTGGGCTTAAGGAAGTGCAACTGACCTTGGTTGGGGGCATATACTACTATAAAGGTGAATCAGACTTACCTCAATGAGCCCACCAGCAATATCTCTCTCTTCACCAGACCACACCCTCTGAACGCCCACTTTTAGCCGCTTATGTATCCGAATGCCCCCCCCCCCCTCCTACTATTATTCCCCGAGCCCCAGAATGTCTGACCGATCAATCTTCATGGAATCTTCCTTTCCTCACCCCTGGCGAACCTAGTTTCCTGGAAGAATAGCACTTCCATCCCATTCTACTAAACTCTCTATCTACTAAGGACCTTTTAGTTGGTGAATTCAGCCCTTTAACATTCGGTGTGCAAATTCTGAGATGATCATCCCTGTCTACCCTATTCAGGTCTGCCATTCCCTTACATCAAGTCCCATCCTCTGTACAGATAGCATCCAATACTCAGCATTTACACCCCAAGCTACACAAATCTCTAACTCATTGCTCCCCTCTCCCAACCCTGTACCCCTCCCTCATTTGGCTCCCTCCCACTCATACCCTCCACCCTCCCTGGTCCGCTCCAGTTAGCATCACTGGATGAACACGGTCCACCAATAGGACCTCACCATGTTCCTCAACAAACAGAGTTCCCACTGCCTATATTCCACTGACCCCCCCCCCCAAACTCCCCTTTATTCCCACCCCCAACTGACACCTGTATCATTTGATGGGTCCCCTCCGGAAAGACAACTCTGCGCAATCCACTGCAATCCTCCAACTCCCTCCCGAACCCCTCCGCTCATCAGCATCGTCCGTCCCCCTGAAACTCTAACCCTGACCCCTTTTGCATTACCAACAGACCAGAAACTATGTACATCTGAGACATGCACGTGTAGGTGCCCAAGGAGGTGTTGTAATGTCAAGTTCCAGAGGCCCCAGCCGGAGGGGTGTTCAATTTCCTACATTTCCTCCTGCCAGGAACCCTTCGCTTGTTCAGGCCTTTTATGCGCCATGGTCTATCTTCAAGGCCTTTCGGTCCTTCCGTTCGGCCCACCTCCTCTTCCATCAGTTCTCCTGTGACCCTGCGAATGTCCTCCTCCATGACCAGTTTGTATCCATATCCGTCCACTTCAAATGAGATGGAGATGGAGAAGCCCCACCTGTACCCCAGTCCCTTCTCGTTCAGCCACTTTGTAAGGGGTATGCATTGTTGTCGCTTTGCCAGCTTAAGTGATGAGAGGTCCTGGAAGATCGTGATTGTTGCATTTCCCAGCACCAACGCAGCTGCCCTCCCACTCTCTCCAGGATCTTCTGCTTGTTGGGGTAGTTGTGAAAGTGCGCCAGGATGGTTTGTGTGCCTCTAACTACCCCTTCCACCCTGTGCACTCACTCGATTTTCGTCTCGTCAATGGTATCCCAAATAGTGCTTTCATGACCTTGTGCACGATCCTTCTCAGGTCTCTTTCCGTTTCGCCCTCTTTCTCTGGTATTCCAAAGAATCTCAGGTTGTTCCTCCTTTCCTTATTCTCCAAATCGTCCATTTTGAGGGCAAATTCCCCTTCCCTCCTTTCCAGTTCCGCCATTCTCATGTCTATCTGTATCTCTAGGGTCTCTAGGGATGTCTGGTCGTTTTCAACTGCCGGGAGCGTCTCATCCATCTTGTCTATTCGCACATTGATTTTGTCAACTTTCCCTCCGATATCAGTTCTCATTCCCTTAATCTCCTCCAGCAAAGAGGCAATGTCCTTCTTCGTGGACACAGGGTCCTCACCTCCCCCCGACATGCTGCCATGCAAGGTAGTCCCTCCAAATTCTGTGTTCCTTGTGCATTGGAAGTGCCCCCACTTCGATTTCCAGTCCATGGGAAAGTCCAGTCCCTCCGTCTGGGGCTGGCACAGTTAGGGGTCGGGAGGGACAACTGATTGTACTTCTACTAGGAATCCCTACTAGTCTCCAGTCTTCTGCAGGGGTGCCTCCTTATAGGGAATCCATGGGGGTCACTGGCCGCCTGCTTTCCCCAAACACTCGGGTGCACCCTTATGCCTCTGTGCCTTCCAGTTCTGCTGAGCTCCCGCCACCCACCAGACCCAACGTCCTTTCCAGGGCATTTTCTGCAGGTGTTTGCTCAGTGCCGGGTCCGGGCTGTCGGCACTCTTTTTCCTGAGCTTATCGACAGGCCAGCGTCTCCTTACATGGAGCCCCTCTAACAGCTTCACTACTCCCCGATGGCAGCTCCCCCACTCCTCCAGTAGGTTGTCACCTGGGGTTCACCTGGCAGTCGTTCCTAATTGGGGACCTTCGCCAACCCATGAGGTGGGTACATGCCCCCTGGCCACAGCCTGGGGGGGCCAAACCATTCCCATCGGGGGGCAGAGCCCTGTCCCCGACAATACCACTGTTGGCCTCCTACCCCTGCCGGGCCTTTGTGTCTCCAGGCGAGCCTCACCTCTCAGCTGCAAAACTCTCCCTTTGTAGGCGCACCACCGTCGCAGGTCCCGCTCCTCTGGGGCTAGCTGGCCGTGTGCTGGCAGCTCCTTTGAGCCCTGGTCCTCCCCTCCACTGCTAACTTTGGTCTTCTCCATGGCCCGGGCCACCACGTACAGGCCTCACGTTGCCACGATGCTCTCTCAGGCTAGGCCGCTGCATCAGGGAAAGTTACTTTCACTTTCCCGCGGCTGGATTCAGTCAGCCACAACTCAGTCGGAAAGTGCCCAAACTTTGTCAAACTTTGGAGGAGTGCACATAGATACTTAACACCCAAGTGATGCCACCGGTGGCTGCCTGGGTGGTGGTCTAGGTGGGGGCCCTTTTCACCTAATGGCCTGGCAACATGGGAGCTATGCGCTCAGGATGCTGTCATGAGCATGCCACCTTGTGGCCTCTCCACAAAATGTGTTTAAGCTTGTCAAAACGCAATTGATCTTAGTTACCCATTTAACTTTCTGGGGCTCAGCATTTTTGAGTTTATCAGTAACAAAAGTCGTTCTAGATGTGAAATTAGGTATAAAACATCTGTAATATCCTACTAAACCCAAATAGGATCTCGGATCTTTCTTCATTTTAGGAGTGGGAGTTTCTTTAACCGCTCTGACTTTTTCTGTGCGGGGCTGAAGCAGCCCATTTCCTATGAAAACTTACTTGACTGCTGATCTAGCTAAATGGCATTTCTTTGGGTTTGCTGTAAGTCCCACTTTTCTTAGGTAAACCAAATACAGGTGGTAAACATGCTCCTTCCAAGACTTACTGTGGATGATGACATCATCGATGTATGCTCCACAGAACGAGGCAAAGGGACGGAGGATTTAATCCATTAACCTTTGAAAGGCAGCTGGTGCCCCATGTTAGCCAATACTTTGAATTAGAAAAGCCCAATGGGAGTGGAAAATACGTTTTTTGTTCATCTGCTGCATTAACAGGGACTTGCCAGTATCCCTTCTTCAGATCAATCGTGGAGAGGTAAACGGCGGACCCCAACTGATCAATAAAATCATCAGTTCTGGGCATGGGGTAGCTATTAAATTGGGAGGTGAGAGAAACCAGACGGTGTCTCACCCGCTAGTTTCGGGAGGTCTGTCATCCAGATGGCCAGGACACAGGCCATCGCTTTTGGATCCAGTTCCTGGGGGTGGACTACTGTGGGAGGATCACCTGCGTGAGGAGTCTTTGGGGAGTGGGAGTGGGACACCGGATGTTGAGACGCAGTATCCCATTCTCTGCAACACATTTACCCCATCCTACCAGGTAGGATACTTGGGAACTGAAACCCCACATTTTCACAACACAAACAATTTCTTCCGGACAGCCCGCCATGAGAGAAAATGGACTAGCACCCGAGCCGTATACCTGGCCTGTCCCAATACAAAGGCCAGGCAGGGTCAGGCAATTAATGACCATCCCGCAAACCTGACTTCCATTACACTTCCCCACAGGATAAAATACAAGGTAAAAGGGCACACTCTGAGCGAGGCAAAGTACATGAGGAAACAGCAGTTCCAAGATGGCAGTTTAACATGAGGAGAAAGATGGCAAAACAGAAGGGGATCGCAAGGAAGTAAGTGCCCATGCCCTTTTTGCCAAGGAACTGTTACTTTCATGAAACATCGAGAATAGAAAGCGTAAGACCAGGAACCCAGATTGAAGAATCCTGCATTACGTACCAGAGGTACCCGGGGCCCTACCGCGTTGTTAATCATGGCAGGGAGAATTGGTAGCTGCCGTGGTACTGTCCTTGGCTCCAACAACAAAGCAGCGCTAGTGAAATCAACACAGCCGGTGAGTTGGGGAGACCGATACCAGACTGGTCTGTGTTGAAGCCAAGGTTGCAAGCAGCACCATTGTATGGTGAGCACTGAAGCGAACAGTGTATGAAATGCATGTGATAACCAATGCGAGTAAAATTGAACAACTGATGAGTGATTGAACTTTGAAACCAAGATACGATACCGATGACAGAGTGGACCGTGTGCATGCTCATTCAAAGATCTCTGTAAGGTATCCAACTGAGAGTTCACAAAGTGTCATGGCCACTGGTCCAGGGCCATTTCCTTTATGCCCTACAGGGTGCCATTGGACCCAGTCCTGGCGCCTTTGGTGCCAGGCTCATTTGAAAGTGTGCTCTGCACACAGTGTGCCTAAGGCACGTGCATATAGACCGGGTGTGGCCTTACAAAGGCATTGGAAGCACGTGCAGAAGTCTAGGGGAGTGGTTAGGTGGGGCCACAAGGCAGGGCTTAAGGGGTGTGGATGGGGCCAGGCTATATAAGCCAGCCCCACCTGCATGCTGGCGCTTCACGTTAGTCTGCTGGAGCAGCATAATGCTTACCGCCGTCTACAGCTCCTTACCTGTTTCCAGTCCTGCACGCTTCTCTTCAGTCTCTGGAGCTCCATCTTCAGCGCGCACTTACCTGATTGCAACTCTGAAGCTACCGCATGCAGCTTACCTGAGACCAGCCACACCATCGCTCAAAACGCTGCTTACCTGATTCCGATTCCAACTCTGCAGCTTCCATGTGCATCTTACCTGTCTCTGCAAATTCATCACCTGCAGCGCCTCGCATCCTTACCTGTTCCGAACGCCCAGCAACACGGGAGACATCTTCCGGGTCAGCATCCTCATGGATCCATCCATCTGGCTGCCGACAGGTGCTCGGATAACCGCTCGCCATCAAAAGCTGTCTGGCCGAACCTGCAAGGGAGACAGAAGCAGAACACACAAGGTTAGCAACTGCCTAAACTTTTAACGCTTGGCTGCGCAACTTACAAACCTTGCGTACCATCTGGAAACCCAACTTGCCTTCTAGTGGGGTCTTCTAAATCCCCTCAGGCACTGTTTGAACTCGCTTCCATCACCTCAACTCTGCGGGACCATCTTCATACCTGTAGGGGAAAGAAAGGACATTACGCACACGGACCAGTGACGTAACTTGGTCATTCAACGGCGTCCCTGCTGAGAGAAAGCATGACGGAGAGCTCATTGTTACAAAACATCAGGTGAGGTCATATGGGAAAACGCATGCTCATCTCATTCTGGAACGAAGGGTTTGAGGGGGATCGCAATTCCACCGCAGCATTCTCATTGCCTCTTACCTTTTCCCAAGGGCATTACCAGCAACCAGAGCAGTCCATACTACCGCAGCTGAGGTTGGAGCTGAACCAGAGGAGTCCAGTCCAGGAAGGGCTCCAACAGTGCCCCAACGCCCCCACAGAGACCAGGTGAGTGTAACACAGAGGTGAAAGAGTGGCAAAGAACTGTCCATCGAAGTGGTCCTGCAAAGGATCAAGCAAAATCTTGTGCACAATCGAAAGTCTTCAATGTTCATATTGCCAAGAAAATTGATGACAAAGTAGATAAAGTTGGTCCGATCCTGAACGGGTGAGATAAATTGAAAGCTTTGGGTTAAAGCAAGTGTGTTAAACTGAACTAAATTGGTCCAAGTCTGGCAGAGGGAGACTGACTGAACATTGTGTTAAAACGGATCTGAGCCCGTCTGAGGGGGATCAGAGGTGAATAATGAATCAACTGAGAAATTGATGACGTGTGAAATCCTAAGAGGCAAGTAACTTTCTTTGTCGCATCAGGCCCTCTGAAAGAAGAGACTTTGAAAGGCAAAGAGACTTGGGCACAGAAGGCCTTCATGCTAATGTTTGAACTGCACCCTCATGCTAGAGAAGCCAGAGACTGTGCTAAGCTTGAGTTTGCCCCCTTGTCCCATGCTGAAAACATGGGGAAGGGAGGCCAACGGCCTGAATATCCTGACATATCATTTCTTTTACATAGCATTATTTCCCAAATTATTTGTATCTAGAGGTAAAGATTGGCAATAGGTTTATTAGTATAGTCCCTTTCATTTTGACAAGACACCACTAGGACTGCGTTATTATTGTTTGATGGTTGTTGCTTGCTCCCATCTTTAGATTTAGGATTAGATAGTTGTTTTTTCAAACCCTTTTTGAAGTTCAATAAACACCCTTGAACTGTGATCACTTATGTCTGTCTTACTGTTGATACCATGCCTTCCTTACAGAGGCAAGGTTTACATTCCTGAAATCAGTGCAGAACCTCCACGATTGATCTGGCTTGGCGATCGGAGATGAACATGGGCTTTGAGAGGGCTCGGTAATATGAAGACATTTTCTACTTCCTCTTCAATTATGCTTTTCCTAGCCTCAGGTATTCTGTATGGCTTCAGATGTACCACTTTTCATGGGGGCTGGGGGGGTATGAATGTACTATTATATCCCCTTTACTCCCCAAGGCTCTATTCTGAAAACATTGAGGAACTGCTCTAGGGGGTGTGATAAATCTGAGTGCATTCTCACATTTAACCTGCTTAAGACCCCCCCATTCCCTTTCAGGTAACAAAGAGAAGGACAAGACTGCCAGATTCTGCCTCTGGGCGTGAGTCTGCAGAGGGGTACTGCGGTGATGGGAGGGTCCTTGAAGAATGGGGTTGAGATAAGTGAGGGTGAGACATGGCATTCCCCCTTTCCTAGTTCCGATCTATCCTGTCTCCTTTCTGCTGTCATAGGATATTGTCATACAGGTCCTACAATACCCCAGGACTGTCCCTCAAATCCTAACATTGAGAAGGGGAAGAGAAAGCTAACAACAATGCCACTTTCCTATCCTAAAGACACCCCTAGACAAGAAACATGGAGTCGCCCCTTCCTTGATAATGACTTATCCAACCCCCTCAGCCTTTATAGGCTTTGCTAAAACGCACACAATCTTCGCTTCCCCAGATATCACTCCAACTGTGACGAAGAAGTCAGGAAGAATGCATATTTCCTATATGAAACACCACTATGGTACTGGGATTGAGAAGATGCGAACACCAGCATACCCTCATATTCAATGGACATGTCCCAGTGACAAGGTCAGGCAAGGGAAATCAAGCAGCCTCACCTGCAGCCTGTCAACCACTCGGGAGAATATAAAAAGAACATACTCTTTCAGAGAAGAGCGCTAGTTGGGAGGAGAGCTGAGGAGGCGTGGCTGCCCTGGATCAGATGGGAGAAGTTAGAACACTGAGATGCTGAGGGTCTGCATAAAGAAATACTCTGGACCGGTGTGGCTAGAGGACCGTATCTCCATCAGGTAAAAGGGTCCATGCACAGGAGCCAGGAGGCTTGTTGATTCCCCTTAAAGTTTACTGTGGTGAATGCTCATTCTCCTTGGCCACGACAGGAGCCGAGGAGTGTCTGAGGGGCATGTGGTGAGACACTGACCTCAGGCGGTAAAGACACTGATAATAAACCTGGAAAAGCACAACTGGTAAGTCGATCGCAGCAGAGGCCCAGTGTGTGCTTGCAAAGGGAATGGGATACAATGCAGCAGCCCGGTCACGTAAGACAGGAGATGTGTCGAGTGAAACTGACAGTGAAAGGAACAATGCACTGCAACATAGTCATAGAGTGGTCCCGTGTATAATTACACGTTGTCGAAAGACTGTATGGAGGAAAGAAGCTCCTGCCAGCATGGGAGCTGTGTGAATATTGGAAGTGTGAGCAAAATAGAGCTCCTCAAGAAGGGGAGCAACAAGTGAGAGCAAAGTCCCCCAAGCCTAAGGAAACAGTCTAAGCAAGAAAAAGAGTGTATGAAAAGCATTGGGGTGGCCAACAGACGAGAGAGTGATCCAGGTTGGCTGCAGAGACCCCAGTACAAGAGTTGAGGGCACCTGGTTGCGCAATCTGTATTGGGTGGACTGTGCGGTCTGACAACTGTGCCACGACCGAGCGTGGGGGAGGGAGGGTCACGCTGAAAGGTAAAATCAACTTGGTTGAAAATGGGGAAGGGAACAACAAAAGCAAATGGACCTGTCTTGCAGAACTGAGCATTTATATTCTATGAGTTGAATTGCTGTTAAAGAAACTACTGTGAAATTAGAAGGGGCCTGAACCTGGGCGAGGGAAGCCTGAGTGACCCATTAAAGAAAAGTGAACCAGAAGGCTTTGGGGTTCAAAAAAAGGGAACCCAGAGAAGCCTAATGAACTTACAAGGAGGAAAGGTATTGTGAACATTTTGCCCAGTGAATATAGAGAAACCCTCAGAACTTTGTGATCCTGAGTGCCTTGAACTTGGGGAAGGGAGATACAGAGTAGGTCAGTTGTCACATTATCTTTTCGAGTTGGCCAACACCCCATACACCCAATTTTCCTATAGAAGTGAGAACAAGCATAGGTTTTGACACAAACAGTATATTTCTTTGGACTGACAGACTTAATACTTTCTCTTAGTTTTGCTTTCCGATATGGAACATTCCCACCTTAGAGTTAGGGCAAGTTAGGCGTTCTAGCATCCTGACCATTGAGAATAAAGGTTTTCAAACTGTGTTTCACTTATCTGTGTCATCGCTTGATACCATGCCTGTCTCACATATGGTGTCAGAAGTCAGATGCAGCTCAACGAAATAGGCGAGGGTCCCTAAAATATGGATGGTTAAGTGTTACAGCCTCAGAACCCTCAGTAGCCTCCACAGGGTCTATTGGGTTTAACATTTGCAATGGTACGGATGAAGTGATCCCTCCAGGAGAAAGAAAATGAATCCCCACAGACTTAGTGCTAATTCCACCTCCAGACACTTGCATTAGAATACAACCTAAGTTAGGATTAGCCTAGAAATTTGGGATCACATCTTGGCCGAAGTTATAGATTTAAACTTTTGATGGGATGTAAAAATACTAGTAATCAATCATGGAAAGAATCTGTTTAGAAGTTTTCAAGGCCATAAGATTGCCGAAGGGGTGCTGGAAAGGGTTATGATCCCTAGAATCCAGGAGTAAAGTGTCAATGAGGGAACTCAAAGGTTTTGAGAAACCATGAGGGTCCCTGATGGCACCGTCAGTTCAAGATCTCAGAGAGATGGAAAGGGCCCAGAAGACACAAAAACAGAGCAGAAGCATTTTTTTTCCCTGAATGGTTGAATAATCAAAAGTGGGATTCAGGAAAACAATGTAACCCTGTCCATATGAAGAATCACTCTTCAGGACTACATTTTGTTGTGTTAGGTCCTCATGCTATTCTTCCCATTAGGATGAATGTAGAAGGAAATGATTTTGATCTCCTTTGCCCAAATGATTGCCGGAAACCTGGAAGAGATCAAATAATACTCTTTAGCGTCACAAGTCCATTTTGCACCAGACCTAGGCATGTATGTTTTATATCCCAATGAGAGAGAGCCCACAATCTCTCTTGTGCTCTTGGGGAGGTGACTTGAAACTTATCCTTCTGAATTTCTCAGTTGACCCACAAAAGGAATTGAGCAGGGCCATTTGATAGGCAGATTAAGATATGAGGCCTTTCGGAAACTCTGATAGTCAAGAGTTTGTGAAAGAAATCCCACAGGAAAAGATCAGGAAAAATAGGTCAGAGGATCCCTGTTGGTCAACATCTCAACTTCTAGAACAGTTCTCTATCCATCTTTCCCTACTGACCACAACCGTGAAACAGGAAGATATCCCTTTTGAGGAACCACAAAAGGGAGAGGGTATTGTGAGGAATGCATGGTATCAAGCAGTAGACCCACAATGGATACAAGTTTGAAATCCTTTATTTATGAGTTTGTTTGGGCTGGTGGAATTCCTCACTTTAAAATGGGAGTAAACTCGACCATTAAACAATAATATATACGTCCAAGTCAGCCTGGTCAAAATTAAAACGCATATTCTAAGAAAACCTAACCTTGCCCTCCTTCTAAAGATAACAAATGTGTTAAGAGAAAGCAAAAGGAAAATTGTGCGTCAAAAATAAATGTCAGAATGGCTTCAGCACCAACTCCCTTCCCCAGGTTCAACCCCACGGTGTCTAGAAAGTCTCTTGATAAGCAAATGATAGGTGGATGGCACAGTTGTCCATTTGCACCCTTTGGCTTACTGGTACAGTACAACAGTTCAATCTCAGGCTTTTAACTCTTAGTAGTTCAATCACTTCCTTAGGCTTTAGCCACCTTGCAATCAATACTTAGTTCATATGCTTTTAATTTCTCACAGTTCTGCACAGGCGTCCTTCTGCCAGGCTTGAGCCTGTATTTTCATGGGGGTTCCCTTCCCCTCGTTTTTATCCAAGTTATCTTTCGCTGTTGAGGACTTTCGAAACTGCAAGGAATTTACATAGACCTCTGCAAGACCACTTAGACCTCTCTTTCCACATTCTTTTAATTCACAATCTTTTCTTGTAGCACCAATGCCTCTTGGTACTTGTAGTTCTTATGCTCTTTCACTCGCTTCCTTCTTGACCCATTCCAAAGTTCTTATACTTCACTTTTACCCTCCTGGCATATTCCACAATTCACATATTTCAGTTTCCTCTTATTCAACTTTCTTTCATTTGATCTCCTCTTGTAATATCTTTCAAAACAAAGTTCATAACATTTCACAGAGACTTTCGAATGAGCACCTCCCTTGCTCAGGACCACTCTGCTTCTTTGTTTCATTTTCCTTTAACAATTGTCCTCTTCACTCGTGTTTTATCGGCACACGTGCAACCTTCAACTTTCGAATCACAGTTACTTTTCTCTGTAACATCAACCAGACTTTAGTTGCTCTCGATAACTCACCGGTTGTGCTACATGACTTGCTTTTCTCTTTTCCCTGCACTTCAAGGCCGGTAGGAGCACCTCCTCTGCTCCTCCTCAACTCTGCCATTCATCAGGGAGGGTTGCGTGGTGTTTCCTTGCACCCAGAAGGTTTCTTGCCTTAGCTCGCTTGGCTATGCTTTTCAAACAATTGCAGCTTTCTAAAAGCTTACTAATCTTGCCTGGCTTATTCTCGATCTTCCCAATTGTTGATCAGCCCGTTGGCCTTCCAACTCCCACAGCCTGGTTTGCATCATCCTCGGAAGAGCTGTTGCTTCACGTGCCCAGCGTTGCTCAAATTGTGCTTGTGCGCGCCACCTTTGGTTTTCGCCAGGAGTCTTAACAAGTGGCAGGTGTACATTATTAGAGTTATGTGCCTGACTCTGCCTGGCCTCATTACAGGGACAAGGCTAATGCAAATCAGGGGAGGTAATCCTTGTACCTCATTCCTCATCTTCCTTGGTGCAGCACTTTTGTCATAACAAAGTGGGGAGTAATTATGGGGGTTGTATTTTCTCCTAAAATAAACAACGATGGGGTGTCACGATCCTACTTGCCTGCCACCCAGCACCGCTACATGCATCTCTGCTTTTATTTCCTTGTTTTACCGCTGCAGTTTTGGACTAATCTAATTCCATGTTCCATTCCGGCTTTTGGGTTAAACCAGAAGATGCATTCTGGTACATGTATGCTGTCGAAAAGGCAGAGGGCTGCAGGAGGCATACTAAATACATTTGTTTGCAGCAAGCTACTAAGAGCTACAGAGGGCCTGATTGCATTCACCTATTCCAAGCTACTTCAGGCTAGGCTACAGAGAGCTGGGGAGCACTTGATTAGAAACCACTGCTGCTACTGCTGCAGGCTACTGAAGCCAGGGCTGGGCTTAATTGAACACAGCTGCCAGAGTCTGCAATCAGCCCCACCCTGCTGGCCTGCTGGCTGGGAGGGCCTTTATAAGCTCACTTTGAACAGAAGCAGTTTTCAGTCAACTGCTTTCACTGGGAGTTCGTGCTGGTGCTCCTTTTACCAGTTTTTGACCTTTCCTGGAAATCCTCTTTTGGCCTTTTGATTCCTGTTGCTGTTGATGCTTGCAGCTCCCTCTCCAGTCTGCTTCAGCCTTCTGCCCTGCTCCTCTGGGCTCCCATCTGGCGGCTCTGCCACACTCCGCTGCCTTCTGCCCTGCTCCTCTTGGCTCCCACCTGACGGCTCTGCCGCACTCCGCTGTCTTCTGCCCTGCTCCTCTGGGCTCCCGCCAGATGGCTCTGCCGCACTCCGCTGCCTTCCGCCCTGCTCCTCTGGGCTCCTGCCTGGCGGCTCTGCCACACTCCGCTGCCTTAAGCCCTGCTCCTCTGGGCTCCCACCTGTACCTTCTGCCCTGCTCGTGTGGGCTCTCACCTGACGGCGCTGCTGCACTCCGTTGCCTTCCGCCCTGTTCCTCTGGGCTGCCATCTGACAGCTTTGCCGCACTGCACTGTCTTCTACCCTTCTCCTCTGGGCTTCCCTGCCTGGCAGCCTTGCCACACTCCTCTGCCTTCTGCCCTGTTCCTCTGGGCTCTTTGCCTTGCTTCCTGCCTGTTCAAACTTCTGATATCCTATCCTGTCCTGTACCTGGTTATTTCTTTCAACACTGCTTACTTATATACATCTTGGTCCACTGTGGTGTCTCCACTTGAAACCGTTTTACAGTGTGACCCTGGGTTGGTCTCAGTTCGGATCAGATAAGGGAAGACTTCTGTTGCCTTCACCTAGTCCGTTGAAGTCGTACCTGCCTCAGTATATGGTCTTTCAGTTTTACCCTTGCACTGAGTACAACAGTTTCCTCGGCACGCCTAAGTCATGACATTGCTGTATGACTGTTGTTAAAAGTAATCTGCTGGTACCTATCACAAGGGCTTTCTTTAATCCCTGGAGACCCCTTATCATATTCCAGTACACCTTTATTTCTGATCAATCCAAGTTGCCCAGCATACTAGCTTGTCTTTGACTTTTCTCTGTCTCTTTGTTTACAGCCTGCTCCTGCATTTCCGGTGAATACCTGTTTCAACAACAGCTTAGTATGTACCTTTAATCTGTTATATTCTAGCATTGTCTCCGGAATCTCTCTTAATCTACTTGCATACAGTGAGAGTAGCCTCTGCCCTGTATTTTCCGCCTAGACTTCTGATATGGGGTTAGATGGGTTGTGGAAAAAGGGGGATACGAATTCTCGCCATTGGGCGTTTCACTCCCACTCCCTGAGGATCCCCTATCCTGGTGATCCTCCCTCGCTTGTCCACCCCCAGAGTTGGGATCCAAAAGCGATGGCCTTTTCCTGGCCACCTGAGTAAAGGATCCCTGGGGACTAGGTTGTGAAACACCCTCTGGTTTTTTCACAATATCCTTTGAGAATCAGCCCCCTTCTTGATCCCTACAAACAAGGTTATTCGTGTAAATGGAATGGGCATCTAAAAACATTTTCCAAGGGTGGAGGATGATTCTTCTTACTCTTTTCCAATAGATCATCGAAGGCTGGGGAAAGAAAGAATTGAAGTAGTGGGAAAGGAATCTCATACATCCAGTATAGTAGAAATGTCCTCAAAAGGAGACCCATGTGAAAGGGAAGATAAGAAGCCGTGAGACATTTTTTATGTACAGGGGAGAAGACTCCTTATCAAATCCCTGCTATGTTGGACATGAACATTCTGTGGGCTCAATTAGATAGTGGGAGTAAGAGATGTGCCTTATGAGCCAAATTGCTTCCCCAGAAATGGAGTGAGAAAACGAGAGAGGAATTAGGTTGTATACATGGTCATGTGGAAACCTAACCACAGGTTGAAATCCCTATCTCCATTATGGGTAAATAATTTCAGCTGGCAGTGGATGTAGTCCCCAATTTGCCAATTCCACTGGTATTGGGAACAGAAATGACCCAATTTTATCAGTGGATTACACAGATCACACAAATAAAATCCAGAACTGCTTAAACAGAGATTCCCTCTTTAGTAAACCTACTATCCCACAGATATAGCAAGAAAATTGGTAATGAAGAAAACCTCATGCCTTAAATATTGAGAAGTCCAGAGCCAGGTGACCCTAACCTATTTGAAAAGTAGTATAGATCTACGGCAGAACATTCCTCTTTAGTACAAGGGGCAAATTCATATACCAGATTAGAACACCTTTTAAAAAACAGTCCAATCAGTGAACAGGAGGGCCCTGTTTTAACATCCAAACAGCAATTACAGCAAGGAAATCATCCACACCAAGAAATACCATATACAGAAGTTTTGTACACTTGCTGCAAGAAAGTAGCAACTCCCAAAGAAACAAGAGGGACAAATTATTTCCACCTTAAACTATCTATGCTATCCTTGTAGAAAAGTTGATCGCCTCACTAGGTTTTGGCCACAAAGTCACAAGGAAGATGTTTCTATTTCCCCAGGCAAGAGTCATATGGAAACCGATAACGTAACCCTTCTGCCGGTAGCTCTATTCATAGGGGAGGGGGAGGATAGCTCAGGGGCAACGTGCTTGCCTTGGAAGCCACAGGACGCAGAGGAACACAGGTTTGATCCCAGAGTCTGTGCTTAAAAACCTCTGGGTATTAAACGCGTTATTTATAACCAATTACAATTACAAAGGGTATGTGAGAAATCTGAGGGCATTCTCACATTCAACCTGCTTAAGATCCTCCTCAGGTAACAAAGAGAAGGGCAAGATTGCCAAATTCTGACCCCGGGAGTGAGTCTGCAGAGGTTTACTGCGGGGGTTGGAGGGTCCTTGAACGATGTGGGATACCCGAGGATGAGACATGGTATCCCCCTTTCCTAGATTTGATCTATCCTATCTCCCCTCTGCTGTCATAGGATATTGTCATACAGGTCCTACACTACCCCAGGAATTTCCCTCAAATCCTAACATTGAGAAGGCGAAGAGCAAACTAACAACAATACCATTTTCCTATCCTAAGTACACCCCTAGACCAGAAACATGCTATCCCCCCTTGCTTGATAATGACTTATCAAACCCCCTTCAGCCTTTATAGGCTTCGCCAAGACACACAATCTTCACTTCCCCAAATATCACTCTAGTACTGAGACGAAGAAGAGGGAGTCAGGAAAAATGCAGACTTCCTGTATGAAACACCACTATGGTACTGGGACGAAGAAGATGCGAACACCAGCATACCCTCATACTCCTACCTCCCATCCCCTTTCCTCCCTACTTGTGGGACATTCCGGGGCACTTTTGTCAAAAAGCATTAAAAATGTAATTTTTGTCCTTTTATTTTTACACGGGGTACCGCACATGGCCGTTACCCCACCCTTCTGAGCACCACCCCGCGCATCGCCCTTCAGTCCTTTTCTTCACTCGGTCGGGGCTGGACACACTTGCATCACCGGGAGTTATTTTTTTTTTTTACTCCTGTTGTCCTTCCTTCTTGCTCTGGTTACGCGGTTGTCTAATGCTCCGTCTATGCCGGAGCGTCTGGGATTTGTGTCCTGTTCTACTTGCGAACGTCGCTTTGCAGGGGCGGATCGTCATCCTCTTTGCCTGTACTGCCTAGGCCCAGAACATAGCTGGGACTCGTGTCTTTATTTCGACTCCCTCTCCGTCCGGGCACTCCAGCGTCAGCTTCTTCAGTAGAAGTAAGTGTTCCTACGTGTTACTCCACCGCATTTGCAGCTCTTCATTGAAGAGAAAAAGAAATGCCTGGTAAGCTCTTTACTTTTTAGGGCACCCCGGCCTGGGGACTCCTTTCCGGGGTCTTGCGGGACCGGGAGGGGCTTGCATAGCTTTTATACCGGATACATCCCCGAGGTGTCTGGGTAGAGGCCTAATAGGCACAACAGAGATTCTTCCTAGGGTTCCAACAGTGGGCCTGCCAAAACCAGACATTCTTCCCAGGTTCCTCTTTTGGCAGTTAAAGTCCAGCCTGGTTCTTCTCTGGCTCTGGATACTGGGGTTCGCCCTGAGGTCTCTATTTTTAGAGCTTTCCTCACGGATACCGGGGTACGCCCTGAGGTCTCCATTTCTGGAGCTCTCCCCTTTAGGGAGCTATTCATCGCAAGTTATAAATAACCAGAGGTTACTCTTCTTGGAGCTAATTCCAGCACTGACAGAATCGAGAGATCCTCTTTGAAGGTCTTGTCGGTGAGGTACGTACCTCAACCGTCCCATTCTCAGGGTCATGGTGGTACTGGTTCTGTCGAGGGGGCAAAGAGGGCGGTCACGGACCACAGGCCTTCCAGTACCGGCTCTGCCGAGGTTCCTCCACTGGAGGCAAATTCTGGGGCAATAAACATCTGAAACGTCCCAGCACCGGCTCGGCTGAGGATCCTTGTATTAAGGCTAAAGTGTCACTTGAGTTCCCTTTCTCCCCAGAGGAGACAATTGCCTCATCTTCGCAAGTGAAGCAGTTCTCATCAGGTGTCGACAAAATGGCGGCCCAACCTCCATGGTCCTCGGCGGCCATTTTTGATACCTCTCTTACACCAACATTCACGACGTCTGGTGCTGGGAGCATTTCTTTTGGGGCTGAGCAGCTTTTTCCACACTACGTGGACAACAAAAACCTGTTTCGCCCTTCATACGTCTTGCATGCTCGGGCACCGCTGCCTCATTCTGTCTCGCTCCCTCCTGCTTCCGCACCACTGATCTATGTGGATCTAGCCAGTGGTGGACCCTCCTGGTAACCATGCTCCTTGCGTTCATGGGGGTATGCCACTAAAGAGCGGCCTCTGCCTGTTCCAGCGCCAAAACCTTTGGCTGAGGATGCGTTTTTTTGGGAAGTTTCAGAAGCTCATGCACTGTGATCTCATGGGGGTGTATTTCAAAGGTCTTTTCAGGGAAGTGTACCCTGAACCTAGTGCCTGGCTGTTCTGTCGCAGGTCCCGGTGATGCCACCTCCTCCACAGTTTCCTGTCGGACCTCCTCTGCCCCCACTGTCACCTATAGAGAAGACACCGGCAGAACGGGATAACACCCTAGAGCCTGAGGCGTTATGCGTGGTGGACCAGTGTAACGCTCAACTGGCTCCCACGGAGGCGCTGGTCTAGTCTGGGTTGCTGTGGCCTCTTCAAGCGTGATGCGCAGAACTCGGACCACCGATTGAACAGGACCCCCAAATCTTGCTTGTCTGGCCCGTAGGAATATCCTTCTGCAGATGAGAAAGGGGATTAACTGCCTGCAGAATAGTGTGCTTGCTCCCCCCTTCCCCCCTTCGTTCTTCTCTGACTTCCTCCAAAACCCCCGGTTTAAGCTCACCTTATGGTTTGGAAGGATGAACTCTCCATCCTGCTTCTGGTGCAGGGGCGCGCGTTCGTCCAGTTACTTCACTGGTTTTCAGAATGGCGCTGGCAAAATCCACTTGACTTTTCTGAACGATACGCCGTAAGTATGAAGATTCAAAAGTTCAAGTGTGAGCCTCTTTTTATGTTGTCTTCCTAACCTGTGATCTGTCCTTTATTTCAGGTACAGAACGAAGGCGATGCGTTGAGGGGTTAAATTGCCGATGGTAAAATCAGGTGAGTTAGCGATGAGGGCGACCCCTCTAAATGTCTTTATAATTCCCCAGTAATGTCTTTTGTCCTTTCCCCATAAGGGCCGGGGTGCGGTACCTGCCAACGAAGCGGCGCCGACCCGAAATGTGGAATGGTTCACCAAGAAAAGCTGTTATTATGGCTGAAAATTCGGCTTTCCTCCTGTGTTCCCTCTGCTCACCTTTTGTCTCTTCTTCTCTCCCCTAGGTGCAGAGATGTGGCGACCGGTGCTGACAGCCGTGATGGAGCCGGGAGATGTCTCGAGGACAGGTGAGTGAAGCGCGACGCTGCAGCGAGCAACGCAATGCTTTTAAATGGAAGTCTTTCTTCAAGAATGCTGGCGTGAAGATTCCGGATGCATGTAAGAAGTTTGAATAGTTCTTGGTTTTCACCTTTCTCTTCTCTTCTTTCCTTACAGGTGTTCCAGGTGCGAGGCGGGCGTGGCTGGAGTCCAGGTGCAGGAGCAGACACGGTGAGCGTTCAGCTGCTGGGATGCAGAACAACGCGAAGCACGTGTGGCTGTCCGGGCGTGGCTTAAATATCCTTGGAAGAAGTCCTAGGTAAGTATTCTTCCACAGCCCCACCCAAGTAACAAAATAGTCCCTTCAGTAAAATAGTCCCTCCTAAGCCTCATTTGGCTTGCTTGGGTCTTCATACTGCATCAGGTGAGTATGCAGCATGGTCTGCATCAGGTAAGTGCACCAAACACTTTCCTTTATGAGCCTGGCGCCTATGGCGCCAGTACTGATGTCCAACATGAGCCTGGCGCCAAAGGCGCCAGGACAGAGGCCAAAGAGCCCCTATAAGGGGCCGCTGGGCTTTTACCCGGGGGCATGATGCCTGCTCCCGGGGGTGCTGGGCCTTGCCTGGTGCTCTGGGGGTAGGCATCATGACATCTGCTCCCGCTCCGCTGGATGAGCCTCAAGTGGATCAGGATAGCGATGAGCAGCCCCGCTCTGCCAGAGCATTGCATGACCGGGTCCTGGATATGATGGCTCTCCTTGATATTCCAGTACCTGAGAGCCTTTACCCTGTCTCCAAAGGGGCGCACCGGCCTGTTCCTCCAGAAGGACATCTTGGCTGAGGCCCTTAAGGTCTGGGATGAACCCGATATCGGGCTACACCTTAACTAGAGGATTGACGCTCGATACAAGCTTCACGCCCCTGGGGACGCCCCTTATCGGCTTGTCCGCTCCCTTCCTCAACAGTGGTGGCAGCAGCCACCCTCCAGTCCAAACCGTCCTCTGCATCTTCCTCTGCAGCGGCCCAAATTCTTTCCAATAAGGATAAGCTTCTTGGACGCCTTGGGCAAGAAAGTCTTTGCCAATTCGGCGCTACAACTTCGTCAAGCTAACACCGAGCTCATCCTGGCAGAGCCAATCTGAGGCTGTGGAAAGAGCTGGCCAATTTCCAGGAGTGTTCCTGCGGATAGGCTAGATGACTTTAAAGCCGGTTTGTCGGACGCCGAGTTGTTGGCACAAGATCTGCTGGAAGCTGTGGCACACCACGTAGATACTTCTTCTCGAGGCCTTATGGTCAGGGTTGACATCTCCCACCAGGCATGGCTCCACGCAACGAAGTTCTCAAAGGAAGTGCAAGGAAAAGTTCTAGACCTTCCTTTTCATGGCAAATTGTTCCATTCTTCTACATACGAGGAACTAACATAGATGAAAGCGAGTACCCAAACGGCCAAATCTTTATCGGTCATGGCGAAAGCTACGACTAAAGCCCCTTATACACAGAGATCAGAGTCCCAGACTCGGTCCTTCTCTGGATTCAGGGGGTTTCAGGATCGCTGTGCGCACCGTACTGAAGCTCTGGGTGTCGGGCCCTGTCAAAAGCAACAACGGCAAGGTGGTCGGTTTTTCTCTCGCCCATCTGGCTTGACTGCTGCAATAGCCTCTTTTTAAATCTGCCTGCCTCTACTCTGCGTCCTCTACAACTCATCCAGAACAGGACTGTGAGACTTGTCCTTGGCCTCAAGCCTAGGGATCGTATCCCTCCAGCCCTGAAATCTCCCGATTGGCTCCCAGTGGCTGCAAGTATCATGTTCAAGATCCTTTGCATTCTCCACATGGCCTTGTGGGGCCCGGGACCGCAATACCTCCAACTCTCACTTTGGAAATCTCTTCCTACTCGGGCTCTTCGCTCCTCTACCTCAAACTCCTTAAGGGTCAGGCGCTTCTCCAAGCAACGAGTCAGGGGCAGATCTTTCTCTTTGGATGGCGCCTCCCTCTGGTATAGCCTCCCTGCCTCTCTGAAACTTGAGCAGAACCATCTCCAGTTCTGGAAGCATCTCAAAACGTTCCTCTTTGCTTCTGCCTTCACTCTTCCCCTTCCCTGCTGATCTCCTGTCTGATACTGCACTGGTCACCTAGCTACCCTCTGAACTTCAGGCTTAGGTCTCACCCGCCCAGTTGCTCGCCTGCACTGCCTCCTGGCAACCCTTGCACTTGGGTCTGTATCTGCAACCCTAGAGTCCCTTTACCTGCACTTATCAGACACTTGTCTGTACTTGACCATTGCACTTCCACCTGCTGGCCGCACTACTAGTTTTTCATTCTGAGACCTGCACTTGCCCCTCCTCCCCTTCCCCAGGCACTTTTCCCCTCCCCTCTCCCCTTCACTTGCCCGATCTCAATGTCACTAGCCCTAGTATGATTGTTGTTTTTGTCCTCGCTTGGTTTCCCCTCCCTTGCTCGTCGCACCTTGAAACACTTGTGTATAGGCACGTTATAAATGCCAAAATGCATATCATATCATGCGTCTAATGTGGGAGGACCTCCTGGGGAGGGACTCCCTCTATGGGGACACGGACGATCACCTGGGGTACAGCCCATTAAATGTGGTCACTCCCCAAAAATGCCTAGCCCTCCCACTGTTCAAAACCGCTACACTGAAGGCAAACCTATGTATTGTTGTGAGATGGAAGATAAAGCCAAAAGTACTAGTACCAGGAAGAACATCGGAGACATGGAGGTCATTGACTGTGTTAGTACTGGTACGAGGTGGCAGCGAGGAGGAATGAGGATTAAGTTGTTAAGAGATGTAGGACCTTTACAATCTGCATGGGAGGAATTGGATACAATGTATAAAAAGGAACAAAGTATTATGATTTGTGTTAAGCCCTGCCAGGTGTGGCAGCAGGTTTGGAGGCAAACCAGCGCGGGAGATCCAGACGCTGACGAATAACTGGAGTGAAGAGGATGCCAGTGAAGTGCTGTGGGAGTCCTCCATGGGTTCTGCAGAAGCAAATCCAGACAGAAGACCAGGCAAGTGAGTGAACACGCAAAATAGACGAGAGAAGTACTGCGCACAGCAGTTAACCAGCAGAGCCCGAGGGAAGACCCGCAGTCCCAGGAATTCCCTGTGATGCACCACTATCCCACACAAGGTAATGGGAGGGCAGAGGGGACACAAGGGTAGAAGGGAGGCTGGTTCCCGAAGCTCTCTCTCACCTCAGTAGTGGGAAGGTTGCTACTTGGTATAACCAGAGAAGGGTCTGGGACCCTAAATGAGATACTGAGAGCAGTAAAGAAAATCTTCCTCATCACAGTGGGAAACCGAAAACCACTGACCACCCGAAAAGGGTCTGGGACCTGAAAGCTGATACTGAGAGCATTAGAGAAAATCTTCTCATGCCAGTGGGAAAGAGAGAACCGAACCACTGACCACCAGAGAAGGGTCTGGGGGCCCGGCAAGATTTGGGACTTGGCCAACAATAAAGCAGAGTGTCAAAGTATGCATCAAGCTGAAAGCAGTCATAAAGAACTGTGCCAAGCAATACCAGGAGAAGGGAGTCATTCTCCTGGATGTGAAATTGCATAAAGGCTGGGTGAAACCCACAAGCCAGGGGAAGGGAGTCATTCCCTCAGGCATTTTTGTTGTAACAGAACATTCTTTTGGACAGGAGAAGGGAGCCATTCTCTTAAAGAAGTAACTTTCTGTTAGTGTATCCTTTAGTTGTAGTGTGAGGGATATAAGTAGGTTGTGACACAGGATGGTAGAGATTAATTTGATGGGCATTCTGATGGACCCTTTATTATTCGTTTTGAGGCACGGAACATGGGGATAGTGAGGACCCTTTTTTATATACAAAAATAAGTCTATAAGCAAAACAATGCCACCTTTGTGTCAGCTTCCTTCTTCGACACCCTTACATATGGTGTCAGGAGTGGGATCTGACTCAACTGCCATATATTGGGGAACCTTTGCAACACTCCATACTGAGCAGTCTGGTCACTGGTCCCACTGTAACTACTAGTGAAACTATAGGTTATGACTTACACAGTATTTGGGATATCTCTATAGAAGTAGAAGAACACTAGTTGAACCCCACAGGAACAATTCTTCCACCACCTAAGGGTACTTACATCCACCTAATGTCCTAATCCGGTTTTGCTTGGAAATATGGCCTGGAAGTTATGGCTGGTGTAATAGAACCAGACTGCAGGGGTGACAAAGATAATAATGCAGAATAATGGGAAACACACTTACAATGTGAGAACCGGAGAAAAAATTAAGAGGATTTTAGAAGCAGTCCATTTTCCCAAACCCATACAGCTTCAGACAAGAGCTCATAGAAAGTGGCATTACGGGTTTTGGAGAGGCTTATGAAGAGCCCCCTGATATTGTAACCCCAGTAGCCCTGAGAACTACCATGGAGGAGACGGATAATTCTTTACCTAGCTTTCGCTCTGCAAAATGATCCTATCAAAAGCGTTCTTAAAAACAGTACCCGAAGAGTAAGTAAGGTCTAAGGAATGTTTTTTTTTTTTCTTTCCTAAACAAGTCCTTGTATATAGTGGAGACATTACGGCAGAAGGGGTAACCAGGACCCAGATTGTCTTTCCTAGAAGTCATTGAAGAATTGTCCTCGAAATGGCTCATGCCCATCTGAGTCCTGGACACTTGGGAACAGCAAAAACACAGGAGCAGATTATCAACAGATTTTACTGGCCAGGGATTTATGTTGACAGTAAGAACTTGTGTGCCCTATGCCAGAAAACAGATCCACGCTCTCCTCCACTCACACCACTGCAACCCCTCCCTATAATAGAGGTACCATTCTCTAGAACTGGCATGGATATAGTGGGTCCATTAGAGCCATCCAAACTATGGAATAAGTATATTTTAATAATACTAGATTATGTAACCCGGTATCTGGAAGCCTTCCCATTGAAAAATAATACCTCATTGCAGATTTTTAAAAACCAAATCCCTTTTCTTTCACGGTTAGGATTTCCAAGAGAAATATTGACCTATCAAGGGAGTACATTTATGCCAAAGTTGATGGCGGAAGAGAAGGAGATCCCTGCAGATATAAAAACCCTACTCACCTCTGTGTACCATCCTTAGACAGATGGCTTAGTAGAACATTTTAATAAAACCTGAAATGTTTTGAAAAATCTGGTGGAAGCAGATGGGCGGAACTGGAGTACAGTGATCCCTTAGGCCCTTTTTGCCATCAGAAAAACTCCATAGGTTTTTCTCCTTTTGAGCTCCTTTATGGACGCAACCCCAGAGATGTACTCGACATGCCCCGGGAGACAAGGGAAGAGGTTGTGCTACCTATGTGTCAAACAGCTGAGAGGCTAAAAGAGCACATGACTATCGTGCCAGAACTGGTCCAAAAACATCTAGGATAGGCCCAAGAAAGCCAAAAGAGTCATTATCATAAGATGGCGATATCAGTCTTTTTTTTTATCGGACAGAGGGCCTCATTATGAGTTTGGAGGTAGCCATGCCATTTTTACCGGCATGGCTACCCCCAAACTCGGGTCCGGGCCCCGAAAAATGGGAATTACCGGGCCATGCCGACCTTCGCGGGCTTACTAATTTCCATTCACGTGACCCGGACCCGGTACGTCCCCATTCCCATTTGAGCCCCGATAGGGCTCAATGGGGAGGATGGAAGCAACGGTCCTGTTAATAACATTGCTACCATCCTGTTCTGCTAGCGGGTGCCGCTCTTCACGTCTGGTCTGATCAGGCGTACAGAGCGGCCCCGCAAGCAGAACTCGTAATATGGTGGTAGAGTGATAACGGCGCCGGCAGCACTACCGGTGCCGTTATCAATCTGCTACCACGTTCGTAATGAGGCCCACAAAGTGTTAGTCCTCTTACACACCTCAGAGCACAAAATGCTTTCGCAGTGGTTTGGACCTTAAGAAATCTTAGAATGAACAGGCCCTTATAACAATAAGGTCGCTCAACCAGACGGAAGGCTTAAAACCCAGATCTACCATGTCAACCTCCTAAAGGAGTGGAATGAGGAGCCTGTAGAATCTTCTTCTGTCCTAATGGCTACCTTGTTATTTGACGAACGGCGGAATGTACTATAATTCCCTCTGATCTTCCAGAGTGACAACAAGATATCCAGGACTTACTGGATCAATTTCTGGATGTATTCAGTAGTCAACCTGGGCAAGTGAAAGATTTGAAACACTACATTTGCAACCCTCCCCGCCTCCAGGCAAAGCACTTCATCTCGGGTCTTATCAAATTCCGGAGACAAGAAAGGAGGTGAAGAAAATGTTAGCTGCAGATGTAATTGGGCCATCAGAGTCTGTGATCACCTCCAATAGTCTTTGTGGCCAAACCTGATCAGTCGTGGAGGTTTTGTATAGACTTCGGAAGTTGAATGCTGTGTCCCAGTTAGACAACTATCCGATGCCTCGAATTGACAACATGATCAATCGACTGGGAGCGGCTGTTTATCTCCACGCTTGATCGAACCATCGGATATTGGCAAGTGCCACTGAATCCTTCTGATAAAAGACTTGTTTCTTCACCCCTAGCGGTTTATTTCATTTCAAATACCTTCCCTTCGGGTTTCATGGGGCCCCAGTGACCTTTTAGAAGCAGATGGACCAGATACTGCAACCCTTTCCCCACTTCTGTGGTGCGTATCTCAACGATATTGCACTTTATAGCAAAACCTGTGAGGAGCACTTGTTTCCCTTAGCCTTACCGCTAATCCAAAAAAGTGTCATTTAGCCCAGTTGGCAGTAAGATTTCTAGGCTTTTTCGTGGGTAATGGACTAGTCCAACCCCAACTGTAAAACTATTTGGCCATGACATCTTGCCTCAATGATAAATTGAAAAATGCTGAGCCAACTCTGAAAGCAGACCTTGACACAGAAGATCAATCTAGCTTTAGTATACTGAAACACACCTTATGTAGTGAGCCTGTCCCGAAAGGTCCCAATTTCAATAGTTTATCCTCCACACGGATGCTTCCAAAGTATGGATAAGGGCCCCTTTCTTCCAGGGCTATGACGAAATAGAGCATCCAGTCTTATACATCAGCCGGAAAATAATTCTGCCACCGTCGAACTTGAGGCCCTAGAAAAGAAATGGGCGGTGGGTCATTTAAAATCTTAATTAACAGGTAGAAAATTCACATTCATAACCGACCACTCGCCTGGCTCAGTCTGAGGAAAGAAAGGAACCCAAGGATAATGTGCTGGTTCCTTGATCTCCAGCCTTTCTGTTTTCACGTAGAACACAGGAAATGTAAACAGGGAAATGTCGATTTCCTTTCCCGATTTCCCTTATAGGGAGATGGGGAAGCCAGCAGCAATAGGGGAAGGGTATGTGATGATTCATGAGGTGTCGTCACTTCTCACCAGGGGGAGCCCTTTTCCCTGAGGCTATGGAGGTGCGGCTGCTACCCAATAGTCCCCCTAGGGGTGGTTCAATGCAGGAGGGCCTCATACGGATGGACTCCCCCAATGGGGAGAAGGACTGTCACCTGGGTTACAGCTCATTGAATGTTGTTACTCCCCTTCTTTCCCTAGCCCTCCCTAATGTCCAGAACCACTACATTGAAAGCAAAACTATGTATTGTTGTATCATAGGAGAAAAAGCCAAAAGTACTCGGATGAGGAAGAGCACAGGAGACATAAAGAACGTCAACTGTGCTAAGACTGGTACGAGGTGGTCCAAGGAGGCATCAGGATTAAGTCATTAGCAGAGCCAAAGAATTGGATACAATGTATAAAAAGGAACAATGGACTAAAGGGTTGTCAAACCTGCCCACGGAGTCAAGCGCAGCTGTGAGAGGAAGCAGGTGTAGCAGATCTCCAACATGGGAGATTAGGCATGGAGAATGCTGGCAAGCAGCTATGGGAGTTCTCTGTTGGGTCTGTCGGTGCAGGCCCGAGCACACGATCAAGAGAGGGAAGTGAGCTGAGCTGTTCAGAGAGAAGCCGTGCTGCAGGTCCTGAAAAGGGGAGAAGTCCGAAGAGCTGATCCTGGTCCCAGGAAGCCCCGGACACATACTAAAGTCCCTGAGAAGGTAAGAGGAGGTACCAGAGACCCAAAGGTGACACAGGAACGGGCAGGAGAGATGCTCGAACAGCTTTCCCCTCTGCCCAGTGGGAGTGAACCAACTATTGGGCCTACACATTGTCAGTCATGCCTCCAACATCATCTTCCTCATGTCAGTGGCAGACAGAAACCAAATGACCGCCGGGGAAGGGTTGGGACCCTACCACAAACACAAGATGGTTTGGGGGCTCTAACAAGAGTACCAGAAAGGTCAGGGATCCTAACAAAAGCCAGATCAGAGACTTTATATGGGGAAGGATGCGCCACAAATTGGCACTAACCACATTGACCCTACCATACGGGGCAGGGGGCATACAGCTTCCAGACTTTGAAAGATACTATCTGGCGGCCTAGCTAAATCACGTCACCAGATGGCTGTCAGATGACGCCACCAATGAAACGGGTCTCCTGCAGGACCTAATCAAACCAACATACCTGAAAGAAATAATGTGGATAACACGAGACCACACCCGCAGTACACCAGTGCTAGCCAAACTGGGCAGACAAATATGGGGAAGAGTGAAAGCCATTACACAACTAGAACACCCCTACGCCCCCAACATACCAATATTGGCAGGGATGAGAACAACACCAGCCGACCTCAACACCATCAGGCAATGGGAACGAATGGGCGTATAAACTTGGGGAGATATGTACGAGGAAGGAGAATTCAGGGAACTGAAATCACTCCATGAGAAAGAGGGGTTGCCAATGGGGCAATTCCTGTGGTATCAGAAGCTCAAACATGAGGCCAAATGGACGTGGGGCGACTGGCCAGAGGAACCAACAACAAACACTCCAGTGGTGGAAATGTACAACCTGAGTGACGGGTGGAGGCCAGTGTCAAGACTCTACGCTCAATTAAACGACAGGCCCAACCCCTGCAACACCACACTAAAAACCAAATGGGGAGAGGACACTGGCGAAAGCATTACCGAAAATGAGTGGGAGACAGCGCTGAAACACCCAAAGGTAGTGTCCAGGAATGCCAGATTTAGACTAATACAAATAAACGTTCTATACAGAACGTACAAGACCCCCATGAAAGTAGCAAGCTTTAGGAGGCAAACAGCGCAATGCTCATTGTGCACCAGCGATGAAGCCGACTTAATACACATGTTCTGGGGATGCGAGAAGGCGAACAACCTCTGGACAAACATCGAACGGACGTGCAAGAAAGGTGGAATCAAGAGGTACACTTGGACCCCGAAAGAATGCCTCTTGGGCACGTACCCCAGACTAAGCAAGATCAAACACATAGTAAGGGTAATGGACATGGCATACGTACTGGCAAAAAGAGAGATAGCAATGACATGGAAATCAAAAAGAGGCCCAAAATACGTGCGATGGAAGAGGGAAATGGAACGATGGACAACAGCAGAGACAGAAACATGGGGCACGGCGATTGCCAGGGGAGAGGGAGACACCAACACCAAATTCGAGGCATGGAAAACAATAGTAAGAGACCTGTTCCTCCTGTCTGACGACATGCCTCTGTGAAGCGGTGGCCCGGGAAATAAACAGGTGAAAAACAAGGGTCAGAGAATGATACATCTAATCGCCCTCACAGCCACAGCAATAATGGATGCAGTCAAGCCACCAACTTAACTCAAGCCAACAATAAAGTCACAACTACCAAAGAGCATGAAGACAGTCAATGTTTGTTACTGGTTAATAATGTTAATTTAATAATTGTTGCAAACGAGAGAATGGCAATGTATACTAAGAAGGGGGGAGGGACCAAGTACGATTATAAAATGCCAATAAAAACATTTTAAAATAAATCAGAGTGGGAAAGAGAAAACCGCTGACCACCAGAGAAGGATCTGGGACCCAAAACCATATACAGAGAACATAAGAGGAAATCTCCCTCGTTACAGTATCTTTATTTTATTGTTTAAAGCGTTGACCTAGCTCGAGAGCAGCACAGCACTGTACATAGTGTTGGTAGCCAGCATTTGGGCACAGTGGGGAAAAAGAGAACCACTGACCACCAGAGTAGGCGCTGGGACCCCAATAAGATTTGGGACTTTACTAAGAACAAACCTGAGTGGCAAAAGCTACCGCAGGCTGAAAGCAGTGAGAAAGAACTGTGCCAAGCAATACCAGGAGAAGGGAGTCAATCTCCTGGCATAGACTTTGTGATAAAGTCGCCAGGGGAAGGGAGTAATTCCCCCTTGCTTTTTTGTTGTAAGAGAACATTCTTTTGGGCACTGTTCAAGAAGCAGGAGTAGTGGACCATTTCCCTGGAAAACAAACTTTGTTAGTTTATCTTTTAGTTTTAGAGTGATGGATAGAATTATGTTGTGACACAGGACGGTGGAGATTAATTTGACAGACATTCTGACAGATCCTTTAGTATTAGTTTTGAGGAAGGGAAACCCCTCCTAGAAGATGGGGATACTGAGGACCTTTTCTATACAGTAATACAAGTCTATAACCAAAATCATGCTACCCTTGTGTCCGCTTCCTTCTTTGACACACTTACACACTGTCCCCCATTATCTAAGACATTTGTATACTCTAGCAAGATGTTGGGTCCACTTTGTGCTCCCTTCTGCTGCCACATCGCCCAGTTAACAGCAGCATGCATGCGTGATGATCAGGTTGCCGTTTAGATTACCAACAATCCTGACTCAGTCTTTCATCCTTTTATTATTATGTTATTATCAGGGTATTTATTGAGTGCAGCCCTGCTTCGAGATGCAATGGCTTACTTATTGGAGAAGTTCAGTAACAATTTCTAAGGGGTACTGACATATTTCACATGCTGCTTTTGCACTCTGCTGCCATTCCGTGCCCACACAGATCTTCTTCTGGCTTTGTCCAGGCTCTGGGAGTACTCGCAGAGCATTGCTGTACAATGATGAATGTCTGAGTTGTTCTGTAAACTGGCGCAGATTTCAAACACTGCTAAAGCTATGTCTCTAGCAAAGTTGCTCCCCTCCTTCCAAAGGGGGGGCATGATAATGTCCAGCTTGGGTGGGCGGCTTGAGACTCTTTGAAAAAGTCAGCATTTTGACTCCCTTTATCAGAAAATATAAACATATCTGCCATTTGAGTGGGGTGCGCTCACAATTTTGGTATGCACCAAAAAGAACTTGCATAAAAATTTAAAATAGAAATATATTCTGAAATTAACATGGAAATGTTATTGTAAGCAAATATTTTAAAAATGTGTGGTAGGAGCAATTAAATGTGTGTTTTCGCCAACTTGGCTAACCCTGTAGCAAATTCTCAACATTTGGATCTAATAATAACACAAGTAGCTGTACCGCAAAAACAAGGCACTTGATCATTTAAGGGGTGGTGTAAAATGTTACACATGCTAACTTTTCCATTGGATGTTCCATACCATGATATCCGAGAAGAAATGCCGTTAATCAGAGAGCTAACGCTCTGCTGAGTTCTCTCATGTATAATGTGGCAATAAAACCTGAGGCAGCGGGCCAATACCGCCCCAGGTAATGCCCCCGGGGCCATAGTTACAGGCCCGAGCGTAGCGATGGCCTTAACGAAGCCCCAGGGACATTATCGTGGGTGGTATAGGCCCGTCGCTGAGGGTCTTATAGCCATTAGTACCCCGGCTAGTTAGACCAGGGTACTAATGGTATTTTTTTCTGTTTCGAAATGCTGCTGCGTTTTGAAACAGAAAAAAAGAAAATGAAAAAAAATGGCCAGTGGCAAAGGGAAAACGTAGTCTGTTTTCCCTTTCCATGGCAGGCATCGGGAGAGGACCGCTGGGAACAGAAGTGTTTCCAGCGCGGGTGCTCCCAAAAAAAAGAAGAAAAAAGAAGGTAAGTGGGGTTAGGAGAGCAGGGAGGAGATGGTTTGCGGGGAAGGTGGATGGAGGAAAAACTTACCTGAGTCCCCGGCGGGGGACGAAGGCAGCCTCCAGCCACAGGGAGGCTCGGAGCAGGGATTGCCCTGTTTTGAGCCTCCTCATTGGCTAAGGGGCTGCCAAAGCCCCTCGTCGGGAACAGAGTAGCCGGCACGCGCATGGGAATACTGTGCGGTATGGCTGGGTAAAGAGCCAATCACATGTTGTATTCCCGGTGGGCAGCGTGTGCCGGGTACAAATGTGATGTATCTGGGACCAGTGTGTCTGTTGGTTCAGTAGCAACAATGTTCTGTTGGTTCAACAGCTACAAAGTTCTGTTGCTTGCAGTCAATGTCACATTTCTTTAAAAAAGTGTCCAACTCAAAGGAATTACCACCAGCACAGAATGCCCCTATTATATTTTCCACTTAACAACAAAACAAATATTTGCCTTGGATTATCGTGCTGTTTTCAGATAGTTCTTTCATATAACTGAACATTGCATTCACAATTGAGTATTGCTCATGCTGTCCCAGTGGGGCATGAGACAGCTCTTCATAGACAGCACTATGCCACTTCATGCACCATTTTAGCTTTATGTGAGCAATTTATTTTTTAAGTTATATTGGATTCAGAAACAGCCCACAATCTGGCCAACCATACGCCTAGACATTTTTACACATCCTGTATCTAGCAGGGCAAAAACAGGCTTTTCCAATACACAAACCAAGCACATTCCACACTGGGCCCACATGTTACATAACCTTATCAAGAACAAAATATTCCATGAAAACAAGAATTGACCAGTACGTCCGCTTGGGGCATTGTAAAAGTCTTAGAAGATAGCCCAACAGTGCTCTTTTCAATGTCAATTTGCTTATCAAAGACATGCCACAATCTGTCTGCCCACAGCCCAAGACTCTGTAGACTGTGTCTAGCATTGCAAAGCCAGACAATTAGAATACACAAAAGTAAAAGAACAGCCTGTCCAATCTCGACCTACATGTTGCGTAACTATGCCAAGAGACATCTGTATAAAATGGCTCTTGCTAATTAAATTGACTGGGGTGTGGAACCACTGGGTGTGGTACAAGTCTTTCAAGTCACCACATCCTCAGTCTCTCACCATTTTATCTTGCTCATGTCATGTAGCCTTTCCATGCCTTTGAGCACTTGGGCCCATTTCTTTAATCAAAAGGTATAATAGCTCCAAAGACATACGCCCACCCACAGCCACATCATGGTTTTGGCAGAGCAAATGGAGGTGAAACAAATGCATAAAAACAAAGAACTGAACTGTAAGAAAGGCATGGTATCAACAGTAAGACAGACACAAGTGACCACAGTTTAAGGGTGTTTATTGAACTTCACAAAGGGTTTGAAAAATGCCTATCTAATCCTAAATCTACAGATGGGAGCAAGCTACGACCATCGAATAATAACACAGTCCTAGTGGTGTCTTGTCAAAATAGTGTTATGAAAAAGAAAGAAGTGTTCACAAAATGATATGTCAGGATGTTCAGTCCACTGGCATACCTTCCACCATGTTTTCAGCACAGGACAAGGTGGTAAACTCGAGCCTAGCACAGTCTCTGGCTTCTCTAGCACAATGATACAGTTCAATCATTAGCATCAGGGCCTTCCGTGCCCTAGTCTCTTTGCCTTTCCAAAGCTCTTCTTTCAGAGGGCCTGATGTGACAGACAAACAATAGGTTCTTTTCCTCTTTCAGATTTTCAAAAGTACTCCATTTCTCTGGTCACCTTGGAGCCCCCTCACCCGGGCTCAGATCCTCTTTCACAACACTATTCTCCTTTGATCTCCTCAGCCGGGCTCAGATCCTCTTAACACAATGTTCACAAGATATTCATGCATCCAATTTCCTGTAGGATATTCTTTCTCAGGTGACTCATGGTTCATCACAGATCCCCCCCTCAGCCTCGCTCAGATCCCTTTTAACACAATACGTCTCCCTCCACCGGGCTCGGGCCAGTTGCTTTCAATGTAACTTTTAACCCATTTCTCTCAGGATATTCTTTCTCGGGTGACTCACGGTTCATCCCGGACCCCCCTTAGCTGGGCTCAGATCCCTTTTAACACAATTAGACTCCCTCCGCCGGGCTCGGACCATTTGCAATTTCCAATGGAACTTTTAACACAAACTTCGTTCAACCAAAGCTCTCAGCTGAACTGCCTGCGCCAGGCTCGGGCCAACCTCATCCACTTTTTAAACTTTCCTCATGCTCTCACTATCGAAGACTTTTGAATGTGCACAGGGTTTTGTTTGACCCATCTCAGGACCACTTCCATTTCACAAGTCCTTATCACTCTTCAGTTGGATACCTTACAGAGTCTTTCAAATGAGCGCACAAGTGGTGCCGGACCGCTCTGTCTAAGGTATTGTATCTTGACTTCAAAGTTCAATCACTCATCTGTTTTATTTTGTTTGCGTCGCTTGTCTCATACGCTTCATACACTGTTCTCTTCAGCTTTTACTATATAATTTTGCCGCTTGCAACCTTGGCTTCAACATGGACCGGTCTGGCATCAGTCTCCCCAACTCACAGGCTGTGCTGACTTCACTGGCGCTGCTTTGTTGTAGGAGCCAAGGACAGTACCACCTCGGCACATGATTCTCCCTGCCTTGACTATCGGCATGTGAGAGCTCTGTGTACCTCTGACACAGAAGAAGAACGGTGATCTGGAGGGTTGCCCAGAGCATTGCCAGTGGTTAAGATTCATTCTAAACCTTTCAGCCATCACCTCTTTGTTTTTCCTCTGACACATAATGCAGGATTCTTCAGCCTTGATTACTGGTCTCACGTTTCCTATTCTCGAAGGTTCATGAAAGTAACAGTCTTTTGTCGAAAAGGTCAAGGGCACTTCCTTCCTTACTTTGTCCCTACCCAAGACACAGTTCTGTGTGAGGATCACCCCACCTGGGAAACCTGTAAATAAAGGGCATCAACAAGCCCAGTCCATATATGTTTAAATAGTCTTGTTCTTGCTAACATGTTCTCCTACCCCAATGTACCTGAGTTTAGCAGATTTCTTCGATGGTTCGTCGACGGATCCCTCGTGGGTGAACTCCCTTTAAAGCAAGAGCCGCAGGCATTGATAGTCCTCAAAGAAACATGAACCCTGTCATTGAGATAGCAGCTTCGACCTACGCGGTGCTCGTTGACGATCGATCGTGGACGTCCTGTGAAGGCAAGGCATGTGGTGCACCTCGATGACCAGAGTTCATTGCCGCAAAGATGACTCGGTGAACGTAGGTCTGGCGATCGGGACTCGACCGCGGCTAGCTTATGGATCTTAGTTGGTCTTTGTGGACCTCAGGTGGTGGGAAACCCACCAGCGGATTCTCCTCAGTTCGTCGAATACCTTTAATTTCTCCGGTGGGACAAAGCGGTCGACAGTGATGGCAAGGGAGACTCCGTCTCCAGTCGACAGCCTTTTCCAGACTGACTTCCAGGGTGCTTTGATGAAGATTAGCTTTGGCACGATGTTCTCTCGTAGGTCGGGAAAGGTCTCCTAGCCTTGTCCTCTCTTGGATCAATTCCTGACCGTCACGACAGCTTTCAGATTTGGACGATGGCAAGCAGCAACAAAATGTTCTTCTTCCAGCTGGGCTTCAAGCTTAAGCCTCAAGTTTCGACTTTAGCTTCTGAACAATTCTGGTAAGTGAGAGGTCCCCATATATACCTTTCTGTCTCTCATTCACACTGCTAAGCCAAGCTCAGGCAGTCAATCATTCAGATGGGCATTCATTCATGCAGGCAGGCAGCCTATCAGGCTCACAATGCATTCAGGCCATTCACTTCCACCCAGATACCCATAACAAGGAATGTGGATTGGGGCAAGCACCCAGCCTTTCAGCACACCACACTGCATTCATGTCAGTTTCGGGCAGAGCTGTCTCATTCTTTGTGTCACACACACAGATACCAGACACCCATAATATGGAATGCATGCACTCCTTTCACCCAGATCCCACCCCAAGGGTGTATCCACAACATACAGTCATTGGGAAGGCTCCAGCCAGTCTGGCATGGACATCCCCACAATACCATATATGGTTCTTCTACCCAACAGCCAGTGAGGGGAAGGGACAGAATCGGGGCTTCCCAGGACCTTGGGAAAAGAAGGTAACAGGCAATGGAAACCAAGAGGCCATAGGGCCATCTTGTCTCCTATCAGGAATCCAATGATTCCTATGGCAGGGCCTGGGTATCCCAAAAGGGAGAATACTCTGAGCACCTGGCAAATTCAGCATAGAGCTGCCACCAGCCCATTCCCTGCTCAGGCGGCCACCCACAGGTGCCCAATAAACATACACTAGGGGTACAGGGTTGTACCCCCACCCATGAGTGCCATAAGGGTATCCCAAGGGTCTGTTCACCACAACCAAAAAGAGGAAGAGCTGCACTGCCAGAAGTCCCACATGGACTCCTGTGCAGAAAACAACGCAACACACATAAGGGAGTACAGGACAGGGACATGGAGGTCCTGTCCCTACAATGCATTTCCAGCATCACAATGGGAAATGTTGATTCTTGTCCAAACAAGGAGCCTGGGACAGCCAGTGTTTTCTTGTTACCCACCGACACATCTCAGTCAATGTAGGTATGCCAGTCACGGTTGCTTGGTGAAGGACTGTGAATGTGCCAGTCACGGTTGCTTGGTGAAGGACTGTGAATGTTCTCTTTGGAAAAGCGTGAACGGTGTATATTTAGACTTTTAATAAGTTATATCAGACTCTCTTCCAGCAAATCAGGAAACGGCATCCAAACCTCCTGGGTCTTTTCACTGCATTCTGTACTGATGCACACAACAAATAACCAACAAATACACCTCAGCAATGTGACATATTCTCATTGTTGTGTTTTTATTGTTTTAGCCCAAATGTATGCTCAGGTTCCCGTGCTTATAATAACTGGTTATGCATTTTTCCCAAAGTATAACTATGTTTTTTCTTTCAAAACTGTCTTATTCAGACATGATTTTAATGTTCTAGGTATCGCTCCATATTTAAATTGTATTATTTTCCATAGAGTCCTCCTAAAAAGAAAGAGCAAAAAACACTGACCCCATCACAAACAAGAGACACAGCAGGTCAAACGATATTGATTTAGGCAGATTTGATATTGCAGAATCAAAACCATCATTCAATGTAATGATGAAAGATGGCTATCTAGTGTGGCCAGAACCTGAGTTAAACATCATCACAGCTCCATGAAATGCCCTCAAAGACTATTGCTACTCTTCAATGTCTCAAACTCAGCAGAACTTAATTGCAGAAGAGGTAACTGAATTGCAAATCATTATTTCCCATTCTACTCCATCTAAACCCAACTTGTATGCCCAAGATGCTCCTTTTCCAATATTACTGATTACATCCCATGCACAAGAGGAAAGTTGCATTTAGAAGCTTAAGAAGAGCTGACAATTGATTGCGGCAAACAGACTGAAAAAAAAAAATGGCCGCATGCGATCAATTGTCGGAGGCTCAAAGCGCAAACCAAATGCGTGCTCACTAACCCAACACACCCCCTGACCTCACTCCCTTACTTACCTGTTTGCTCGCCGCCTGGGCCCCTTCACACCTCTAACGTGGGTCAGATCCAACGCCGCAGGGTCCCTTTTTTCTTTTTTTCCAGTCCCCCGCCTCGCATGTTAAGGAAGCGGGGATACCCCTGCAGCCCCCGAAGGCTAATACATACCTATCATAAGGAGTGGGGGACACCCCCCCACCCCATCTGCACATGTTTGGTATGTGTAGCCTAATTGTTTGTTTTTAATTGGTTGTATGGTACAGGCCAAATTCGGTCAAATGTACCATTCGATCAATTAAAAATGAACAATTATGCTAATACCCTTCAAATACCAGAAAATACCTTGACTCTGCAAAAGAGAACGCATGGCGACAAAAGCAGGTAGCACTGCACAGTGCACTTGCAAGAAAAAATGTTCTGGTTGGCAGGTGATGGTTAGTGAAACATCCCTGAATTTAATGCGCCATATTCCACTTATTACCAGGATTTGTGTAATAGAAATGTCTAAGCTCTGTGGCTGTTCATGTTAGAGTGTTCTCCCTCTGTTGTTTGGAGAAGCACAATTTTAGGAAATCGAACCTCTTCAATCCAGAGGTTTAGAAGGTGAACTGGGAGCAACCTACAGGCATGTGTGTATAACCAAAGTCATGCAAGTATCACAGATGTCTTAAAAACAGGACAACTCCCAGAGATGGTTTAAGGGTTTTTATTAGAAATGTTTTAAAGGTTTCTACGGGCTGTCCCGAATTCTCTCGTCTAGTACCAGTGCACTCTTTAACCCTGGTGTCCCTGTTCACCAAGTTAGTATCTAGAGTTTGTTAACGCCTACTATTTAAGTTCTGCCTTACTATCAGTGAAGTTCCAAAGGAATTCGCCGTATCTGTCTAAACACACTTTGAAACTTCCTAGGCTGGACTTACATTACCACTGAGATGACTCCAATGTATATCTCTTCCTGCAGTCTACCTCCACCCTTCAATGTTATGATCCTCTGCATGCCACCCTCCCCTCTTCGCTCTCCTACTATCCTCTCCACTATTCCCTCTCCTACTATCCTCTCCACTATTCCTCTCCGCTCTCTACTTCACTACAACTCCCCTCTCCACTTCACTACTACTCCATCACTACTCTCCCCTCTACTCTCCACTATTCTTCACTCCACCTTCTACTCAGTCACCCTGCTTTCACTTTCTCAATCATCTTCCAATCACGATCTGCACTTCCTCCAATACTCTCACTCACCCACCTCACATGCACCTTCGCAACAGTACACAGTACCACATGCTCTTAACCTGTACCTCACTATCTTTCCAAAACACCTCCACACTCCAGTGCGCCATCCGTCTGCCTTCTGGTCTCCTTGTCTGCCACGTCCTTTTCCTCTAACATCACCTGAACAACCAGTTTCATGTCTCCAACTCCTCTTCCCTCATTCCACCATTGGTCCACTTCCCCTACCCAATCTCGTCCATACTTCCCTGCCTCGGAGGTGCGACAATACATTAAAAAGGGCTAGGCCGGCTCCTTTTTGTCATATGGGTCCTTCATGCCAAATTTATGGTGGCTCCTATTGGAAAGTCTACCTGTTTGTGTCAGAGGGCCTCTCCATGGCTAAGTTCATTTTCAGTATTGGGGATATTTGGGATTTTTAGGATGCTGCTTTGCGGAAAGTTCACAATAGTTTCTGCTGTGGAGCTTTGGTGCGCCTACTGGAGGGCAACAATCGCTGATGTCATCTGGCAGGACACAGCATTCCTTGCCGCCACGCTGATGGCCTGCTGCTCTGCTTGGTCTTTCTTACCATTGGTTGGAGCGATTCAACCAGTGGAGTAGACTGCCTGAAGATGTGTGGGGTGATTAATACTTTTCATATACTTGCCAGCACGTGGGGAATTTCTAAAGAGATCTGTGTTCATGTGCAACCCTACGGTTTTCCTAACAGAATGGGCCAGTAACAAATAGAGTTGTGGCATGTGGATAAGGCACTGACTTCTTTGTGCGAAGGCAAAAGTGGCACATGCCCAGGGCATGCATCCTGGGAGGGGCCATCACATGGCTGCCTGTTTCACAGAAGTGAGTGCCCCATTTTATTTGTCAAAAAACACATCATGGTATTGTACAGGTCACTTCTGAGGCAATTGTATGAATACATTTGATTTCCATTCTTGTACAAAAGGTAGCTCTCTGTTGTATGCACTTGTTGCAAAGATCTGCTAGGCTGTGTCCCCCTTTCTTCTCATTGAGGTCAATTGATTGTATTTGTACTTTGGTGAAAGTAACACATTTCATGCTACAAATGAATGCACCTGCAACACCAGAGCTAGTTTTTAAAACCATAATACCATAAATATAGTGTAGGTCTACAATAACGAAGTGCACCACATAGTGCTGCTGGCTGCCTGTTAGCTGTACTGGTTACTTTCTGCTCATTCACGAGAGAGAGACGAATTTGGTTTAAAACTGGCTTTTTTTCCTTGGTATTTTACATTGCTGTAACTGGGCCACGCCCCCTTCTGCCAATTTCGTTCAAATTTGCCAGCTGCACTCACCAACTGAGTGCATCACAGAGTGCTCTTGGGCGAGGCACAGGTGTGGCGGTCGTGAGATTAACTTCACAGTTTGTTACTACAAATATTGTTCTTTTTAAGAGTTTTATTTCATGGGTACTGTTTATTTTGATTATATATTTTATATATATATATATACATATACATATATATATATATATATATATATATATATATATATATATTATCAATTCTACCTTAGGGTAGCCAAGTCGAGCTGCACTCTCCATAAAGCCATGCTTGCCCAATTTCCACCAAACAGCAAACGAAGGAGGGGGGGGGGGGGAATAAAACTCCACACCAACCGCTTTCCGTTTTGTTAATTTTCTTCTTTTATTGATCCACACGGGAAAAAAATATTTAAAAATCATGGAAATCCATTTCAGAAAGTAGAAAGTATGACCCCAATGTGGGTCCTCCCAAGTGCAACACTCGAGGCGTGACGCGTTTCGCGGCCAACTCGCCGCTTTTTCACAACAATAATATTATTTGGACTGTTATTTCAACCGTCATATGAGGAGCACTCTCCAGTCCCGGAAAAAAATATTCAGGAAACCAGATTTGTAATGTCTACTTTATTTAATAATACCGTGCATCATCACAGCAAGTAAAAATAAAGGCCACGCACATTGTGGTTCTCGCATAGTGTATGGCGCATACTTGCCAAAGTTTACACGTTTCGCGGTATCCTAACTGCTTGTTCACAACCAAAAATCCCCACATGGGTGTGGTTTAAAATACCCCATGTGACATGAAATTGGCCATAGAAAGAGGACTAATCCGTATATGTATAAAAATACACACATAATACACACAAGACATATTAAAAGCAAGGCCCCAGCCATTATTGCTGATTAGCCATGTACATCGCTCAGAACTACAAATAGCGGCCGAGCTGCTATAGTCACTGGGGAGAAAGAGGTTTCTGGATAGACCGATTAATGCCTAATAGTGCTATATATCATTATTAATATGGTATAGCCTAGTGCTGTAGTTGACATTTCGACACTTCAGTAGTTCCAATGCTATTATACTAAGACATCAATTTAGGCTGATGACTCAATCATGTATACAACCTCAATGGTTTCAAAATCCTCCTTCCATCGATAAAACAGTCACATATCTCACCAATTAAAAACAATTTACATAATATGTGTGTGCCAAGTCAGATAAAACCCCATCAGAGGGTCCAAAACATGGACAGAAGCATTATTCGTTATCCCATAGATAAAAAAATATGGAAAAGTATGGAATAACTCTTGTAGAGAACAGACAAATACGAAAACCTAAACCCATCACAACAGTCTGCATGCATTCATATACACCCGAACACCAACTTGATATAAATATCCTAGCTAAAACAGCATAAATATCAGTATGTAAAGACGAAAAGAGTTATTTAAATTACAGAGTAAGGTATAAAAGTTGAGTTTCATGATACATTACCCTAAAAAGGTATATAGTTCCTCATCAATGTTGTGACCATTTGGAAATTTACTCTCAAAATCCAAAATGCAACAAGTCTCTTTTTGACTGAGTTTCTTTTCTCTAACTGTTAACTAACCTTATCTCCGCGGGGACGTCAGGCGTTGCTGGGAGGACAGCCGTCTGTGTTGTAGGGGTCGATAACTCAGGAGGTGTAGTCTGCTCGGGGTCTGCTCCTAGGATGGAAAGCAAGGTCAGCTGCAGACTACTGGTACATGTGTCCGCCCAGACCTCCCTCCTTGGTTGCTCTTCCCCTTCCCTGGGCATTGAATTCTTTCCTTGAATGCTCCTCACCTGATACTTGTGTTTGATGGGTTATCCGTCCTGCTATTCGTTGCAGGGGCGCTGTTGCAGGGCACAGGCTCTGATGGACTAAGTTACGTCACTGGTCTGCTTGCCCAGTCCGGCTGCGGCTAAGACTTGCTTGCCCTGTTTTGCCAAGGTAAGTCTGTCCTTGTCTACTATGTGTTAACTGTCTTTCTCTTGCCTTTTCCGTTGTTTGCTCTGTCTTCCTTCTTGTCGTCTTGATTACTCCCTTTTAAGGTGTTTTAGCGTTGTCCTTGTTTTTACGTGCTGTTCTTTCTCTCACGTGTTTTTTCCTTCTTCCGCAGGTGCAGAGGTGAAGTTGGTGTCCGCGGGGCAAAATGCTCGACGTACTCCGCTTTGGATAAACTCGCTTAGAGATGGAGCGTTTCGCACTTTAACCCGGTAAGTGTGGCCGCGCAGTGTTTAAGTTGCAGGGTGCGCGTGAGTCTTTTGTTTTCCCAATCTGACCTGTTGTCTTGCTTGCTTCTTCCAGGTGCCGAGTAGCTGTGATTCAGAGGATCGATGATGAGTCCGCTGCTGGGGTTCTATGATGGCGTCCGGAAACGGGTAAGTGTTGTCCTAATTGTGTTTGTTTTGTCTTCTTCCTTGCAGCTGGAGCTGGATGTAGTTGGAGCCAAAGCGTGTCCCGATGCTGCAGAAAACAGAGAGCTGGTCACGGTGAGCATCGCGCTGCTTGGGAGCAGTGTAACACGAAGCATGGATTTCAGCAGGGGTGGATCTTAAATACTCAACCACACCCTGCCACTCCCAAAAGACTAGTCTGCATACTCTGCGTGCAGGTGGAAACAGTGAATCAACAACTCTCCATCTTGTATTAAGGGAGGAGCACTTCCTGTTCCATATGAGCCTGGTGCCAAACGTGCCAGGACTGAGTCCAGTTGACTCCTTTTGTTGCACAGTGAGATCTGTTCAGAGTGGGGCCCAGGAAATGTTTAAAGTCTCCCACTGCATTATGGGGTACAGGTGCCACTCACTACATTATGGGGTACGGGTGCCTTTGAGCACCGAATTGTGACACTATCACCTTCTCTCAGATCTTTATCAATCTTGTGAATTCCAAAAATTTGAAACTGTCCATGTTGCTTTTTTGATGGTCACTGAAGTGTTTGGCCATTGGATAGTTAGGATCTTGGTGTTGACTAGCCCTCACATGTTGCTTAAGTTTGCATTTAGTGCTGCCGCTATACCTTTTTTGGCATGCACACGACAATATGTATACTACGTATTCAGTTTCACACATGATTCTTCCAAGATGGTAACCGGGTTGCCCAGAATCGAGTGTTCGTAAGTCGCACAGCTTTTTGCATATTTGCAGATGTTACATCTTGTGCATTTATGAAAACCCGATTTGCGTGTTGTAAGCCATGTCTCCTTTTCGGGTAACTCGTCTTGTGCCATAAAACTTTGGACCAAAGTATCTTTCAGAGAGCGGTTGCGTCTGAAGCTGATCTCAGGATTCATTTTCAAATTTCTAGCACGATCTTTATCCGCTAGTAAGATTCTCCAGTGTCTACGAAGTATACGTCTTATTTCTGGTACTTCGTTATCAAAAGTCAACATCAATCTCATCGTTTCTTCATTTGCCAACTTGTCTAGCGAGCAAGATCCTGTAAGAAGCCCAGATCTTTCCTGCTGTCTGGCTTTTATATAAGCCTTCTCAATGACTTTTTTAGGATAACACTGTTCAAGGAAATCATTTGCTGCAATCTTACTATCCAGATCATAGGCCTTCAAAGTGGAGCTATTACGTCTAATTCTTATGAACTCCCCGTAGGGAATGCTCCAAATCAGATTTTTTGAGAGACCACTGGTGGCATGTAGGGGAGTATTTATTCCAGTGGGTTTCCTATGAAGTTCAGTTGTCAATGTCTGGTTTACAATTCTCAGATCCACATCTAAGAAAGTTAAAAAAAAGTACTGCTGTATGTTTCCATAAACCATAAAGTGTTCTTATCGTCATTGAGAAGTTTCACAAAGTCTATCCAGGTCTTTGCTGATCCTTTCCAAATTATGAAAAGGTTGTCAATATATCTTAGCCAGAGTACAACGTTTTCAGTTATTGTGTGGTTTTGATCAGACCAGACATCTGTGACTTCCCATGCTCCCACCGTCAGGTTGTCATACAATGGTGCGAAGTTGTGCGCATCGCAGTGCCCTGCACTTGTCTAAAAAACGTGTTATTAAATATGAAGACGTTATTTGTTAGGCACAGGTCAATCATCTCAAGGACCATCTGTGTATGTTCCAAATAGTTTAAGCATCTAGTGTTAAGACATTTTTCACATGCGTTCTTGCCATACTCATGCCCTATGGACGTATACAATGAAACAACATCCATTTTTGCTAACATGTAATTCGGTTCCCAAGGTATGTTGTTAATGTGTGCTAATAAGTCTGTTGTATCCTTTAAATAGGATGGAAGGGATGACACAAAGGGGAAGAATACCTCGTCTATATACTTCGACATATTCTCTAGGACCGAACCCATTGATGAAACTATTGGTCTCCCTGGTAGTTTCTTGAAATCCTTGTGGACTTTGGAGAGAAAGTAAATGGTCGGTATGACAGAATTGAAAGTAAGATGAAACTTGAAATTGTCTTCTGTTTGGATGCCTTTGTTTTCCCATTTTATGAGAAAGTCCTTCACTTTGCACTCTGTTTTTCTTTCTTTCGTAGCATCTTTTGTCGTTCAACTGCTTGTAAGCCCCTTTTATATAATCATCTTTGTTCATGAGGACAATATTACGTCCTTTATCAGAAGGCTTAATGATGCAGTTGTCAAGGGTCTGTAGTTCTTTCAAAGCCATCCTGTCTGTAGCCGATAGATTGTCTTTAAATCTGGGTCTTGTTCTTCTTCTGAACTGTTTTAGATCTTCAATCACAAGTGTCTGAATTGCTTCAATGTTGTTCCCCAAATTGTTCATTGGATTGAACTTCGATTTCAGCTTGAGCTTACTCTTTGTTGTCCAATCTGTCCTTATATTCAATTCCCCAAGGTCAATTGTGTTTGGTTCGTAGTTTGTCGGATTGTGTCCCTCTTTCCAGATCAACCAAATCTACTAATGCATCCAAGTCATTGATGGTTATTTCTGTTTTTCCACCTTCTTTAGGCAACCTCTTTGTGGTATTTTCATTTATAGCAAATAACTTTTTTTAAACATAATTTCCACACAAAATGGTCAAAATCAATGTGGGTTTGAACATAACTGAAATGTGCAGTTGGACAGAAATTCAAACCGAGGCTTAGGACCTTTTCTTGATTGCTGGTTAGGATATGGCTTGATAAGTTGATGATTTTGAAACTTTCGTCTTTAGCCATACTGTCTATTTCCCAGAGTGCAGCGGATATGTCCAGGGTACTGTTCGTAGCTTTGGCTGCCCCTCTGCCCCCTCCTCGTTTTACTCTGCTTCTTCCCCGACTTTGTTTTCCTCCTTGTCTGTTTCTGTTTTTTCCATCTCATCTGGTCTAAAAAATGTCGACGTATTGTTGCTTCATCATTTTTGCTTGCTGTAGCATCCAGATGCAGAGGAATCTGAATTAATCTCCTTTCCATTACCTTCAGTAGATATCGATGTTTTTTTGCAGAGATCTGTCTTAATTGGTCAAACCTGTGAGCAAACGTGTAAACGTTGCCTCTCTGGTAGTCCTCCTTATCGCGCAAAAATGTGCACTGTTTACGTTGTTTAATTTCATCTTCATAACTTATAAGACTTTTTTTCCATGTTTTTCAACTTCTTTCCGTCCTCACTTTCGGGGATCTCAGTCAGCCTGTTATTCACCTCATCAATCCTTTCCAATATTTTCACCTGGTCGGCTCCTGCGTATTTAACCAGGAGTTGGAGGAAAGTATTAGAGCATGTGTTGGTTGCCACACTACATTCATTGAGCATTGCCGGGTCTTGTTCTTCAAAAGAAGGAATGGTTAAACTCCTCAAGCACCGTGGGATTCTTCCTACTTCAATGTGGTTTTTCGCCACAAGCGAAAACAGACAATGCCCAGGATTTGCATCCAGGTTCCCCCAACCAGACTCCCAGGGGAATGCCCTGTGGATGAACTGGTCAGGGATGTTTGCGTACGAGCACCAAGGTCAAACAGTGCACCAGCAACCCAACTCAGTGAACCTGGCAGCATGGCTCCTGAGGTCATAGAGTTTGGACCTCTCAATTTGCCTCAGAGGTGTATGGACATCCTAAAGGAATCTAGGAAACCAAACACAAGGCACTGTTACTTTGACAAGTGGAAGAGGTTCGTTATCTGGTGCCAGAGTAGACAAATCAACCCTGTTGATTGCACTCCTTCCACTATTGTTACATACATGCTCCACCTGTTAGATGCAGGACTGGTTTTCAACTCACTGAAAGTACACCTGGCAGCCCTGTCGGCATACACCACTTCCCATAGCAAGATCTCGTGGTGGAAAGTACCAGTAGTTAAAGCCTTCATGGAAGGAGTAAAGAGACTTCACCCTCCTATTTCAAACCCACCACCAGGGTGGGACCTTAATGTGGTGCTAGCCAAGCTCATGGGACCCCCCTTCGAACCCATGCATAAAAGCAGTCTCAAACACCTGACTTATAAAACGGCCTTCTTAGTAGCTATTACTTCTATAAGAAGGGTCAGTGAAATTCAGGCTCTGTCAGTGCAGGACCCCTTCTTTACTGTCCATAAAGACAAACTGGTTTTACGCACACACCCTAGGTTCTCACCTAAGTTTATATCAAAATTCCATGTAAACCAGTCCATCGAGTTTCTGGCTTTCTTCCAGGACCCGCAAAGTTCGGCTGAGGTGAAATTACACACCATAGATGTGCGTAGGGCGGTCCTCTACTATGTAAATAAAACCAAACCGCTAAGGAAAACAGATCAACTGTTTGTCTCCGTAGCTACAGGCAGAGAGGGGGATCGCGTCTCTAAAGGCGCCACCTCGAAGTGGATTATTAACTGTATCCAGCTGTGTTACTCACTCTCTGAAAGAACTCTGCCTTTCACGCCAAGAGCCCACTCTACTAGAGGCATTGGGGCCACTCTGGCTTTCATTGCAAATGTACACCTTGACACCATTTGCAAAGCAGCTACTTGGAGCTCTATTCACACTTTTACTCAGCATTACTGCATTGACACCCATTCCAAGGCAGATACACAAGTGGGACAAGCGGTTCTAAGACACTTATTTGCTCATGACCCTTCTCACATCCCACCTCCTTCTTCAGGTACTGCTCGCTAATCTATGCACAGCATGTGTTCTAAGCAGATTCCACAAGCCTCAGAAGGGATACATTACTCACCGTAATCGTATTTCTGATGCTTGTATCTGCTTAGATTCACATGCGACCCACCCTTCCTCCCCTCTGAGAGAAGGGGCATGATTGCTTGTAGTCTTACCTTTCTGTCGATCTGCTTGGATTATCTGTACTCACGCTACTCCTCATGCTACCTCATGTCAGAAAAAATACAATCAGAGGATCCTAGATGCGTGAGGGATCTTGGGTACAGTGGACGTCACACTAGGGATAGTATTACTGGCACGCCCTGTGTCGACGCCCATTTTCGAGTTTCGAAAAACAAACTGTAATACTCCGCAGCTTCCACTAGATGTCGGCCTATGCACAGCATGTGAATCTAAGCAGATACAAGCATCAGAAATACGATTACGGTGAGTAATGTATCATATACATTACATATGGGTGTTGCGGGGGGTTTCCCCCCGCATATATGTAACAATTGACCTTCACAATTCGGTCAATTGTGCAAAGGTCATTTGTAATTCGAACAATTGTAGTTCGAACAATTCGTATACAACCATAAATACAGCTCTTTTGACTTTAGCCAAACTTTATGAAGGGCTGGATAAGAAGGCCGAGCAATGTTTAAGTACATTTAGCAATTTATGAGCTACGGTAACCTTTATAGAGCAACATATCTGTCAAAAGGAGGGAGAAATTGGGATGAGAACAGACATGGATGGTATGGAAGTCCCTTCGGGACAACATTTCCCTGAGATTGCAAATTTGGATATACCATTTTAAGATTCTAAAGTAATGGATATAAATATTTATTGCTGTTGGTCTGAGAGGTTAGGGGTTGATGAGATTGTTATAATTGAAATGCCAATAGATGAAGTAAATCAGGCGGTACCCCACCTCCCCGAATCCCACCCCCCGTGGTACCCACCTTAAAAATATTTAATACAAGAAAGGGAATACCAAAACCTATACAGGTGGGCAAAAAGTCTAAAAATCAAAAACCTTCCTCAATATCAATAGCTTTTTGTTCAAGGGCTTTTATACGTACTCTGTGGACACCACCAAAAGAGATCCTATGTTCATAATCGGAAGGGGAGAAGAGAGAGGGAAAAAAAACTATTATGGAAAAGAATGTATCCTTGGCTCTATCGGGATTTGCTATTAAAAGATCCAGCTGAATGTCTGCTTTGTTTATTATATCCAGACAGGATAGCTTCCATGTCTGCAGCGCATGATCTTCAGGTAATACCAACAGTGCCTCTAGTAATGGTAGTATAGATTTTTGGTTAGGATTACACACAATACACTACCTACACAAATTAATTAATTGCCACTTGTACATAATATTTAGCAATAGCAATCCAAACTCACTTGAATCGGCAAACCTTTTGAAAGAGACAACACTTATCTCCAGAACAATCCCTCCATTTTATTCCAAAACTGCACACATTCCATCATCTTAGTCTCAGCTGCATATATTATCATCGGGACCACCTTATGTTTGTAAAAGATCACTAGAGGTTTATAGGAACATTTACCAAACTTTCTATGTATAGTCATTTCCTGAGCTGCAGCTAACATTTTCCTCCTAATATCCAGGAGGTAAGGAATCTCTTGATTATTGTTATTCACACTCATTCCTAAGTACCGTGAAGACTTTTTTGATGTTAGTATCAGAAGGTTCATTTTTATTCACGTTAATAGTTACATAGTGTTCCAACGCTACCAAAGGTCTTTGAAGACCAATCCGTGTTTTATCCATGATGACCAAAACATATGCATAAAGAAGCCATTGCAGGGGATTATTTCCCAATTTCGGTGGGTATAGAACAATACTATTAAAAAATGTCCCAATATCTACAATAAAGTTGAAAAGTGCTGGAGCCACCAGTGCTGTATTCTGTCAAATGGTTTGTCTATTCACTTTTTTTACCTAATGTTTTGGTACAGTGCCTGCCCTTTCTATTCACATTGGCCATTTTAGTGGCGGGGTTTTGGATAGCAGAAACCAATGAAATGCCACAGGTCTTTGATGCTTAATTTCAGTTCTATATATTTAACACAAAGTTAGCTTTTTGTTAAATTTTTTTCAGATGCCCACAATGAATAACAATCGCCAAGGCTGTGTTTTCAGTGTATTTATAACTTTGAAATACATCAATAAAGCTTAAGTGGGATATTGTAGGCTAAAATAAATCATTATTCAGTTACTCTTGGGCTCTGCTTTATTTGATTTATTTATTTATTTATTCACATTTGTTGAGCGCACAGGCAGCCCGGAGGGCATCGTGGCGCTTGTTACAGATATGAAAATGACGTGTTGTACATACAGTGAAGTCATTTCTTAGTTGCAAGAGAAGAGTAGTAGCTACAGGAGAGGAGGAGAAAAGAGTAAACGACACAAAGGAAGAGGAATTAGTTAAACAAGGTGGTTTTCAATTTTTTTCGGAAGGCAGTGAGAGAGGTTTCTGCTCTGAGCATGCTAGGTAGTGCGTTCCATAGCTTAGCGGCAATGTAGGGGAAACTTATTCCACCTGCTCTAGCTAGTTTGATGCGGCGTGGGACCCTAAGTTGGTTGGTGTGGCATTGCCTAGTTGGTCTGGTGGAGTGAGATCTGGCTAGCGTATCACAGGTATGAGGGTGCAGACAGGTTGATACATTTGTGTGCGGTGGTAAGTATTTTGAATGTAATGCGCTCTTTGACAGGTAGCCAGTGTGCTGCCTTTCTGGCCTGCACGATGTGGTCCCTTTTTGGTATATTGAGAGCTGCTCTTAGTGCATTATTCTGTGTTGTTTGGAGTTTATTGAGATTGGAGTTGGAGGTGCCAGCCAATAGCGCATTACAATAATCTAGTTTGGCTCCAATGGTGGCTCTGGCAATAGAAAGGCAGTTATCTTTGGTAAGGAAAGGTTTGATGGCATTAATGAGCTTAGTGCTCAGGGCGGAGGCAGAAACAATGGAGTTGACTTGCTTGTCCATGGAGAGTGAGGCGTCAATGTGGACTCCTAGTGTTTTAACAGATGGTAGAACTGGGATGACACAATTGTCTATGCAGAAGTTGGTGTAGAGTGGGTCGAGGTTCGTGAGAGTGGATTTTTGACCAAGGATGAGAATTTCGGTCTTATCTCCGTTAAGACATAGGCCGTTCGTGGCCATCCATGCTTGGATGGTGGCGTATATATTCTGGACAGTGGCTGCATCTTGATGGTAGAGTCCTGTGAGCGGGAGGAGCATTTGGGTATCGTTAGCGTAGTTGGTGTATGTGATCCCAAGTGCGTCCAGTTTATCGAAGAGAGGTTTGGTAAAAAGATTATAGAGGGTAGGAGCCGTACATGAGCCCTGAGGGACTCCATACCTGATGGTGGTAGGCTCTGCGTTAGCTATATTGGAAAACACTTTCATTACTCTTCCTTCGAGGAATGAGGTGATCCAGTTTGTGGCTTGTTCGGAAAAATGTGCGGCCTGAGTGAGATGGTTCGTGAGGATGGCATGATCGACTAAATCAAATGCCGCCGAGAGGTCTAGGAGCAGCAGAAGGGCCGGCTTGCCTTTATCTAGAATTAGGGTAATTTGGTTCTTCAGATCTAGTAAAGCGGTTTCAGTGCCATGACCTTTGCGGAATCCGGACTGCCTTTTACCTAAGTTGGAGTTGTTTTCCAGGTTGGACTGTATCTGCATGTGTGCAGCTTTATCTAAGATTTTTAGAAGAAAAGGAACCGTTGTAATGGGCCGGTAGTTGTTAGGTTGGGCAGGGTCCAGGGTTGGTTTCTTTAAGAGCGGACGTACCCACGCCTCTTTAAGGCTGTCAGGGACTTTGCCTGTCTTGAATGAGGCGTTAATGAATGCTGTGATGATCGGTGTGAGGGGTGCCGCACACTCTTTAATGATGTTGGGGGGGCATATATCGCCTTTGCATTGAGATGGTTTGAGCTGTTTGAGGATGTGGAGAGCATCTGATTCGGTGATTGGAGAGAAATTAAATTTGGAGGTGTGCTTGTCTTTAGAGGTATTGACGGATAGGGTCTGTTGGGGGTGCAGAGCCTTGAAGTGTTCTGCTATTTTGTTTTGAAGGAGGTCTATTTTATTTAACATCGCTGTTTGGATGCTATTGCACCAGGCTTCATCCTTAACAATATCATCTGTACAGATTGGGGGGATGGTGAGCTCTTTAAAGATGGTAAAAAGCTCTTTTGAGTGGGAGTTGGCTTCCATGATGCGTTTATTGTAGGTTTCTGACTTCGCCTTAAATATGGCACTTTTGTATTTTTTAGAAATACAAAGATAGTCTACTTTGGTGGCATCACAGGGATTGGCCTGTCATATTTTGAAGGCTTGCCGCTTGCATTGGCGTAGATTTAATAAGTCCTCCGTGAACCATGAGTTGGAGTGAAACGATTTTTTTTCTTTTTTGTTTTCAAGAGGAGCTGCAGCGTTGATGGCATGGGTGAGGGTGTCTTTGAAGATCTCTGCTAGAATGTTGGGGTCAGAGGAGAAAGGAGGTGCTAGGCAGGGGTTGTTGAGAAAGGGACGTATATTGTCTGCTGTAAGTTTTTTGGCACTTCTGGCTATCTTGGCCGGTGCGGGTATTAGTGGTTTGGGATATAAGGATATGGGGATGCAGAATTGAAGGCAGTTGTGATCAGACCATGGAAGGGCTGTGTTAGAGTTGAGGGTGGAGCCACAATTGTGATATGCCACCCAATCTAAGATACAGCCTTTATTATGGGTCGGGCACTAACTATCTGTGTGAATCCTAGATCTGTGAGGTTTCTGGCGACAGTGGTAGCTGCTTTGTCAAGTTTGTCATTGTATCCAAGGTTTAGGTCTCCTAGAAGCAGTGTTTTGGAGGTTAGTTTGATGTTTTTTCCAAGGAGATGGTTGACTATGCCTGTGAAGTTATTGACAGGGCCTGGATGTCTATATATGACATGAATGTTTACTGTGTCTTTAGGGGAGAGGGTAAGTTTGGCTGAGAGGATGTCAGTGGTGTCTTCCCCGGTGGTGGGAGTCTGTCTTAAGGCTAGGGCGTCTTTAAAAATTAGTGCGACCCCACCTCCCTTTTTAGCTAATCTGTCCTGTCTTAAGACCGAGTAACCTGACGGTACAGCTAGGCTGATAGTAGGGCCAGAGGCAGGATGCAACCATGTTTCTGTTATGGCTAACATATCTAAGTAAGTCTTGGCTGGTAATGATATCATTGACTTCTAAAGCGTGGGCGTTGAGTGAGCAAACATTTAATAGAGCACATTTGAGGTGTTGGAGCTTTTTTAATTGAGGTGGCTTGAGGTCGGTAATTGGGATGATCTTTTTGGTATTGTGAGTAGGCTTATTGGTCATGTGATTTCTGGGAGGAGCGAGCGTCAGAGCCCTTTTTTGGCGCTTGTAGGTAATAGTGTATGGCGGGCAGCAGCTCTTAGCGTGAGTGCGTGAACCTAGGCGTGAGTTCCTACGTGTTACCTGCATGGGTGTGGAGATGAATGCTAAAGGGAGTGTGCGTGTTCTGAGTCTGTGCTGCCTGAGTATGATCTCGGGCATTTTGGGGGGAGTAGTGTGTGTGGTGGTATGCCTTAGTTCCATGATATGGCTGTTGGGTTGCCCTTTGGGCACGATTTAGACAATACTACTAGTAAGTAAGATGTAAACTAAACCTATGAAGATGTACAGTGTGTGGGCGGTGTGCATGTTGAGATAGCACAGCGAGAGCTGGGATGCTAATGGGTTAGGTGAGGCAGGTGCCTGACGGTGCAGCTCACAGAGAAATCTGTTACGAGCTAGGTAATGTAGGAGGGCTACCTAGAGGTCAGGTAGTGTCAGTACGAGGGTGTCTCTAAGCAACCATAAGGCACATCATAATATCACAGTGGTCTCTAAGCGACCATAAGGCACAACACAATAGCAGAGTGCTCTCTAAGCGACCATAAGGCACAACACAATAGCACAGTGGTACACAGTAGGCAGATTTGATTTTAGCAGGGAATGGCTAAAACACAGTATGCAAGTACACAGGCGCTCTATCACAGCACATAGAGGGCAGATTGGATTTATAGTTGAGTGTCAGAGTAAGCACAGAGTACATGATGCTTAGGCAAGCCAAATATTGTCAGGGCAGCGTCAACATATGCTGTTAGTACTGTGTGTGGTAAAGTGACAGATAAATATGCAAAGTTATCACAGTAGTGGCAGCAATGGCAGTACAATGGTGCTCGGTGAGCTGTGACTGCAGGGTATAGCAGAGAATAAACGGCAAATATCTGCGTGTCATATGTGTGGGCACAGAAAGGGCATTACAGTCAAGGCGATCTTAATCAGAAGTTAGTTTACAAGGTGGTAGCTATGCTACTAACAATCTTGTATGATCGAAGTGAGTCATTGTGTCTGATAACACAAGGGGAGAGTGTAGTCTTTATCAGAAACAGGTGCTTACAATGTGAAGGGAGTCTTACCAGCAAGGCACAGGGTTTGTGGCTCGGGCTCTGGTGTGCTCCGGGCAGGCTCCAGGCAGGTATGGATCCTTGTGTGAGGATCCTTAGGTGGGGGAGCCGGCTCCCCTGCCGGCGTGTGATTGGCCTAGATAGCCAAGGGCTGGCCAATGAAATCGCTCGCTGGAGTCAGGTGGGCACCGAGAAGGTTCCTGCGGCCATTTTGGATAGGGAGCCCCTCGTGGGTTCCAATGGAGGCCGAGATAGTGGCTGCAAAGAGGCTTTAGGGCTCGATTTGGAGCCTGGGAGGAATTTGTCCATGCAGTTCAGTAATTATGGAGTGCAATCAAGCACACTCCGAAATTCGGCAGAAAAAACTTTCAGGTCGTGGGAGGAGATAACGCTACACTCATTCTCCTATAGCCATACCTCTGCAGTGCATTTTAAATATTGTCAAGTGGGTTTGTTGTGTAGTTACCAATTCATGCCTGCAAAGCAGGAAATTATTTTAGTTCAATAAGTTAAACATTCTCAAATTTCCCCTTGCAGTCACAGAAGTGGGAGACGTTCTGGTTATGTGTGGAAATAGCTGACAGAGCTCAAATCCCATCTTCACCTCAGAACCAAAGAGTGTGATCCTGGACATCTCATTGTCCTCAACCTGTCAAAATTGCAAGTCCATTAATCTTTGATAATAGTCAACCCCTAAGAGGGATTTGGTTGTTGGGGTAAGCTCTTCATATTTAATTTTACCTCATATATACTCATGGGCACCGTTGACCTATTGCACACTACAAAGTGATGTCTTTCTATGCTCACTAATGGCAACACCACTTAACAAGTGTGTTCCTCTTCTAATCTCAGACTTCTGTGTCTATGCTGGAGTGTGTGCCCTATTTTTATGACTTGATTTTCTGCTTCTTCTCTGGAGAACCCATGCATCTTTAAACCATCTTTTTATTATTACGTTTTATAACATGAACATTGGCATAGAACATCTTTTTATCATTCATAGTACACAGCATTTACGTTTGTAGAGTCCCTTCCGCTCCCCTCTCTCCACCCCCCCTCCCGGGGCACTCCCTGCCTCCAAATCCCAGATAAAAGTTTACGAATAATTATAAGCAATCATTATTTCACATCTCCCCACACTTTAGGAGTTGGGTTCCAGACTTGGATGGGGTCGCAGTTGTCCAAGTCTGCGTCACATTCCCTTCACTTTCCCTCCGCCTTTCAGGCTAAAACCGCCCGCCCCCCCTCCTCCCTTTTAATACTATCCTTCTCCGGCAACTTTCCTCGCTCACCCTCACAGGGGTTTTAGGTCCACTGAGGAGTGTAGTTCATTCAGCAGTTGACTCCAGTCTATCTCCACCCCCTCCTCCAACTCCGAGCCGTGTGTCCTCTTCAAAGCTCCCCATTCCGCCGTTTCCCATCTGAGTACATCTTCTAACCACTGCCTTAAGGCCGGCCCCTAGGGTTTCTTCCATGCTAAGGCTACCCTCCTTTTAGCCAGTGCAACCATGAACTGGTCTAGTCGCCTTGTGACGCTTCCCACTTGGCAATAGCCCGCACAAACACACTCTTGGCGTGGAACCCATGCATCTTTAACGTTTTACCAGAGATGTGCGTTTTGAAATGTTTGTGACGAAGCTGCTCACTGAAGAACAAAGGCATTGAAATGGGCAAAATTACTTGTAATGGCAATGGCTAGTGGATCTGAAGCCATTAACTGGTAAAGCAAAATGGAGTTCTGGTTTGAGGCTGGTGGACCCTCATCAATTGGGCACCTGCAAATAGATTTGGCAGACTCAATTCACTGTATCTCAGCTATCGACGCCTATGGTTTCTACTTTTGAAAGATTGATTTATTTAAATAGGACATTATTCGTTTTTTAAAAATGGGTAATTAGTTGCAACGTACAAGGCTTTGCATCTCTCGCAGGTCAGTAGCAGGCGTTGACATTTGCGGTTTTGATACATAACTTATATTAGAGAAAATAGGGGGTACTTTATAGCTGCTGTGGCTTTGAGATTCCATTTGCCCAGCTAATGAAACACTGAAGCTGCGAGGGAGGGTAGAAAGTTGTGATAATGCCTAAGAAATGTTACTTCTAGAGTCATTCACGTTTGCCACAAGAGTGTGAGAACAAGACAAATATATATGTTGCTTCATTCGTGAAAGGCTATCGATGTGCGAGGGAACAAAACAGAAAATGAAATGGATAACTGTGCTATATGTGCAGAAAGCTTTGCTTTGCATAGCAATTCATGCACAGTCGCATGGCTTTTTAAAAATGATTGGTTGAGAAATATGTGATAGAAAGCTATTATACACAAGAGACGTGTAGGATTTGTTAAGGCGGTGGGACGAGGTGAGGTTCCATGCGCTAAGTGCTGTTATTAAAAACATGTTATTGCCTTTGATACTGTCTGCAGGCGTGCTTATGCCACAGTCTTAAGCTCTCGACGGGTAGCTTTCTTAGGACCCCCTTCTGTGACATGCCTTCTGAAATGCCAACTGCTCATAATGATGGAGCTAGACCCACGAACCCCAGTTTGCCCCCTCATAATTCCAATTATTTAGAGCAGAGCACCCCCAAATGCAAATGTGAAACACAGATGAAGAATTGGACGTTAAAGGAACACACCTAAAATATGATACCCTGTCTTCGCCTTCCTGGTTGCTGCCCTTTTTCACAACTTAGCAAGCCCCACCCACCTGGTGTCTTCCTGCTTGCATCCCTTTTTCACCACTTAGCAAGCCCCGCCCGCCTGGTGCCTTCCTGCTTGCAGCCCTTTTTCACCACTTAGCAAGCCCCGCCCGCCTGGTGCCTTCCTGCTTGCAGCCCTTTTTCACCACTTAGCAAGCCCTGCCCACCTTGTGCCTTCCTGGTTGCCGCTCTTTTCCCTACTTAAGGAGCCTTCCAGCCTCTTTTCCTTTGCAGATGGGGAGCAGGTGTAAGTGGATCTAGGTCACCTGGCCTAAGCCCCGCCCACCTTCTTAGCCCTGCCTCTTCATTCCTGTTCTTAACTCTTAGATCAACAGCGTCTCTCGCCCAGGGCAGTCAAAGAAAAGGGCAATTCTTGTTCGGACCAGGAGGATCTGTTACCCGGACCCCTGCTAGTCAGCAGGTAACATTGCACCGACATGTGTTTACACCCTTTGTCCCCACAGGTCATCCCCACCCTCTCTGGTCCCCCCGTGTTGTTCCCTTGACCCCCCCCTTCCCACACACAGGAGTCTATCCTGCTACAATCTGGTCACACCATCACCCTCACCGTCTTGTGGCCAATGCTGGATTATACTTTTATGGACTTCATTGATTCACGGTGCGTTACCCTTTCTCAATTCTCATGCTGGACTTTCTTTGCATCTTGTACTCATGGTGACCCTGAATCATGCTGTTCCCATCTTCATCTTGTATCCTGGCTTGCAACATTATGAGTTACTACTGACTTATGCAGTTGTATTCGCTCTCTGGCATGACCCTTGCCCCTGACCCTCACTGGCAAGTCAGCCTTTCAGTTAGGGCCAGGTCAAAAGCCTTAAAACCTCATCTATGACTGTCTTGGAGTCAGTCCTGGCGCCTTTGGCGCCAGGCTCATAACCATCATGAAGACCAACATTACTTGGGATTATTTAATTTGGGGGGGGGGGGAGGAGGGTCCAGCCAACATGGAGGCACACACAAGGAACTGAGCTATGCGGTCTAGTCTTTTGGGTGTGGCAGGCATGGGACTATTTTACCTGGACTAGTTTGGGTGTGGCAGGCCTGGGACTATTTTACCTGGACTACTTTACCTGGACTACTTTACCTGAGACTATTTAAACCACACCCAAACAGCAGAATATGCTTTGTGTAATTCTGCTGTGGGCAGCTTAACGCCCACCGTGTCCAGTTCTTTGATGCCAGCTTACCTGAAACCAAGGACCTGCAGAGAGGTAAAAGAACATTTCAAAACTTACCTGGAACAGTATCCTGTCTTCAATCCATCGCCGACTTCAGTTCCACTCACCTGAAGGTACGAACTCCATCATCCGGCACTGCATGCATCCTGGAATACCATAACCTGGAAAGAGGAGAAAGAAAGACAGCATTAGTAAGCGTTTACTCACGTTTCCTCCCGAATGAAGAAAGCCACACAATTCTTACCTGGGTAGTTCTCTCCTGGACGGTATCATTGCTGGAACATTATGGCGCTCAGCGAGGAACATTGCAACCTGCAAGGAGAGAAAAGACACAGGTTAGCAATATAAAAGGCGAAACAGCACCACGCATCGCGCATTACTCAGCTGACAGCATCGCGCACACCGCGCTTTCGCCTACCAGACCATGCTCATCTTCAAACTGCATGAAAACACAAAAATACCTTTCCATACCTAAAAGGAAAGAAGCAAGCCATTATTATTCGAACTAAGAGGAACATAAGAACTGCATATAAAGACTGTAAAGCAGCAAACCTACGGAGTGGCAGCAGGCCTGGATTCCCACAAGGGGGCTGGAACCAGTGAAGTAACTTGGTCGCTGCTCGCCCCCCACATCTACACGCCACTGCCACGAGGAGCAGGACAGATAATCCACCTTTTACAATATTAAGACCCATCTTTAACCAAAGGCCTTACCAAGGGACCGGGAGAGGGTTCGAGAGTGCAAATCATCCAGCCAGGGCTGGGTGGCGTCCCCGTGGATACCAGGTGAGCGTAACACTCTCCCCTCTTGCTTCTCCAATCTATTTGACTGCTTACTCTCTGTTCTCTCCTCCTCTTCCTTTCTCCCTTTTCCTATCAACTCCCCTCCTCCCATTACCTTCTTCTCTGCACTTACTCTATCAGAATTGTCCCTGGACCTAGTATGATAGCAACCTCGTCTGTCGCTCCCCCATCCCCTTACTGCCCCCCTCCCTCCAGCACTATCTGAAACATTGTCAGGCCTAGTACGATAGTCGCTTGTTTTGTTCCTTCCCTCCCTTTCTGCACCCCTTTCCCTCACCTTTTGTTTTTCTCCGGCTCTACCAGAAATGTACATCGCCCGTCTGTTTTCATTTCCTTCCCACTCTCCGCGTCCCTTACTTATCTATGTCTTAGCTCTTGCACTATCTGAAATGTCTTCACGCATATTACCATAGTTAATTTCACATCCTTACTGTTCATGGCCTGTAAAAATGTAATTGTATTTTCCCTTGTTCCCTCCATTGCCTTGAAGCGCTTTGATACACTTTGTGTATGGGCACTATATAAATAAACTGTCATATCATATCGGAGTTGTCCGACTAAAGACTGAAAATGTGTTCTCGTCCCATGTTTTGCTGATTACCTAGTTTTGATCCTGCTTGGAAATGCCCCAAAGCATACCATGATGACCTACATCTTAAATGTGAAAAGACTTGGAAAAATTGCCACCAACATTCCAAAGACTTTTAAAACATTAGTCTTTGCTATTAACAGAAACGTGGCTGGAGAATGATTTCATGTGTTTACCTGTGGTGAATGATACATGTCATGTCCTGCCTACTCGTACCAAATGGCGGCTTTTAAATAACTGTGGTGTATTTCTGCAATTACAATATAAATACTTCAGTTACTGTCAACTTCCTTCTTCATTTGAGAAATGATAATGTTTAAAACAAGGAGAATACAAAATGAACAGAGAAAGTTAAGGTGTATATGCTGGGAGAGCATCTTCCGTTATTGCATGGTGATACAATGCATAAACACGTTGAGAGTATGTTCGTATCCGGCGGCTGTAGGCACCACCAGTAGTGGTGTTTACTCCAGTTTGTGTCATTAGAGCAGACAACGTTAATTCGCCTGTATGTGACTATCCGTTACCACAAGATGGCTGTGATGTGTAAGGGTGGGTTGCAGTGATAAGTGCATCTAAAATGTAAGTAATGGTCAGTAGAAAAAACTTGCACATCTCTGTGAGGAGCAGTGCAGGTGTATTGATAATTTTTCGAGAAACAATGCTGCAGGGGCCAGTGGTTGTGGGAGCTTACCTTTAACTTTGTGCCATCTTAACCATCTTCATGATGTCACCCTCGCCCGTTTCACAGGTGCAGCCCATAAACTCAGTCAACCTGGCATGGATGTCCACTATTCCATCTATTTCAGAGGACCGCTTTATGTGGCTATGCTTCAACCAGGTCATGATTGTGTTGAGAACGATTGAGGCCTCGCCGTCAGTGTCTACGTCTTGCACAGTTGACCTCTTCATAGGATTATAATGTTCCTGTTGCAAGGAACATCGCTGCAGACCAGCACATACTTTAGTTCCAGTTTTTTTCAGCCTTGTTTGTTTAGTCAAAACTATCCTACCCCCACTAGCAAGTATCAGTGTGAGTTGAAGGCAGTACTATGGACCCAGCGATCACTGCGAACCCAGCATTAACAGATCTTCAGGCAATTCAGACAGTCATTTAAGAAAGAGAACTGAGGTCACACAGGGCTAGGCACACACCATCCTTCCACCATTGACGAGCCAACTCATGGCCAACATTTAAAGTCTGGCAAATCCAGTTGTGCTAGAAAAAGGTCACAAAACGCTGCAGTAATAAGTTGAAACAAGGTAAAGATCCAGCAGCTCATCGCTCCAGGAGAAAAACAAATTCGGCAATCACTATTGGTTCCTTAGATATAGCCAACCATTTGTTCGTCTGGGGGGAAATGGGCAAAGACATCACAGTGAGCACATGAGTAGAGTCCACATTATAGATGCAGGAAATGCTTGTAAAAACACATTGTGGTGGGGTCAGTTGGTCCATCAAGGAATATGTGAGTGGGAAGGATGTCTGAGTACCCACATTGTGCAGGCTATGCAGGACCACAACCATTGGGGCACTCACCTCAGTGCCACCTCCAAAAGCAGCTTGTTATCCCTCTCCATCTCGCACCATCAAGCAGGCCACAATAAGCACTGGTGTGCCCCTCAACACACTTCCAATCTTCCCCCACCATGGGGCAATACACACTTTCCCCGGCACCAGGCGCTTTCCAGCCCATCTAGCCCTAGAAGATATTTGGACAACACATAACCCTACCCCTACACAGAATTTACCTTCCCACATCAAAACTACTTTCAGACTGCCTATTAATAGATCACCCACATATGAACCATGTCTGCTTTTCTGATCATTCATGCATTTGCATGAAACTAGAAGTGTTAAATCCCCCAACAGACAATATCTGGGCACGTGGCTGACAATATACTAACGCCACCTGCAGAGGTAGACAAAGTGTAATCTGCCATAATAATGACTTTGTATAAAACCAACTAGTGACGTTCTCTGTAAATGTGGTACTGGAGGGTATGAAACATGCGTTAGAAGCACTGTGACAAACTCTTAAAAGACAAAATGATTAACATTGAGAAAGAACTCAAAGGTCTCAAGACACATCAAGAAAGCCTCCCATTACATTTACAAATAAAATGAAACCACAATACTCCTAATTAGCAGACGTGCAATGGTTTGGGAAAGTCTAAATCGTCCAACAACTTTGGATATAAATTTGATAGGTGACCAGTTTTGTTAGCAATGCCCCTCTAAAGCTCACCATAAAGCATCAGTCAGTGCTAATGGAGTGATCTTGCAGTACTTCACACTTGAGCAAAGCACGTTTCGAGGATGTCCTTTCTTTCCCAATCATGTTCTTGCATGCCTGGAAGAACCCCATTTGTTAACAGCAAGGCAGGACAAAGATATTGTGAGTCCTGACAACATGTGACAGTGTTCACAGAATGGCATTTGGTGCAGATGACATCTCCCTCACAGGCACTGAAAACTCAACATGAAGAATTTGAGAAAATCACAAGGCGTTCATTAGTTTTCAAAAATGTATTAGCAGTTTTCTAATTAAAATGTTCTTGATTAGCAAACACATGTATTTGATTAGCAATTGTGTACTCCTATTGTCACCAGTTATTTGTACTCCATAGAATTTGCACCAATACAGCATTTTTGTTTACTGCTGGCGTGAGCCATTAGTGGGACGAGAGTCTGTAAAATAGAAAAGGTTAGCTGCATGAATGGTCACAAATAAATAGAAATGATTTTAAAAAGCCCCTGAAAACAGTTTTCAGAGGAAGGCTCTGTGCTGTCCCATCGTTTGCTGTGTAAGAAGTTCAGAAGTTTCACAAGTCAAAAAAGTTCACAATGTTAAAGGAAAGTCATAGCCTGAGTCTAGGCGTGTCATTAAGAGTACGGCAGTGTGGGAAGTGGTGGTAATGCAGTGGTAATTTAGCACTGTATTGCCACAACCCCCGTACAACTTTGGTGGTAAGGTGGAGGATTTTGCTCGAGCGAAATGCCAGTGGTAAATCCTCCACCTTTGTGCCAAAAAACAGTAAAATCAGCAGCATTACCTGTGGTGGTAATTCCACCGAAATCCCCATGGTGTCCAATGCACTCCAGAAAATGGGCACTTACACCACTGCGGTGAGCTACGAGATGCACAGGTGTGTGGGCAGGGTGGTCCGCGGTGTGGTACTCCAGTGGAAACTTGGCCTGGGGCACTGCCTCCAAGGGCAGTGTGAAGGCTTTGCGAGGAGCTGTGGTCCTGGCATGATATGTCAGCAGCTACTTGCAGATTTCGCTTATGTTACTGGCCTCCGGATTGGTCAGCCCCCTCACAGATGCTGATATATAATGCAATCCTAATCCTAGAGCAAAGCAAGCTCTGGAGGCTAACTACAGAGTATGGTACTACAGCAGATCTGTAGGTGTACAGACAGATGGAACTATTGATCACTACTTTGTGCAAACATCTAGCTAGCTTTCTGTATTCATTATGTAAGATGAAAGAAAGTCAGAGCTTAAGCAGAGTCGATGGCATAGCAGGCAGAGAATTGGCCAAACTAGGTGAAATAATGTAATTTGCGGCCAGCTCACTTTCATGGCAGCTGTTTTAAAGCAACAGGGTGATAGTATAGCATCTCAAAGAGTTTGGCATGAGCTCACTGGATGAGCACCAGTTGCACAGATGAATGAAACTAGCAGATCAGAGAGGTAGGTTTCCCATCAAAAGCATCTGGCCGTGTGATCATGTACATTTTCCAAAGTGTTCACTTCTCAATATGACGTACATGCCCCAACAAAATGAAAAATAGTTGGCACTGAGATTTAGATACACTAACGTGAACTTTACTGGAAATCATGGAGAGAATGTAGTGTTTTACAGTTGCAACACTGTAATTAATCATTATGTAACAACATAACATTTTAAGAATGGACTTTAAAAAAGAAAGAAATGTAAACAAGTAGTTAACCCATACTTGTATTTGCCAAACAGGATATAGTTAGCTTAATAAAAGTATCATCCCAAATACTTCTGGTTTGCAATTATTTGAAAAATAAATAACTTTTCTTGCCTAGTGTTGTATATAGATAAGCAAGCATGAATAGGTTTGGGCCATAAATAGGATGGACCATCCACTATGTATAGTGAATGGGCATGTACATAGCCATGTGGGAACTGTACATAGTTAAGCAATGCCTTTGCACTGTTAGCCTTATATGGTTGAGCATTCCAGGATAGAGCTAGAGCCATTCTGCATTAGGTAGTTCTAGGGAGGAATGTTTGGTTTGAAAAGGTAAAAGGAACTGTTATGATTGCTGGAAAGGCTTGGGGCTGCTGTAACGCAAGAAAATAAAGAAGCTTTAAAGAAAACCTACCATTGTACGCTTGATCCATGAAAAGTAATACTGTCGACAAGGATCAAGTGTGAAGAGCGCGATGAACAGCAGCCCCAGCCTCTGTGTCTGCGTGTATCCTTGCTCGAAGGAAGGGACTATGGGAGCGGGTGAAAAGTGGATGGCCCCAGCTCTGCGACGTTTGGCAGGTTGGTGGGTTTTGGGGTGTGCAATACCTGAAATAGCAGCCTGATCCCGGGTTACCTCTATGCAGTCCGCTACACTCCCATTGGAAGGCGGAGTCTCGCAAGACAGCATCTGCCATTTTGGGGTCAGGCGAAGGTCTGGACGTCCCCCATTGTCGGGGTGCGGGCGGCCATTAGAAGGCCATTCGACCTGAGGGAGCTACGATGCTGCTTGCAATTCATTTGCCAGAACGTGGAGGCACACATTAGAAGTACAGGTGCCATAAGGAAGAAAAAGAAACTGCTTGAGACCCATTAAGACTTGGCAACAAATATTGGAGGGTGTGCAGGCAGTGGGGACTGTGCAAGCTGAGTCTATTGCAGTGTGGCTTATCATTGGCTCATAAGGAATCAATTGTGTACAATGAATAGATCAGGGCTGGCGTTGTTCTTAGCCTATCCAGGTGAACCAATGGTCAAGCGGGCAGACTGCAAAGTGGCTTGGCTTCATGAGATCTGCATGAGTTTATGGCAGCAATTTTGCTGCAAATCGAACAGACTCAATTCTTTAACACTGCCTGGGTCAAGAAGGCCAAACGATATTCAAGAAGTTGCCTGACTTACAGTCCCACGAGACGGAGGGTTTATCTACTTTTGAGCAAAGTTTAATGAAGCTGGACAAGCACTTCACTGTCGAGGGGAATACATTCTTGGCCAGATACTATTTTGCCATCAGGGACCTGTTAGGATTGCTGGAACGGCTTGGGGCTGCTGTAATGCTAGAAAATAAAGAAGTTTTAAAGCAAACCTACCATTGTATGCATGATCCATGAAACATAATACCTATAATTCCCACGCAGACCTCTGGCCCTTTTAAGAGTGGAGGAGACGATTACTGCTGTACTCTCTATTCATTAGCCCCTTTGAAATTGCAGTGATGGAGAAAACACAGGCCGGAGAGAGCCCTTAGGGCAAGAGAAATGCATGGTGAACTGTGCTTTTATTGAACAGGCACATTGAAATAGCTAGCTGTGCTACACAAGTGTCAATTTAATTAGCAAACCTACAGAATTGCACAGAAAACTGCTATGCGACACTGCTTATTTTATATCTTGAATCAGAATATATGCAGCGGTATCTGGGTACATTTTGAAAGGAACAACATCCGAGTTTAACCCACCCTGTATGGATTGTGCTGAAAGCATTTTTGTTTACAAATATGTAAATGGCAAACTGTCCCATTCAAATATTTAGGTATCCTACCCCAGGACAACATCATAGAAAATGCATAGGGTGAAACTAAAACTGTAAACCACTCTGATCAAGTACACACTTAATATGCTACCCATGAGAATAGCTGTCTTTTTGATCAAATCAATAGACAATTTCCAGATTTCTTTGGGCTAATAAAAAACCCAGGACAGAATTATGGAAATTACATCTCAATAAGGCGGATGGATAATATAGCTTCTATGACTATCGGACTGCCTTTCTGGTCCCACATGGAGCCAATGGTGTGTGTAGACCTCCACAGAGACATACCCCATTGTGACTACAGGCGGAAAAGCATCAACCATGTCTGTCGAATCTCATTGCAGTACCAACTAGCACTAGAATTTCCCTCTTAAGAAAACATATTCTAGAAATCACAGCTCAGGCACTCTTCAACAAAAAACTACTGAAGTAGATTAATACATCCTTCTATACTCCATTAGGTCAAAGATCGGTGGAATGGTAACACACCATTTTCCATCACAAAAATTCAAAACATATATGGTAAATCCTACTTGGCGTTTTACCCCTTAATAAAACTAAAAGTTGAAATATACAAATCTAATCTGCGCAACTAATACCCCCTTATATTGAAAATGTGTGAGGGGGACCATGTGGTCTCAACATTCTATAAACCTCTGAATAGCTCAAGTTTATTGAAAAAGAAAGTAAGACCACTGCCAAAAAATAAAGCCGGTATTGTAAAATTGAAGAAGGTTCTCTAAACCACATTCTTTATAACTGTGCAAAATTTCAAACTTTCTGGTCTTCCGTCCTGACAGTTTTCAGACATAGTCCAAGTAAACATACCAGAAAATTGCATCCAGCATTATATTAAACTATAACAAAATTCTCCTCCTAGACTTACATTTGTCAATAGTGACAAAAGAATTACATAGCACTGAAAAAATGCAGAGAATGAACAACACTCCTGGTGGATGGGTGGCAGGTATTTGCTATGCAAGTAAATCAGTCTCTTCTCCGCTCTTGCCCTCGGTTTACTAAACATTATGAATGATCTGGAACAAACATGACACATAGTTATCACACATAAAGTAGCTATAAATACCAATTTAAGCTAACACCCTTCAAGATTACCAACACCAATTGAACAATACACCCACAAACATGAGAAGTAATTTGGAAAGCCTCCCCATTCCCATCTGCAGCTCTTGGAAACTCCCCATATTCTCTAATTTGGTTGCTTGCATTGCCTCCCACATAAGTCTTATATATCAGACTACCATCGTTTCCCCTATTCTGAACCCCAACAAATCAACTTCTATACCACTAGAACCTTTTACACTGCAGCTCTGCTTTACACCAAGTACAGAAACGTTTACATAAAATATATTGGTTTATCACTCAAAAACTATTCTTGAAAAACGTTAACATATCTAATTTTTATACAGATACTAGTTCATAATTTTACAGAGCCCTTTTCAGAATGTCACTTTTTTAAATAAATGGTTGATATTTTTATTTTTTAAATTGTTTGTTTGTAAAAATACTTAATAAATATATTACAATATGTACCATCGCTCTGCACAAATGTATAAAATAATTTCAGACGTTATTTTTTCTGAGTTTCATGTCTCCCTGCCCCATTATTTTTTAATCTCCTAAAATGTCACCATTGATGCAACCCCTAGAGCAAGAACCAAGGTCTCAAATTGTAAACTGGATTACACGTACACGTTTTCCGTGACTCAGTATTTGCACTCATGTTTAAAGAAAACTATTTAATTCTTTGGAGGAATGGTATGCAAGTTTATTTGCAACTTTTTAACAAGACAATAGAATATATCCAACTTTATTTAATTACTACAATGTTGGTAATGAGGGCAGCCCTCTGAACCAATGCAAAGTAAGAGCTATGGGCCAACCAGCATTCTGACAGGTTGTGAAACCCACAGATTGTGGCCTGAGTTATTGACCATTTATTAGGGCTTCTATCTGCAGTGCACAGTGTAATTGCTGGGATCCATAGTCTCAAAAATGCGAAACCTAATTTCAAAATGTCAGTACCTGCTTGTCCTACAGTGGCTGCAGAGGCATTGAGGCATGAACGTGGTTAATTGCGTGTTTGGTGGTTACCTGACAAGATTAAGAAATTGCTTGATCCCTGTTTGGTCCAGTTCATAGTGGAAGCCTTGGTCAAATGTGGGCATAATGACTGGGGATTTGCTTGTTCTATCCATAGTTCTGCTAACCCAATTCCAGATCATTGTCCAATCTTCCCTGCAAGGTCTCATGTATGTTGCTGGCATGGAACCAATTACTTTGTCACATTAAAAGATTTGAAACACGCTCTGATGAGACCAATTGGTAGAAAGACCTCCATATGCGTTTTTTCAACGTGATTAGGGATGAGCTGGAAAGAGTATTACACCCCTGCTTACTAGTATTTGATAGAACAGGTTCTGCTGATTGAATATCCCTTGCAACAAAGGAGAAGGGAGACATGAAATGAAGTATTGGTCTATCTATTTTACATCAGAGGGGTCCCCTCTTGTTGAGTGACTCTGTTCAGACCAAACCAAATTCTTCGGCACAGAGTAGCTCATGTTCAAACTGAGGGCCTATCTCCTTCTGAATCCAGAATCCCCCAGGTCTTTGTTTCCATTGTGGTCAAAAAGCATATTTGGTGAGGGAAAAAAAAAGCATATTTGGTTAAGGACTGCTCTCTTCGTCATGTAAATGTGTTGGAAAGCAAGATCCCCCCCTCCTTATGAGAAAGAAGAGAATTCCTAGATCTATGTCTTGTTCAGTGTTATGCCCTGTGTGATGCCTGTGTCCACATTTACGCTGTCCTGTTATTTACTAGACTCTGTGACAGATACTGAGCTACAATTGTTGGCAGGTATTCCACCTGTTATCATGCATTCTGGCCGCTCTGCTTATTTTTGAATTTTACTATTGGGCAATAGTGATCATGCCCTACAATCACGTGCAGGTCCATTTTATACAGCACTTCCTGCTTCAGCTACGGTTATGAGATGTTGACCCCGTCTGTTGCAACCTTATTTCTGGTTTTGACCTTTGTACTACTTCTTGGTCTTCCTTTCACCCTTTTTGACCTCCTGGTTTTATGAACTGCGATCTCCCTGAACTTAGCTTTCCCCCTGATAGGTTTTGGTATTTTGTACTCTGCATTATTCGTATGCCTCTCCTCGATACTGTGAGATGCACTTATGGGGATCACTGGTAATGTGGTGAGTACTCCCCCTCCCCCCTCAATCAACAACACCACACAAATAGATCTTGATATTCTATCTAGCCCTGTCTATGACCGATTTAGAACTAGTTAATCCCTCACCCATTAGCAATGTTAGGCCAGGAACCAGGCCAGTGTAAAGAAATAATATATATATTACAGAATATGAACATTAATAGCCCTGGTACATCCTTACAGATCACACCACCTCACTCAGGCGAAAGGTTTTTCTTTCCTGCCAATCACTTTTTACAAAATGGAGAAAACTAATTGGTTCAGAATAACTTCGATCACAAACTCTTTATCCTCACAACATGCAGGGTTAAAACACTTTGCCTGGGGTTCACTTTTCATAACATCTAGCACCTTGAATCTTGACGAAATCCGAGCTTGGCACTAAGGCTTCTCTTTATTTAAAGTTTATTTTAAATAAATTACAAAACTTTATTTTGCAAAAACAATTCCACACATGCAGCAGTCTATATGATTATATCAATACGCGCTTAGCAAGGCATTGCAGTATTGTTTAAATGCCTTACATGTAGCACGAATTTTGGTTGGCACTGCGCTTTAGCAAAGCTAACAGTCTAATTGCACAACAAACTTTTCTAAGTAGACAATTTTCTTCTTATTTTTTGTAACCCTTTCTCATCACCCCTCTGCCATAGAAAATCTCACTTCTTTCGGGAACACTATTCCACTTTCTGTATAACGTGTGCTTTTATAATCGGGGACTTCATTATGTTTAACTTTGGGAAGACAAGTTTTCCTTTTCTGTCCCAGCACAAAAACACAGACATTAAGTTTTCATTGAGCACCCTTCTGCTTAAAGTCAAGTTCTGAGGAATGGTATACTATTATGAATTTCTTTGTGGACAAGGACACCCTTTCCCTTGAGGGAGTTTTGAGGTTTGGAATGAAATTGGGACTACTCACTCACTTTAAATGACTATTTCTTATTCACACCGGGAGCAGTTTTGTTAATTTCGAACTTTAACAAAATTGCCCTGTGTTATTTAGCTATAGGGGAATTAATTGAAATATTATTTTGTAAAATGCTAAGGATCTAATTCCATGCCCCCAGCCATTAATTAACGGGAAGGTATAAAATCAAACAAATCCCCACACTTTGTTCCGTTGGACAAACTACTTACATTGGATTGCTGGGTTTGGTGCTCAGGAAAGACACCAGCATTTCAGGACCCTCTCTTTGCGAAACACAGGGGTCTGGTCAGGAACTTCAGTCATGGATAGCCACCAGCATTGATCGCTCTATTTGGCTTGTTAAGATGGCCTCGGAAGTCCCAAATTACAAAGAGGTTCTGGAGCCAATTCAGACCGGACTCAATAACAGAAATAGACAAAGTACAAGGCAAAGCCCAGCTTTATTATCATGAAAATAAAGCAGGGACCTCATACAAGCATAGAATTCTTGGCGCTCCCAACATGCTTTTTGAGGGGATTGGGTCCTCTGACGTATTCCATATCTATGACAGTAATCACCACAGCTGTGCTGCTTCGGAAAATCTTATGGCGTCTGCGTCAATGACGTCGATACGCCGTCTTCGAGGACCTCCTCCGACAGCCGACGTCACCGGATGTTATAAGTAGGACGCTCAACTCTTTGGAGTTTCTGTTCTTTCGATTCTTCGAACCTGTTCGTTTGTGAAGTTATTGAGATGTCTTCCTCTTCTTCCACCCCACGTCTGGGCTTCAAGAAGTGTGGGGACTGCGGGTCCAAGATGTCAGTGACGGACTCGCACAACGCCTGCCTCTGGTGCCTCAGAGAGGCCCACAACACGGATGATTGTGTCGACTGCCAGTCGCTTACGTCCAAGGCCTTGCGGGAGCGTAAGAAGCTGCTGTCGGTCGGTAAGGTGTCCAAGCCCTGGAAGTCGAGGTCCCCTGGGCTTTCGACGGACGATTCGAGGGGCGACTCGGTGCATCAACGTCGTAAGTCTAGGGGGTCTCGGTCAGGGAATGGGTCCCAACACTCCTCTGCCTCTTCGAGGCACTCACGGAAGCGCCGTCATCGGTCGCTTTCCCTGTCCTCGTCTGAGGACTCTGCCCGTCGGTGGGTTGCTTATCCCACCAAGCATGCGACTCCGGAGGAATGGGCTTCCTTCGGTAAGAAAATGTTGATGATTCTTGAATCGCAGGGCACTAGTCCGTCTGTGCCTCCAAGTGGGGTTGGGCGTGACCATACTGGAGACACCGCTCGTACGCCTTCGGGTTCGGGTAGTCGGTGCGATTCGCGGGAAAGGTCCCGCTCGGACAAAGGGAATCGTTCTAGTCATGCCCGTTCCAGGTCCCGGTCCTCGACGCGCTCGAGCCCATGTGCACCTGTGATGTCTTCGAAGAAGACGTCGATGCCTGTGGCGCCGAAGTCGTTGAGGGACTCTCTCGAGGCTCCGCCTCCGAGGAAGTCATCGACGCCATCAGCGCCCAGGCTGTTGAAGGACACGCGCAGGGCTCCACCCTCGAGGCCTGTATCGAAGCCGTTGATGCTGTTGGCGCCGCGCTCGACGTCAACGCCGATTCACTCGATGCCTTTCGAGGCTGTTTTGTCAGAGGTACCCCATGGCACAGTGGTACCCCCTAGAAAGGCTCTGGCCAAGGCCAAACATATCTTTGTACCCCATTCTGTGCCCACTTTCCACCATCTGGATTATATTTCTGAGGTGGATGAGGGTTCTGAAGGTGGGATGGTTCCTAATACGGTACCAGACGAGATTATCTCTGGACATAGCCAGATTGAGGACCTGCGTCAGTCGCTGCACGACGCCAGAGCCTGGCACCCATGCCGAGTCCTCGTACCGGCGCCTTATGTCGAGGGTCACCGAGTACTTGGGGTGGTCTGCTCCACCAGGGGATTATCTGCAGGATGACCTGACGGATATCCTCGACCAAGGTCCACCAACTGACCCGGTATTGCTGTTCCATATGGCTCTGCAAAGGAGGGTGGCGGCGGCTTGGACTGCTCCGGAGAGTCTCCCGGCAGTGGGAAAGTCTTTGCCGCGAAAATACCGCCCAGCCAGTAGCGACCCCTGCTACTTGACCATGCACCCCACTGCGGAGAGTTTGGTGGTGCAGGCGGCTACGGCCCCAGCAAAGCAGGCGTCATATCCTACCATCCCTCCTGATAGGGACGACAAGCGTTTTGATGGTTGGGCGAAGAAAGTGTTTTCTTCAAGGGGTATGGCTCTTCAGGCAGCCAACTCCATATGTGCCTTGTCACATTTCACGCACACTCTGTGGAACTGTGTTTCCTTAGCGGCTGAACATATTCCCGAAGGGGACGAACGGGATGGTTTTCTTGCTATCATACATGATAGCAAGGATGCCATGTGTGAGGCCGTTCAGTCGGGCATGGACATGGCAGACTGCGTCAGCCGGTCCATGGCGGCGAGCACCGTAATACGCAGGTTTGCGCGGTTGCTGAAGTCGGGGTTTGCTCCTGTTGTGCAAGCCTGGCTCCTCAACATGCCCTTTGATGGTGTACATCTTTTTGGCAGCAAGGCTGACGAGAGCCTTGAGAGGTTGCAGACCTCAAAAGCTGCAGCGAAGTCGTTGAGCGCTGCAGTTCGACAACCTCCGCCTTTTCGTCCTAGGGGACAGCAATGGAGGGGAGGTTCCTTTCGTTATTACTCATACTTGCGTGAGGAGCTGCTATTCAAAGGGGCCACCGAAGGAGTGCCAGAGGTGGAAAACAAGGTACTCGAGGTGCCAATGCCGCTCGGGCAGTTTCCTCTTTGCCCTCAGGCAACGCAGCAGCCGCTTCAGCTCAGTCATGAGGCCATGTCCCATGGTTCGCCGGTTGGGGGAAGGCTGGCGCAGCATTTTGTAGAATGGCATGCCATTACTTCAGATGTGTGGGTTCTGGAGATCATAGCCCACGGTTACTGTCTTCCCTTTCAGCAGAGGCCTCACGACATTCCATCAGGGAATCTTTCTTTGAACAGTCTTGATCCACTCCTTGCGCAGGAATTTCAAGCCCTGCTGGAGAAAGGCGCCATAGAACTGGTGCCTGTAGCGGAGAGGAACAAGGGATGGTATTTCCCTTATTTTTTTATTTCAAAGAAAGACGGGGGATTGAGACCCATCATGGACTTGCGCGATTTGAACAAACTCCTCAGGAAGGACAAGTTCAAGATGGTTACTCTTTCTCAAGTCCTCCAGGCCCTTCAACTTCAGGACTGGTTGGTGTCTCTCGACTTCAAGGACGCTTATTTTCATGTGCCAATCCATCCAAAGCACAAGAAGTACCTGAGGTTCGCGGTTGGCGACTCGCACTTTCAGTTTCGGGTGCTGCTGTTCGGATTGACCTCCGCCCCAAGGGTCTTCACCAAGCTCATGGTAGTGGTGGCAGCGCATCTCAGGAAAGGGAGGATTCACGTCTACCCCTACCTGAACGATTGATTGATCAGGACGCGCTCTCCCGAGCAAGTCCTGGATCATCTGTCAGTCACTTGCCACTCCCTCAACTTAAAGAAGTCCCATTTGACACCAACTCAGAGGCTCCAGTACATCGGAGCTGTGCTCCACACGTCCCTGGGGCAGTGTTTTCCTCCCCAGGTGAGGGCTCATCACATTCAGCAGATGGTGCACAAGTTTCAACATGCCCAGAGTCTCCCAGCGTTCTGAGTTTTTGAGGTTGCTCTGCCTCATGGCATCCTGCATTCTTCTGGTGCCAGAGGCCAGGTTGCGGATGAGATCTTTGCAATGGGCTCTCAAACTCCAGTGGTCACAGTCCTCCGGCAGGATGTCGGACCCCGTTCAAGTGCCGACCCTCGGTCGCCCGGGACCTTCTGTGGTGGGCCGTCGAAGGCAATCTGATGAATGGGGCTCCATTTTGGCTACCGTGGCCGGAGGTGACGATCGTGATGGACGCATCCCTCACGGGATGGGGAGCTCATGTCAACGAACTGATAGTCAGTTGTCGTTGGTCTCCGTCGGAGTCCAGACTCCATATCAATCTGTTGGAGCTGAGGGCCGTCAGGCTTGCCCTGAAGGCTTTTCTGCCGACTGTGCGAGGAAAGAATGTCCTGATTCTGACGGACAACACAGTGGCCATGCCCTACCTCAACAAAAAGGTTGGTGGCAGGGTCACTTCCTCTATGCAGAGAGGCGATGCAGCTCTGGTTCTGGGCCATCCAGCAGGAAATTTCGATCTCGGCAGTTCATGTGGCCGGAGACGACAACGAGACAGCGGATGCTCTGAGCAGGCAGAGCACGATCTCTCACGAGTGGGAGTTGGCTCAGGAGATTCTCCTGGAGATCTTTGCCCTTTGGGGGACCCCTCAAGTGGTTCTCTTCGCCTCCAGTGTCAACCGGAAGTGCGAAAGGTTCTGCTCGCGGGAATTTCCTCCAAGATGAGCCTTAGGAGATGCGTTCGTGGTGGAGTGGTCATTCCCACTGCTGTACGCGTTTCCTCCAGTCCCCGTCATCCCGCAAGTGCTGCGGAGGTTACGGAGGTTCGGTACCCAGATGATCCTCATTGCTCCGGCATGGGCCAGGAGGACGTGGTACCCGGACCTTCTCGACTTGTCCATCTGCCCGCCACGTCGTCTTCCCTACCGAGACGATCTGCTCTCATGGGAGGGGGGGTCAGGTTCTCCATCCAGAGGTCAGATCCCTCAACTTTCACGCTTTGCTTCTGAAAGGTTGATGTATAGGGATTGGGACCTCCCTGAAGACGTGATGGAAGAATGTGGATCCTTTTTCATGTGATATTCCTGTGGTTCTGTCTTTTTTGCTTTCTTTAGCCCACAGGGGCTTGCAAGTGGGTACCGTTGTCATGATCTGTCACAACCACTTCCCACAGTTTCTTTACCTGGAGTCTCCTCACCTCGGTCTTCACTCTGACTGGCGGCTTTCTGTCTTCTCCTCCGTTCTTTCTGGGTCTTTTCCTCTTCCGTGTCCTTCTTAAGGAGTCCTTTACCCTTCTTGCGTTCGAAGAGATAGGGACGGTCTCCTCCGGAGGCCACCTTGACCGTTAGTAGAATAAACCGTCAGGTGAACCCTGGGGAGTCCGCCCCTTCCAATCCAGGGAAAAAGCCAATAAGGCAGAAAAAACCCTGTGAGGCTGCTGGCGGGGACAGGTAGAATGACTAGCGGATCCAGATGTTATACGAGTCTTGAGACAAATGTCCAATGGATGACTCCAGATATGACCGGAAACAGTTCCTTGAATCCTTGGTGGGAATGAGGTGGTGGAGTGAAGAACAACGAAGGAATACTGAAGCATCCAACAGAGGCTCTGCAGGCTGCTGGCTAAATAGGTAAGGAAGAGAGAAAGAGTGAGAGAGTACACCTGAGGAATGGAGAGTGACACAGAGTACGAGGGAGAGAGAGAATGCGAGAGAGTATGACTGAAAGAGTAAGTGACTATGAGAGTGCGCGAATGCGAGGTAAGGTGAATGCGAGAGAGTATGGCTGAAAGAGTAAGTGACTATGAGAGTGCGCGAATGCGCGGTAGAACGAATGCGAGAGTACGCGAAAGATGTAAGGGGTGAAAGTGAAGGATGGAAAGATCGAATGAAAAGGGGAATGCTAGAGAGACTGGCCGTCGCCTGGCGAGAGGGCGACGGGCCGCTGAGAGTATCCAATGCAAGAGAGAACGGCCGTCGCCTGACGAGAGGGCGAAGGGCCGCTGAGAGTATCCAAGAAAACAAAAGAGGAGTTCGGAAGGACAGAGCTTCAGTATGAACACTTGAAAAGTAGCATAGCGAGTTGCAACGCAACTCGCAGAGGGGGCGTGGCATCCTTAAATACGGGAGCAACAAAAAGACTAGACCGCTCACCGACCGACCATATGGACCTAATAGCGCCTCCATCTTGCCCATATCTTCCACGGTCTCCGCGGTGTGACAGTATGCCCTCTCCTTATCCCTTCTCCCCCAGGCTTCCCTGGGTGGAGGCGATGGAACAATCTGAGAAGGCGTGGAGCATGGATGTTATGTCTGGGTTCCCAAGAGCGTTCTGCTGTGGAGTAACCTTTCCAATGGATCAGGTATTGTACAGTGCCATGTCTGTAACGGGAATCCACCAGTCGCTCCACCTCATACTCGTCAGGGTCCGGGTCTTCGATCCTTAAAGAGGAGGGTTTACGATGACTCGTAGGATCGGGAACATAAGCCTTTAGGAGAGACGTATGGAATACAGGATGAATCCTCTTCATCTTAGGTGGTAATTGTAATCGAAAGGCCACAGGATTTACTTGGGACAAAATGGGGAATGGACCTATGAAGCGGGCCGAGAATTTCCCTGGGTGAACCCATCGTGGGAGAAATTTGGTTGATAACCACACCTTGGTTCCTACGCCCCAGTTGGGGTTAGGGGAGCGCTTCTTATCCGCATACTTCTTGTAACGTACCCGGCTAGCCTCCAACTTCTGTACAGCCTCCTTTTGGATGGTACGGAGATCATGAAGACGACGATCCACCGAGGGCACGGTAGTAGAGGGACTCTCGAAAAGAGGTATATGTCTCGGGTGATACCCGTAGGTGAAAAAGAAGGGACTGATACCTGTAGCAGAATGTTGGGTGTTATTATACGTAAACTCTGCCAGTGCTAGATAGGACTGCCACTTATTCTGCTCTTGATTGCAGAAACAGCGTAGATACTGTTAAATGGTGGCATTGAGGCGTTCGGTCTGGCCGTTGCTCTGGGGGTGGTAACCCGACGACAATGCCCTCTGAATCCCCAGAGAGTTGCATAAAGCTGACCAAAAACGGGAGGTAAATTGGGTACCCCTATCAGACACTATGGTCCGAGGCAAGCCATGTAGTCTCACAACGTCTCTCAGGAATACCTCGGCCGTCTCCGGGGCGGAAGGCAAGCCATGTAAGGGAGAGAAATGTGCCATCTTACTCAGGGAATCTATCGTCACCATAATTGCTGTGTAATTCCCTGAGGGGGGAAGATCTACTATGAAATCGGTAGAAACATGTATCCAAGGCTGGGATGGTAAAGGCTCTTGTTGGAGTAGACCCAAAGGACTATGAGTGGTATTCTTGTTGGCAGCACATACTGGACAACTCGTCACATATGTCTTAGTGTCTTTTACCATAGTCGGCCACCAGAAATATCTAGAAGCCAAACCTAGGGTTGCCCTCTGTCCCTTGTGACCTGCAGACGGAAGGTCATGACACCAATATAGGGCTTGCGTTTGGAACTTCTTAGACGGCAGAAATAGAGCGCCTTGATGAAAGTATAAACCGCCCTTCCTCACCAAAAGCGGTTGATCCTCTGGAGATACCTCGGTATGGTTAGTGGCAAGTTCTACTTCTTGTAGGAAAGAGTTGACCAATCCCAGGATTCTCTTGCCAGCAAGTATCCCATCCTGGCCCTGTTTCTCTTCTTCTTGGTATTCCAGGCTCCGAGAAAGAGCGTCCGCTAAGGCGTTCTCCTTTCCAGGAAGATATGTGCTCTCAAAGTCATATTGGGAAAAGAAATAAGCCCATCGAGCGTGTCTGGAATTGCGACACTCCATTTGCTGCAATATCTTCAGATTCCTATGGTCAGTACGAACCAGAAAGGGATGGGCAGCTCCCTGTAACAAATGTCTCCATTCGATACAAGCCTGTCGGATAGCCAATAACTCTCGTTCCAACACCGAGTAATTCCTTTCACTAGGTGTAAGGGTTCTAGAATAATAGGCCACCGGATGTTCCACTCCATCTTTGCCGGTTTGTAGAAGGGCAGCTCCAATAGCCCCTCCAGAGGCATCTGTTTCAACCACAAAGGGAAGAGACTGGTTAGGCTGTACCAGAATGGGGGCCGTAGTAAAGGCTTTCTTGAGTACCCGGAAGGCTTGGTCGGCATCCTTATCCCACTCAAATCTTTGGCCCTTTTTTAGAAGACGAGTGATGGGTAGGACTATGTCAGAGAAGTTTGGGATGAATCTCCTGTAGAAGTTAGAAAGACCCAAAAATCTCTGTATGTCCTTAGGACCTTTCGGAACAGACCACCTAAGGACTGCCCTTACCTTCTCAGGGTCCATCTGTACCCCTTCCTTGGAGACGATAAAACCCAAGTATGACACTGAGGCAGCCTCGAAAATGCACTTTTCTGGCTTGACCAGAAGCTGATTATCCCTTAATCTTTGGAGGACTAAGGAGACATGTCTTCGGTGTTCCGATAGGGAGGAGGAGAAGACCAGAATATCATCTAAATAGACTACTACTGAGGCATACAGCAAGTCAGAGAAGATCTTATCAACGAAGCGCTGGAAGACTGCCGGGGCGTTGACCAGACCAAAGGGCATGACTCTGTATTCAAAGTGTCCCAAAGGAGTTCGAAAGGCCGTCTTCCACTCATCCCCTTTCTTTATTCTCAGCAGATGGTAGGCTCCCCGAAGGTCTAATTTGGTGAATATGGAGGCTCCTTCTACCGCTTCGAGTACCTCCTTTATGAGAGGCATAGGGTACCTGTCCCGAATCGTCAAGCTGTTCAAGCCCCGGTAATCGATGCACGGCCTAAGCTCGATAGAACCCTTCTTTGGGATGAAGAACATCGACGCACCAGCGGGAGAGTGAGATTCCTGGATCAGGCCGTTCTGCAGATTTGCATCCAGATACTCCTTCAATGCCCTTCTTTCTGGTAGGGACATCGGATACATGCGTCCAAAGGGTACAGAAGCTTCAGGTTTCAAATTGATAGCACAATCCTCTGCACGATGAGGGGGTAGAGTACGAGGTAGTGTGTCCTCAAAAATCTCGGCATACTGCTGATAGTAAGGAGGGATTGTTTGAACCACCGTCGAGGACGTTGGAATAGCAGCTCCCTTCCCTTTGCAAGGAGACGTCTGGGGAAGACATGAAGTGGAACAATATGAAGACTGAAAACCTATGGTATTAGTAGCCCAGTCTATCCTGGGATTATGCTTGCGCAACCAGGGTATACCCAGGATGACGGGAAAATGAGCAGCTCTGATAACATCAAAGGTGATTTGTTCCTGGTGTTGGAACAAAGACATAGTGGCTGGACAAGTCTCTTAAACGATGGGTCCTGAAGAGAGAGGAACACCGTCTACACCCTCTACCGGTAAAGGACAATCCTTCTGAATCAGGGGAATGGCTTGTTCTTGGACCCACTGAATATCTATGAAATTTCCAGCTGCACCGCAATCCAGCATAGCCAAGGTTTCAAATGGCGCAAGAGATCCAAAAGTAAGATGGACAGTAAACACCATGAGTCTATGGTCCTCCTTCGGTTTATCCAGCTGCCTGGAATTGCAGGGATTAATCGATTCCACCCGGTACCTTTCCCTGCTTAAGACCGGGGAGAAGCGTTTCCCGACCGTCTCGGGGGAACTTCGGGACAACTCCGAAGCAGATGCTTAGAAGATCCGCAGTACATGCAGAGACCCTGTTCTCTGCGTCTCTTTCGTTCCTCAGGAGTCAACGGACCCCTAGTTGATCCTATTTGCATAGGTTCCTCTGGCTGCGAGCGAGTAGAAGGGTTCGAGGCGGGCACTCCGATGGTTTGATGTGGTCTGAACCTCCTCCTTTCTAATCTTCGCTCTTGTAATCTGTATTCCAATTGCAGGGACAGTGTGACCAACTCCGGGAAAGAGGCAGGACGTGCCATCCGGGCTAGTTCGTCTTTAATTTCATCATGTAATCCTCGTCGGAAGAGGGTCTGCTGGGCAGAATCTGGCCACCCTGCCTCAGTTGCCAACTTCATAAATGCCGAGGCGTATGTCTGTATACCTTGATTCCCCTGACGGAGATCCAGAAGGGCTTCATATGAGGAATATTGAACCTCTGGTCGTTCAAATCTGTTCCGCATCAATTGAAGGAACTGTGCGTAATCATTAACCGCAGGACTAGCTTGCGCTATCAAAGGAGTAGCCCACGCCAGAGCATTGCCCACTAGGTTGGAGACCAAAAACCCGACCTTGGCCCTGTCAAGTTCATAGGCCTTAGGTCGAAAGGTAAAATAAATCATACAGGCATCCAAAAATTCTTTCAGGAGTTGTGGACTGCCATCATACTTCCCGAAGGAAAATGTCAGGGGAGGCAGGTCGCCTCGAAAATCCTCTCGAGTTGTTACCTGCTGCCGTAAGTTGATGTTCTCTGTTCGAAGGTTCTGAACCTCCGCCTGGAGACCCTGAATCGCTGTCACCATCTCCTGGTATTGTTCCAACGAGGCCATCGTACTTGTTTGGCGTTGCAATCTGTCACAACCACTTCCCACAGTTTCTTTACCTGGAGTCTCCTCACCTCGGTCTTCACTCTGACTGGCGGCTTTCTGTCTTCTCCTCCGTTCTTTCTGGGTCTTTTCCTCTTCCGTGTCCTTCTTAAGGAGTCCTTTACCCTTCTTGCGTTCGAAGAGATAGGGACGGTCTCCTCCGGAGGCCACCTTGACCGTTAGTAGAATAAACCGTCAGGTGAACCCTGGGGAGTCCGCCCCTTCCAATCCAGGGAAAAAGCCAATAAGGCAGAAAAAACCCTGTGAGGCTGCTGGCGGGGACAGGTAGAATGACTAGCGGATCCAGATGTTATACGAGTCTTGAGACAAATGTCCAATGGATGACTCCAGATATGACCGGAAACAGTTCCTTGAATCCTTGGTGGGAATGAGGTGGTGGAGTGAAGAACAACGAAGGAATACTGAAGCATCCAACAGAGGCTCTGCAGGCTGCTGGCTAAATAGGTAAGGAAGAGAGAAAGAGTGAGAGAGTACACCTGAGGAATGGAGAGTGACACAGAGTACGAGGGAGAGAGAGAATGCGAGAGAGTATGACTGAAAGAGTAAGTGACTATGAGAGTGCGCGAATGCGAGGTAAGGTGAATGCGAGAGAGTATGGCTGAAAGAGTAAGTGACTATGAGAGTGCGCGAATGCGCGGTAGAACGAATGCGAGAGTACGCGAAAGATGTAAGGGGTGAAAGTGAAGGATGGAAAGATCGAATGAAAAGGGGAATGCTAGAGAGACTGGCCGTCGCCTGGCGAGAGGGCGACGGGCCGCTGAGAGTATCCAATGCAAGAGAGAACGGCCGTCGCCTGACGAGAGGGCGAAGGGCCGCTGAGAGTATCCAAGAAAACAAAAGAGGAGTTCGGAAGGACAGAGCTTCAGTATGAACACTTGAAAAGTAGCATAGCGAGTTGCAACGCAACTCGCAGAGGGGGCGTGGCATCCTTAAATACGGGAGCAACAAAAAGACTAGACCGCTCACCGACCGACCATATGGACCTAATAGCGCCTCCATCTTGCCCATATCTTCCACGGTCTCCGCGGTGTGACATGATCTCTGCTTCCAAAAGGTCAGGGTTTTCCCAACTCCCTTGGAAGCAGATCCATAACCCAGGTTCCGAGTGCCAACCAGTCCCAATTGGGACCTTTTGGACCCAGTCCTGGCGCCAGTGGCACCAGGCTCATAAATATGCCCAGTCCCAGCGCTGGAAGCACCGGGCTCATAATGCTTGGGTGGACTTACCTGCAGCAGACCATGCTGCTTACTTGCCTGCCAGTTGAGCCTCTGATCCTCTTCTGTTTGGAACTACTTTTCCTGTTGGGTGGGGCAGGAGCCACTCCCTAGATTCAGAACACTGGAACTCTTCTGGAAAGCAGGAACTCTTTTCTTACCTAGGCGTGGCTGTGGAAGGAGACACCTAAGCACTACAGGAGGCTATTTAAACCACACCCGATGGATGAATCTTGCTTTGCGTTATTCTGCATCCTCTGCAGCAGAACGCTCATCGTGTCTTCTGCATCTGATCCTGGGCCTAAGGAAAAAGGCTTACCATCCTGAATCCAGTCTTCAGCAACACCTATAAAGACAAGAAAGAACAGGTTAGCATTACGGTCTTCAGTGACAGCTCTTCACTTACCTGGTCCATCGGCTGTCACCAACACCTCGCGCTGCATTCCGGCATCTGAAAGACAAAGGCTTACCTACTCTTCGTGCGCTCCGGAGGTCTTCACACTGCATTCCGGCATCTGAAAGACAAAAGCTTATGAATATGAAATATCTATGAAATTTCCAGCTGCACCGCAATCCAGCATAGCCAAGGTTTCAAATGGCGCAAGAGATCCAAAAGTAAGATGGACAGTAAACACCATGAGTCTATGGTCCTCCTTCGGTTTATCCAGCTGCCTGGAATTGCAGGGATTAATCGATTCCACCCGGTACCTTTCCCTGCTTAAGACCGGGGAGAAGCGTTTCCCGACCGTCTCGGGGGAACTTCGGGACAACTCCGAAGCAGATGCTTAGAAGATCCGCAGTACATGCAGAGACCCTGTTCTCTGCGTCTCTTTCGTTCCTCAGGAGTCAACGGACCCCTAGTTGATCCTATTTGCATAGGTTCCTCTGGCTGCGAGCGAGTAGAAGGGTTCGAGGCGGGCACTCCGATGGTTTGATGTGGTCTGAACCTCCTCCTTTCTAATCTTCGCTCTTGTAATCTGTATTCCAATTGCAGGGACAGTGTGACCAACTCCGGGAAAGAGGCAGGACGTGCCATCCGGGCTAGTTCGTCTTTAATTTCATCATGTAATCCTCGTCGGAAGAGGGTCTGCTGGGCAGAATCTGGCCACCCTGCCTCAGTTGCCAACTTCATAAATGCCGAGGCGTATGTCTGTATACCTTGATTCCCCTGACGGAGATCCAGAAGGGCTTCATATGAGGAATATTGAACCTCTGGTCGTTCAAATCTGTTCCGCATCAATTGAAGGAACTGTGCGTAATCATTAACCGCAGGACTAGCTTGCGCTATCAAAGGAGTAGCCCACGCCAGAGCATTGCCCACTAGGTTGGAGACCAAAAACCCGACCTTGGCCCTGTCAAGTTCATAGGCCTTAGGTCGAAAGGTAAAATAAATCATACAGGCATCCAAAAATTCTTTCAGGAGTTGTGGACTGCCATCATACTTCCCGAAGGAAAATGTCAGGGGAGGCAGGTCGCCTCGAAAATCCTCTCAAGTTGTTACCTGCTGCCGTAAGTTGATGTTCTCTGTTCGAAGGTTCTGAACCTCCGCCTGGAGACCCTGAATCGCTGTCACCATCTCCTGGTATTGTTCCAACGAGGCCATCGTACTTGTTTGGCGTTGCAATCTGTCACAACCACTTCCCACAGTTTCTTTACCTGGAGTCTCCTCACCTCGGTCTTCACTCTGACTGGCGGCTTTCTGTCTTCTCCTCCGTTCTTTCTGGGTCTTTTCCTCTTCCGTGTCCTTCTTAAGGAGTCCTTTACCCTTCTTGCGTTCGAAGAGATAGGGACGGTCTCCTCCGGAGGCCACCTTGACCGTTAGTAGAATAAACCGTCAGGTGAACCCTGGGGAGTCCGCCCCTTCCAATCCAGGGAAAAAGCCAATAAGGCAGAAAAAACCCTGTGAGGCTGCTGGCGGGGACAGGTAGAATGACTAGCGGATCCAGATGTTATACGAGTCTTGAGACAAATGTCCAATGGATGACTCCAGATATGACCGGAAACAGTTCCTTGAATCCTTGGTGGGAATGAGGTGGTGGAGTGAAGAACAACGAAGGAATACTGAAGCATCCAACAGAGGCTCTGCAGGCTGCTGGCTAAATAGGTAAGGAAGAGAGAAAGAGTGAGAGAGTACACCTGAGGAATGGAGAGTGACACAGAGTACGAGGGAGAGAGAGAATGCGAGAGAGTATGACTGAAAGAGTAAGTGACTATGAGAGTGCGCGAATGCGAGGTAAGGTGAATGCGAGAGAGTATGGCTGAAAGAGTAAGTGACTATGAGAGTGCGCGAATGCGCGGTAGAACGAATGCGAGAGTACGCGAAAGATGTAAGGGGTGAAAGTGAAGGATGGAAAGATCGAATGAAAAGGGGAATGCTAGAGAGACTGGCCGTCGCCTGGCGAGAGGGCGACGGGCCGCTGAGAGTATCCAATGCAAGAGAGAACGGCCGTCGCCTGACGAGAGGGCGAAGGGCCGCTGAGAGTATCCAAGAAAACAAAAGAGGAGTTCGGAAGGACAGAGCTTCAGTATGAACACTTGAAAAGTAGCATAGCGAGTTGCAACGCAACTCGCAGAGGGGGCGTGGCATCCTTAAATACGGGAGCAACAAAAAGACTAGACCGCTCACCGACCGACCATATGGACCTAATAGCGCCTCCATCTTGCCCATATCTTCCACGGTCTCCGCGGTGTGACATGATCTCTGCTTCCAAAAGGTCAGGGTTTTCCCAACTCCCTTGGAAGCAGATCCATAACCCAGGTTCCGAGTGCCAACCAGTCCCAATTGGGACCTTTTGGACCCAGTCCTGGCGCCAGTGGCACCAGGCTCATAAATATGCCCAGTCCCAGCGCTGGAAGCACCGGGCTCATAATGCTTGGGTGGACTTACCTGCAGCAGACCATGCTGCTTACTTGCCTGCCAGTTGAGCCTCTGATCCTCTTCTGTTTGGAACTACTTTTCCTGTTGGGTGGGGCAGGAGCCACTCCCTAGATTCAGAACACTGGAACTCTTCTGGAAAGCAGGAACTCTTTTCTTACCTAGGCGTGGCTGTGGAAGGAGACACCTAAGCACTACAGGAGGCTATTTAAACCACACCCGATGGATGAATCTTGCTTTGCGTTATTCTGCATCCTCTGCAGCAGAACGCTCATCGTGTCTTCTGCATCTGATCCTGGGCCTAAGGAAAAAGGCTTACCATCCTGAATCCAGTCTTCAGCAACACCTATAAAGACAAGAAAGAACAGGTTAGCATTACGGTCTTCAGTGACAGCTCTTCACTTACCTGGTCCATCGGCTGTCACCAACACCTCGCGCTGCATTCCGGCATCTGAAAGACAAAGGCTTACCTACTCTTCGTGCGCTCCGGAGGTCTTCACACTGCATTCCGGCATCTGAAAGACAAAAGCTTACCAACTCTTCGCACGCTCCGGAGGCCTTCGGCGCTGCATCCCGCATGTGAAAGACAAAACAAGGTGCGTTTAAAGACATTGGGGAACTTTAATACTCACGTGCCATTACTCCTTTCCACATCTAACCCAGTGGGTATTCCGGCACCCTGCAGCCGCTCCGAACTTGTACCTGCAAAATAAAAAGACAGTTAGAGCGCATCGTGAAGCAGGCAACAAGCGCTTACTTACGTGCTTCCAGGCGCTTCTATTCATCACACAGGCTCCATCTTCAACTCACTTCAGCCCGTCATCCGCCATCGCCGGAACCCTGCAAAACAAGAAACATCATTACTAAAGACTTTAAAGACATTAGAATTACTCGAAACTTACCGTTCGTGCAGTAAACGACGGACAGCAGTCCTCTGAAGTCAAGAGGCCTGCTCCCCTTATCCAGTGAAGAAACTGGTTACAGCACCCTGCCCCGAGGCAGATGGAGAGCACGGCGTTCACTTACCTAAGACATCTTACCCTTCGAGTCAGACATACAGTGCACAGAGGTCCAGCCCAAAGAGCCAGCCGTGTGTTACACATCACCTTTGAAGATACGGTATACGCCCAGTCAAGACCGGCGCCTCTACGGGAATCAGGTGAGCGTTACAGAACGCAAAGCCTACCACAAAACTCCCGTCCAGGCGCTATGGAAACCTCGGATACCGACCAGCTAGCCCAGTTACTTGGGGAACTAAGGGCAGAAGTGCATGCAGCCCGTCAGGAAACGAACGCTCTAAGAAGGGAACTGATTATTTCCAAGGAGCGAACAGATGATCTCGCTAGACAATTGCTACAGTCACAAGCCGGACAGACCCTGTTACCCGCATCTGGGGGAAATCTTCCTTCTACATCCTCTATGAATCCAGTGCAGATCAACCTACCTGGGAATGTACCTCTGGCTCCGCCCGAACGATTTTCTGGTGACCCAAAGAGGTTTGCAGTATTTATCAATCAGTGCCTGTTGCATTTCTTATGCCGGCCAGCAGCCTTTCCAACTGATCAAGCTAAAGTAGCTTTCGTGCTTTCGTACCTTAGTGGCAATGCGGCAGACTGGTCGATCCCTCTAGTAAATCAAGATGATCCGGTCCTCCATGATTTTCAAGCTTTTCAGCTCAGTATGGAAAAACTGTTCGCAAGACATTCACAGGGGCAGGCCTTGGACAATGAGCTTCTTTCGTTGCGACAAGGTAATCAAGACCTTTTGGCTTATATTGCGTCTTTCAACGGACTGATAGTGGAAACTCAATGACCTGAGGACAAAAGGATTACGCTGTTTTATAGAGGTCTACGTGGAGAGCTCAAAGATGTGTTAGCCCAAGTAGTGAATCCCCCACAAGATTGTTCGGACTATATAGACTTAGTCGTTCAAATAGATCACAGACTGCAGAACAGGAAGGCCGATCGTTCCAAGTTTGATGCTCGAGTATTTTCCAAACCGCCAACTCCTTCCAATGGAAGAGACTCCGGGAAAACCATGCAAATAGGGGGTCTGAAAGGTCCTCTAACACAAAAGGAGCGGGAAAGGAGAAAACAGTTGCAATTATGCCTCTATTGCGGAAACTCAGGGCACTTTCTTCGAGACTGTCCGGTGAAACCTGCCAAGAAGGCAGTAGGAGCTGCAGTTACCAAAGTTACAAACTCTGAGCAGGGAAACAACCTTGCCCGACAAGAATAGAGGTCCTCTTGCCGAGCGTGAAAACCAGTTCCGTGACCTCGCATTTCGTGATACCTATGGTCCTCATTAGCCCTGATAATCCGGATCGATTACATGCAATTGAAGCTTACGTCGACAGCGGTGCCATCGGCAATTATGTGGATCATGAAATGGTTTTGAGGATGAATCTAACTCTTTGTCCCAAGGCTGTAAAGGACGTCATTACTACGGTGGATGGTACGGAGATAGCCTCCGGGCCAGTAACGCATACCACTCAAGAGGTGACGCTAGTAAGTCAAGATGGACACCATGAGAAGATCGTGTTCGATGTGATCAAGGCCCCTCAGTATCAGATTATTCTAGGAATACCTTGGTTAGAGAAACACAATCCTCTGATCGATTGGCGAGCAAGAACGGTCCAGTTTCCAGAATGTGTCTCTACTTGTCACCCTCCACCTGGTGTTGCACTGGCAGCAATTTCTTCAGAGACTCCCCAGTTACCTCCCGAATACCTAGAATACCAAGATGTTTTCCGGAAGGATCAGGCTAACTCTCTACCTCCTCATAGGTCTTATGACTGCCAGATAGACCTGATACCTGGATCTACTCCTCCCTGTAGTAGAATTTATGCCCTCACCGAGCCTGAGAACCTTCACCTTCGACAATACCTGGATCAATACCTGGCAAATGGGTTTATTCGTCCTTCCAAGTCCCCTGCTTCTTCAGCTTTGTTCTTCGTTCCAAAAAAGGAAGGAGACCTTAGAACTTGTATAGATTATCGCTCCCTGAACCAGATCACCGTTAAGAATAGATATCCGTTACCTTTGATCCCTGAACTCCTGGACCAAGTCAGAAAAGCATGCATATATACAAAGCTGGATCTTAGAGGAGCTTACCACTTGGTACGAGTAAAAGAGGGTGATGAATGGAAGACGGCCTTCCGCACCAAGTATGAGCTATTTGAATATCAGGTCATGCCCTTCGGACTTTGCAATGCCCCGGCCGCCTTTCAATATTTTATGAACGATGTCCTCAGAGAGCTCATAGATGTGTGTGTTGTTGTTTACATTGACGACATCCTCGTTTATTCTTCATCGGAATCTGAACATCGGAAACACGTGAAAATGGTCCTCGAAAGATTGCGTCAACACAAACTTTTCGCTAAGTTGGAAAAATGTGTTTTCAACGTGACTGAAGTTGAATTCTTGGGATTCATATTATCACCTGGCGGAGTGCGTATGGATTCAAAGAAGGTCGATGCAGTTCTCAAATGGCCATCACCATCCTCCGTAAAAGGTGTGCAAAGCATGTTAGGCTTCGCTAACTTTTACCGCAGGTTTATCCCCGAATTCTCTCGAATAGTCCAGCCCATCACTGCCTTGTTAAAGAAAAACAAACGTTTTGAATGGTCTACCGAGGCGGAACAAGCTTTCCAGGATTTGAAGACTAAATTTATCTCTGCACCAATCTTAAAACACCCTCGCCCCGAACTCCCCTACATCGTGGAAACTGATGCTTCAAGCCTTGCCATGGGGGCAGTTCTATCACAAAAGGACCCGGTAACCAATCAGTTGCATCCCGTGGCATTTTGGTCCCGCAAATTCTCGCCTCCTGAAATCAATTACACGATTACTGACAAGGAACTTCTGGCTATCAAGTCTGCCTTTAAGGCTTGGCGGCATTATCTGCTGGGGGCCCGACACACCGTTACTGTGATTACGGATCACCGAAACCTGCAATATTTGAAAACCGCAAAAGCCCAATCCTCTAGACAACTCCGTTGGGCATTATTATTTGCCGAGTTTGACTTCATAATTACCTATCGACCTGGTACAAAGAACGGTAAAGCTGATGCCCTTTCTCGGATGGGAGTGGAAGAACACTTGATCAACCCTAAACCTGTACCAATCATTCCCGAACAAAGAATTCTGGGTGTAATCGCCACAGAATCCATAGAGGAAGTTAAGGATAAAGCTAGGCAACTTGTAACTCCAGCAGACATACAGAATTGGCATCTGCAGGGAAAGGACTTTGCAGTAAAGGACAACTTATTGTAGTTCCAAGAACGATTATACCTACCCAGCACAGATTTACAGAAAAAAGTAATCTCTTGTTATCACGATTCTTTAATGGAAGGACATCCCGGTATGGCCAAGACCTCAGAAAAGATCAAGCGCTACTTCTGGTGGCCGTCTTGGAAAAAAGATATCAGAGACTTTATAATGTCCTGTGGAGTATGCGCCCAAACCAAGAGTCAAAAGGAAAGACCAGCAGGCCTCTTACGCCCTATTGACATCCCACCTCGCCCTTGGCATACGCTTTCTATGGACTTCATCACCGATCTACCTCCATGCTCCGGATACAATACGATTCTAGTAATCGTGGACTTATTCTCCAAGATGGCGCATTTCATTCCGCTCAAAGGCTTGCCAACAGCAGCAACTCTGGCCCGAGAATTTCTCGAAAACATCATCCGACTGCACGGTTTTCCTTCGGTTCTAATTTCGGATCGAGGTAGTCATTTTATTTCTCATTTTTGGCGAAGTTGCTGTCGGTCGGCTCAAATTGATGTGAGACTATCGACCAGTCACCACCCTCAGACCGACGGACAAACCGAGAGGACCAATCAAACTCTGGAACAGTATTTACGCTGCATGCTGCAACAAACTGAAAAAACCTGGAAAGACATCCTTTGGATAGCCGAATATGCCTACAATAACTCTGTCCATTCGGGAACTGGGAAAACCCCGTTTTTTCTTTTGTACGGCAGTCACCCTCGAACCTCGGAGTTGGATCCCCTCCAAGATCTTGAAACACCAGCAGTAGACTACCTGCATTCTACAATCAACCAAGCCTTTAAGGAAGCTGTTTCTCACCTTCAAAGGGCTAAAGAACAATACAAGAAAGGAGCAGATCAACATCGGAAGGAAGCCCCTCAATATCAAGTAGGGGATCAAGTCTGGTTATCCACCAAATATCTACCTCTAAAAGGGCCACGCACATTCAACCCAAGATACCTTGGTCCCTATTCCATCACTACCATAGTAAACCCAGTAGCGGTCAAGTTGGACTTGCCCCCGCACATGAAGATACATCCGGTCTTCCACGTCTCTCTATTAAAACCCGTGCAACCTCAAACCCGACTAACTAAATCTCCAAAACCTATCCTAGTTGATGGAGAACTCGAGTTTGAAGTCAAAAGCATTCTGGACTCCAAGATCTCCAAATCTAAACTATTTTACCTAATTGACTGGAAAGGCTACGGCCACCAAGAGAGATCCTGGGAACCAGCTGAATATGTCCACGCTCCTCGCCTAATCAAAAGATTTCACCGAACATTTCCTGACAAGCCAAAACCCCCGGAGAAGCCCGGTTTGGGAGGGGCCTTGAGGGGGGGTACTGTCATGATCTCTGCTTCCAAAAGGTCAGGGTTTTCCCAACTCCCTTGGAAGCAGATCCATAACCCAGGTTCCGAGTGCCAACCAGTCCCAATTGGGACCTTTTGGACCCAGTCCTGGCGCCAGTGGCACCAGGCTCATAAATATGCCCAGTCCCAGCGCTGGAAGCGCCGGGCTCATAATGCTTGGGTGGATTTACCTGCAGCAGACCATGCTGCTTACTTGCCTGCCAGTTGAGCCTCTGATCCTCTTCTGTTTGGAACTACTTTTCCTGTTGGGTGGGGCAGGAGCCACTCCCTAGATTCAGAACACTGGAACTCTTCTGGAAAGCAGGAACTCTTTTCTTACCTAGGCGTGGCTGTGGAAGGAGATACCTAAGCACTACAGGAGGCTATTTAAACCACACCCGATGGATGAATCTTGCTTTGCGTTATTCTGCATCCTCTGCAGCAGAACGCTCATCGTGTCTTCTGCATCTGATCCTGGGCCTAAGGAAAAAGGCTTACCATCCTGAATCCAGTCTTCAGCAACACCTATAAAGACAAGAAAGAACAGGTTAGCATTACGGTCTTCAGTGACAGCTCTTCACTTACCTGGTCCATCGGCTGTCACCAACACCTCGCGCTGCATTCCGGCATCTGAAAGACAAAGGCTTACCTACTCTTCGTGCGCTCCGGAGGTCTTCACACTGCATTCCGGCATCTGAAAGACAAAAGCTTACCAACTCTTCACACGCTCCGGAGGCCTTCGGCGCTGCATCCCGCATCTGAAAGACAAAACAAGGTGCGTTTAAAGACATTGGGGAACTTTAATACTCACGTGCCATTACTCCTTTCCACATCTAACCCAGTGGGTATTCCGGCACCCTGCAGCCGCTCCGAACTTGTACCTGCAAAATAAAAAGACAGTTAGAGCGCATCGTGAAGCAGGCAACAAGCGCTTACTTACGTGCTTCCAGGCGCTTCTATTCATCACACAGGCTCCATCTTCAACTCACTTCAGCCCGTCATCCGCCATCGCCGGAACCCTGCAAAACAAGAAACATCATTACTAAAGACTTTAAAGACATTAGAATTACTCGAAACTTACCGTTCGTGCAGTAAACGACGGACGGCAGTCCTCTGAAGTCAAGAGGCCTGCTCCCCTTATCCAGTGAAGAAACTGGTTACAGCACCCTGCCCCGAGGCAGATGGAGAGCACGGCGTTCACTTACCTAAGACATCTTACCCTACGAGTCAGACATACAGTGCACAGAGGTCCAGCCCAAAGAGCCAGCCGTGTGTTACACATCACCTTTGAAGATACGGTATACGCCCAGTCAAGACCGGCGCCTCTACGGGAATCAGGTGAGCGTTACAACCGTTAAAGGTTACCTGGCGGCGCTGTCCATATTTAAGCGCTCGTCTGAAGAGTGTTCTTATTTTAAAATTCCTTCAATTTTGCAGTTTCTAAAAGGACTCACTGATGTGTTCCCTCTGTCACCTTTCCAGGTGCCCGGTTGGGATTTGAACCTTGTTCTCAAGTTTCTAATGGGTGCTCCGTTTGAGCCTTTAGATTCTTGCCTTTTGAGACTGTTAACTCTTAAAACTGTATTTTTAGTTGCGGTCACTTCCGCTCGCAGAGTCAGTTACAGGCACTTTCAGTTAAGCCACCCTTCACTGTGTTTCATAAGGACAGGGTAGTCCTTAGAGTTCGTCCTTCCTTTCTTCCGAAGGTGGTGTCGGAATTTAATTTAGGCCAGAAGGTTATTCTTCTGGCATTTTATCCTCCTTCGCATCCTGGTAAGGAAGAGGAGAGGCTCCCTAGGCTGGATCCTAGGAGCTTTAAGCTTTTATATTTCATGCATGTCCCAGGTCAGAGTGGACGATCAACTCTTTATTGGTTACGCTGCAAGGCGTTTGGGACAAGCTGTTACTAAGCATACTTTGTCTCGATGGATTATCTTGACAATTTCTGAATGTTACCGCTTGGCAGGTAAGGACCCTCCGGTAGGCTTGCGGGCCCATTCGACCAGGGGTGTGGCTGCCTCTACTGCCCTGCAGAGGGGTGTTCCTATTCGTATCATCTGTGATGCAGCCACCTGGGCTTCGGTCCATACTTTTGTATGTCACTACTCCCTCAATTCTATCCGTGGGAAGGAGCTGGCCTTTGGCAAGGCGGTCCTTTACTCTGCAATCTCATTGGGCATTCTAAATTTCTATGTTCTAAATTCTTATCCCACCTCCTTACGTTGATACTGCTTTGGGAGTTTGTCATAGATATGGAATACGTCAGAGGACCCAATCCCCTCGAAGAACAAGTTACTCTCTTAACTGGTAACATTCTTTCGATGGGATGGTACGACGACATATTCCATATTGCTCCCTGCCTTCCCCGCTACAGAATTTCTTATGCGATTGCAGCTTACGTTTCCGCAAGGCTTTCTGTGGTCATACTGGCTGTAGTTTGGTGCCACACGTTCTTGGAAAAAACTACAACTGAGGCTACAGGCGTCGTGCGTCCTACTTATAACATCCAGTGACGTCGGCTGTCGGAGGAGGTCTCGAAGACGGCGTATCGACGTCATTGACGCAGGACGCAGACGCCAAAAAAGATTTTCTGAAGCAGCACAGCTGTGGTGATTACTGTCATAGATATGGAATACGTCGTCGGACCATCCCATCGAAAGAACGTTACCAGGTAAGAGAGTAACTTGTTCATCAAAAATAATGGTTTATATATTCAACATTTGTCATAATGGACACCATACTGTAATCTAAATTAGCGAAACCTACACGGTACAGGGATTGGAATAATACTCGTCACTACATATGCATTCCACAGGGGTTACATTTCTAATTGGGTAATGCTTGTCTGATGGCTCCTCCTGAGATCACCTCTAAATTGGTGAAGGTAAAAAGACATGAAATCTACAATATGTAATTGGCTGACACCTTGCTTCATGGGCGACATAACATTGGCGATTTGTATTGGTTGGCTTCTTACTAAACAACCTTGGACAAACTGACAGGTCGTCAAGGCATGTGCCAGACAGGAGTAGGAAGAGAGGTCCACAAACTGCTTTCCTTTCAATTAAAGAAGATAATATCCCTCATTTCTAGGCCATGAGCCAGGCTGATCTTTGTATTCAGCCGTGTCTGGCGTCTTATGTCTGGGGATACGTGTGAGGAGTAAAGCAGGTGTCTTATCTGTGTTCTTTGCTAACATATAGACCGTGTTCTTCAATTATGGGTCACGTGTGATGGGACCGTGTCTGGAATGATTTCACTCTTAATTTATTGGGAATTCAGCTAATAGTGATGCAAGAGTTTTCTTGCCACTGGGGACACTTAAGTTATTCTTCATGGACTCATTTAGCTTATAGTTGTCCTGCACCTGTTCTCTTCACCGTTCCTATCCTCTTGTATTCATGGTAAGCTTGGCTTGGGTTGCTAGCTACTGTCTGAGCTCTGCACAGATCTGTAGTTTGTTATTTCATAATTTCGAATTCTTGTGAACCCTTGAGGCCTTTTGTTTACTTAGAAGAATGTTGTGGCTTCTATTTTGGAAAAGATGGCTTCCCATTACTGTTGTGTTTTTATGTTGGTGAGCTATATTTGCGTGTCGTTCATGTTGCAGTCCGCTTATACATTGCTTATGTTAATGTTCCTCATGTCTCATGGATGCTATGTTAATATTCTTCATGTATAAGTGCATATGTTACCTGTTTGCGTTCTTCATGTGGAGTGCACATTTGCTTTGTGTCTAATGCGTGCATATGTATTGTCATAATGTTAGTTTGGCTACTCAAGCCATCTTCAACTAAGATTGTGTACATCTGCTGTATCTGCCAGGGATAAGGGCGTTACGGTTGTCTTAGTAACGCTTCTCACCTGTACACTATTGAGCTGAGGGAGGGGCAGAAGATATTGATGACGTTTTCATCTGCCTCTCAATAGGTTCTTCTTGCAAACATCCCAGCCATTTTAGCCTTTCCCAATTTCTGTCTCCCAGGCAATGTTAGGTCTGCAGAATGTGTTCAATAGTTGCACCCAGATGATATTTAGGTAGCTCTCCCTTCTCTGGCTTGTGCATTCCCTTTTTAATCTCAAAACAGCACCTCAACAAAATGTAAATTAGTAGGTTCTATCTTATTAGCCTTGAATTTTAATTGGACCCCTACAGTCCTCTCCAACCCCAAGGCCCAGCACCTCTCTGGATAGGCTCCTGGAGGTATGTAGTTGAAATGATGGGAGGGATGAATGCACCCACTGGAGTTTTCATTTTACAATTTTTCACCTGAAAAGTCACTATATGCCAAAAGTTTGGATCTTATAAATAACCCTAACTATATATATATATATCTGAATTCTACTCATCCTGCTGGTTCTTTTGAGACATGTCCTGTCTCCGCAGGATGTTGTGGGTTTGAAAGTTTTTTTTTCTGTATTTATCCAAAAATTATAATGCATATGAACGTGAAATTTTCTACCCAGATATCTAATTTATTAAGTTATCACATCCCTGAATCAGTGCTTTGCTAAATTTTCTGGGGAGTTAAAACCCCATTTTAGGTTGCAACTCTTGTCTCCGAGGTCGAATTGTGATAAGGGTGACTTCAATAAATAGGCCTGTTCAGCAGCTTTTTAGTGATATTTGAACAATTATGGTGCGACTTATGATTCTTGAGAAAATGAACAAACTATGACTGTTCATTTAAACTAATGGGAATCTTCAAACATATATGCAGATCCTGACTTTCATTTCACAGTTAGGTTTCATTTCTCCTTGGAGCATCTGCTCCAGTCTCTGCTGCTCCATTGTGGACTTGGGCCTGCAACTAACCCATCAGCCTTGCTTCTCTCAGGGCTAATGGTCATCTTGCTGCTTATTGCAGAGAACAGGCTCCAATAAAATTCCTTCTTCGTCACTGCCCGAGTGTCCTGAATAGAAACTGCAGTAATTTCTCTGAAAACCGCCACTTAGGTTTCATTTCTCCTGAAACAGAACTGATGTTGGTGACTGTTCCAATGCCTGTGACACATGAGGCCTTTGAATATTTTTAATATAGTTGCGTCTTGCCGTCCAGGTTCATTTTTCCATCAGGATATGTTCACATTGTTTTGGCAAAGGACATTTTGACTCTGTGTTTATTAATTAAGCTGCAAAATGCACCCACTTCCATGATCGCAGTTTCTGTGTTTGCAAATACCATGCTTTCCATGTAGAATAAACCTTTATGTTTTTGCCTTTTGTCAATCACATGCAAGGCCCAATCAGTAAGTGGATTTCTCTTTGTTTGATACAGCATTATGGTATGTGGCAGATGTGAATGAAATACTGACTTTTCAGTTTGGGATTCATCACGGTATGTTTTCAGTACCGTGCATTTTTTTTGGCCCAACGTGGCTAAATGCAGTTTCCTCCTTCTTGGGCATAATACATCCCACAATACTGACCTGGAATAGACAGATTGATCTGGATTTCTTGCATTGGTGATCTTTTGGCAAGTATGAATTTTTGTGGGATGCTTTTCATAATGAATTGCACTGCCCCTTTTTTAAGATGGATTGGTTCAATATTAATGGATTACCGGAAGCAATTGTCTGATGAGATAATAAATATTGTGAATTATTTATTATTCCTTTTTGCTGCAACACTGAAATTGTGCAGGAATAGGTTTGTAGTTTTATGAAGATTGCATAGTAGTGATCCGTTGTTGGCGAAAACAGCAAAAGATTAACTTGAATGGGGGACTGTCCAGCTTTTGTGGTTCATTATTCCCTCTGTTGCATTGTCCATGGATTCAAGGAAGGTGGTTGAGGTTTTGTAGTGGCCGCCTGAATTTTCAGTTAAGAAAAGTCAGTGGGCCTCATTACGAGTTGCCCGGTAAAACTGGGTTCATTACCGGCATGCCGCAATGAGCGGGTCCGTGCTCGTATGAACCCGCTAATAGCGGGTGATTACAAGTGCGCGAGCACGCACATCCCCCCATGCCGGTAGTGGCAATACCGCCATGCCGCTAAAGGGCCTCCAACTCCCCTATACCGGCATCGCGGGACCCACCCATAGCAGTACCGCCTCATACCAACCCTTAAATACCGGCATGGTAATACCGTGTTCGTCAAAAAACGGACCCGGAAATTACGTCATCGCGCAGGAACGGGAAATGGGCCGGCGGCCATCTTTAAAAACACAATCCATTGCCATCCTCCATAACCACCAGCCGATACTCGCCGATACTCGGAGAGCACAGTGGAAATCCATAGAAGATGTCAAAGGCTACCAGGAAGACTACTTCCGGCTGCGTAAACAGCGTTACTCAGACGCAGAGCTCACCATATTAGCAGACACTCTAGCTACACATGCAGACGCAATACAATCCCACGACAAGAAGCGGGAGGTGCAGCAACAAAAGAGGCAAATCTGGCAGGAGGTAGCCCGCAGGGTATCAGCCGTAGGTCCCACCCCGCGCAGTGTGAGGGACTGCAGGAAGCGGAGGGATGACCTCCGGTTGAGGGTACGCAATATCATGCCCACCAATCGGAGGGAGGCCATGGCCACAGGTGGGGATGCCCACCCCCTGACAAATTGATGCCCTGGGAGGAGACGGCCAGCAGATTCATCAGTCCTGAGTCCATCGAGGGATTATGCGAGATGGAGACGGGTGCTGCATCAACCGCGGAAGGAGGTGAGTGACCCTGCAGATCCCTGTAGGGGAGACCATGAAGTAGCACAAGTGAAGTGGTAGAGAGTCTAGGCAAGGCAATGCATGTCCCAACACCCACATGACCATACCCAAATACAGATGGCGGGCCAAACGCTGCCACACTGAAATGCATGCTGAGTGCCCATCCCTTAACCAACACACAGCCAACACACCTGGAGCTTGCCCATGTGATACTTCACACAAACCCAAAATTAATGGCATGCCACCTGCCATGCAGTGAATGTTTACATGCCATCTCTGAATACCCTGCGTGACACACCTGTAAGACATGAAAGCATGATCAAATGAATAATGAACAGCACCGCCACTGCCATGTCACACCATCACTGATGCCCTGCATCTCTTCTACCCCCCCCAGGCACTGATGAGGAAGAAGCAACCCAGGAGACAACTGCTAGGGCATCCACCTCACACTGTAAGAAGAGGGCAACCACCACCACCACCACCTCCGCTGGAGACAAGCAGGCCACACCCACACCTGTCCATGGGGAGTCCCTGGAAGCACCCGCCTCCATTGGGGAAGAACTTGATGCCAGTGTGGAGCCTGAGGGAGACACCGAGGTGACATGCCCGGCACCCCGAGCCCCGTACCCACCCCCTCGCCCCAACACCTGCAGTCACCCACCTGCAGTGAAGTTGATCCCTGACTCCGTGACTGTGACCTACCCACCTCTGAGGAGTCCAGTCCCGAAAATGCCATCCACGTGACTGCACAACCCACCACTCCAGCCCCCTCCAAAACCCTGGAGACACGATTGTCGATGGTGGAGGCCCAACAGGAGCCATGTTGGACCTACTCCGCCAGTACATAGCAGACGGGGAGGAAACCAGGCGGGGTATTGCCACAGCAATTGCAGGGACCACAACGGCCATCGAAGCAAACACAGCCGCTGTCAATGCATCGGCTCGGCTAATGAGGGACTGCCTGGGGGCGGTGACACAGGTGCTGACCTCAATGCTGCTTCATATGCAGCAGCCACAGCTTGCAGGAGGTGTGGAACCTGCTAGCGAATCACCTACTACCTCCACACCAGCTTCATCTGTCCACACCAGCCCAGTGCGCCACACACATAGGAGTGCAAGGCACACTGAAATGCCGCCTCTGGACAGGAAGAAGTCCCGGAAGTAGTGTGGGGGGACAATGGTAGTGGGACACAAGGTTGGGGGTGAAGGGGTGCATCTTGTGCAGTCTATTGGGGGTGTTGGTGTTTGTTGGGGGGTAAGGGAGTTTGTTGGAGGGGGTCAGGGAGTTTGTTGGGGGAGTCTGGGAGGGGGGAGTGGGCACATTTTTGCTGTTGTAAATAATGCACACATTGTGATAAGAAAAATCCATGGCTGGACATTGTTATTTTTGTGTGCATTCATTTAATGTGGTACGGTGTTCAGTGCCCAACTCCCAACATTCCCTGTGTGCATGTCCACATTGGCGCAGTGTCTGACTGACACAAGTCTTTCATAGTCCCTGTGTTTCAGAAGTATTCGTGAATTAGTGCTTGGCGTACAGCATGGCCATCCCGTGCATCACGTACTGGCAGGGGGGCTACTTCACCTCCATCTCCATCCTCATCATCCTCACCCGGTCCATGCATGTCAATGTCAGGTGGCAGTGGTACATTTCTCCGGACGCACATGTTGTGCAGCATGACACAGGCCATGGTGATCTTTGCCACCTTCTCAGGCCTATATAGGAGTGCCCCACCAGACCTGCTGAGGCAGCGGAACCGCCTCTTCAACAGGCCAAAGGTCTGCTCAATCACAACACGGGTACGGGTGTGCACACGATTGTACTCCTCCTCATGGCTGTTCTGCGGGTTACGCACAGGGGTGAGTAGCCACGGCCTGAAGGGATATCCTCCATCACCTGCAAGCAGATTCAAATAGGTCTGTTTCACTCTGAACTGCCACATTCAGGGAGCACAGTCATGGCGGCAGCTATTTGGTGTGGCCATGCACATGTCCCTGTAAGCATGAAAAAATCTTATCTAGGTGCAATCTATACTGTCATGAGGTCTGGTAGTCTGGATGGCGTTCAATAGATGATGCAGGGTGTAATCATGCATGCTGAGGCAGATATGCTGTGGTAGTGCAACAATGTTTTGACTCCAATTCATGCTGTTCATTATTTACTATGCATGGTCACACTGCCCTCATTGCCACACTTGCCATCCTGTTCATTCATGCATTGCTCACCATCACCATGGTGGCCTGGTTGTGCCTCTTACTTGTTCTCATCGATATGCATTATTTGTGATATGTGGCCCAGTGAAGAGTCATGTACCGTTTGACTGGTTCAGGTCAGGAGTCTTTGGCTCTGCATGCATTCACCAATCACCGGCTATTCCCACCCAGGTGCAGTGTTCCCCCCCCCTTATGCATCCCCACACATCAGTACCCCAAAGCACTGCCATGGGACGGTTGTGCAACTCACCAAGCAGCCAGGCACGTGGTCCGGCATGTCGCTCCATGTGACGGGGTAGCTTGGAGTTGCGCAGTACCATGGCATCATGTGTGGATCCAGGAAATCGGGCGCAGCAATGGGTGATGATCTTGCTGGAGTCACACATACCATTTGCACATTGATGGAGTGGCATTGCTTGCGATTGCGGTACACCGCCTCTATGGCATGGGGGACTACCAATTCCACATGGGTGCAGTCAATGGCACCAACACAATTGGGCATGCCTGCCAGTGCATGGAAGCCTACTTTGGTTTCCTGGGCAGTCCGTGGTAGGGATATATGGGTGCTTGCGTGCTTCAGGAGGGCATCCAGCACTTGGTTCAGCATGCGTGAGAATAGTGGTTGTGAAATGCCATGCAGCTGGCCCACTGTGTGTTGGTAGGTGCCAGTGGCCAGGAAGTGTAGCACAGACACCACCTTTAGTAGTGGGGGGATGGCAGTGCATATTTGTATGTGGCTGGCAATGTCGTTCTGTATCATGTCCACTATGGTGGTGATGGTGTCACGGTCCAACCGGTACAGGGTGTGGATCTGCTCAGGGGTTAGGTTGAATGGGCTGGGTCTGGTGCGAGGGATTGGTGGCTGCCTACGAGGCACTGATGCCTGCACTGGTGGTAATTGCTGGGCCTGTCTCACCCTCCTTCTCCTCCTGCGTCTCCTCTGTGCTGCCTGTTCTTGCTGCTATAGTTGTTGTTGTTGCTGTTGTTGCTGTAGTTGTAGCAGTATAGGCATGTCCTCCTGCGCCATGATTGCAAATGCTAGTGGTAGCATTTTGGTGTAGGAAGGGGTGTGGTGTGTAGGTGTGCTCCTTTTGTACTGGGCGACTCTACATTGCCTACACCTGTGGGGGGGGTTGTGGTGTGTGGGTGTGCTCAGTTCATACTGGCACAGCCTCCTTTGACTCCACCTGTGGGGATTGTGTGCACCTGTGGCAGCTGCCTTGTATCTTGGTTGCTGTTTGCGGGTGGTCCGCAATGCCTGTTTTGCCGGCATCATGCAGCCCGTTATTACCGGGTTCGCGATGCCGGTATTTGCATGTTTGCCTTGGTTGTGATTGGCACCTATTACCGGCATGCCGGTATTTCCTGCCTGAAGAGGCGCGTGTACGCGCCTATGCCGCTATTTGCGGCACAGTAAATAACGGTGCCGTTAATACCGGGTTTGTGGGTCAGAATGCTATGGAACGTATTTACATACTGGCATCATTTTTCCCTTACCGGCATACCTCGTAATGAGGCCCAGTGTGTTCAAACTGTTACAGCCTGTTTGTTCAGAATTGATGAAACTATGACTCTGAGATTACCTGCTGTTTTGAGGAGGACAACATTATTAGTGACTATTTGGGTTTACCTCCATGAGAATGCTTTTCAAGCTTTTACTGAAGTCTTTACACCTGGCCCTGTATTTTGCCATCCTGAACTTCTAAACAATTTATCGTAGGGACTGCTGCTTTGGATCAACAGCTTGACCCAAGGAGTGGCAGGTGCGGTATGATGATATGGTAGAGTAACCTCTTTTATCTTTCCCGTACCGTGACATTTTGTCAAAGAAATTGTTTTGTGACAGAGCAGAAGTTATTGGTCGGAGGCGAGGCTACTTCTGACTGCAGGTATTTGCTATTTTGGGGATTGTTTTCCATGCGTTAATAGCCACAAAACAGACTATGGCAATCTTTCTGGTCTTCTTACAGGCTCAGTGTCAAATTATTTAGCAGATCGGATGTGTTTTAAAAAAAATGTTATTCCATTATAATTTTTTGACAACTTATGTTCCTGATCCCAAATATGTTTCAGGCTAATGCTCTCTCAAGATGATTGACTGATTTGATGGTCTGCAGATGTTTTCTGGTATGTGCTGGTATGTTCTGTGTGCGTTCAAACAAAGGATTCACATGGACAACTGGTGGGGTTGTTGTGCCTGCGCAGGCAATTCCATATTTGCCATGCATCTCCGCATTCTACTGGTATCGATTTTACTGGTTGGAGCACATCCGTTTACCTCCTTGATTGTGCCTGGTCTCCTCACCATTTGGGTCTTTGTTTGATGGTCTCTGATGCTGACATATGATTCCATTGATGGTTTTAAGCAGATTACACATTTGAAAGAGAGTCATGAGTTAATGAGTGCGTTATGGCTGGGAGGCCGCTGCCAAGGTGATGATGGACATGTTATTCAGAATGGAGCTGCTGTTATTTACTTATCTGAGGAGAGCCATGACTCAGAGTACATTACGTGCTAGTACACGAACAAAGCTTTCCCAAATCAAAATGATTAACCTTCTGCTAGCTTAAAAGTATTTAACAATTTCATCTGGAAACTGTCCTCTGTGTTCCTGAGCTCTGAAGGCTTTCTTCGAGAAGGCTTTTGATTTAATGTGTTTACAGCGAGCAATGCGCAGCTGGGAACTATTTGCCGTTCTCACTTTTATGGGAGCCAGCAGCGAATATGTCATGGGCATTTTATTCATAGCTGGAGCTCCACCATGTTGACATCTGAAATTGGGTCAGTGGATGGTGGACAGCGGATGTTAGAGAAAGGGACCATCTGGCGTATACAGTGTTTCCTCTGCGAGCTCTGCTGATACTGAATGAAGTAACTTGTGTGATCGAGAAAAAGCTCCTTAGTCGACATTTTGGCTCCCCTGTGCTTAAATGATGGGCATTCACTAGAAGGAGTTGCAATGCAAGTGGCTCCCCTGTGCTTAAATGATGGGCATTCACTAGAGGAGCTGCAATGCAAGTGGCTCCCTGTGCTTAAATGATGGGCATTCACTAGAAGGAGTTGCAATGCAAGTGGCTCCCCTGTGCTTAAATGATGGGCATTCACTAGAAGGAGTTGCAATGCAAGTGGCTCCCCTGTGCTTAAATGATGGGCATTCACTAGAGGAGCTGCAATGCAAGTGAATACTGAAATGTCCAACTGTAGCTGAAATTCTCACTGAGCACAGCTTATCTTGTGGAAGCTGGGCATTTGGGCTCCAGTGGATGTCGCTGGGGGTCCCATCCTCTTCTTTATTCCCATACTCTTCTTTATTCGGCAGGACTGTATACCAGTGTCCTTCAGTGGGGTGCATGTTTGACAGCTCGTCACCAGTGTCATAATCTTAGGAGGCAGGTACATACATGAAGTCGAGGCAGTGTTCCGAGTTTCAAAGTGTTTATTCCTTTAAGTTTCAGAAGCAGTCCATGGTTAAGCCTTTAAGTATATTTATGACAAGGCTCACCTGCCGGCCACCTGACTCACTAAACTGAGACCCTCAACTGACACTCAAGATTCAAAGTACCCACACAGCATTCCCACATTCTCATTGCTCACCGGCACATATCATTCATGAATATTCCATATCCCATGTAGTGTATTTAGCAGCATAAGCAAACAGGACATAACAGTACCTCTAGCCATAAAACAAGCTGCGGTCACTCCTCTTTTGAAAAATGGGGACTGCTTCTGGAAACGTCATATGGGGATACATATGCAATCAAGGGGTGCTGCCTCCCTAATCACGTTGGATCTCTTAGCAGCCTTTGACACTGTCACTCTTCCTTGATGAGGCTAAAGTATTTTTGGATGCAGTCGTGGAGTTGGCACTGCAATAGGGTAAGGAATTTCTGTCTGATCATGTCCTGTCTGTTTCATTGGCACCCTTCAGCTCTCCTGCATCCACTCTCGCCTGTGGAGTGCCCCAGGAATCTGCCTGGTGTGCACTTCTTTTTCCTGTACATCTCCTCCCTACACTCTCGCTTGGTTCGAATCATTCGCTCCCCAAGGTATGATTTTTTTAAACTTATCTAGATGATGCCTAACTCTTGCTTAGGCTACAGAGAAATCATAGAACTCGTTATGACAATTTGAGACAATCCCTTTCGCATTTACTCAGCTGGGTGACCATCAACCAGCTTCAACTGGGCCCTACTGAGACAGAGACTCTGATCTTAGACCGCAACCAACATCTTTGGACCCAAGATTTTTGGCTTTTGGACCTATGGACAATATACACACCTATTGAAACTATAAGGAACTTGTGTTCTTTTGACATCAAGATGCTCATATTACCACACATTGCCGAGGAAGTTCAATGCTGCTGGTTCCACACCTGAGGACACTAAGATGTCTATTAAAGGTTAGCATTTCACTGGGGACCCCCTCACATTGACCTTCGTCATTTGCCAACTTGATTATGTGAATGGAGTCTATACAGGGCTTCCGAAACAGAGACTCAACTGATTGTAGATGGTTCAATCTGCAGTGGAAAAAGTAATTCCCTAAATGCATTGTAGCACCTCTAAAAGTATGCCTCTGGTTACTCTTCATCCCCTACCCTTAGCAGATGTTTATTCAAGTTCTTCTATGCAATGCCTAAATCTTTCCTGGGGACAGCGCATTCACTTCTTGCTAAGATTTAAATGGTATGTGCAAGCTAGTGCCCCAAGAACGTGCTCCTTTTGAGACCCGCGAGTCCAGACTGGAACAAACTCCCTCTGGTCCTTATAAGTCGATCAGACCATCAGTGTTTCAGGAAAAAGTCCAGACATTTCTGTATACCACTTGTTTGTAATCTTTGTTAGTTATACACTTAAGCGCGATTATGTTTGCCTGCCGGACTCTATAAACACCTAAAACATAAAGCATATTTGCGCCCCGGGGAAGAAATGATGGCATTGTCCCATGAAAAGAGAAGGAGCCTTGTTAACAAGTGTAGGCCGTGCATCGTTAAGTGTAAGAAGAATGGCAGCCCAGATAATGTCCCAATAAAAGCACGGCAGCCGTGCTGCGGTGTGCTGGTATCCTCTTGCCCTAGAGTGCCTTCCGGTCACGAGGGGTGATGGGGAGGTGAGGCTCCACGGCGGCCGTTCACAACTCTCTCCCCCAGCCCCAGAATGCGCAAAAAGTGTAATACAAACCGAATGGTTTAGGATGCAAGAATGAACGACCCTGCTCTCCTTTTTTTGTGCTCCAACAACGCACCCTGGTGTGTAGCTACCCGCTAGACTCGCTGTTCAGCTGCTGGCCTTGTCCTTTCAAGGCTCTTTCCCCTGGATCCGTATTGCCCTATACTGCTGTAAACATTTTGAGAAACCTTCTCTTTTCAACATGCCATGTGTACAGTTGAATGCCCATCTATAGTACTTGGAATACTTTGCACATTGTGTTCGATCGCACACTCATGCGATCAGCTCACTACCTAATTAAATTAAAACAATACCCTTTCATTGATTTTAACTGATTGTGAAATGCCAAATCACTTTTTGTAACTTTTCATTATGTTTATAGTCCCTCAGCTTTAGCTGTTTTCTTTTTTTTTTCCTTTCAGACTTCGGATGCCATTTTGTATTCAGGCACTACAATAAAAGATAAGGTAAGCCATGCACACACAACTCAAAAAAAGTCTAGTTTTAAAAACATTCAGCAGTGTCTTAGTTTTTCTCGTGCCTATTGTGTAAAGAATGTTGATACTGCGTTTTGTTTACCTTTGCGACTACTTGGACTCTACTGATATTCTTGGATAAAAAAAAACATGTTAATCACTTTAAATTGGTGTTTGACCAATCCCCAGGTTTCACAATTTCTCTGCGACTGTGAGTACTTAAATCACTGCTGCTCACGAATTTCCCAAAACTAGTGATCCAACGCCTCTCCTTGTTTTAATGGTATTCACGTAAAATACAGTGAATCTTAATGGGAGTGATTTGAAAAGTCATACGTTATCCTTAAAACCGAGTGGGCCTCATTACGAGAATGGAGGTAGCCATGCCTCTAAAAGCGGCATGGCTACCTCCAAACCGGGTTCCAGGTCCGGGTCCCGCAAAAGGGGACTTACCGGGCCATTCCGACCTTGGAGGCCCCCATAGGGCTCAATGGGAATGGGGAGGATGCTAACAACCGGCCTGTTAATGACGGGCCCGTTGTTAGCATCCTTGTCTGCTAGTGGGCCCCGCTAAGGACGCCTGTTGTGACCAGGTGTTCCTTAGTGGGTCCCACTGCAGACCTCGTAATAGGGCGGCCCGGAATGAACGGGGCCGGACCCTTACCGGCCCGTTCATTCCGTGGCCGCCTGGGTCGTAATGAGGCCCAGTGTGGCTGTGTGCTTGAGGACCAAACTTTGAGACCACATGCATGCCCTGTGTACTCGGTGGTGAAAGTGGAAAAAAGGAACTAGTGGCTGCATCCAAAAAGGAGGGATTGGGATGGGCGGACAGATGGAGCGGAGGGATGAGGGGCTGGGGGAGGGGCAGGGCGGGGCTTGACCTTTGGTTTGCAATGTTCAGTGGATCTTTTTGTGACATTGCCTGGAATAATAAACTCATTGCACTAGATTCATCCATGACAGACATATCAAAACAATGGGCCTCATTACGAGTCCGGCGGTAACTGCAGCGGTAAAACCGCCTGGTTACCGCCGGACTCGTATTACCATTCCGCCTCTGTGATTCCCGGAATTACCGGGGCATTACAACCCCGGTTTCCCGGGAATCACAGAGGCGGAATGGTGTTAATCCCCATTCCCATTGAGTCCTATGGGACTCAATGGGAATGGGGATCATGGAAACACCGGCAGCATCTCGTAAGGCTGCCGGTGTTTCCTCGTCCGCATGCAGGCAGGCGGTGTTAAACCCGCCAGGTCAGACCTGGTGGGAACATCACCTCCCGCCTGCAGGAGTTGTGATCGCCCGGCATGGAAACAATAGTGGCGGCGGGTTTACCGCCACCGTTGTTTCCATACCGGGCGATTTGTAATGAGGCCCAATGTATTCATAAATAGAAATCTTTGATGCAACTGTGCATGCAGATAAAGCAATATACTCTTGGACACACATCACTTTAGAACATGTCTGTTAGCGTTATCTAAAACACACAATTGCAACCTAATTACAAATATATTTAAAACCTTTTTGATTGGTAATAAAATTAGAACTGTGTAGGGTTCTATACATTGTCAGTAAGTAAATGTTTAACTTGCCTAAATGAAAAGAACACAAAGGTAATCCATTTATTACAGGTGACTGTACATTAGTGTATCCTTTCTCTTAACAAATACTTTTATTTAGAAGTAACAGTAATTGAGTGAGCATAGCATTCATTACCCGTACCTTAAACCAAATACACTCTGTAGTTGCCTTTAAACATCTGTCTCACTCCCTTCAATTGAATCCAAACATTGGCAAAGACAACAGATTTGGCTTTTGTGTAGGCATGTGATAGTTATTTGCCAGGCAGTGTCATACCTGACCATTCGATGCAACAGCTGGAACATGATGTGATTATCTAGGCATATGAGTGCCTGGCATGTGCCCATCTAATACCTATACACAAGCCACAACTGTTGTTTTTGTAAATGTTTGTTAAGGCAGGAACCCAGTGCAAGATATATATATTTCTGAGGCTTGTTGAATCTGCTGTAGATCACAAGCTGTGCATAGGCCGACATCTAGTGGAAGCTGCGCAGTATTACAGTTTGTGATGTTATTGCTTGGTAGAGCTAGCTCAAAGACATCCCAGGGGGATGGTGTTCGTGCAGGGAGGGAGGAGCCATGAGGACCAAAATGGTCATCGGCAGTCAAAAGGTTGGTAAATAAACCACACCCTCAAATGGCGTGTCCCTCCTGACATCTCCTCACCTTCCTAGCTTTACTCGAGTACAATACTTTTGGCTTATAATGAGCACCTAATAGCTTAAACTAAAAAATTGACAGAAATAAAAGTACGCTACAAGCAAAGCTCTGCAGTTAGGTGTCCCTCTGGTTGTAGCCCCTCTGCTCCTTGGCTGTTTTGGTGAGTCACTGTCCTTTGGTCCTTGGCTCTCTTAGGAGCTGCTTCTCTATTCCGCCCCTTGGTTGGTTTAAAATGCACTTTTAAAGCCTCAAATACCCACTCTTGCATGGGGTGTCAATGCAATCACGTATACCATTGATTTGACAAAGGTATGGTAAGAATAGCTGCTTCAAAATCACTACTTCCCACCCTAACTTAAAATACATTGGTGCACACAACCTGTGCACTGAAAAAATGCATATTACAAATCGGAATAAAAGTCATCTGGATGCACGTATATGCATTAAACTTCCCTAAACACCAACCTGAACCACCAGAGATACAACACAACTCCCCACACTCCTTAAGCACCACTCCGACAGACTCCCAATTGCACACACAAGCTCCGTAGTAACTTGGAGTGCACATTAACTACTATTGGAGACAGCTCAAAACCTGCACCGCATAGAGCCGCTTCTTCAGATCTGTAGATCTGCACACATCAACATTGCAACAAAGCAATCTTGCCCTGGTCCCCTGCTGCTTCATTAGTTTCCTACCCCACAGCTTGCAGATACCGAAGCCTCTAGAAGGTGAGAAAATGGCAGCAGGTGTGCTATTAAAGATGCAATAAAATAGGATGCAAGGACATAACAACGAGTTTCCCTTATTCTCCGTGGGGCAGTACTCTGCATGGCCCAAGCAACTTCTGTGACTGCTAGCAACAGATATTAATGTTGTCTCTGCCACAGTTAGTGTACCAATGATTCTAGTGTAGTGGACTGGCTGGCTGCTTATACTATATATTTGCTTGCCAAATCAAATGATCTAAGACTGAGGGAGGGCCAGTCCACCAATAGTGATATTCTAGTTGAGGGTCTTAGGGTCCACTAATAGAGGAGCATGAGTGTACACTATTGCAAGGTTGTCATTTTTCAAATAGTTTGATTAAGTTCACAATATTTTAAATAATGACTCCAATTTTTGCAGTCAAGTCAGAGTGGGATTAAATCCTTGACCAGGCTCACACACTTTGGCTAAACGGTGAAGCAGGGATTTTTACCCACTCTGCAAATTTGACCACGTACCGTTCAAGCTTTACATGTTACACATATTTAAGTTTTGGATTTCAAGGCCAGCAAAAATACTGTCTTAAAGTTTACTTACAAAACAAAGTGCATGGTAAAGCCACAGGACAACATGTATATCCTTATAGCAACATGTTAAGGCAACATAATATCATTGTGGCTTTCATTTTCAGATCCTGGTCCCAGAATGCAAGATAATATAAACCAGAAAAATATATTTAACCCCACTGGAACATTTGATCAAAGAGGCCCCAAATGTCGCTGCAGTGCCATAGCTTTGGTACCAGAACACATGCAGAAAGGTTCCTTACGGGGGTGTCAAAGAGATCCAGAGCAGGGAAGAGTAAAAGTGGATGGGGGATACCCTGAGTCCCCCACACAGCATGGGCAAAGTCAATCCCTGTGCCTAGAGCAGGCGTCTGGGGGTTGTGGTTGCACAATGGAGAAATGGAAACAGTCATACAGTGAGGCCAGGAGGTGAGGGCTTTGAGGAGGACTCCTGCACAGTTAGAATTTGCAATGTCGACACCAATGTTATGTTACGATCCGTCTATTTCTGGCCCTTTAATAAGCACAGAACTCATTGGAAAGCACTGCTCAAAATCAAAAATAACAAAAATGAGCCGTTGCTCGTGGGTCGAGAATGAAAAGGCTTTCTGGCCAAGAGGAGAAACTCAAGAATGTGAAGGTTGCCACTGGCTTCAGTCGACAGTGCAGACGCTCACAGGCAAAGACCTTTCCTTTAGACCCAGTACCAGAAGAGGACCTTCAAGAGGAGGCAGATGAAAGTTGGAGTAGGAAAGATGAAAAGAGGAGCATGAAAAAAGCTATCCTTGTCCAGATTTGCGTCTTGCAACGAGTTTTCAGATTATTACCGAACCTCACATTGCTATCGATACAGCAGAGGGTGGGTGGGTGCTTCCAACTATAAAGTCGCTCTAAAACTAGATACTACTTGCCTCAGTGATACTCGCATGTCTTTTCACCCATTCTGCCCTTTTGGGTAAAGGAAGCAACATAAGATGCCATGGCATGCTTGAATCCCCCTCATACAAGCAGCCCAGGCACTGCTGGTAAAATATAGTGCTATGCACTTAAAGGGCAGTAAACATGATGGCCCTCATTACGACCCTGGCGGAAAGTGACTGACCTGACCGCCATAGCGTAAATAGCGTTTCCGCCATTGCACGACGGAGTAAAGTGCGGCTAATTCCGACCCATCGGGCACGAGCACTACGCCATGGCGGAAGTGCAAAGTCCGCGATGGCGGAAATGTCCCCAAAACGCCCCTCACCGCCGTCGTACGGCGCCCTAGGTGCAATTCCGCCACCCATCTTAGCGGTCACCGTAATGAGCGGCAATCGGAAAGTACGGTGACCGTAAATATACGGAAACGGAAGTAAAAACATGGTCCCGGAACGGGAAACAGCACGCCGTACACCTATAAAATCAGAATTCCCACACAACCATAAAAAATACTACCCTGAGACACATCCCAACCCGTCATCCACCCTAGTGAAAGCAATAAAAATGGGAAAAGTAGCGAAAAAAGCGTGCGACCGCAAGCGGCAGGTCCACTTCTCCCGTGAGGAACTCACCGTGCTCACAGAGACCCTCCAGGAGAATGCTGCCGTCGTCTTCTCGACGCAAATGACCAGGACGGCACTTGCGAACAAGAAGGCCATATGGGCCCTGGTGGCACAGCGGGTAAGTGCGGTGGGGACCGCACCCCGCAACCCACAGCAATGCAGAAAGCGATGGGACGACTTGCGGATACGCGTATGGAGCATACTATCCGCCAACCGTAACATTGCCACAGCTACCGGGGGAGGATCGGAATCACCCATCAAGTTGACCCCCTGGGAAGAAATCTGTGCCTCCACCATTGGAATGGAGAGTATAGAGGGAGTCGGAGGGATGGAGAAAGGAGTGCAGACATCCGAAGAATCAGGTAGGTGGCCCAAATAAAACAATGCTAAATCCACAATGTCCAATCATGTGAAGTACCATGTGTCCACATAGTGCAACAGTAACACATGTCCAGGAGAACGTCCACATACATTGGCCTGATAGCGCACTTTAAAAGTCACATTAAATACATAAATAATTAAAAATCCTAAAAACACCCTCTACACGTGCAGCAGGCACACCCTAACTGCAGGCTGCAAAACAACTGCATCCTCAATCCACACAAAAATGAAACCACCTCCAAGGCCCTGACCCAAATCACCCTCAGGTACCACCCCAATGCATGTGATACATTGCCATTCCAATTTCCACAGACCCATTAATAACGCTCGCCCTCCTTTACTCCACCACAGGGTCCGATTCAAACGACGAGCTCCAGGACACCCCTGCCAGCACACCTGCAAAGAGGGCCAAGACCAACGGCCAAAGACCCTCCACCTCAGCTGTATGGATCAAGACACGGCAGCAGCACAAATCAAGTGGCAGCACACAGGAGGGAACTTCAACAGGCACCCCAGCAGCCAGCATGCCCACAACAGCACCACCACAGGTCCCCCCAATGGATGCCACAGAAGGCACTGCTTCTGGTGGCAGCAGCACCATAGGTGACACTGCATTAATGGCAGCATGCTCCGACACAGAAAACGGGGATGTCGATGTAGGATCCATCCATGACCTGTCTCAATCCCCCTGTTTGTTTCATCCCGTACACCATGAGGATACCACGCAGGGGCACCCACAAGACGACGACTGGCCATCCCCCACAAGCCCTGTGGCAAGGCAACATGAGGTGATCAGCCCCTCTGTGACACCACCGCAAATGGCCATGGCACAGCAGAGGCAACAGTCCCTCGACCAGGTGATCGTGCAACAGCAGCAACTGGCCACGCTCCTCAAGGACCATGCTGATGAATGTGGGGGTACTAAGGCAGCCATAGAAACATCAACTGAGACACTTAGGGCAGAAATGGAGAGAAGTACAGAGACACTAAGGGCACAAATGGAGAGAAGCACCGAGAGCCTGAGGGGGGAACTGCATGCGACGTCCAAAGACGTATGTGCTGAACTTGCCGCTGTGCGCCGTGTGCTCACTGAGCTCTCACAAACCCTTAGGGACATGCATGGACGTGAGCAGGCAGAGACATCATCCGTTGCAAGTTCCGTCCAGGGCAGCCCCCAACGTAGATCTGGGAGGAACCTGCGCTCCACAGGCAGGGGTGCCCCTGATACCCGGAGAGGGGGCTTGCAATAGCGTCTGCCCACTGACAATGAGCATCTTTGGACACTGGTGTTCGGGGGGGAGGTAGGAGGGTGGAGGGGGTGTGTTGGGCTCACTTGGGTGGCGGGTCGATGGGGTGTGTAACATAATTTCACATATGCTATAAACATTGCACAATCATCCAATGAGATGTGTGGACATTGATCTTTGTGTACGAGGCCTTTATAGGCGTACAGTCCATATTGTGCATGTTCCAGACACACACAGTGCCACAAGTCCCGTGTCCATGTATCAGCCACCAGGCGTGAGTGCTAGAAGCATGAATCAATGAGAATCTGACGAATGTCACGGCCCTCCTGTGCCTCGCGGACTCCTTGAGGTGCTGCCACATCCCCACCCTCATCATGACCATCTTCAGGTGCTTGCAGTTCTGCGTCAGGGGGCATGGGCACATTTCTACGTACGCACATGTTGTGTAGCATGACACATGCCATGACCATCTTTGCAACTTTCTCATGGCGGTACAGGAGTGCCCCGCCAGACCTGCTGAGGCAGCGGAAACGAGTCTTCAGCAGGCCGAATGCCTGTTCTATGACTACACGGGTACGTGAGTGGGCATGGTTGTAGTCCTCCTCATGCTGGCTCTGTGGGTTCCGGAGTGGTGTAAGGAGCCATCTCTTCAGTGGATACCCGGCATCACCTGTATGTGGACAATAAAGGATGTTTGTGGAATGACATTGCTACGTACGCACCCCCCCCCCTTCCTGCCAGGTCATTGCCGCATCACATACCCCACATTATCATGCATGAAATGATACTCACCGAGTAGCCAGGATCTGTTCCCTGCGTGTCGCTCCATGTAGCGTGGTATTGTAGAGTTCCTCAAGACCATAGAATCATGGGTTGATCCAGGAAATCGGGCACAACAATGTGTAATGATCCTGTTGGAGTCACACACCATTTGTACATTAAGAGAATGAAATTGTTTTCGGTTGCGGTACTGGGCCTCCATGGCATGTGGGACGACCAATTCCACATGGGTGCAGTCGATGGCACCAATGCAACCCGGTATGCCGCCAAGTGCATGGAATCCCACTTTTGTGTTCGTAATTTCCTGCTCTGAGCGTGGTAGAGAGATGTAGTCGTCTGCGTGCTTCAGGAGGGCATCGAGCACTTGCAATAGTGTCCGTGAGAACACTGGCTGTGAAATGCCATGCAACTGTCCGACTGTGTGCTGGTAGGTGCCTGTGGCCAGGAAGTGGAGTACAGACACCACCTTCAGTAGGGGTGGGATGGCGGTTGGGCTATCTATCATGCTGACAAGGTCAGCCTGTGTCATGTCCACAATGGCGGTTATGGTGTCCCGGTCCAAACGGTAGAGGGTGTGGATCTGCTCATCCGTGAGGTTGAACGGATGTGCTCGGAGGCGTGGGATTGCGGGCTGCCTGCGTGGTGGTAGTGGCTGTGCTGGCGGGCCTTGCTGGCCCTGCCTTGCCCTCCTCCTCCTCCTGCGTCTCCTCTGTGCGGCCGGTTGTTGTAGTAGTTGGTGTTCGTCTTCTTCTTGAAGTTGGAGTACTTGCAGTGCTATCAGGTCCCCCAGGGCCAACATCGCTAGTCCTGCCGGTAGCATTTTGGAGTGGGTGTGGTTGTGGGAGGGGGTTGGGTGTGCAATTTATGTGTTTTCAGGCTGTATAGCCTCCACCTGTGGTGATTCATTCCACCTGTGCAAGCTGCAATCCCCTTTGGGCGAGCACGTCCCGCACACAACGCTGCAATTCGACGCATGGCATCTTGCTATTACAATCATGTATTTGATCCCGATGGCAGTGAAATATTGGTTCATATGTTCATTCTGCTATGGTCCCATTGTTTCACATACTATCTTTGCAGTCGCGAACAAACTTGTGAAGGGTCAGTGGAATGTAGTACTCGATTAACGGTGGACCCTCATGCAGCACTGTACCGAGGTTCACCGACGGGCGGCGCGTCCCATTTGTGAGTGAAGCCAGTTGCCATTTTCACACACTGCCGCACTACATGGATGAATTTGTGATTTCAAGCGGTCACAGATGCCTTTTCGACGTGATGTTGCAAATGAGGAATTCGAAGGACGGCGCTTTCGGTTTTCAGCTAGCGGCGAGGAGACGCCCACAGGTCTGACTGCAAATATAACGTTCTATTGTTTAATGTCCTTGGGACAGGGGCCATGGCGTGAATGCAATGATTGATATGAATAGTATGGGATGCGCAATAGCGTAGTGGACGATAAGGCAGGACGTTCCCAAATACATGTTACTTCACAACACTGGAATTCCGGCCTGGAGCACAGTGGATTTTGCAGACTGCATTACGCACAGACTCAATGGAAATTTCACATGTTATGTGAGTAAATAATCAGGCGTTTTCATTCCGGGATGAGGGAATGATGTATGGATGCATGGACAGATGATTTAATGGAGAGTTTGCCATGTACAGGGCTTTTTGGAATCTATCCACCTCCCCTGCGCTATGTGATGCAGAGCTGCCATAGTGGGACCATCGTCTATCTGCCCTTGTTGAACCCTCCCTGTCTCGACGCGCCTTCAAACACTTGTGTCTATGCACGTTACTAATCCCATCTAATGGATTCTGTTTTGACAGACGCATGCACACAAACACTCGTTTGTAATAGTGTTTTCACCTCGATTTTTATAGTTATGATTCGCAAGTGATTTTTGGGTGGGAATAATCCTTTTGAGTGGGCTAGCATGCATATGGCTGTGGATTTAGTGTGATCATTGAAGTGAGTAATTCAAATGAAGTTCTGATGCCCATACTATTCTTTTTCATTTCATTTGGGTGACAGGTATCTCCTCCCCTTTTGCCGCTGCCATCTGTATGCCACTCCTGCAGATGGCTTTTACTCCCGACACCTGCTGCTTCGTGTTAATCAGTGGAGCACCATTATGATCTTATGGGACGATCGCCAATGGGCCACATGCCCTTATGCAGTACTAGTGGCTAGGAGCAACATATCGACCTTTCAGCTGGACTAGTGCCTACCTAATGGGACGGCCCTGCGGTTGTAGGCGCTTCCATGTTGCCTTTTTGAACATGAATGTAGCCCCTGTGTACCATGAAGGAACAGGGCGTCACACAAGAAGAAGATGGTCATTTATTGCGGATGCAGCCCACAATAATGAAATATATTTTGGAGTACATGACCTAATGGCTGTATGGGCTTGGTGATTTTGTTGTGCATTAAATTTCTATTCTGATATTAACCGTGTAGCGTTCTTCTTTGCAAGTAATGTAGCATATTCCTATTTGTGGAGCGATGTATTGTGAGAAGATCTGCATTGGGTTCCGGCTTCTGAGTATAGTTGCGTGGTACTGTACTGGGCGCGTTTGCCTACGAAGCCCAGTGTGGTCAGGGATAGGGGCTACCATTATGACTGTTTTAATGATGTCATGCTCAGGGGCGGGGGATTAGCTTTTGTGTAACAGATGCCGGTCAGCCAGGTGGATTGGTGGAATGATGTGATTATCAGAATATGGCTGGTCACAGGTGCCTGTGTTTGCGTGCGTTTCTTGGAGGGAGACTGAGGTCATGTCCATGGAATAGCTTCTGTATTCGTGCCATCTGTGCCCTGCAGCTCCCATTGGCCCCTCTTGAGATGAGCCTGGCTGCTCAGTCACTCTGCCAACTTGTGTGGTACATGCTTATGCTGATGGTTGGTTTGTTTACTGGCAGGAGTACAGGGCTGGTGCAGTCTCACTCAGGATACTGCTTTGAATGTTGCCTTACACTGGTGTCAGTCGATGGGGGGGCCTGTTTTTGTTTGTCTCATATTTCAGTTCATGTTGCTGGACTTGAACCTTCACATGCCTGTGCTGCATCAGTGCGGCAATGGTGCCATGGCAAATATGGATGGCCACTCACAAGACACTTGGAGCCCCTAGATTCATTTGTTCGTTGGCATGCATGGGTGACTTGTACATTTCACTGGTTGCATTGTGTGACTTCATTGCACCTACGAGGAGTTGTGCAATGTGGCCAGGGAGTGGTGTACAGGCACTCAGTAGGGCCTTTTACGGTTGGTTCGCGATGCCGTACTTCTCACCATGGCGGAATGGTACTTTCCGCCATGCTTGATGGCGTTAGGTACATGTCCGCTAGGGTCAGAATTCGCGTACCGTTGCGCCATGGTGGTAATTACGGTTTGGCATGGCGCGCGTGCGCGTACTTGGTGCAGTTAGCGTTGGCGTTCACTACGGTGTCGCTAATGGCATCGTACTTTACGGTGACGGGTCATAATCGCACCGAGCGCTATTCGATGGCGGTATTGCATTTCCGCCATCGTTTTTCGATTTCCGCCAGGGTCGTAATGAGGGCCGATGTATTTAGAATAATCATTATAGTGCTTTGAATAGCAGGGATACACTGAAAGCGCTAGCTGCCTGAAGTTAACCTGTATTTGCAAAACAACCTCTAAAGTGAGGTATGTGCTTTTAGAATACATTTCATTTTATGACTTGTAATGTGAATCAGCAAAGAGAAAAAGACATTTCGTTTTTATTCCTCTTAAAAGGGATTTCAACAGCAGCCCTCAAGGGATGCATGGACAAAAAGAACTTGCACTTTGTACATGCACGATTTTAGCTGCACTTTGATAGCAAAGTGACGGCAATAATCACCAGAAGCACAGAGCTGGTGACTGACATAGCATAGAGATCGCTAAAATGTTGGACATCGATAATGTGGCCTTAGACATTTGGGCATCTTTTAGCTACGGACTGATAACTAGACAGGCAATGCCAGCCCTTTGCGGGTGACAGATAAGTCACTGAGCAATCATGGACATTTGTTTACTTCAGCTTTAAGCTGCTGGGGCGCACTGAGGAGACTGTTGATAAACATCGCAACTAAGGGCAGGACCTTTAATGGTCAGTAGCCTCACTAGATCCAGAGTGACTGCCCATTAAATGACATGCGAGTATATACATTAGGGACTTTCCATATAGAGGGTATATCATACCAGCTTGAATGAAAGAGGACTTGCTGATCAGGTGGGACAAAGCTGAGGATGCTGTCAGAAGATCCTGTCTCAGACTGGCAAGCCTAAACCACAGGGAATCTCTTGCTTGTTTTAGAAAGCAGGCATTCAATGAGTTCTATTGCTGGGGAGTAGCTTGACTTAAATGTGTGCTCTTGCTGTTTATTACTTTTCTAAAATTGATTGCTCCATTTAACCTTGTTTTTCATTATGTTTTTTGCAATTTTGAGGCATATGATAATAATTGTAATAATATATGTATTTTTTATATAGTGCTCTATTTATTCCAAAGCGCTTTACATCAGGGGGCCCGGCCAGGAATAGTTTTCTTGCCCTAGACAATGATTTATGCCTCACAGCCATAAAAGTAGAAATTACCAGGGAGACGGAGGGCCCTTCACACCTCTAAGTGACACACTTATTCAAGCAGGCTGCCTACAACTATTTTCTCAAACCTTAAATCACAATTTTGGTTTCTGTAATTCTAAGTATGTTTATATTTTGTGGGAATATAGTGGTTTTTCACATCATGCTTAATAAAATGGTTAACTATTTCAAACAATAAATGACAGGTAAAGTTGCTTGAACACAGATTTCTCCAGAAGGTGTGTCAACTGACTGGGGGCTCTTACAAATTACATTCAAAGTACATATTCTGCTGCATTAACTACTTGAGTATAAGTGAAAATATAAGGTTGGTCGCAACACAAATTTAATTCTGGAGGGAGAGTTGTAAAATCAAAAAGTAATATATACAATGCTTTGAATTAAACATTACTACTACTGTTGCTCTGCGCAGCATTCCATGCCATAATTAGCAAATTAATTTTGCTGCTGCAACCAAAAGGTGCAGTTCAGGCTCAGTTGCTGGGCTCTGTTCCATCTGCACTAGAACACATTCAGACACATGCATTGTTAGACTCTGTGTTCTAGCAGTTTGGAAAGGGCTTCTGACATTAGTGACAGGGCCAAGGCTGATATGCAAATAATGGCATGGAAGGCTGTCCAGAGCAATGGCGGTTGTTATATTGATTCAGAGACATTTGCCTATTAGGTGCAACCAGAACGCATGCCGTGGAGCACAGATAGGATGGCAATCAAATGTGAGGAGAAACACACATCATATGGGTATGTCTGGTCATTTACCCACCTAATGACTAGCCACGGCTATGTTTATGCCTCACAACCAAAACCTAACCTTTCTAGAACTCTTTGAGCAAGCTCTAACACAAAGTAACACTAAACATGTTGCTGTATGGGGCCTGCCAGTGTTATATCTAAGCATTCTTTTGAGTGTTTAATTGATTTATTGCCTCTGTAAATGAGCTCCTGGTGTAGTAAAATTCTCTTAATGTGTGTCTTCAGCCAGTTGATTTTATAATCAACGTATTTGTCAATGCCTCTGTGACTTACACTGAAGTCCTGTCTTAAACAAGCAATCGCAAAGCCAGCAGTTTTGGCTTGCGTATAGGTATTAGCAGACATTTTCCAAGCAATGCCATCATATGCCCAGCTACTGGCACCATTTCCCAACTGTTCCCATCTTATGGGCAGTTGGTACCCTCATGGCAGTGCCTGGCAAATGTTTATCCATGCCTAATGAAAAGGCCAAGCTGTTGGCTTTGTCAATGCATGTTATCTTCTGTTTGTCTCCCTAAGTGAATGTGTATATGCCCAGATGTGGCTGTACTGCTTGCTAAGCCCACGGAATCAAGCTGCACCTCACTGAGCTGGTCCAACAAGGCCCTACCTGAAAATGATAAGGCTAGGTTGGCAAGTATTGACTAGTTTCAGATCTTCTCATGCATACTTACCAGTGGGGCTCCAACCTAAATAGAATGCATCTTTGTTTGGAAGCCTAGTCTACTCTGCCAGAACGTTTAATGATTCAAACTGTTAAGTACTGACTTGATAACCTCATTCTGTTTGAGTAACTTTACAGAGTTTGCATGCAAACAGAATGTCATGTGTGTTGTGGGATTTGTTTGGAAAGTATGATGTAAATCCCGGGTGCTGGGTGTTTAGGCAGTGCCAGAAATTAAACATGAACACCCGTAAAATAAAAAAAAGAAGAACATTTTTCATAATGTTGTGGGCAAAGTTTAAAAGGTGTACATCTTATCTATAATGCCAGTGCCCCAAACCCTGCTCTACTCCCTGCCCTCAAATACAAACAGCAGGGCTGAACAAGCCATATCGGTGAGATCTTATCTTTTTTACATGTCTCAAAGGCAGATTATTTAAAACAGGAAGTGATTAGAGATGAGATGAGATTGTTATGCATTTCATTTCGCGTCTGTATGAGATGTTTTGTAAATTCTCATTAATTGCTATGCTGGAGCTTGAAGGCTTCCATTCAGGAAGTGGAAAATAAAGCTAGTGATAGGGGATCATTTTCCAGGTCAAGCGGAGTGGAAGAAGTGGCGTTAAATGCATTTAGCTCCACTTTTTATGAGCTGCAGGATTTTGTATGATTTTACAGCCAAAGTTGGAGAGCAGGTCAAACTTAACAAGGTCCCCTTGCCAAATCCGATTGGTATTCCACCAGCATGTATTTTTACATTGGTGGAAACCCAATGGGGTCCTATGGGACCTGCCTGACTTTTACACCTGGTAAAAGCGGGCAGAGGCCAAAGGAATCCATTTTGGATGGCTCCCACAGTCGTTAATTGTGGAAGTGATTTATACTTTTCCAGACTAAATTTCAGGCTAAGCTCAAATTTTGGCTTTACCACTTGACAAAAGTGTGTGAACCTGGACATATTTTTTTATTTCACCAAGCCTTACCTGTTAAAATGAGGTGCCTCTAGAAGTGATTCAGTTCGCATTATAAGCTATTCCAAAAAGCCTCACTCATGGTTTAATAGATGGGCAGCAAAGACATTAGGACACACAGACAAAGACACAGACACCTAACTTTGAAAATATCCGGGCCACATTTATTGAACACAATTTTGTCATCCAATAGCAAATCAAAGTAAACTCAAACAAAGAGTCATCACGGACAATTGCATATTATAACCAGTATGTAAATAGTATGTACCAGACAATGATGTCTAGGGTCACGCCCCACCATGAGCTATACCAGGAGGCCGCAAACCCCTCATCCAGCACCACCTGCCTCCTAATGCAGCCTTTACAGCCCTAGCACTCCCTTGCACTCTCAACTCAATTCAAATGTGCTGCAAAAATGCAACAAAAAAATAACGTGTTTAAAATGTAATTTTGGGTGTGAACCATTGATGGGAGACATTCAGAATGGAACTACTGTAGGGTTTCAGTTGGAATAGAGGATTGGGGAGGTTGTGGAATGGGTGGGTGGGTGAAGGGAGAATTGTATAAATGTGTATGTTATTGGAGGGTATGTTGTTGTGCTCGAAATATTAAGATCATGTGATATTTGATGGTGTCCATGTATTGATTGGACATGGTATGTTCTGTTCTTGAAATTAAAAGTAGTTTGAAAAAAATGTATTCGAAGGGATTGTGCCCTCTGACGTATTCCACATCTTTGACAGTAATTACCACAGCTGTGCTGCTTTGTAAAACATTTCGGCGTAGGCTTCCTGCATTGATGACGTCGATACACTGTCCCTCAAGGGCCTCCGTCGATGGTCGACGTCACCTGATGTTATATCTAGGACGCACTATGCCGTAGCCTCAGTTCAGTTTTTTCTGCGAACGTGTTCCCTTCGGAATCTCGGCGCGCCTCGTTTCTTCTAACTTGAAAATTCATGATGTCTTCGTCTTCTTCTACCCCAAAGTCGAGCTTCAAAAAGTGTTGGGACTGCGGTTCCAAAATGTCCATTACAGACCCGCACGACGTTTGCCTCTGGTGCCTCGGTGAAAGCCACGCCACCGACGATTGCAATGACTGCCTGTCCCTAATTTCGAAGGCCTTGCGGGAGCGGAAGAAGAAGTTGTCGGTAGGTAGGGGTTCTAAAACCCGCTAGTTGAAATCTACTGGTCTTTCGACCGACGATTCGAGGGGCGACTCTCCGCGTCGGTGTAAGTCCAGGGGGGTCTCGGTCTCAGAGTGGGTCCCGCCATTCCTCTGCCTCTTTGAGGCATCCATGGAAGCGCCGTCACTGGTCGCCTTCCCCGTCCTCGTTGGAGGACTCCGCCAGACGGCGGGTAACTTGTCTCATGAAACACTCGTTGCCTGCCGAATGGGATGCATTCCGCCAGCAGATGATGGCAATTTTCAAATCGCAAGGCACCGTTCCATCCGTGCCTTCGAGAGAAGCCGGCAAGGAACGAACTAGAGCCACCACTCGCACGCCTTTCCGGCTCGGGCGGTCGGCACGATCTTCGGGAGCCTTCGAGGTCCCGATCGGACAAAGGTGATCACCATAGCCGTGCCAGGTCCAGGTCCCGGTCCTTGACGCCGTTGAGACCGTCGGAGCCTGTGAGGCCTTCTAAGAAGGCATCAACGCCATCAGCGCCATGTCCATCGAGGGACTCTCTCGAGGCTCCGGCTTCGAAGAAGTCATCGACGCCATCGGCGCCGCAACCGTGGAAGGACACGCTCGGGGCTCCGGCCTCTAAGCCGTTGTCGAAGTTGTCGGCGCTGCAGTCGACGCAAATTCCTTCGGCGCCCTAGATGCATTTTGAGGTGAATTTACCGGAGGTGCCTCGGAGGGCTGTGGAAGCTCCGAGAAAGGCTCTTAGCAAGTCTGTGAGGCCTATGTGTGAGCCCTACTCTGTTCCTCCTCCCAGGGTGGGTTTGTTCCAGCCCTTGGAGTATATTTAAGAGGTAGAGGAAGGATCTAATGAGGAGGGGGTTGTGCCTCCTGAGGTTCTTGATGACCTGTTATCTGGTCATAGCCAACTGGAAGACCTTCGTCAATCCTTACATGACGCAAGTGGTCTTGATACCTCTCCGGAGGTTGAGTTTGGCAGGCCTGAGCCTGGTACACATGCTGACTCCTCGTATAGGCACCTCATGTCGAGGGTGACTGAGTATTTGGTGTGGTCTGTTCCATCTGCTGATTTTCTTCAGGATGATCTGACAGACATCCTGGATCAAGGTCCACCCACTGACCCGGTGTTGCCATTTCATATGCTGTTGCAAAGAAGGGTGGCAGCGGCTTGGACTGCTCTGGAGAGTATCCCAGCAGTGAATAAGTCGCTTCCGAAAAAATACCGCCCAGCCAGTGGTGATCCCTGCTACTTGTCAACGCACCCTACTCCGGAGAGTTTGATGGTGCAGGCGGCTACAGCCCCAGCAAAGCAGGCTGCGTACCCTACTATCTATCCGGATAGGGATGACAAGTGCTTTGATGGTTGGGCGAAGAAAGGGCGAAGAAGAGGGCACTCCGTTTGTGCCATGGCAAGATTTACTCACACTCTGGAATTGTGTATCAAGGGCAGCAGAGCATATTCCCGAAGGGGAGGAATGGGATGGTTTTCTTGCCCTCGTGCAAGATGGTAAGGATGCCATGTGTGATTCCGTTCAGTCGGGTCTGGACATGGCAGACTGTGTCAGCCAGTCCGTGGCTGCGAGCACCGTGATACGCAGGTTTGCGTGGTTGCGGAAGTCGGGGTTTGCTCCAGATGTGCAATCCCGGCTTCTCAACATGGCCTTTGATGGTGTCCATCTTTTTGGCAGCAAGGCTGACGAGAGCCTTCAGAGGTTGCAGACCTCCAAAGCTGCAGCGAAGTATTTGAGCGCTGCAGTACGTCAACCTCTGCCTTTTCGTCCTGGGTGACAGCAATGGAGGGGAGGTTCCTTTCGGTACTACTCTTCCTTCGTTAGATCGAGAGGAGCTGCCAGTCAAAGGGGCCACCAGAGGTGCAAAGCAAGGTACTTGAGGTGCCAAAGCTGCTCGGGCAGTTGCCTCTTTGCCATCAGGCACTGCCGCAGCCGCGTCCGCTCAGTCATGAGGCCATGTCCCATGCTTTGCCGGTTGGGGGCAGACTGGCGCAGAATCTTGGAGAATGACGTGCCATTACTTCAGATGTGTGGGTTCTGGTGATCATAACCCATGGCTACTGTCTCCCCTTTTGGCAGAGGCCTCACGACAATCCACCGGAAAAGCTCTCTTTGAAGCGTCCGGATCCGCTCCTTGCAAGGGAATCCTAACCCTGCTGGAGAAAGGCACCATAGAACTGGTGCCTGTAGCGGAGTGGAACAAGGGATGATATTCCCCTTATTTTTTGATCCCAAAATAAGACGGGGGATTGAGACACATCATGGACTTGCGTGGGCTGAACAAGCTCCTCTGGAAAGACAAGTTCAAGATGGTAACTCTTTCTCAAGTCCTCCAGGCCCTTCAACTACAAGATTGGTTGGTGTCTCTAGACATTATGGATGCTTACTTTCCTGTGCCGATTCATCTAAAGCACAGGAAGTACCTGAGGTTCGCGGTTGGCGACTCACATTTTCAGTTTCGGGTCCTGCCGTTCGGATTGACCTCCGCCCTGAGGGTCTTCACCAAGCTGATTGTGCTGGTGGCAGCGTATCTCGGGAAAGGGGATTCATGTCTACCCCTACCTGGATCAGGGTGCATTCTCCCAAGAAAGCCCTGGATCATCTGTCCGTCACCTGCGACTCCCTTCACAAGCTGGGCTATTCCTCAATTTAAAGAAGTCCCATGTGACACCTACCCAGCGGCTCCAGTACATTGGAGCAGTGCTCGACACATCCCTGGGGTTGTGTTCGCCTCCCCAGGTGAGGGCTCATCGCATTCTGCAGATGGTGGACACATTTTAACGTGCCCAGAGTCTCCCAGCGTTCGAGTTCTTGAGGTTGCTCGGCCTCATGGCATCCTGCATTTTCCTGGTGCCAGAGGCCAGGCTGCGGATGAGATCTCTGCAGTGGGCTCTCAAGATGCAGTGGTCGCAGTTCTCAGGCAGGATGTCGGATCCTGTTCAGATTCCGCCCTCGGTCGCACAGGATCTTCTGTGGTGGGCAGTCGAAGGCAATCTGATGAAGGGTGCTCCATTTTGGCAACCGTGGCCGGAGATAACGATCATGACGGACGGATGCATCCCTTACGGGTTGGGGAGCTCATGCCAACGAGTTGATGGCCATCGGCCGTTGGTCTCTGTCAGAGTCCAGACTCCACATCAATCTGTTAGAGCTGCGGGCTGTCAGGCTTGCCCTGAAGGCTTTTCTTCCATCTGTGCGGGGGAAGAATGTCCTGATCATGACGGACAATACGGTGGCCATGCACTACCTCAACAAAAAGGGGGGGGGGCAGGGTCACTCCCGTTGTGCAGGGAGGCAATGCAGCTCTGGTACTGGGCCATTCAGCAGTACATTTCGATCTCGGCAGTTCATCTGGCCGGAGACGAAAACGCGGCGTCAGACGCTCTGAGCAGGCAGGGCACGGTCTCTCACGAGTGGGAGCTGGCTCAGGAAGTTCTGTTGGAGATCTTCGCCCTTTGGGGAACCCCGCAAGTGGATCTCTTCGCCACCAGTGTCAACCGGAAGTGCGAAAGATTTTGCTTGTGGGAATTTCCTCCAAGAGGAGCCTTAGGGGACGCGTTCCTAGTGGAGTAGTCCTTCCCACTGCTGTACGCGTTTCCTCCAGTCCCCGTCATTCCGCAGGTGTTGCAGAGGTTATGAAGGTTCGGATCCCGGATGATCCTCATTGCTCCAGCATGGGCCTGGAGAGCGTGGTACCCGGACCTTCTCGACATGTCCATCTGCCCTCCACGCTGTCTTCCCTACCGAGACGATCTGCTCTCACGGGAGGGGGGTCGGGTTCTCCATCCAGAGGTCAAGTCTCTCAGCCTTCATGCTTGGTATCTGAAAGGCTGAGGTATATGGATTGGGACCTCCCCAAAGACGTGATGGAGGTGTTGCATTCGGCCAGAAGGCCTGCAACGAAATCCCTGTACCGTTGCCGTTGGAGGAAATTCTGCGACTGGTGCAGGGTACAGAATGTGGATCCTTTCCAATGTTCCATTCCTTTGGTTTTGTCTTTTTTGGTTTCTTTAGGCCACAAGGGCCTGCAAGTGGGTACAATTAAGGGTTACCTGGCGGCACTGTCCGTATTTAAGCGCTCGTCTGAGGAATGTTCTTGTTTTAAAATCCCTTTGATATCTTAGTTTCTAAAAGGGCTAACTAATGTGTTTCCACCGTCGCCTTTCCAGGTGCCGGGATGACATTTGAATTTGGTTTTAAAGTTCCTATTGGGAGCTCCGTTTGAGCCCTATTCTTGTCCGTTGCGACTATTGTCCTTTAAAACTGTATTTTTAGTTGCGGTTACTTCCGCATGCAGAGTGAGTGAGTTGCAGGCACTTTCCGCCAAACCACCCTTGACTGTGTTTCAGAAGGACAGGGTTGTCCTTAGGGTTCGGCCTTCCTTTCTTCCGAAGGTTGTGTCGGAATTCCATCTGAGCCAGAAGGTAATTCTTCCGGCGTTCTATCCTCCGCCACATCCTGGTAAGGAAGAGGAGAGGCTCCATAGGTTGGACCCTAGGAGAGCTTTGAGTTTCTATCTCTCACAGATGTCCCGGGTCAGAGTGGATGATCAGCTCTTTATTGGTTATGCTGGAAGGCGTTTAGGTCACGCTGTTTCCAAGCAGACCTTATCTAGATGGATCATTTTGACTATCTCTGAGTGTTACCATTTGGCGGGAAAGGACCCTCCAGTAGGCTTACGGGCTCATTCTACTAGGGGCATGCCTCCACTCCCCTACAGAGGGGTGTTCCGATTCGCAATATTTGCGAAGCAGCCACATGGGCAGTCCTCTATTCTGCAATTTGATTGGGCATTCTAAACTAATGCAGTTGTAAATTCTTTTCCCACTTCCATAAGTTGCTACTGCTTTGGGAGTCTGTCAAAGATGTGGAATACGTCGGAGGACACAATCCCTTCGAAGAACAAGTTACCTATCTTACCTGGTAACATTCTGTCGATGGGATGTTCCTCCGACGGATTCCACATCGTACCCTCCCTACCTGCCCCCTCTACAGAATTTCTTATGCGATTGCAGCTTACGTTTCCGCAAGGCTTTCTGTAGTCATACTTGCAGGCGATTGGTGCCACACGTTATGGGGGAAAAATCTACAACTGAGGCTATGGGCGTCGTGCGTCCTAGATATAACATCCGGTGATGTCGACCATCGACGGAGGCCCTCGAGGGACAGCGTATCAACGTCATCGACGCAGGACGCCTACGCCGAAAAAGTTTTCCGGAGCAGCACAGCTGTGGTAATTACTGTCAAAGATGTGGAATAAGTCAGAGTAACGTCCCATTGAAAGAACGTTACCAGGCAAGATAAGTAACTTGTTCATTTGTAGGAAACAAAATCTCCTATTCCTTGCTTCAGTATTCTGGGTGGGGGGGGTCTATCTTTCCCAACAAGATGGAGGGAGCACACGCAGCTCCTGCGGGGCCTACTGGGGGTAGCCACAGTGCTCAGGAAGGTATTGTTGGGCAGACACAATCTGAGATGGTACAAATACTGGTGGAGTCACTGCTTAGCCCTCTAAGAGGAGGAGGAGGAGGAGGCATCACCCTCAATTCTCCCAAGTCAGGCCAGGAAAGGCATGCTGTGTGCTGGTGTGAATAGGTGGGAGGGGAGGTAAACGGGAACAGTGGTTGGCGAAGCTGAAGGAAAGTGACTAGACAGTGAAAGGTGAAGAGGATCAGATATAACAGAAAGGGGGGAGAAGATAGGATGGGAAGATAGGTAGATTGATGATGCAACACTATTTTCCTTGCTTGTCTTTTGCTATGTACTGTTTTTTTTATAGAGGGGTGGAAATGTGTTTTTGCAGATCTGGGGAGAAATGTTTTGCTTGATCAGGAATCTGGGAAATCTGGATCAACACCAGCACTCGGTGTCGGGTACTCCTAGACCCACACCCAATGGAATGTGGGCCCCCGTGATCACAACCCTGGCCCACCCAGATGAACATTCCTGGAGCCGAACCTGACTAGTGGTACGGCGTTCCAATGATTTATATTACACTTCCATCTCTGTAATGTACTATTGAATCCAGATAATGTAGTGACATCAATTCACAAATTGCTAGGGATAGAAATGACATCATGCAGTTGATGACTTCACAGGAAATTATATCTCCTGCCCTTTGACACACAGTGTGTTGTGATGACTTTGAGGAAATCACTGGACATAATATCACTCAATTTGTTTTCTGTGTGGTTCATTCTATGATTTAAATCCATGCTATTGGTTGTCAATGGTGTTTAAATTCCCAATTTCTGGGTAGGGGCTTCCTGCAAGTAACTAACTTGCTGCCCCTCATCCGTTAATCAAAGTTGGCTACCATGTCATTTTTTTGTTGCTTTCTGGCTTAAAGTTTTAGTTCCTAGTTGTAAGTCGAGAACTACCATCTCCCATAATGGAAGGAAAAAACAACCTTGCATAAGCATTTCTCAAATTACTTGGGTCATGTGTGCATGTATGGTTCAACTGCTAGTAAATCCAACCCTAACTCTCGGATGGGCCTTCTAGGCTTTGTCTTTGCAGTGATTTCTTTAATCACTGTAAATGCATTATTTCCTTTGCAAGTCCCTGTAGATCTATTCTGACATAACATGTTTTCGTAAAGCATTTCATGGCATTGTTCAGTAACTTTTATATTCTGAGTTTATTTTTTAGACCACTGCATGTAGCAAGAAGTAGCCCTTGTTCTTATTCTTCACAATGAATTTGCTGGCCTCAAGATAAAGCTGACACAATGTTCAGTTTAGGCAGCACACTATGTTTCTGACACTGCACTGTCTCTACAACCTCTGAGCCAGGGATCACAAGGGCAGTGGCAGGAGTTACCAGAAGAGGAGCTGTGGGTTATAGCTGCTACCTTCGGCAACCCTCAAGTGATATCCCTGGCTGGAGCCTTCCCAACCACCAATCATAAGGCGTTCATCCCTTCCCTGTGAACCCTAACTCCAAAGACCTCGCCCCAATTTCACCAAATTGCTTAGAAAATAATGTCCTCAATGGTTTCCATGTCATCCCGTGTTCATGTACTGTCAGTCTGCCTGCTTTAGCTGGCGAAGGCATCACTGTGAGATGGACATGCCTGCTGGCCACAAGGTTTTACAGAGAGGCACGTGATGCCTGCTGGTCTCTGGATGCTCTATGCATGTTTGAGATGTCCAGCCCTTGTGTGGGGCAATGCTACCTGAAGTTTTCGGCAGCTAGGAAATGACTGCCATCACTTAATCCACATCTTTGACAGAATGTATAATAAGTTGTAACCTCTGTAGGTTTGAAGAGGTATTTCGACCCGGACAAATTCAGACTGATCATGGTGAATCCATTTCGATTCGAATTGCTGGTGCCTGGTGGCTATGAATTTAGGGAGGATTTTAACATCCTCATTTAGCATGGAATGATCGATGAGAAGCACCAAGGGCAGGATGCTACACAGGCTTTCAGATTTTGACAGTCAATGCCTCACAGAGGCCACCTAGTTCTCGCATTTGGTCTAACTTCAGGCTGATAACATTCTTTGATTGCGGACTCCGTGATCTGCCTGTATAGTAACTCCCAAACTTAAAAACATCCAAAATGCCTATTTGAGCACGTCTGCCAGTACTGAATTTAGTGCTTCCCCTCGGATGCTCCGAAGTAAGGCTGATTTTGATTTTTTAATGTGATATTCCCAGATTAAAACAATGCAGCAAATAGTACGTTATTATGTATGCATTATCCCAACAAAACCAAAATATAGAAATAACAACTTTTTCAGCCCTATGAAATGCTTTATTATTTGAAAAGTGTTGTGGATGTACTTGATTGATGGGTAGGGCATGACACTGTCAGGGCTTAGAAGGGACCCCTCTCACCCTGGGGCCGAGTCAGTCCTGTCCCAGAGGCAGTGCCAGGGGGCTGGGAGGGCCTAATCCCGGCTCCCCCAGTTTATGCCATGCTGCATGAACCACTATCTGTCACCCAATGCAGATTGTACCCAGGCTTGGACTGGGCAATAGGGCAATGCCCGAAACAAAAACACAAAATGTTAGTGTGGGCCAGTTTTTTGGGTCAAAGTGGGCCACCTTTTTGGCCGATGTGGGCCAGTTTGACAAGTAACTTCACCATGTGGTTAGTCGTTTTGACCAGTGCTACTGAATACATATTCTTTAAAATGCACAATTTACATCACATATTTTCAATAATAAAAACCTATCCCTTCTCCCCCTTGGTCACTACTCAAATAGTCTATCACAAAAGGAATGAATTTTCATTTGCAGCTGTGATATGATATGGCATTTATAACGTGCCTTTACACAAGTGTTTCAAGGCGCGATGAGGCAAGGGAGGCCAGGTGACATTTAGATTGCGCAAGTGCAGGGGAGTTGGGAAGGGAAAAGTGCAGGGGGGAAGGGGAGGGGGCAGTGCAGTATATAGGATAACAGTAAATTAAATCAAATAAATATAAGTGCGGCCAGCTGGTGGCAAGGGTAAGTGCAGACATCAGGTGTCAAGTGCTAGTAGGGGCTGTAGGGATACCAAAACAGTCCCTGAGTGCAAGGGTTGCCAGGGGGCAGTGCAGGTGTACAACTGGCGGGGAGGGGACATGGACCCAAGATCAGAGGGCAGCCAGGTAACAGTGCAGTTTCAGATTCAGCCGGGGGATCAACAGGGGAGAGGAGGAGAGAAAGCAGAAGCAAAGAGGAAGGTCTTGGGGTGCTTCAGGAACCGCAGATGTTTCTGCTCAAGTTTCAGAGAGGCAGGGAGGCTGTTCCAGAGGGAGGTCCCAGCAGAAGGAGATCTACCACCAACTTGCTGCTTGGAGAAGCGACTAACCCTGAGGGAGATGGAGGCGGATGAGCTAAGAGCTCGAGAAGGAAGATATTTAGGAAGAGAGAGTTGAAGGTATTGAGGCACCAGGCCCCAGGGTTCTGGACAATGCAGAGGGTTTTGAACTTAATCCTCGCCTCCACTGGGAGCCAGTGCAGAGATTTCAGTCCTGGAGAGATACGATCTGTGGGCTTGAGGCCAAGGACAAGTCTCGTAGTCCTGTTTTGGATGAGTTGCAGAGGGCTGAGAGTAGGGGCAGGCAGATTTAGAAAGAGGCTGTTGCAGTAGTCCAGCCTAGAGAGAACCAGAGCTCTGGAGACAGTGAGCTTCTTGGGGAAGGAGAGGAAAGGAAGAATACTTCTGAGGAGATGTAGCTGCTAGTGTGACTTCTTAGAGACGTTAGAGATATGAGGAGAGAAGGAACGTGTGGAGTCGAAGATGACCCCGAGGTTTTTTTGTCTCACAGGTCGGAGCAGGAAGAGGGCCTAGAGAGGCTGGCCAGGGAGTGACAGGAAAGGAGGGAGCAGGTGTACCGATGAGGAGAATTGCTGTCTTATTGGAATTAAGGCAAAGATCATTGGCGACACACCACTCCTGGATGGTGGACAGACGGCCAGAGTCGAGAGCAGGAGAAGAGGTGTAAAAGGGAGCCTGAAAATGAGTTGTCATCTGCATAGCACTGAATGTTGGGGCAGAGAGCGGCAATGCGGTCGGCAAGAAGTGCCAGGTATTGGTTGAACAGCCAGGGAGAGAGATTAGACCCCTGGGGAACACCACAGGTAGAGAGAGAGGCGAGGAAGGACTCAAGTTGGACCTGGGAGGGTCGATCAGAGAGGAAGGAGGTCAGCCAAGCCAGGGCCTGATTGGTGATACCCATGTTATCACAGAGATGGTTGAGCAGGATGGCATGGTTGACTGTGTCAAAGGCAGAAGAGAGATAAAGTAAGGTGAGGACACAGGGGGTGTTGGAGAGCAGGTCTTCACGGTTGTTCAGTAAAGCAGTTTCCGTGCTTCTGGCAGCTCTGAAGCCAGACTAATAGCCATGGAGACAACCAGCAGATTCAGAATGAAGATTAAGTTGGGAGATGGCCAGTTTTTCCAGGCGTTTGCCTAGGAAAGTGGTGATGGAGATTGGATGATAGTTAGCTGGGCAGGAAGGGTTGGCAGAGGGTTTCTTAAGAAGAGGGTGCACAAGGGAGTGCTTTTGGGGGAGGGGAAGACTCCAGTGGCGAAGGAGTGGTTGCAGAAATAAGAGCAGGAGCCAGGGTGTCAACGTGGTCCTTGATGGTTTTGGTGGGACAGGGGAGAACCTGTTTGGGCGAGACTTTCATAAATCAGACTTGTCTAGAAACCTCATCTGAGGAGAATAGGGGAAAGGCAGAGGAGGGAGATAGCAGAGGTTGTCGCAGAAGGGCCAGAGGAAGAGCAGGGAGTGGAGGGAAGAGGGGAGAGGAAGAGAGATCAGACAGGATGTCCTGTGTTTTAGAGATGAAATGAGAAACCAGGGCCGTGCAGAGGGCCTGGGAGGGGAGAGGAGAGGTAGAGGCTGCAGCAGGATTGGCCATCTCCTTGCAGATTTTAAAGAGTTCGGCCGAGTTGTTAGATGCCACAGAGACAAGGGCTTAGATGAGGGCGGACAGAGAGCCAGTATTGCCTTTCGAGCAGGCGGCAGGCCAGTTTGTCAGTGGATGTACCAGAAGCACGCCATTTCCTCTCAGCCACCCTGCACTTGTGTTTAAGGGTGGTGAGGTCTGAGTCGTACCAAGAGTTGGACTTGGCTTTGGGCTTCAAGCGGATCCTCATGACAGGGGCAAGAACATCGAGAGTATCAGATATAGCAGAGTGGAGCATGGAAAGGGCTGTGTTTGAGTCAGAGTCAACCACGGGGGGACAAGGGGGTGAGAAAGTGGTGGGCGAAAGCCTCAACTGACACACATTTCATGTGTCGGATAACTGAGAAGGTAGGTGGCAGTGCTGGAGTTGACTTGGCTTGAGGGGTAGAGAGGGTGAGATGGGAGGAAAGGAGAAAGTGATCACTCCAGGAGTGATGAGTGGTGAGAGGGATCGAAAGGGGAAGGTCTGAAGAGATCACAACATCAAGAGTGTGCCCTGCAGAGTGAGTCGGGCCAGAGGGGAGAATAGAGAGTGCAAGAGAGTTGCAGAGGTCACGAATGAGTCCAGTGGAAGGACAGGAAGCATCCAGGTGGATGTTGACGTCTCCAAGAAGGAGGAGTTCAGTGGTTGAGACCAGGAGTGAAGAGGAGAGGTCCTCCCACTCAGAGAGGAAGGAGGCGATCTGACCAGGTGGCCGATAGATGGTAGCCACAGTAAGGGAATGGCTGGGGGAGAGAGAGAGCCTGCAGACGATGCATTTGAAAGAGGAGTAGGCCTGCGTAGGAATGACAGAGGCAGGAATCCACTGCGGGAAGATCAGGGATACACCCCCTCCGGAACGGTTGGATATGGGTGCGGAGAGGATCTTTTAGCCATCAGGGAGGAGAGTGTCAAAGCTTATGACAGAACTGGCCATGAACCATGCCTTGGTGAGACCAAGGACATCGAGGTCAAGTTCCTCCAGGAGGCGGCAGATGTCAGAGGAGTGTTTGACAGCTGAGTGAGAGTTTAGAGTGGCAATATGGATAAGGTTGCCATCCTCAAAAGACTTCCGGGGAGGGGTACAAATCAGAGGTACGCCCTGCGGAGGTGTAGAAGCAGCGCAAGGGGGAGCAGAAGAGGGCAAGGTAGCCAAGGAGGAGACAGCAGGAGTAGGCAAGGAAGCCATGGAGGGAATAGAGGGGGCCAGCAGGAGAAGAGAGGAAATTGAAGAGGCGCGGGAATAGTCTATCAAAGAGGAGAAGGTTGGCTTGAGGGCCTTGGACCAAGAGGGTATCATTCAAGTAAACATTAATTATGACCTTAGAGGAGTGGAAGGAGGCCAAGAGGGCCTCCCAACGGGTGCCACCATTAATGGGAGAGGATGAGAAGGGAGAGAGCACAGAGACCATGTGTAGAGTCCATAGGTATGGTGAGGGAACGACAAAGAGGATGTCGGTGAAAGTTTGCCTGGAGGAGGCACTGGTATAGGTGTCAGCGATAGGGAGGCCTGGGTTGCAGACAGGATGTCCTTTTTAAACTCTTCCTACCGGATTTAGTGAGGAGAGTAGGATAGGCGATAGAGAAGCAGTTAGAGAAGATAGGAGTGACAGAGAGCACCATAGAGTAGGTAGGGAGAGCAGAGAAGAGGAAGAGGGCGAGGAGAACACTAGGGAAGGACACAGGGCAGGGAGCAAGCAGACGAGACAGAGAGATGAGACAAGTTGACAGTTGGGCAAGACGACAGGCGCTTATATAGTGGTAGAAAGGTTCGCTAGATGAGTGCTTTGCAAGGGGGCAAGCCACAGCACGGCACTACTTACTTTGACAATGCAATTTTTAAACATGAGAAGAAACACCTACGTTTGAGAGTCCTGAAAGTGGGGAAAAAGGCCTAGGTAACACAGTGCAATTTTAAATACTTACACAGTGCATTTTTCAATACCGGAGAAAATGGGAAGAACACACCTAGGTCTGTGAAGCGGCTATGTGACAGGGTTTACGGGGCCACTCCTACCTTACTTAGTCGCTGCTGGTTGGCGACTGGCAACTTACTACCCCTGCTGACGCCTGTAGACACTAACTGGAGCAGCCCTTTGCCTTTGGGCCCTTAGCCGCAAGGGACAGCCGTGCAGAGGGCTGCCCTGGGGAGGTCAATGATGACCAACAAGCCAATAATCGGAGGAGGAGTGCGGGCTGGGAAGCGGGAGGGGAAAAGGGACAGAGGACTGCGCGAACAGCACTCAGGCACAGACAGAACAGTAAAATGAGAAAAAGCACAAAAATTAACAATGGAGGGAGCAGCTGGCCCTGGATGCCTACCACGGTGCCTGGATGGGCAAGTAGCGACCGCAAGGCAGGCGAGCGGAGGACTAGGTCCTTGCTCGAAGCAGGAGAAAGAAATTAGCCAGTGGGGGAGACGGAGTGGAAACAAGGGGAGAGGGCAGGCAACACGGAAGGGAAAAGAGCAGGGACAGAGGACCGAGTGAACAGCACTCTCAGAAGGCACAAACAAGACAAATAAAACCAGTAAAATGCACAGAAAACAATGGAGGGAGCAGCTGGCACTGGATGCCTACCTCAGTGCCTTGTGTGGGCCACCTTTTCTTTGGTGCCTGAGACAATTTCATGCTCCGGTCCGACCCTGCCTGTACCTCATTCTGGACAGATTTCTGTTTCTATTCTTACATGAGTACCTATCCCAGGAGTCCTTGCAGAGGATGGGACTCACTGCACTCTGGCAGACAAAACATCCAGCTCTGCCCAGGAAAGAAAAAAAATCTATGCTGGTCTTCGAGGTATTTCGCCACATTTTCCAGACTCACTGCATCTCTGTGTTGGCAGTATGCACACAGGAACTTGTAACAGAGAGACTGCATTACATGGTATGCATGAGAAGGCAATGGGGTTACTAAGTGTTGTTGAAACTTTGTGCTGCTGTGGCACAACCCGAGATTCCAGACGGGTAGATTGGCCCAAGAAAAACTGGCTGTCTAGGGAACCAATGGGGAAACACATAAGGACAAGGAAGTCAAGGGTATAAAACCAGATGAGAATCAGAAAAAGTCCACAAGGGATAAATTAAGTTTAAAAAAATGATTGATTAGCAACCCAACCATTTGATTAGCAACATTCCACTAAGATTTTTAATGTCACCAGAAGTTATTTGTATCCAAGACATAAACTGAGAAACAATACAGCAGTGTTGTGTACCAGTGAAGTATTAGTGAGATGAGTCAGACATTACAAATTCTTTAAAATTCTGCTAGACCTGCAGGTTGAGTAACTTAGTATACCTACTTGACCTAAGAGAAATGCTGTCGACTCATGGCAATGGATGACAAAACATTGAAATGTGCTTTCTGTAAAATGATGCATGTCACCACAAGCCCACTTTGTTTGGCACACTGCGGCCTCCCAAAGGCCAACCATGCATAGTGAAACTTGAGATTTACTGCAAACAAAATAAATGTTAAATAAAAGTTTCAAACATCCACTGCAAATGGTTCTCGCCCTTCATAAAACCTAGTAGACTATACGAATGGGTGAAAAAGACTTTGCAAGCCCTGGATGAGTGGCTGCAAAAGGTTAGTTGCATGAATGGATATAAATAAATAGATATGATAAAAAAGGCTCTGAAAACAGTTTGGCCAGCTCTCGCCTACATGAGCCAATATATAATCATAAAGCAAAGCGGGCTCTGGAGGCTAACTACAGTTATGGTATTGCAGTAGGTCTGTAGATGTATAGAGTGGCTGAAACTATTGATCACTGCTTTGCGTAAACATCTAGTTAGCTTTGTGTAGTCATTATGTAAGAGGAAATTAAGAGCAGAGTGGATGGCATAGCATGCAGAAAACAAAGCAAACTTGGTTGAATATTGTAGTGTGGTCATCTCACTTTCATGACAGCTTGTATAAAGCAACACAGTGATAAAATAGAATGTCAAGTTGTGGGATCAGCTCAGGAGTTCTCGTACGTGTTGGAGAGGCCTCCTGTAGACCCGAGCAAATACACTTCGGTGTTCCTCAAGGGGCCTGTTTGTCTCCTGCTTTGTTTAGCTTCTATCCCAAGCCTCTGTGACCTCCTCACCACTGTGGAGGTCCACTTTTCTAACTATGCTGATGATGCTCATCTGCTTATGGAACCGAGTGGCGACTTTGTATCTAACTCAACCCGGTTTACTAACATCTATAACCTTGTCAAAGGGTGGATGGCTCATAACTGGATGCGTTTAAATCCAGCCATTTTTGGGTCTATGCAAGCTACAACCAAGTTACATCCTGATTACTCTCATTTTATTATTGAAAATAACCAGATAAAGACCTTGACCAAAGTCAAAACATTGGGAGTGCATAGTGATGCCTCATTAAGCTCGGATGTGCAGGTAAATGGTATATTAGGGAGCTCACAGTATCATCTGAAAGTGTTAAGGCATGTTAAACCTCTTCTGTCCCACAAATATCGTGCAGCTCTAGTCAGCCCAATAATTATGCCTCGCATTGACCCTTCTGATTGGAGCAAGCAACAAGAGTTTAAAGAGACTTCAAACACTACGAAATGATGCTGTTTGCATGGTCTATGATATTCCAAGGAGAGAACACAACATGCAAGACAGATGTGGACTTCACTCGCTGTGTGTGGGAGCAAGAATTTGATTTAAGGCACTCTCAGTGGCTCACAAATGTGTTTATGGCAATTCTCCTGCCTACCTTAAGGATAAAATAAAACTATGTTCCACAGCACCAACTCGGTTCCGGTTTCGGGTGGTCTGCTGTCTGTTCCCAGATCCAAAAGAGGTAGAAGTCTAGGGTGTTCCTTTATCGTGCTAACAATTTTCGAACTCGTTACCCTTGGTAATGCACCTGGAAGCATGTTACCTAAAGTTTCGGAAACATTTGAAAACCTTACTGTTTGAATGATTACATTTGGCAAGCTACGTTTTGAATCTTTTTTCTCAGATGCCCTATTTCTTGTCTTTTCTCCTCTGTCTTCGTGTATCTGTAGCGCCCTGATGCATGTGGGCTTTCGACACTTAAGAAATAAATAAATACATGGATTAAGCACCAGTTGCACAGATGTATGCAACCAGCAGGTCACAGAACTAGGTTTGCCATCAAAAGCATTTTGCTGTGTGATCATGTACATTTTCAAAAGTGTTCACTTGTCAATAGGATGCATCTTCCCCAACAAAATAGAATATAGCTGACACTACGAGACTTTGATACACTAACCTAAACTTTACTGTAAAGCATAGAGACAATGAGGTGTTTTACAGTAGTATTACTTTATGCATTATGTAACAGCTTAAATTTTTAGGAATGGAATTGCATGACAGTCTTTTTTTTAAAAAAAAGAAAGTTAACACATTCTGGTCTTTACCAGACAGGATATAGTTAGCTTAATAAAAGTAACATCCCGATTACTTCTGGTTTGGCTTTATTTGAAAAAGAAAATATTTCCCAAACAGGCCTTTGGCACGTAAGAGTGGAGCAAATGATTACTGTTGCACTTACTCTCCATTATCCCCTTTGAACTTGCAGTGAAAAAAGTCCTGATGGCAAGTGAGGACTGCAGGGCATGCTGTTCTTTTAATGAACAGGGTAACTTAAATAGCTAGCTTTGCTACACCAGTGTCAATTTAATTAGCAAATGTACAAACTTGCATAGCAAATTGCTAAGAGACTCTGCTTATTTTATGCCTTGAGGTGGAACGAGATACTAGGTGGAGGGAGTCAGTGGATCACACCCATCTGGAGATTGTGGCTGGAGCATCCTACAGGAGAGTTGATTGTGAGAGTGAGTGGTACCTGATAGAAAAATGGTGGCTGTGAGCTAGTGGAAGTTTGCTTGAGTGTGTGGAGTGGGAGGGGGGTAGGTGTAGTGTAGCAATATAAGTCACTGAGAGTAAGCAGGGTGATTGAGGAAGTGAATGAAAGTGGGAGATGCGAGTGGGGGGATATGCTGAAGTTGATAGGGCAGAGAAAAGTAGAATTGAGTGGGCAGGGGTGTGTAGAGTAGAGTGGAGAGGGATAGAGATGAGTAGAATGAAGCGCGGAGTGGAAAGAGTAAAGTGGAGTAGAGTAAGGAAGGACAGATAATGTGTACATTGGTGGGATAGAAAAACTGAGGGAGCAAGGCAGGATGGGAGAGGGAGTGGAAAAGAGGGAGTAGTAACTTCAGTTAAAGGAATTGGAGGGCGTGAGCGACCAGGGTGACTGTAAATAGGCAACTGAAACAGCACCAGAACACTATAGAGAACTACTTACATCTTATTCCTGGGTAAAGGTCAAGACTGGGTATCGCCTAGAAAATTCCCAGTGAGAGAGAGATTGAAAAGGCTAAGACCTTTGGCCCCTCCCCCTAATAAGAGAATTACATGGTAGGTTTTACCCATCATTAGTATTGAACCTGCGGTTTAGGGACATCTGGGTTAGCCAGGTAGGAAGGCATTAGGTGTGCCACAATTCAGCCATAAAATCATAATCTTGTTTGATGAATTTAAATAAAAACCCTTGAACTATTTCTGTCCACAGGAGAGAGAGTTGGGGACACAAGAGCAGACAGTCCTAGAGGCTGCTCCCAGCAGAACACATTTGGAGAAGAGCAGTGTGTCGGGTCCCATCTTCCAAGCCAGAGGTCTGCACACTTTGGCTCTCAAGATGTTTTAGACTACAAATCCTACCAGTCCTAGCCAATTTTGACGGATCATGGGAGTCTTAGTCTAAACTATCCAGAGAGCGTATTTTGCAGATCCCGATTACCGGCACTGACCTCTCAGGCATACCCACCAATGCGAAGATCCCCATGGGAAAATGCCCACGATATCCGCAGAGCTAATAACTACTGGGTTTCCATGGATGAGAAGATCATGGTTGAGACTGACTTAAGGGTTGACATGCCGTTGAAAGTTGGTTTAAGGTTTTTTCACCACATACCAGAGCAACCCTAAGGTACCACCATAGCAGCGTGTTATAGTGGTCAACCCAGGAAAGGACAATAATAACATCTAGGCCCTGCTTGTCATCCTACTCCCGACACCCATAGAGCTCCAGAGGGGGGAGATGATTGGCCAGTTTTGGTGATTTACTCTGTGAATCACAGAGCAAGACCCAGAGAGTGAAAGTATCTACCAAGATAGTTGGTGCCCCCCTGCAGAATCCAGTTGTATGGAGGAGCCCGAGAATCACAATCGGCCACAGGGAGACCTCTACAGAAAGATCTTTAAAAGGACTCAGAGTGGAGAAGGGGAGGGCAATTGGCTATACACACTTGATCCATTGATGGTGCCAGGTCAGAACGATTAACTTTACCTCCCCTGAAAGGGAGAGCCCAGACCAGGATCACAAACGGACGAGAGTCCCAGTGCTGCACCTGTTGAACTCTGTGGGGAAAAGGGATGAGTGTCAACTTGACCAGGCTGGAGATGAGACTGGAAGACTCATTGAAATGAGAGCCTAGGGGAAATACCCACCAAGGTGTCAAGAGTCTGCAGCCAAAGATCGACCAATGACTATAAAGCTAGCCTTACCTATGGTGAGAGACAAATCCAGGGTGTGCACAGAGTTGGAACTCCTTTTGCTACATCAGGAAGAACTCTCACAGGAGGATAAAGTGCCCTCCTTAAAGGAGATAGCAGCACTCAAGACAGTCATCCTACAGCAATGGCCTGAAGAAGACTTGGAACTCCACGATAGCAGCAAAAGCTTGGCCGAGAAAATGTTGTGTCTTGTCCTTGGGGCAATGGGGCTCCTGGAATCTCCTCGGATACCAGGGGCCAGATACTACATCCTTACTGAAACCACAAGAGAAGAGTTAACAGAGAGGTTTCCAAGAGACCCTCTGTTAGGAGAGCATAATAGTAATGAAGTACACTAAAACAGGCTCTGCTTTGTAACCTCACAGATTGGTGGCGTGGACAGCTAAATTACATCATGGCTGAGTGATGGAATCATTGGGTGGAATGTGATGGTGAAGATTCCTAAAGGGGCAGTTGGAAGGGTGCCTACAAGGTGCCTGTCAATAAGGAGGTTGCATATGAGCCTTTAACCTAAAGAAGATTAACACTTACTTTGAGTCCTGTGAGTGATTTATGTTGTTAACTGGTGACAAGTGTCTTCGGGGCGACCTCCTGTGAAGGGCAGCGAGCCACGGTGGTGGTGAATATGGTGCGAGTGTCCCAACAGGTGCCCATACGGAAAATAAGAGGCACCCAGAACGGGTGCAAGGAGGGAGAGGAGGATCGGAGGAAGGTGAACGGATTGCCAGTGGGGTGATTACAGTTTTGAAAGCTGTTTAGGACAGCGGGCCTGGAGAGGACTGTGGAGCACTAGAGGAAAGTACCTAGTTACGTGTAAGTGTGTGGCTATTTTAAGGTTGGCGGATCTGTAAGGGACAGCTCCATGTTGTGTGGCCATCTTGGGATTGACAGGAGCATTACAGGATGTGGACTCTCAGGCAGCTGAGCAGCATTTTCCTCGTCTCAGTACATTTGGTAAGATGAATGACAACTGACTCAGTGGCCTCTTCTCCGTCACAGTACGTTTTGGGGGAAAAAATGAAGGAAAATATGGAAAATGAATCTGGACCCCCATATTTTGTGTCGCATGAAGAACCAAATGTCATGTGGACAGATTGGAAGGAAGGCTTTCTAAAATATGTGCTATTACTCCAATGAGAGGAAAGAGTTGCTTCTGTTTCACTGCCTGGGTGCTGCTGAACAGGAGGTGAAGAGATTGCCACAACCAGCAGTGATAGGTGATGGAGGACCATTTGAAGTGAGATTTGCAAAGCTGGATAAACATTACTAGGTTAAGGAGAACAAGATCCTATCAAGGTATCACTTTGCCACTCTGGAACAGAGAAGTAGTGAATCCATTAAAGAGTTTTTGACAGCATTGAAGGGGTTGGCAATAAAATGCCACTTTACACACTTTCAAGAGGAGCACACAAGAGACTAGTTGATGATAAAATGCATCAATGACAAGATGGGAGTTGTGGCGAGAACAGGATCCAAACTTTATAGGGAAATTGAAATTGCGAAGAATATATAACACACACAGTCATGCATCAAAGAGCTGCGTCCGGGCGGGGGTGCTGTTGCGCACTTGGCTGATGCAGCCCTGTGCGTGAGCACCGGTGGCGACCCGGGGACCGGGGCGTTTAATTCACTGTAAACTGCCCAGTTCGCTCTGAGATTGCACAGGAGGACGAGCGAAGGTGCGGTGCACAAAGAATCGTACCAATCGAATAAGCAGAACTAAAGATGTGGCATGTTGAAGATGTGCCCCTGGGAGGTTTCCTGAGAAGAAACCTGGCACGTGCAGTCCCTGCCTCACAGGACCCAGCAAGGACACTCTAGGAAGGTTCGAGCAGCATACTGCGCTGCTGCCTATGCCCGGGAGCCGGTGAGGCTGCAATCCACAGGGGACGGAATAGCAGTGATCCAAGACACGGTCGGTGACCGTACGGAACACATGTGTGCCGTAGCGGGTTGACAGTGACAGGGATAACCCCGGGCAGCACGGCCAACTCAACGAATTAGTCACATAAAAACTTTGTGAACATACAAGGACGTGGGGAACACAGAGGGCTCTATAAATGAGGCTGTGTGAAAGCAAATCCCCGGTCCATCTCCAAGAAAGACTGGATGTACTACACCGGCACATCTCCAGCCTGCGTATCTCCCAAGTGACACCACGTTGATCAGAACTTTACCCCTCTAGATGTAGCCCGAACGCCACCACTGATACGGATGCTGCTCCCCGTCCAGACCACACGCTGATGGCCTCATAAAGCAGACACACTATGCAGAGTACTGAGGCCAAGTTAAGCGTAATTGCACCCACACGTGGAGCACAGCCATACTCATTTCCACACTGCCCGTGCATTACATGCTGATTCCAAATCACAAGAACCCACGGACACCAAATACTTGCAACCCGCCAGCTCCATAAGGTACATGACCAGCCTACATTGTCACCTCAAAGCCGGGGCACTAGTTGCGAAGTGGGCACAAAGGACCTAATGTACAACCCATACGCCATGGGATAGCGAGAACAAGTGTGGGGCACCAATGGAGTAACCCTGAGACACTGCACCAGTGCACGGCCCGCCGGAGGCACGTAGATAGGTGGCCCTCCCTCCTCTCTGAATACCTACCAAGGCCTCCCTGGGGAACCGGCTGCTATACCTCCACTTACAGTACATGTCCAAAGTGCTATTAATCTGTGGGGGGCAACAACCTACCGACTGATGCTAGGAAGCCTAAACAACACCACTCATGGCCGTATCACCCAAACCTCATGCGGGCTGAGCCCCTGAACCCAATTCACCAAAGGAACCCAAGGTGTAGTCCTACCGCAGTGCCACGGTGGGGTTGGCGGGTGGCACCAGATGAGAGGATTACATGAGCAAGACACAGGACCAGTGTGAGGACTCCCTAAACCACAGATTTCCGGCAGGAGTCAAGGAATAATCCACCACCCGCTATGTTTCCTTGCTGTACAATCCCCAGAGAGACCATCCCAAGCTATAATTTGCACCAGCAAAAACAGTGGACTGTACCTTGAGTCTTACTAGACTACAGCGCAAATAGATTAGTTACGTTCTTAGAGGCAACTCACAAACGCCATTGCCACAATAACATCTGGTCCTATAGAACAGAGTGACCGTCCCAGAAACCAATATAGACTCATAAGCCTGGTCCCGATAAACTAAGAACTGGGACAACAGAGGGAAAACCACATACAGGGTTGAACTGGCACTACCAAACCCACAAAACCAACTCTTCAAATCCCTTATTAGCTGAAAGCACTCCAGCCATGCAATTCACGAAACCTTGAGACAGTCACCACTGCGTCTGAAAAGTAGTCACGATCCCGGAACGCAGAATAATGCCCAATGGGGCCGCAGCTAAAAGGGGAGGAACAATAGAAAGGTTCACAAAACCGACCCCCAAGGAGAACATGTCCAGCAACATTTCAAGCCACACAGCCCCAACCTCGCCACCAGCGACATCACCACCCATGGATCTGCAAGGGGTATTTAACTCCATGCAAAAGGGCTTTGCAGCACTTAACGACAAACTTGATGGCATTAATACTAATGTAACGTCAATCCAGAACCAGCTGGAAAAAGCGATGGGCTGCATTACCAAGGCAGAGACGAGGATCTGTGCGACTGAGGACACGCACAAAACACCACAAAACGCAGTAACCAATATGGCCAAACATTTGGGCACAGTGAAACTGAAGTGTGAAGATTTGGCCGTAATAATATTTGCATAGTAGGAGTCCCTGAGGACGTACTAAAAGGCCCCATGGAACTACCTGTCGAAGCACTACTGATGTAATGTTTGTCGTGGAGCGAGCACACAGATCACTGACTGCGCACCCAAAACCTGGCGCCTACCTGGGGCCAATAATAGCTAGACTTGTGAACTACAGGGACAGGGACCTGGCATTACGGGCCGCCAGAGACAAACTGGAATTGAAAATGGGATCTAGTGTGCTCCGCATATTCCCGGATTGCACCCTGGCAGTACAGCAAGAACGGCAGACATTCCTGGGAGTGAAGAAAATGTTACAAGAACGGATGATACCCTACGCAATGTTGTATCCAGCCAGGCTTTGCTTGCAATACAAGAATAAGACTTATTTTTCCACGTTCCCCGAAGAGGCAGTCACCTTCCTGAAAGCAAATATTCCTTTGCCTGATAAGCAGACGCCTAGAATGGAAGAAGATAACAAGGGAAACCACCCGATGAGAACACAGAATAAGTACTGATAACCGGACAGTCGTATTGGTTTGTAATTACATTGCATGACATGCTTCAGACACTATTTCAGATATATAGAGCCGTATTGATTACAAGCACCTTGCAATCGACACATTTCATTGAGTACTAGCAACGTATTTAAGATTGAACCTTAAGAAGTAAGACACTAGCATTAGCCCTTTGCCCTGGCTGCCACTGAAGCGGTTCCCCACATGCAAGTGCATAAATTAGGACATTGGTTGAGGGAAGGGGGTGGTGGGAGGGCGGAAGGTATTTTCATAGATGGTGTTCGGGGAACTATGACGGAGGCGGAGGCGGAAGAGGGAAACAGTTTGGGAGTTAAAGTTAAAATGATGAACAGCCAGGCAGCAATATATGAACGAAATCAAAATGTTGTTCGTTGGAGTATGAAAGCACAGAAAGCAAAGCACAGACTGGGTAATAAGAACCCTGTAGAGATAAAACTGTTGAGCTGGAATGTAAGAGGTCTGGGAATGCCTGTGAATGCACGGAAGGTGATGGCATATGTCAACAGAATAGGGGCAAGGATAATATTCCTTCAAGAAACGCATTTACTGGGGCATCAAGCGAGTGATCACACCTGGGTAGGGAGCTCTACGATTTTATACATCATATTCTGCTAGAGCCCAGGGAGTCTTGATACTGGTACACAAATCACTACCATTCACCCACCTGGGAACGGACACAGACCCAAACGGCAGATATGTGGCGGTACATGGTAATTTAGCCAACACTGAAGTCTTACTGATCAACATATACGGCCCCAATATTGATGATCCGTACAACTATACTGGGGTCTTTCAGAAACTCGCCAAGTACCTGACGGCCCAGATCATCTGTGGGGGGACTTTAATACCATATTGTACGTGGACCTCAACCGTACATCGAACACCCCCAGGTCCCTGACAGGATCAGCCCAAGTAATATGCACACACATAGCAGACCTGGATGCCTGGCGCTCACTGCATGGGCCGCAGCGGGCATAGACATTTTACTCTTCGGTCCACGATATGCACTCAAGGATCGACCTATGGCTAGTATCGCAGAGGGTATTGGGATGGTCATTAGAAGCCTAGATACTGCCCAGAACACTATCTGACCACTCACCGATCTTACGATCAATTGCTATCCCTGAAGTCGTCCCGCAAAGGATACCATGGCGCTTTAAAGCGTCCGCATTGACTGGCCCACTGTATAAAACCAGCCTGGTGCAATATATTATAGAATTCTTTGAGAATAATGAAGGCTCTGTCTCCAGTCAGGCTGTCCTGTCGCAGGCATTTAAAGCCTATATCGGGGGCACTGCTATGTCCACTGAACTGGGAGTTCTCAGGGATATACGGAGAGAGGGAAGAAGCGATAGCCAAACTTCAAGCGCAATATGCAACTACCCTATCAATGGAAATGGCGTCTGCCATCAAAACACAGCTAGACGAATTCCGAGCTGCTGCGGACCGAGAAATGCGTTATTTTGATAGTCCAGCAGCTGCTCGGAGAAATGGGAACAGGAAAGACCTGGCAAACTACTAGCGAAGATGGTATGCGGAGAAAGGGGCTGCACGAACATCCCATGCATAACTAGGATGGACAGAGTGGTCGTCACAGGTCAAGAGGAGATTAGCAAAGTCTTATGTGACTTTTACACCACATTATATCCCCTCCTGCACCCGCGAGCACAGCCACGGAAGACGAAATTGACAAATATCTAGCTAAGATACCCACCACTCTTTTGTCTGGTGAAACCAGAAATGCAGTAGATGTCCCTCTGACGGTGGATGAAATAAAGGAGGCCATAAAAGCCCTACCCGGCGGGAAAGCACCCGGCTCCGATAGTCTTGGGGCGGAATTCTATAAAGAATTTGTAGACATATTAGCACCCCACCTCCATGTAGTATGGATAGAAGTGCTAGAAACCGGCCGATTACCAGACACAACACGCAAAGCGATCATAACCTTACTACTCAAACCTGGGAAACAACCTGAGGACTGTGGCTCCTATCGCCGATTCTCCCTAATAAGCACTGATGCGAAAATATTTGCCAAGATACTAGTCACTAGCCTAAACCCTCTAATGCCACACTTGGTCCATGAAGACCAAGCCGTCTTTGTGCTGGGCAGATCCGCAGCCTCTGACATCCGCAGGTGCTATAATAGTCTGGCAAAAATCCCAAGAGAAACCAAAGGTATTGCAATGGCTTTGGACATGCAAAAAGCCTTTGACACCCGTGTCCTGGCCTTTCTTGTTCAGAGTCCTAAAGAACTACGGATTTGGCCCGAATTTTATAAAATGGGTCAGTATACTATACACATAACCCTAAGTGAGGGTATGCGTGAATGGAACTCTTATCATTGATCATATAACTGGCCGGTGGTACAAGACAGGGCTCCCTTCTGTCCCCGCTGTTGTTTGCTCTGGTGATTGAACCTCTTGCTGACCTGCTGAGGGCAAGAATCAGCAGAGCCGGGATACTACTATCAGGCAGGGTAGAGCTTATAACTCTCTATGCTGACGATATTATGCTCTGCATGAGAACACTTGCTAAAGATAATTAAAGCGGTGCAGGAATTTGGGGAGTACTCTGGTCTAAGGTTGAATGCTGCGAAGTCTGAGGTATTTCCACTAACAGATACGACTAAACAATCCACTAATTTGCACGGTCTCAAATGCGCACCCCAGAAGGTGAACTCCCAGAAGGGAGTTGAGATAGCACACACAACAAAGCTAACACGCTCTTGGAACTACGGTGAATTAACGGACACACTTTGTGCTAAACATAACTTTTGGAACCACCTGCCAATCTCACTAATGGGTCGAGGTAAGTTTAGGCTCTAGGAATAGAACCTGCCTGTGCTAAGCTCCATTTGCATTGTGATTGTGAGTTTTAGCAAGATCACAGGAGTGGTTTTGGGGTTTAGCCTAAGCCCTAGTTTGGTAGGTAGAAAAAAAGGTCTTTTTACTCCCGGCTATCTTGTTTGGATTATCCGAAATAATTATCTGTAACACTATGGTTAGTACGAAAAAATTCGTTTTTTATTGGTGTTTTCTTGAGTAGTTCATTCAAAAGAAACATTTGTGTTTTAAGAAACACTGTTTGAGACTTGCTGTGCAAGTTTGGTCAGCCGACACGTGTTTCGACCCGTAGGGTCTTTCTCAAGGCATGTACTAATTGCTGTGTGCCCTCAGTGGGGTTCTGTTGTATTATGGACTGTCCTTAAGGCAGTCCTGGCGCCTGTTGGGCCCTGTGTGCTCTGTCCGGCGTCCCCAGGAAAAAAAGACCTTTTTTTCTCACTAATGGGTTGCCTAGCTCTGATCAAAATGATTATACTCCCCAAACTCTTTTACTTGTTCTGCACAATCCCAGTCTGGCCGGGGAGATCCCTCCTCACCAAGATCCATGGAGCATGCTCAGTGTTTACATGGGGAGGTCAACTGAGGGTCAGCTGGAATAGGCTGACTTAATCATACGAACTAGGGGGACTTGCTGCCCCCGACTTTGCTTAACATCCTCTCAGCATAGGCCTATTACGCAATATATTGGACAGAAGGGGGCCCTGATGCACCGCACGTGACCATTGAAACTCAGGGTCAGGCCCCGACAAGGCTTTTGCATAGGCTAGCTGAGGGTGGTCTGAGGGGCGACAACTCATGAACCCAACAACGGTGACATGTAGACCATGGACCAGACTTGCGGGCAATCCCTGACACACTGTATACACACATATACCCTTGGGTCAGGTGCGCTATACAAATAAACAAACAAACAAACAAACTGTGCTATATAGCCCTAGCATGCCCATATGGGATGCACTGTATCTACTCCCAATGCAAGATAAGAAACTGGCTACACGTTGGAAAGGGAGGGGCATAAATTATTTTGGAGATCTTTTTGTCGATAAATAATTCATTAAATGGGATGAGATCAAACCGATTATAGGAGACACCCCGACACAGAAGCTGCAATGCCTCAGGCTCTGCTTGGCAATGGCCAGCACATGGGAGAGCTTCCCAGGGGAACCTCCACCACACCGAGCCTGCGATATGCACTCTCCCCTACTGAGATGAAAAAGTCGGCCTCCACTCTCTACAAAATAGCCCTATCAACCAAGGTAGTACATACCGCAGACGTCAAAGGGGAATGGGAGCTCGATCTGGGAATCACATTAACAGACACACACTGGTCACAATTATGCAGATTGACAAAAAGCATATCATGTAATTCCAGGTATCGGCTGATACACTGTACGATACTCAACAGGGTGCATTTCACACCGGCCCGACTCAAAAGCATGTATCCCATGGTGTCAGGGAAGTGCCCGAGGTGTGGGAGTGATGAAGCAGGCATATCCCACATGTTATCCCACATATTATGGTCATGCAGTAGACTAGCTGATTATTGGACTGATGTATGCAGAGCATTGGACGAGATGTCAGACCAACCTGTAGAATGGGATCCTGGAGCATGTGTACTGGGTATTATGAGTAAGATGAACCCAATCCGACGCAAGTTTCTAAATCTGAGTTTATTATTATCAAAACGTGTGATATTAATGCGCTGGAAAAACAGGGACCCACCAGTGTTGAGTGAATGGGAGAAAGACATGGCCTGGGCGAACGACAACGAAGAGGTATATTCTGGACTACTCCCACTGAGATGTCGTGCGAGAGACATTTGGGGCGTGTACAGGCAATACCTAGTGGATAAAGGTCTAGGGGTTGAGGATCGAGAAGAGTTGTGAAAGTAAACATGGTATACTCCAATAATGTATCAATAGAACCAATCTAACGATATGTAATGCAATTGAAAGTAATGTAATGTGGTAATCTGTGCAAGGTAAATAAAAGTAAAAAATAAATAAAAAAAGCTTCCACACTGTGATGATCAGTAAAAGAATGTATTTGACCATCTAAATGTCACTGAATAAATTATATAGTACTTTAGGTTCCTCTTTTTTGTAATGTATTTTTATTCATTCAGTGAGATTGATATTGCCCAGGTTTGATAAAGTCATAAGTAAGGCTGAAACACGTATCACTTATGGGCAATGTTGTGAATGGGTATTGTGCAAAATAAAATGTCCACTTATAAAAGATTTAAAAAAATAAAAAAGAGCTGCGTCCAGCTAAATGAGTGGAGGAACGCAAGGCAGTGATGGAAGAAGGTTAAGTAAATAAACCAGTGAAGCAAAATACTTCTAAACAGTGGTCTGGTGGGAAGAAAAATTAACAAAGTTTGAAGGAGAGCACCAGCGAGAGCAATGCTTCTTCATTCAACAGAGAGAACAGTGCTTCTTCTTTTTCTTCATTCCGCAGTGGTAGAAGTGAAGTAACAGCACCACATGGGTGGATTGTGCCACCCATGTCAGGGACAAGGAATTATTTCGTAAGAAGATGTTATGGTTGTGGGAGTGGCGGTCACGTCAAATGTGATAAAGAATTTATGGCAATACACATTATATGTCATGAATGTGGTCGAAAAGGGCATCCTGCTCATTGCTGCAGGAATTTTGGAGGCGCTTCTGGATGAATGAGGGAAATGTAGGAGGAGGAGCATGATGGGAAGAGAAATTGTATCATCGGTACACGCTGTGGCAGGCAGAGTGAAGAGGACGAAGCCACATGCCTGGGTTTCCATGAATAACATTTAAGTGCCAATGTTAATTGACAGTAACACAGATTACATGTTGATGAGTGTGAAGGCATGGAAAGATGAATTCCATTGCTGTACTTAGAATCCAGAATAAAGACCAACACATATAGAGATGTTCCAATTGATAGTGTTGGACAATTCGAAGCAGAGTTGCAATTCAAAGGAAGGAGAGCAAAGGACATGTTGTATGTTGTTAGGAAAGGGGCAAACTACTTTCCTGGGATGGCCAAGGGGAATTGGCTTTTAGACTAGATCCGTGTCATCATGAACAGGTTCTGGCGACTTATGAGGCAGAGAATGGTACAAGTACAAAAGTAGAGAATGACATGGATGCATCTACATGGATTCCAGAAGTGTTCGAGAAGAAATTGGGCTGCTTGAGAGAATTTGTTCATAAGGTTAAATTGGGGAATGATGCTGTCCTTGCTTCAGCGAAAGTACGGGTGATACCTTGGCCTTGAGTGAAGAGGTGGAAATAGAGTTGAAGAAGATGGAGGCTGAAGGAGTCATTGAGAACATAGAGGCATCAGAGTTGGTCAGCCCGATGGTTGTGGTGCAGAAGCCCAATGGATCTGTCAGATTGTGTATTGACCTCCGTGCCTTAATACGAATGTAGTGGCAGAGAAGTTTCTGATTCCAAGAATTTTGATTTATTTGCGGGGGTATCAGGAACGCAGGTGTTTGCCCTGCTGGATCTGAGAGTGGCATATCATCAAATGGAACTTTACAAAGATTCACGAGACCTGATGGCATTTATCACTCCTTTTGGTTTATTTAAATGTAAAAGGATGCCGTTCGGACTAGTGTCAGCAGCTAGTGTTTTTTCAGAAAGCAATGCATCAATAGTTGGAAGATGAGAATGCAGTAATATTCCATCAGGATGATGTGTTGGTGTGTATTGCGACGGTAGAGGAACAGGATACAAGATTAAGGAGAGCGTTCACGATTCTTTTTTTTTAACTTTGCTTATTTTAAATCAAGGCAGGATGACAATTACAAACATTATAAGCAATGATTCTTCAGGCATGTTGATCCCCAGTCCTTTATTTCCCCCTAGGTTTCCTCCCTCTGGCCCCTCTGTCCCTTAGTCTTTGGAGGCGGAATCTTCCCTCCCGGGCTGCCCAGTTTGCGCCTCAGCGCCTATGTATCTTCCTCAGGGCTCTCTTTGTTTTTCAGGATCCAGTGGGCTCGGATAGGTTTGTAGGTCAGGGCGGGGAAGCGATGGTCGTATTCCAGCACTGGGGCCCAAATATTCTGGAAACTATGGAGAGTTCCAGCTTGTGCTGCCGTCACCTTCTCCGCAATCAGAATGTCCCAAAGTTTAGTCCACCATGGGGCTATGCGAGGGTCTTCCGGAGATTTCCAAGCTCGGGCTACCACCGTTTTCCCTGCTAGTAGGCAGTGAGTTGGTAGTTTCGATCTGGTCCCGGAGCGTGGGTAGATCGCAGGGATCGGAGCTCCCAGCAAGACTGGTTCTGGTTCCAGGGGAATCGTCGTTCCGGTAATTCGTGTGATGGTCCCCAGGCATGTCTTCCAGAATTGTTGGATCTTTGGGCAAGCCCACCACATATGGAAGAAGGAGCCTGGGTGGCCACATCCTCTCCAACAGGAATGATCCACATGAGGGTTCATATGGTGGAGTCGGAGGGGCGGGTAATACCACCTCAGTTTAATCTTGTACGCACATTCCCTGTTGGTAATGCAGGTGGATGAGGTGTGTGTTCTGGTGCATATGTCCACCCAGGTTTGATCCTCTATTGGATGACCTAGGTCCGCCTCCCATTGGGCCATGCAGCGGGTCTTTGTGGTCAGCAAATCGCTTAGGAATCGCCTATATAGGGTGGATACTCTGCCGCGGGTTGGAAGGTCTCCCAGTGTGAGTTCTAGGGCGGTGGGAGGGCGTGTCGCCGCTTGCAGAGTTTGGGGGTGCGAGCACCAGTGGCGTAATTGGATATAGGTGAATCTGTCTCTTTCCAGAAGTTGGAATTTCTCCTTGCATTGGTCGAATGTGAGATGTCTCCCCCCCCCCCCATATATAGCTGGTCTATGGCTTCAGCCCGCCCTTTATCCAGTTCCGAAAGTTGCGAGGATTCGTTCCAGGTGAGAACGTTGGATTATGGAAGACCGGGGAGCATGGGCTCAGTCCTCCACGCACTCCCTTTCGTTTTAGCGCCCAGTCCCAGGAGCTAAGGGTGTGTTTGGTTTATAGAAGGAGATCTCCCCACTGTGTTCTGAGGGGGGCGGGATGTGTGGCAGAAATCATAAGGGTTGGGGCACTTGTGATTGTTCCAGCTCTACCCATCTAGGGCGGTTTGTTATATTTTGCCATGCCTGAACCTGTGCCAGTTGAGCTGCTACTCTGTAGGCCTGCAAGTCTGGGACCCCCAACCCTCCCAGTTTGGAACTCACTAGCATAGTTCTGAGAGGGATTCTCGCTCGCTTACCTTTCCAAAAAAAAGTTCAGCATTTTCCTCTGGATACCTCGAAGAGTTGGTGTGGGAATCGCTACTGGTAGGGAGGCGCAGGCGTATAGGAACCTCGGGAGGAGGTTCATCTTGCATGCTGTGATGCGCCCCAGCAGTGAGATCTCTTGGGTCTCCCAGCATTTCAAGTCGCCCTCCAATTCTTTAAAGAGCCGGGGGAAATTGGCTTTGTATGTGTCTCTTGGGTCAGCCGGGATGTGGACCCCTAGGTAAGGGATGGCCCTTTTTTCCCATGTTATCGGGCACATCTTAGTGAGTGGCTCCCGTTCTGCTAGGGTGAGGCCGATGACCAAAGCCGATGATTTGTCAAAGTTTATGGTGAGGCCTGAGATCTCCCCATAGCTGGCAATTTCTCGTATCGCATGTTTTAGAGATGAGTGGGCCTCTGTGATCGTGAGTAGAATGTCGTCCGCGTACAAGGCGATTTTGTGATGCGTGGGGCCACTCTGTATACCCTTGATTTGTTCGTTTCTCCTGATCCTTTGGGCAAAGGGCTCCATGGTGAGCACGAAGAGCAGGGGTGACAGCGGACAGCCTTGCCGGGTTCTGCATGATAGAGGGATTGGAGCCAAGCTGTGATCGTTGATTCTCAGGCTAGTTCTTGGGCTATTATAGTTGGCTAGGACCATCGTTTGGAAAGTTGACCGAAGCCGAAGGCCCCTAGGGTGTGTTTCATGAATGTCCAATCCACCCTATCAAATGCCTTAGCTGCGTCCAGAGCCACTAAGACTAGTTTTTGGGAGATCCGGGAGGCAAGGTCCACCAGGTTCAAGATTCTCCGTATGTTGTCACCTGCTGTCCGGTGTAGGATGAAACCTGCCTGATCGGGGTGAATGATCTTCGGCAGGATGTGATTCAAACGGGTTGCCAGAATTTTTTAGTATATATTTGCATCGATGTTTAAAAGTGCAATCGGTTTATAGGACGTTAAGCTTCTTGGATCTTTCCCAGGTTTGGGCAGGAGGATGGTGGTTGATTCCTGCATCGATGGGGTCACTGATCCCGTTTCCCTGAAGGAGTTGAATAGGGTTACCAGGTGGGGGGTCAGTTGAGCTCTGAATAGTTTGTAAAACCTGGTTGAGAAGCCGTCTGGGCCGGGGGCCCGTGTTTTAAGTGCTTTGATGGCCTCCTGAACTTCCTCCCCTGTAATGGGCTCCTCCAATTCGTCTCTCGCTGTATCGGAGAGACGGGGCACTGCTGCCTGCTGCAGATATTCCATCTGTTGTGATAGGTTCCGTGGGGTTGCCTTCATGATTTGGGTCAGATGGTTTATTGCGAGTCGTTGCTTTTCGGGCTCCGAGCATAATGTGACCCCGTTGGGATCACGCAGACCGGTGATCGTGTTAACGCGTCTTCGCTTGGCTAGTTTGGCCACCAGGAACCTGTTTGTCTTGTTACCCTTCGCGTAGTATGACTGTTTGGCCTTCGCCATTAGTTGAGCGGTTTGTTCCGCATAGTGGGCTTCCAGTTTTTTCCTCGCCGTGCGAATGATCCGTTGCGTTTTAGGGGACCAGCCTTTCTCCTTGTGGAGTGCCTCGGCCTCTTAGTTCGTCCTCTAGAGCTATCCGGGCCTGATGCCTGTCTCGGTGGTAGGCCGCTCTTTGGGCAATTAGGGAGCCCCTGATTACTGTCTTCATGGCGTCCCAATTGTTCGCTAACGAGGTGTCCGAGGCTGGATTTCGTCAAAGAAATGTCTTATCCCTGTTGCGATCTTGTCTTTGGTAGCCATGTTGTTAAGGATCGGGTCGTATAACGTCCATTTACGTGGGTTATTGAGGTTGTGGTTCTGAATTCAGAGTTCCAGGAACACTGGGGCGTGGTCGGATATGGCTCTTGTGCCGATGAAGACTTCTTTGACGGAAGGGAAGGTTTGCGGGGAGATCAGGAGCAGGTCGATCCTTGAAAAGGTGCGATGGACAAATGAGTAAAAGGAAAAGTCTATTTCGTCGGGGTGGAACACCCGCCATGAGTCTATTATCTCCAGGGACCTGAAGAGCCGGAGGAGGCTGAGTGCCCGGGCGAAATTGCTTGGAGTCGGGGGGTGTGACCTGTCTTTGGTGGGGTCGGGAACCCCATTGAAGTCCCCTCTGACTATCGTTTGGCCCTCCACAAAACCAGCGAGAGATGTGCCCAAGAAGTCATAGAAGTGTGGTTGTCCCGAGTTAGGGGCGTACACCGAGATGAGGGTCTATAGGTCTCCCATTAGGAGGCATTTGACCGGTGTAAATCGGCCTTCCGGGCACATTTTCGTTTCCAGAATTTGTGGGTTCAAGTCTTTCCTAAAGAGGATCGCCGTACCTCCCTTTTTGCTTGTGCCAGAGGCAAAGAATTGGAGCGGAAATAGCCGGGAACGAAGCCGAGTCACGTCCGCCGGCAGCAAGTGAGTCTCTTGGAGCATAGCTATTGCGGCGTCTTCGTCCCGGAGTTTTAATAGGATTGCCTTTCGCTTGTTAGGGGAGTTCAGTCCATTAACATTTAGGAAAGGATCCGAAGAGTTTGGTGGTCCGCTGGAGTCTCACTCTCCATTGCTTGGGTTAGGGGGGGGGGTCGTGAGCTGGAGATTCAACTGCCATGTCTGTCGAGAGATCCCATAATATCCTGCACTTGAGGTTTTAACGTGGGGCCCCAACGGGGGGCCGCAACTTTAAACGGTGGGTAGACCGACATTGTAAGTACGAGCATACCCTTGGCCAACAATGCCAACTTTCCCATCACGTATTGTGTACTGTGGGTTTCCAAGGAACGAGGGTTGGAAAGTATCCTTTTGTGGGTATGAACCATGGGTATGGCCCGCCGCCACCGCCTTCAGGGCTCATCAGTTCAAGATAAGGGTGGCAGGTCTTAGTTTAGGTAAGGTCAAATGTGTCCCGGCTAAGCTGCTGTTGGAACCTAGGATCGCGGGCGCGCCCTTGTTCATCTCTTTCTGTTGCTCCGCTGAGTTGACGACCATGACGAACGTTTGGGTTTTGGGGAGGGAGGCGGCCCAGAGTCCTCAGTCCTCTCTGGGTTTGGCGTGGAAGGATCTCGGGGCGAGGCTGGATGCATGATTCTCTCTGCGTCTTCCAAGTGACTAATCCGGCGTAGGGTGCCTTTATATGTAAACTGTAGGGCCGTCGGAAATAACCATCTGTAACAGACTTGCTGCTCCTGGAGGAACACTGCCAGAGGTCGGAGTGCTCTTCTTTTCTGGACAGTGAGTGGTGAGAGGTCCTGGTATATTTGAAGTGGAGTGCTCTGGAAAGTGATCTCCTCTCCTTGGCGGCTGGTCGCCGATATCGCCTCTTTGGTTGTGAAGAAGTGGACCCTGGTGATAACATCTGGGGGGGGTCCGAATCTACCCATCGGCGCGGGCAGAGTCTGTGGGTCCGGTCTAGCAGGAGCTGAGATTTATCTAGATCCAGGAGTAGGGCTTCGAAGAAGCGACCCACGTAGTCCGCTAGCTTGTTGTCGGGGACAGAGGTTGGGACGCCCCGAATGCAGAGATTGTTGCGACGCGCCCTATTTTCAAGGTCTTCATGTTTGAATTCCAAGATCTCGCATTTGCGATGCAGGGTATCAATAGATCTTTGCATTTCCCTCAGCGTGGTAGTGTGATCTTGAGAATGGTCCTCGATTTCTCCGAGCCTCTGTTCGACCTCCATAACCCTTTGGTCCGTCTGTTCAACTTTGGTGGTAAGTTTTGAGAGGCATGAGCGGAATTCCGACTTAATGTCCGCCATGAAGGCTATCAGGTCTCCTTTGGTAGCGAGGGCTCCCCGGTCCTCTTGTGGCTTCTGTGGGGTCAGTTTAGGAGGATCTTGTTTCTTGGTTTTATCCGGTGCAGTAAACATGGTGGAGATATCTGTGCCCTTGCTAACCTTTGTTTGCCTAGACATGGTGATCGTGTTGGGCGGTCTTGGCTGAAAGAGTTTCAGCGGGGCCCAGGGCAGTGGGAGGCGGCACTCGGGGTGTATATCGCTCTTAGCCCCCTCTCCGGCCCAGTCCCGCAGGATCCAGGGAGAAGTTGGGGCGGCAAGTCGTGTGCTTTCGCCACTGGTTACCCAGGAGAGTCCGAGCGTAGGAGTAGCCGTTACCCCGCAAAAGTTCCGGTCACTGGGTGGGATAAATGGGCCGGGGCGCCCCAGGAAGTGTTGGTACGGGGGGGATCTCAGTGAGTCAGGACCGGTGCAGGACAGCCAACTGTTGCGTGAGGGGAGGGGGTATGTCGCTGCAATGAGGCCTACGGGGTCAGGGCCTCTCCGGATGCTAGAGATTATCTCGCAGCCTCCGAACCCTTCCTCATGTCCCTATCAGAGGTCGCTCGCTGGGGGAGGTCTCCAATCCCTCTGTGAGCCTCCCATGTGCAGTTCCGTCATGGCGTCGGCTGGTGCTGGGAGGAGGGCCGGACTCGATCTTCGGAGCGGAGGAGGAGAAGAGTCCCTCTGCTCCCCCGGAGCGTGTATCAGGCCCCCAGGCAATGAGGAAGGGGATGGCTTCACCGCCCGATCGCAGCCGGGTTCGCGAGTAAGGCGCTTCCCACGCACCAGCAACCGAGGACGCTCTCGTGTGTATTCCGGGCAGTCCCGGTATGAATCGGACAGCTCTGTGTTGGCGGGTCCGTCCGCTCCCTTCCTCCGCCTCCTCAGCACTCCAAAGCCCCGTCATCACCAGGCGCGGAGTGTGCCACTGGGTTCCGGCCTGGCCACCATCTTGTTTTCTTCGGCTGGTGACGGGGGGGAGGTTCGGCAGCTAAATTCTGGTAGAACGCCCCCGCGCTCGAAGGTTATGTTGGGGCCGGTTGTGCTATGTCGGTTCCGGTCGCCTTAGATGGCATTGGTGACGCGGTAGCTTGATTAGAACCGCCAGAAATTGACGGCGGTGGCGGGCATCCCACGGGCGGCCTCAGAGGAGCGACCACATCGATGGCGCTCCAAGCCACGCCCCCAAGTGTTCACGATTCTTAAGGAAGCAGTGCAAACATGCAAAGATTGACGCGAAAGGGAGTAGTATTTCAGTGCAATGAGGTGTGTGGGATGGAATTTGAGTGTTGCAGACTCCAGTGTTGACTAGTTTTTTGAAGAGGAGGGAGCCTGGTGTAGTCCGATGCAAGTGATATAGGTTTTGTTGCCGTTCTAATACATCAACAAGGTTGGCATGTATTTACCATTGATTTTGCATCAAGAATTTTAAATAAACCGCAATATTCTGCGACAGATACATAGATACATGTACCTTTTGACCCTGTTAGAACCACGGTCAATTCTTGCTTGAGGATATTTCATAGGTTGCAAATTCATACGCCCTACCATAAAGCGGTCCCACTCTGGAATTTTCCGGGTAATGCCCCTACGTTTGATTTGGACATACAAAAAGCTTGGGACCCATCGTTGCAGCTGACTCTGGGGGACGTGTTCCCTGAAGGGAGATATTTGTCGTGGGAGGTTTTCTCTCAGCGTTTGGGTGAGGTTTCCCTCCAAAACCTGCAGTATTATTGTATGCAGGCTGTGTTCCAGGGATGGTGGCCATCCTTCCCTGTTGGACCGGAGAAGCGTGTGTATTAGCTCAATGGTTTCGTCGGATGGACTGTGTCGTGGGGTGTCCAGATTATATGGTCTGCTGCAATCACATATTCAGTCATGAAATGGTATAAGGGCGGTGTGGGGGAAGAGACCTTGGTATCTCATTGGGGGATGAGCAATGGCATATGTGCTACCAAATGACTAAGGCTATCTCCCTGAATGCCTGCCTCTGTCTGATACAATTTAAGGTGCTAACATTACACTTAATGTTACACGCCGGCCAAACTGGCCAAATTCTCCCAGGATGCTAGCCCCAACTGTGTAAAATTGGGAGGTGTACAGGGTAATTCTTCACATGTATTGGGCCAGCCCCCCTGTTCTTGACATCTGGAGTAGGGTTACAGCAGCAAATGACGCTATGCTGGACATCCCACCATTCCTCTCACCAATTAAGTACTTACTGGGGGACATAGGGAAAATGTCTGTAACCACGCAGCAACTGTTTTATGTTGCATGCGCAGTGGCTAAGAAATGTATTCTGAAATATTGGAAATCTAGGCACCCTCCTAGCAGGCCAGAATGGTTGTGTGCACTGGTTTGTATAAATGATTGTGAGGAGATTTATGCAAAATCTGTGCTGACTTTGAATCTCCCTAAGGATATTTGGGACCCGCTCAGGCGATATCTGTCAGGCACTGAACCTGAAGACTCCATGGGGGTGGAGGGCGGGGTATCCAGACCAGGCTTTGGCTGATGAATGATGGGGTACAGGGCAATGCAGATATATTTGCATATGTTTAATGCCACATCTATATATGTTCTTGCAATCACTGGTCATATCTTTATTGTTGCACCTGCATGTGTTTGACCTGTAAACTGCTCGCACTTTATCTTATAAAGATAGGTTGGTGGGGGAAAAAAAGAAACAGAAAAGAGGTATTCAGTGGTGGAACGTGAGGCACTTGCATGTGTGTGGGCAGTGAGCAAATTTAAGACTTACCCTTGGGGGACTTTCACAGTCAGGATAGACCACAAACCACTGGTGAGATTTTTTTTTATAAAGGTGGAATGGAAGAAGTATCTAGGAGGATAATGAAGTGGGTGACCAGCATGCAGGGCTTGCAGTTTAAAGTGGAACATGTGCAAGGAAAGAACAATGTGGCTGCAGATGCCCTGTCAAGAGCAGCAATTACATCAGTAATGGAGGATGAAGAGAAGAGTTTAGAGTATAAGGAGGTGGAAGGAATATTTCAAGTTCAGGAGTGTGTAGAGCACAAAGAGTGGGATGAGGCATGTGCTCAGGATGTTTTATATCAAACAGTTGTTCAATTGATAAAAAATAATTGGAGTGGCATGGGTGAGACGATGGAAGAGAAGAGGTACAGGAAGGTTTGTGATGAATTCTGTTTGAGTCATGGATATTTTGTCATGATGCCTACCCCCGGGGATCCAGATCAAGTCCAGCAGCCCCGAAAGCAGGCATCAAGTTATTCCAAGCAAGACCAACAACCCCTGCTAGGGGCCATTTGGGTGCAGTCCTGGCGTCTATGGCGCCAGGCTCATATGGAGATTCAGTCCTGGCGCCATAGGCGCCAGGCTCATAGATTAAAACTTACCTGATGCAGACCATGCTGCAAACTTACCTGATGCAGACCATGCTGCAAACTTACCTGATGCAGACCATGCTGCAAGAGCTCCAAGCCAAAAGAGGCTTGAAAGGGACTACTTTACCTTGGGACTCTTTTTTTACTTGGGTGGGGTCGGGGAGGAATACTTACCTGGGACTACTTTGGAGGCTATTTAAACCACGCTCGAAGAGCAGCACACGCTTCGCGTTATTCTGCATCCAGCAGCGTAACGCTCACCGTGCCTGCAAGTCAGCATCCAGTCTTCTGCCATGCCCGCCTCGAGTCTGGAGCTCCTAGAAAAAGGGAGAAAGAAGGAGAAAAGGTTAGAACAAGAGCAATACCTTTGATCCTTACCTGAATTCCCGATCCACCACGCCTTCGAGCTGGAAGAAAGAAGTTATTTTATGCACGTCGCCTCGCCTGCTGCGCTGAACTCACCGGCCTTCGCAACATCTTCACTATCCACTACATCCTTCTGCATGTTCCCGCCGCACTCCGGCACCTAAGGGGAACATAAGAACAGCAAGGTGAGCCAAGGGAATAAACAGAGGCAATATTAGTTACCCCCCATAGACTTACCTGATTTTACCACCGGGGGTCCTATTCCTCTTCACGGGTCGGCGCAGCCTCCACCGCATCCTCGCCGTACCCCGGCCCCTAAGGAGAACAAAAGGACAGCAAGGTGAAACAAAGGGACAAACAAGGGGAAACCTCCTCACCACAATAGACTTACCTAATTTTACCGCCAGAGGCATTATTCGCCGACACTTCATACTTTCTCTCAGTGCCTGAATAAGGGAGAAAGCAACAGGTTACATACTGACATTATTTTATCGAACTGTGTTGGATAATACAAATCCTTACCTGAATATTACCAGTTGCCACGAGGAACTCTTCGCTAGGGTCAAGCTGCAACCTGCAAGGAATCGGACAAGAGTGAAAGTCAGACATTTGAACTCTTACGAACTACATACTTACGGCGTCTTGCTGGAAATCTCAGAGTCCATATTGTTCTGGAACTCACCAATTCCTTCGAACCAGTGAAGCAACTGGGTATCTACGTGCCCCTGCGCTCAATGCAGGATGGAGAGCTCATCTTTCCAAACCATCAGGTGAGACTATAAGAGGGGACATCAAAGGTGATCAGTGGGGAGAACAGCGGGGGTGGGGGGTTTACGCTCAACTCCACGGGTGGTTAATTCCCTTTCTCCATTTGCAGAAGAATATTCCTACGGGCCAAGCAAACGAAGCTAGGTGGGCCAGTCCAGTCCGTCATCTCGGCACTACGCTTCACATTGGTGGAGACCGCAGATGTCCAGTTCAGATCGACGCCCCTGTGGGGGCCAGGAGAGCGTAACATATTTGTGCAGGAGACACCATATGGTTGTTTTTATTGAAATGCAGGAGACAGTGACAAAGCTGGGTCACAGAGGCCACCTAGGTGTGGGTAGGACAAAGGGGCTTATCAGAGTCGATTTCTGGTGTCCTGGAATGGATGAGATTGAGAGGAAGGTGAAAGAGTGCATGGAAGGGGGCAAAGGACTGCAAGTTTTTACACCTCTGATGAAAATTCGGGAGGTGCCCAAAGTGCCCTTGGATGAGATTGCCTTCGATTTGCTGGGGCCATTCAATTTAAGAGGTGCAAGAGATACCTATCTTTGGTTAGTGTTGGACCTACTAGCAAAGTGGACGGAGGTGTGTGTGTGTTTAAAGGATGCAAGTTCAAGAAGTATAAGATTTTTGGAACTGTTATTCTGGAAAGCCTTTTTCCAAGAAAATGTTTGTCAGATAATGGACCACAGTTGGCATCTAAAGAGTTCTAGGAGTTTTTAGAACGATGTGGTGTGCAGCAAGTGACTACAGCACTTCATCACTTTCAAGGGAAGGGTTGTGTGGAGATTTAACTGCACACTGATGGATGTTATAAGGATAGCAGAGGCTACAGGTGGAGATTGGATTAGGGCGGTGATGGAAAGAGTTTTCCAGTACAGGGTAGCACCTCATACGGTAACAGGTGTATCGCTGTTTGAATTGTTATGGGGCAGGAAGCCCAATTCACATTTGTGTCCTGTATAGATGGGAAGAGTGTGAGCGAATTTTGCAGAGTGAAATAAAAAGCAAAGAAAGATTTAGTGATAAGTCATTCAGAGAAGTACAAGTGAAACCAGGTGATGTAATCAAAATCAAATTGCCAGGCAAATTGAGGAAGGGTGAGTTGAGATTCTCAGGAAAAAAAAGGGAGGTGATCAAGGATCTGGGTACTTCCATCAGGATTAAAGGTGGAGGTGTATGAAGTAAAGAGAAGATGGCTGTGGTAAAGGAAGGATGTGTTGGAAATGTTCAGTGGAAGGAAGGGATGTGTTAGGAGAGAATCATAGTAATATGTAGACTAAAACAGGCTCACCGGTGTGACCACAAAGCCGAGTGGCATGGACTGCTGAATGACATCATGGGTGAGTGGACGATAACATCTTTGGTTGGAAGGTGCAGGCAAAGATTCCAAAAAGGGCGGTTTGGAGGGTGCGTGCCAAGAGGGAGGCCATATATGAGCTTTTCTACCTAAAGAAGAAGATTAAAGCAAAGTTAACACTTTGAGTCCCATGAGTGATTTATGTTGTTAATGCCCTTCCTCCATCGTTATCTGTATGCCTTGGGCGATCAGCTGCAAGAAACCTTCCATGTGCCAGTTCAGATCCAGGGATCCTTGTTAGACTCTGGTAGCACCAGCAACATCAAACGCACAGTTCCTGGCCAGAGAACAACATGGCTACTTGTTGCATCCATGGGGACTGGATCGCTTGCAGCACAACAAGCATCCCAATCCAGGTGGGGACACAATCTGGAACACCAAAGTACTTGTGATCCCAAAACTTCCAGAGGAACTGCAGGAGTAGATTTACTGGGTTCAAGGAATGGATGCAGTCCTTATGCCAGCAAGAACAAAGCCGTAGAGCACCGGCCATACTACATGGGCGAACAAAGTGACAGAGTGCTATGCCTGTGGAGCCAGGGGGATATCTCCTATCATGGTACCAATAGACTCCGGTCTTAAGTCCCATAGTTTACTTGGAGCAAAAAAGGCTGAGTGGAGGGAACATTGCAAACATTTAGGCCAAGTTAGATAGCTGGTAGAAAGAAGAGGAAGGCTTTGGAGAGTAGGGGTGGAGGTATGTGACAGGCTCCGAGACATGACCCTGTTAGGGGAACACGGACCCCTCTCAGCCTGGGGAAAGAGGCCTACCTCAACTCAGCCTGTCCTGTTCCACAGGCAGTGTGAGGGAATTCGGAGGGCCCCAGTCTCTACCCTCCCCCTGTTTCTGCCATGCTGCATTTACCAGGTACAACGGTCTGTCGCCCAATGCAGACTGTACCCGGATCTGTCAAGAATTCTATTTCTATTATTATGCTGCATGTGTCTCTGCCACCCAATGTACTGTACCCAATTCTGGACAGAATATTTTACATTCTTACAGGACTACCCATCCCAGAGATTTGTGCAGAAGAGGGGACTCGCTGAGCTCTGGAAACCGAAACCGCTATCTCTGCTGAGGAAAGAACATCTCAGCCTGTCAAACAAGTAATTTAACCACCTATTCCAGACAAAGTGCATTTTTGTGTTGCCAGTGTACACCCGGGAACAGGCAAACAAGAGAGTGCATTACACACTATGTGCGAGAAGGCGGCAGAGTTACTGAGAGTTTTTACTGGCAGGAGTGAGGGGGTGTGAACGACGAGCGCGCTGGAATAGGGTGACGGGAATGTCACCAGAATAGGGTTTCAGCTAGAAAAATCACAGAGCGAAAAAAGATTTTTAAAAAAGTGTAATGCATTTAGGTCCTCCACTGTTACCTTCTGGTTGTCTCTCAGGTCTGTCTATTGGGGTTCAGGAAGGACTACTCCTATGCAGGGCAGGCAGGAAGTGTTTCTATCCTAGGCAGAAGCGACTCTGTGTCTGCACCCCCTTTCACAGGGTCCGATACCTCAACTCTAGCTCAGCTACAGGGGTGACATGAAAAACAGCTTAATACGAGTGACCAGGTTTAAACCTAGAGGGAGTGCTTAAATCTGTTCTCCCTCTCCTCTTCCCTTTCTTCAAGGAAGTTACTTGAATCTTCCAGGAGTATAGCATGTACCACCGGGACCTATCCACTGTGTTGAATTGTACGGTACAATGCAGCAAAAGTCTTCCCCATGCACACTACTGAGGAATAGGGTATTCTTCCAAGGATCAAGTAACTCAAACCAGAATGCTTAAATAAAAAATATGAAAATGATAAATACCTAGAATCTGTTTCTTGTTTTAAAGTATTGCAAGACATCCAATTCATGTCCGTGCAGACCCTTTATGCCGCTTGTCTTAACCTGATGTTGGAGTGCCGTGGAGGGGAATTCTCCACTGCCCGCCATCTTGGAAGTGGCACGATTGTCATGTTCCAGTGGCCATTTTGGTTGTGGAACTGGAATCCTTTCGAATGCAGACACATGCCGGAGTCAAGTAGCAGTCAGCTATCGCCTGCTCCACTGCGGCTGCCAGAGCCTGCCAGGTATGAGGTGGAGGCATCTTGGAAACCCTAACATTTCCCTAGTCAAAATATTCAATAGTAGGTGTTACCTATCAATATTCAACCTGGGGCTTAGGGACACCTGGGTTAGGGAGGCGGGACGACCATGGGAGATGAGGAGGATGGCCTTAGTGTGCCACAGTTTAGCCTACTGCCATAAAATCATCTTTTTTTGGGGAGTTTGAAATGAAAACCATTGAACCTATCTCTGTTTGTGGAATTTCAAGACCGACTGAGACACTTGTCAAAATCTACTTTTTAAATCATGACTGAAGGTAATCACAATAATAAAAATGACATTTTATAGTGAGTAAATAAAGGCAACACCGCACATCATTTCTGGCACGAGTTTCAAAAGTTACCACTGCTTTTCTACCCACTGACCCTATTTTGTCTTCTGGAGTTTTTGGAAAATAACTCCAGAAACCGTCTTTCTGCATTGTCTTCCCTTGCTGGGGTTAGGGGTCGGATTGTGGCCCTAAGGTTTGCTGTCAGTGGATGGATACGATTCAGCCCTCAGATGATCAGTATTTAGAGGGGCGAGGATGGCCATCCATAAGGGGATTGGGGGGATCAGCCCCTACATTACATAAACAGATCAAACAAGTAACCTAAAGACTGCACTTGACCCCGTCACCACTGCATATGCTGATTAATGAATCACTTTCACGACCTCTCATTTTGGCAGGTTTGGCAATGAGAGATGTAGTGGATTGCTGGGGTTCATGCACTTGACGTAGGTGATCAAGCTGGGATTTGAGACCCATCTTCAAGTCACTTGACTTGACCAAATATCTTCTCAAGTCTGTTTGGTAGCAATGTGGGTTAATGTTTGATTTTCGGCGATACTCCGCCCCAGTTGAGGGCTCTGTGAGTGCTGTTGCGCTGTTGGAGACTATGAAAGATAATTGCTGAAAACCTGTGTTGTGGCCTAATTTACTGCATCACAGCGACATGCGCTCTGGAAAACTAAATGGAAGCCTTTTGATTGGATATAGTCACAATATTCATTCATTCTATTGGTCGTGGTAGCAGCACCCGCCCACAGGATCTGGATTTCCTATTTAACCAATGCGTGCACGCCCGCTCTAGTAGAGTGCTCTGTGAGTGCTGTATCGCTGTTCTGTGGTGGCATGGCGAGACTGGTCCAAATCTGAGAACACCTGACTTTAACAGCATGAGAAGGTACTTTTGAATTTAGCTGAATCAGCAATCAATTATATTCTGTAATAGTTTTTGGTCACTAAACTTGCCATTTAGTTTGGTTAAGATAAGTGGGAAAGAGTTGATCTGTTCAAGGGCTAGGGAAGAAAGTTGAACAATGCTTGGCAAGAAATACTACAATTTGAGGTCTACAGATAAGACTGTGCTTGATAACGTAGTGGTGCAGAACATACAAATGGAAAATATGAAGCATAAGACTGATCGTAAGCAGATAACATCTTTCTTTCCACAGGTGCAGTCTAAAATCTTTAGCCAGGGTCTTACTGCTGGGCTATCAATTTCAGACTCTCTGATGGTGGCAAATGGTACTGTGTGGGACAGTTGTGACATCTCGGCCTGGTGCTGAGTGATGTAAAGACGTGTGCCAGTATATCTCTTATGGACATATGTGCAAGTCTAGAAGATGAAATTCAGGCACTAGAACAATCTTCCACTCGACTCATTGTGTCGCCTAGATTGTTTGACTCACCAGTAAATCAAGATACTGCACTTATAAATGGTGTTGAATTAGAAAACTCCTCGTGCCTTAGTAATGTTATCTACTGATAGGGTAATACCACTCCATTAAATCAGCCTAATGTTGGGGGGATGTTCTGTCCTTAGGCGTGTAACAAGTTTCTCTCTAGTGATGCATTTAATCTGGGGAGCTGTCCCCTAGTTGCATTGAATTTGGTGCTACAGTGTTTTATTAGACTCTATGCCACTGTAGTATGGGAGGTGAGATTGAACACACATACTCTAAATGAAATTAACTCTTTTATTGACAGGAAATTCTTGTACCTCTAATAGCAAGAAAGAGGCTGAATTTCATAAACTGAAGTGCCCCAGTGCATTAGTTTGCACATCAGGTGAGATCGACATCGTTCTGTCCACGTTGGACAATTCAGTTTCTAGAAAGATAGCAAAGTCAGGTAATAAACAGAACACTTGTAGTGAGTTAAAAAAAAACAAAGAATATGAAAGGACAAAGTAAACATAATAGAGGATACAGGATATCTTTGAGAAAAATACTTAATTCCTCAAAGAAAGGAGATGTCCTTAATCAGCCACAAAATACGCATTTGATGCCTGAGGTAATTGTTATTAGTGATAGTTCAAATCAGACTGATTGTCAGAATAGTAAGGAGGAAAGTAAGGAAAGCTTAGATAATCCAGGTGGACAAAATGAGAGGTTAGATCTAAGGAAGTATAGTGGTTTGAAAAAAGACAAATAATTTACGCAAGAAATAGTTGTACAAAGAACAATGGTTAAAAAGATGCTTTTGCAAAACTGTCGGAAATAATGATGATGATGATGATGATGATGAGAGTAATTAAAGAGGTTGCTGAAGACTTGAGAGAAGGAGGAGACATTGTATTGGCAGTTCTGAACCAGAAAAATTACAGAAAATAAGTGAAGATTGAAGTACATGATACTGTTGTGTCACAGGTATACTCGAACAGCACAAATGATGATCAGATTGATGACTTAACTGAGAGTTCTTTGTGTGAATACAACGAAAAAGAAACCCTATTATAATGAAGTAAAGGAGATACGATCAGTAACAAAAGGTGAAATAAGTTTAAGCAGTGATTCAATTAACTGATTCGACATCCATTATTTCTAAATCGGTAATGCTGACTGAAAATAATTTACCTTTAAATAGGTCTAAAATTCTATCTTTATTATCATTGATACAATAACTGTCAACTATATTGTCTAAAGATTTAAGGTTTGTGCACTTGTATAATCGTAAATAATTAGGCAAATGCAAAGTACGTTTCTTTTTCAGTGTTAGTGATAACAATTGTTATGAGTTGTCATGCTGAGTTTATAAAAAAGAGCAAATGATAGTTATGAGAAAAAGTTGGTTAACAATGAAGATGAGCCAGTGACAAATAAGGGTAAAGTTATTACTGACAATTTCAATATAAATTGTGTAGATAGTGAAGGAGGGGGAGGCATGTTACCATTGATTTTTGAACCGGTCGGTTAGGCCTTGCTCACATTGTTTAAAATCCTTTAATCCTATGGCTCAGCATGAGAATAATAGCAAGTGAGACATTCTATCTTGGAATACAAGAAGTCACAATAGTTTTTTGGACCCGTATATTGATTGTTTACGGGAAACATGGCTGTGTTCTACTCCTATTTTTGATGGTTTTGGTGTTTTTGAAAACTATGCTAAAAAAGGTCCACTTGGTCATCTGCTAGGTGGGATATTAACGTCGGTAAGAAACATTCAGGGACGCACAGCAAAGCAACTTAGTTGTAACTCACAATCACTTTTCACCATAATTACAGACTATCTAGGAGGAACTTTCAGTTCCGCTCTAGAAATCAATATTTATTACAACCCTACTCAGGCAGATCATTAAGGATATTGATATAGTGTTAGTAGATTTTACACGTGTTGCTGAGAAGTGACTCATAATCATTGTAGGAGACTTTAATAGTATCTTACCTCATATAGATCAAGATGATGTAAATTTAGATTAGTTGACCGATACGTCTGTTGATTTCTGTCATAAACATACACCACATGCAACCAAAGATAGTTGCGGACGAATCTGGGCTACCTTTATAGGAAGGTGGGGCTTTTGCCATTGAACACACTTTTTGCGAAAATCAGTCAAACGGTCACCAACCTGGTTTGCAATGGGCCGTGCATCTACTATTGATTACATTTTTATGGCAAATATTGATGTCCCTCAAATAAGATCTTTTCAAGTAATAAAAACCTACAGGAGCGACTATGCTATCTTATCCGCCTCAGTTTCAACTTCTAACAACAGGTTGGTTGGTGCTAAATATAAGTGTGCCGATTTGGTAATTAATGGTGACGGGAATAGGGTGTCACAGTTCACTAAAAATAATGTACACACTAGTAAGTCTATATCTGCATGGTGGGACTCTATTGATGCATTAGAGAAAAATTGGAGGTGCATACCTATTGAATTCTCTAATACATTATCAATGCTTAAACAAATTACTGTAATGTTGTCGAAAGAAAATTCCCAGTGTTTGATCAAGAAATAAGTGCTAAGAAACGTTAACACAGACACAATAATAATAACGTGAGGAGAGTGAACAAATCGAAGAGTAATTGCCAATTGAAAAAGATGGAGGTTCGATCTCTTAAGAATAAATAGAAAAGATAAAGCACTCTAATTTTTCAGGCTGTTAAGTGGAACTGTAACCTGTGAGCATTATGCTCCGTTTCGGGAACTAGATTTCCAAGGGCACACTGGGCTCTTTATGCTGATAAGTCAGGCGCTTCAGCTCCAAGCCGGTCTTCGCCGGTACATAAACTAACACAATACCTACTTTCATTCAGGTATTGTTCATTTTGTAAAAGGTTACTTGCGTGTACCACTCTTTGCTAAACCCTCATTGCTCCGGTTTAAGTGCCATGATCTTTTCACTGCTGCCGGCTTGCGTGTTCCAGTAGAACAGCCGCCGTGTACAGCTTTTGTTTGTAGGGATTGTAGAAGGCAGAAGGCTCCGTTTCGGCAACTACATTTCCCAGGGTGCATTGGGCCCTTTATACTGATATGTCAGGCGCGTCAACGCCAGTGCTTCAGTTCCAAGCTGGTCTTCTCTGGTCATCGACGGGCTTGGCATGGAGGCCCGCTTAGTAAGTAGTGAGCTCTAGGCTTTGCCATGTTTTGCATTATTGTCACAGTCAAGGGTTTCCCGGACCATGGGCTACCCCATTAGAGAGCCTTTATCAGTCATGCCGCTGCATTTAAATCGGTTAGCGCTTATAGAAAGATTAAAATGAACCAAACTGGACAGCCTCCCAAAACCCCTGAATGGAGAAGGCCCATCCCATAGACCTCCAAGCCAACATGGCACACTAGACGAGGCTAGTTACTCTTTCATTCCTAGTACTCAGTATTGCAATGTTGCTGTCTACCCTACTGCACTTTCCCCCCCTCTCTCTGAAATTCTAACATCTGAGAGCTCCGCCACCACTAGAACAACTATCCACACAGACCTTGGTAGTGATTCAAAACCTCCTCGATCCCAAGGAAATAAGAACATTCTAAAAAAGTCTCTACTGAACACGCAATCCTTTGTCAAAAATGCCCAACATCTGCATTACTTAATCCAAAGAAACAACCTGGATATCCTCTGTATCACAGAAACATGGATCTGCGATACAAGTGGCCCATCCGTTACTCTTCCCTCCCCCCACCAGGCTACTCTTCCCTCCCCCCACCAGGCTACTCTTTTTTTCAGATAAGAGGAAGGTGGGCTCTAGGGTAGAACACTCCTGTGCTGAGCTCAATGCGTGTTCTTATTGTCTCTAATGGTTCAGGGCAAGGTCACAGGTGTGTAAAGGTGAACCCAACACCTTTCATAATGGAAAAATAGGAATTCCTGAATACCTTGCCACAGCTAGTTTAAATAGAGTCTTGTCTTTACAATAATGTACACGCTGGATGCAGTTTTTAAAGGTGTGTTTTTTAACATACAAATAATAGACACATGGTCTAAAAGGTGATCAGCCGACATGTGTTTTGAACCCGAAGTGTGTGTTGGTCATGGGTCTTGAAATAGAGAATGGGGTTTGGTTCTTGGTGACCATATGGTCAGCGGTTCAAGGTTTTCTTAATTTTCAAGGCTGGTGCCTGGGCACCAGTTTATGAATATAAATCTGAATGGGGAGGCAACCGCACCGAGGGCCATGGGGGTGGGGTGGCTATTATTGCCAAGTCTGAACTAGGTGTATTTCCAGCCATAATCACATGCACAGGATGTCAAAATATGAGGTCAGACAACAGCCGGGCATAGGAGACTGATTCCCAACGTCTCCTCCTCCTTTTTGCATTTTCATTCTGTGTTTTCTATATCTATTGGCATGGAACAGCTTTTCTTACAAACAAATTGCCAGTTCAAAATGTACGCATGAATACTTGTCTTACCATGCCATGCACTTTTATATCGATGTCACAGTGATTGTTTAATCATGTTTTTGTATTTCACAATGGACATTACAGACTGCCATATATATATAAAAAAAGTCTCCTAAAATGCTGTGTACAAAGAAAATAAGCATCAGCTAATTAATAAAAAGATGCAACTTTGTATATAAAAGAATTGGAATTTTGTACACAAACAGTGTATCGGAGACATCGGTTTAACAGCAGCAAGAATGCTGGTTCTCTCTACGGTTGCCCAAATTACCAGGGTACCCGTAAGGGTCTAAAACCAGTGTGCACTGAACTTACCCTGCGCACCCTCGTGATCGATAGAGGGCAGGACAACCCCCCTTTTTATAGCAGGATGTCAAATCCTACATGTTAAAATGACTCCAACACCTCACAATAGTATTAATATAGTCCTAATTTACCGCCCACCCTACTGAATGCCAGACTTTAATGAGAAAGTCCTCAAACTCCTAAACAAACTCATCAGTCCTAATTCTGCCACACTTTTTCAAGGGTCTTGAACCATTGGAAAGGAAACAATCTCGACAACGAAACTCTAGACCTAGAATCTGCCCTCCTAGCCACTGAACATGAAGTTATTATTAATTCAGATCCAACTATGACTAACCAACATACCCTAGATTGGATTGTGACTAGGAAGCTTAAGTCCAACAGTGTTCTGACCACTCCATGTATATGGTCCGATCACTACACTATCAACTTCACCATTCAATCCTTAGATCCCCTACCCAAGTGAAAAAGCATAATGAAACCAGTTACAGGCCGGAATTCTAAAAAGGTACTCCCTCTTGATCTCCAGCTCTGCCTGGAGTCTGTTATGGCCAAATCACCCCCCTATGATCAAGTGGACAACTTAGTGTCCTCTTATACCCATACCTTTACCAAAATAATAGACCTTATGGTGCCTATCAAAACTAAGTTAGTCAGGGACAACCTGGGGCACCAGAACTGGTTTACTGCTGAGCTAGGCGTGATGAAAAAGAGCCCTTGAACATCAATGGGTAAAGCATCCTTCAGAGGCCACCAGAACAGTGTGGAAAGTACTGGACACATCATACAAAATCTTAATCACTGACACGAAGAAAGATTTCTTCAACACCCAAATCCAGCAGTCTTCTAATTCCACTCCTAAACTATTTGAAATACTGTAGCTCCTCGGAAAACCCAAAGTTTGAGTCCCTGTTCATACCGACCAATTTAGATTGCACTCGGACGCAAGCAGCTTTCAATGATAAAATTACCAGCACAGGGAACAGGATTACACTGGCTCAGTGCCATTCCGCCCCACTTAGAGCTCTGGCATTATTCATCCCATTTTTTCCTTTTCACAGATTTCCCTCCAGGACATGACAACCGTGCTATCCTCTATGCATGCAAGAGTTTGCTACCTCCCAGCTGTAAGCCTTCACTGAATCGAGCAATAACCTACACAGGCGATAGTCAGGCTTCCGCCCTTCCTTTAGTACTTTAGTACAGAGACTGCCCCCATGGACCTCCAATTCCATCTTCTAAAAATCATGGACAAAGGGAAAGCTGGGATGTTGATCCTATTGGATCTGTCTGCAGCTTTCCACCTTGTCGACCATAAGAGGCTCCTACATCGTCTAAACGATCAAGGCCAATGTTCCAAAGATGTGGTGGACTGGGTCCAGTCCTTTCTCTCTAATCGCTAGTCAAAAATGTAATGGGGTTCAGACTCCTCCCCAGCCTTGCTAATCAATTGCGGGGTCCCTCAGGGTGCCTCCATCTTGCCCTTATTGTTCAACCTATAGATCTTTCTGCACGCTTTTGGAGGATATCGGTGTATTTTTTAGAAACAATGTAGACGACACTTAGCTGGTCATGAAGCTTAGGGGGGACCATGCATAGGACTCCATTAATCTGAATCTATGGCCTCATCGAGGGCTGGATGTCCGAAAACTGGCTGTGTCTGAATGGCTGAAAAACAGAGCTCCTCATTTTCGGCTCTCCCCAGGCACGGGCCAAACTTGGTCCATCTTACAACAACTTTTACATACATGACAATAAAAGTGAGACCCAAAAGAAAGTAAAAACCCTAGGGGTTCAAATAGAGGCTTCTCTCAACTCAAATGACCAGGTAGAATCTCTCAGTCAAAACTGCAATTACTACCTAAGGCTTCTCCGGTGTTTCCGCCCCTACCTTAGCAAAAAAACTGTGTGACCATAGCTCGGGCCACCTGTTAGGCAGAAATCTGTGCAGTTCCCTTAGGGACCACTGCAAAAGATTTAGGACTACAGGTGGTTGGCAGTAAACCCAATTGGTAGCAGTCTGTACCACCCAGATTTACCTGGTAGTTGTGGCTGAGCAGTCAGACATCTCTCAAGATGAGTTAGGCAGTATATAGAGTATACACAATAGGTACAGAGATACAGTAGCACAAGCAAACACTGACCAGAGCTTTGGTGTAAAGGTATATAATTATTTATTGAAAGACACACTTGTAAATTACACTAGCACAAAAAGAGGTAAGTAAATTCAACACACAGTCACTATTATATATATATATATACACCCTGATTACTTATTAGACAAGTCTTAATGAGAAACACCACTTATTTTCAGACAGAGGTGAGCGCGTAACATAAGATGGCACTCTAATAAGTTATAGAAAAAGGGAGGGAAAAAGGCAAAGTTATGAAAGCACACAATTTCAATACTTTCCAAAGACCCACAGTGAGGCAGGTTAGGCAAAGTCTACTGGAGAGCAAGGAAGTTCAAATGCCAGGCCCACTCTTAGAGCGAGCAAGCGAAATGTGTCAGGATCACACAGTGGGGTTATGCCCAAAGAGTCTTTGTAGATAGTTCATAAAAGATTGAGATCAAGTCAGGAAAAGTTAGTTAACAGGCCCCAGGCTAACCCAGGTTAGAAAGTCGAGGATTTACTGTCACCCCAAACGTTCTGTCGCAAGGGAAGCCAGGCGGGACACAGTACCTGAAATGGGAAGAACGCTCCAGTGGGGGCAGTTGTTCCTGGCAGCGGGTGCAAGTCGGTGTTTCGTCCAGAGGAAGAGGAGGTCTCTACGTGGATGAAAGATGAAGGTCGCTCCACTGCCAGGGAAGAAACCAGCCGCCGAGTTTTCCGGTTGCAAGGTACTACCCTTTTCTTCGCAGTAGTGGTAAACCGTGGTGTTCCGATTGCCGGGGTGCTTGGCACAGGCAAGGCGGCCACGAGATGGTCCAGGAAGGCGAAAAGACGGGTAAACTGGTTATCCCCACCAGTCAAAGGAAGAAGACTCCGGACTGGAGATCTCCTCTGTCGTCGGGAAAAGTGGTGAGACGGTTCAGCAGGGCTCCACCGGTGGTGTCGTCGTTGCAGGTAGGCTCGGCTTCTCCCTCCTCAGATTCTTTAGGTCCTGTGGCGACTTCTGAAGTTCCAGTCCCCAAAGCCCTGCTTTTATGCAGAAAACCCCCATCCATTCAGCCTAGCTGTCACTCAAACATGCTAAGTGGTGAGCCGGGCGGCTCACCACTTGGGCCAATCACACAAGAGTGCGACTTCAGTTGCCGAGGCAACTCAGTCCAGGGTTCCTAAACCCCCTCCCACACCCCCTGTGGTACCCAGACAGAGTGGCACCACTTTTGGAGGCTTCTGTGGAGAAGCCCGACAAAAAGTGGAACAAAGGGCTCGACTTGGGTTGGAGTGAATGAAGCGAACACAAACACCATTTTGGAACCAAGTTTCGGCAAAAAATACCAACCGGTGAATTTATATTAATTTAATAAACCAGCGGTATGTTCGAGGCTATATTAAAAAATGGTAGCCTCGAACAATGGGAAAATCCCATAGGAATATATTCGCGGTCGAATATAAAAAGTAGCATCCACTGCCACCAGCCAAAACTCAGTCGGGGGGGACTGGACGTGCCCCCTCGAACAACAGACCCCGAGGCAATCGAATTGCCCCGACCTGTACGTCCACAATATGATGGTTTGGACTGGTTCTGTTCACAATTTAAGACTAGTAAAGCCAGTGGTGACTTTACATGCCCTGGGAGACAGTAGTCGGTCCCAGGGTATGGAGTCTATGTTTGGGGTTCGCTACGACACCCCTGGGTTACTGCACGGAGGGTGCTGTGTAACCCACATATCAAAAACACATGAAACCCTATGGGGTAAAGGACCCCATAGCCCATAGAACACATACAAAGTCAAAGGAACACCTCAAATCATGTCTAAGAGTGGGAGAAAAAGAGTCTCTCTCTTAACAGGAGAAAAAAATAAACCCCAAAAAATCCAGCAAAGCTGCTGGGGGACTCACTAGGTTTGGGAAATTAGCCTTTACAGAGAATTATCCCTAACACCACCCTCTTGACTAGATTGGACTATTGCAATGCCCTGCTATGTGGGGCTTCCAAAACAAACATCCAGGCCTGTCAAACCATTCAGACCAACGTTGTTCGCATCGTCAAGAATGTTCCTTGAAATCCCACATCTCCAACTCCAGGAGAGAACTCCACTGGCTGCCTGTTCATGAATGCATTCTTTTGAATTTGAAGATGGGTGCTCTGGTGCACCTCTGCCATTACGGCACGTCACCAGAATACCTCAAAGCTTTGGTACCTCTGTACCAACTAACATGAAATCTACGATGCTGTACCCTGGGACCTAATTACACACGATCCAGGGCTCTTGTTAGATCTTTTTCAGTCGAAGCAACCTTCTTTTGGAATGCTTTAACACCTTCAATAAGACTCATGTCAAACCTGAAGCTTTTCAGAAAAACCCTGAAAACTCACCTATTCAAGTGAATGCCATGAAAACTGACATTCAACCTCTTTACCCCCTGCCCTGTTCTTTCTGTTGTCTATTTGTGTTCTTGTTGCACCCTGATGCCAGCGAGCTGTCGGTGCATTACAAACATATAAAAATAAAAAGTCTTGGTTGAGAAATCATAAGTTGTTGACTTACATTAAGGCTAACTGTTATCTGACATTAAGTGTAACTCTGGGTCAGTCTGGTGGAAACTAAACTCTAAACAAAACAATCAGATTTGTAAACAATCCTCAACTATATCGGAATATTCCTGGGTGGAGCACTTTATGACTACATTTTGGGATCATAGTCGTAATATCTGTATTAATAGCTAACAAAAGTCTAACGAAAGTCAACAACGAACGCATCTGGAATTATTATTTTAATAAAGAACAAATCATATATACAATTATGGAGTTTAAAAACTCCAGGGCATGCGGGCCAGATGGAGTGATGAATAGTCTTTTGAAATGTATTCCATCACTATGGTCTGAAATCCTACTCCAACTGTTTTCCAATATAGTTAAGACTGGTAATATCCCACCCTCATGGCAGATGGCTATTGCTCCAATTTTTTAAAAAGGGTTAAGGAATGACACGCTGAGTTATCGGCCAATACCCTTAATTGACATATCTTTGAAGATGTTTGCCAGCCTGCTTTTAAGGGAAATTACTAAATGGGGTGATACAGCGGGAATATTAAGTCCCTTACATATGGGTTAAAGAAAAGGATTGAGTACTGTTTTAAGTGGTTCACGTTATCATCTTGCTTATCTCAGGCAGGGAGAAATACTGGTCGAGCTGCATATGTTGCGATGCTGGATCTCTCCTCTGCATTCGCTAATGTAGACCGAGGTAACTTGTGGGGAAAACTGGCGAAACTGGGAATGCAGTATGGTATGTTGAAGATTCTTCAGTTACACTACTCTGATAACTGGGTAAAAATTAGACTATCTAGAGATATACCAACTAATAAAGGAGTACGTCAAGACTGCGTGTTAGCCCCGACACTTTTCAATCTTTATATGTCTGGTCTATGGCAGTGTAGTAATGAGTGAAATATGTATCCTCCAAGATGTGGTCTTTTGAGGATTAACTGTATGGCATATGACATGCTTCTTCTGGGCTTCACGCTGGCAGGTTTACAGCAGGCGTTGGATGGAGTTTCAGATTTTTTTGTGGCAAATAATTGAATACTAAATCTGTTTAAGTTTAAGATTATGGTCATCTCGTATAAAAGGGTTAAAAAAAGTTATGTCTGGAGAGTCAATAACATTAGAGTTCAGGAAACAGATGGTTTTTGCTACTTAGGTTTTCTCTTTTCCAATAAGAGTCAATTCACACTGTTGAAAACGAGATTAGAGGAAAAACAAGAAAGTGCACCTCTAGATCGGGATTCGAAGAACTATCAAGGGTGATAACTCAGGGAGAAGTTCTTTTAAGTGACGTTTTATTAATGTATTTCTTTTTTGTATGAATTTGTGATTATGTATGATGAACTGTAAGCCGACTTGTGATGTTTTCATTGCACTTTTGTAATGTTTAATTAGTCGAAATTGCATTTGTAAGGTATAGTTTTTACCATAAATGCAACAGTAAAAAAAGTTTAAAAAACAAATGAATGAATAGAACTTGAAATGAGCCAACCTGACAAAAATATATATCCTTATAGAAATAAGGCATGAGTAAGAGTGTAGTTTTAGACTGTCCTTCTCAAATGGAAGTCTACAAACTACATAATTTACAAAATTCAAAGCTGTGTGAGCCTAAAAAAATACCATCTGGGTTTTGCAAATTGTTTTTTGGGCCTTAAAGACTTTGCAACAAAATAACTGTTATGATCATATTCATTAATTAACAATTCACAACATTAGTCATTGCACAGGAAATTGAACCATGCCCTGCGGAAACAAAAGATGTTTGTCCTGTCCACATGTTTACAGTTCAGATACAAGCAAGATACCACTCATGATGCAGGATTTCAAAAATACAATGAGTTTCACATGTGCATCCAACAACTTTGTGTACTTGATTACGTGTTTGAAATGCCCCAAGGGACGCTACTATGTAAGGGCAACTGGTGAATAACTACATAAGTTGGCAAATAACTTGGCAAAGCATTATAAGACGGTCAAAGGACAGCACCTTGAATAAGCATTTTTGGAACCAAATCTCACCCTTAATGAGATAAGTCATTTCTCTGAAGGGTAACTTCAGGGCAGAAAGCACAAGCTAAACATGCATACGGATTTTCAATAAACTGGCAGATTGCTTGATCAGATATCGTGGCTTCATGAGTCACAGCTCCAACTGCTAAATTCCCATTCTTTCCACCCTAGAGATTCTGGGTAATCAATATCTAGCTGTGACACTTTGTGATGAATCGGACAATATCATCACTCCTTTCTCAGGGGTAGCCTCTCCCCATGTGGCCAGGGGGTGGCAGTTGCCACCAGATCCTGACCCTGGGGGTGGCTATATGAGGGAGGACCACATGGGGTGAGGCACCCCTCAGGGGGAAACACGGCATTGTCGGGTGAGAGCGCATACCCTCCACCCCTTTCCCTTTTAGGGAAGTCCCCACCATATCACAAGCCCTTATGGCTTACTGTGATGGTTCTCTTCCAACCTCCACCAAATCTACTCATGATATTTTTCAATACTCAATGAGTAATCTACCAAGAACTGCCTATCCCATGTGCATCGAAATACTGGGACGAGGAGACTGAGTGATGTAACGAAGATCAATTAGTCCAAGAAGCACATCACACGCCCTTGTGTTTGTAAACCTGTGATGGGTGCCGGTACATTTAAAAATCCCAACCAGCATGGAGAGCAAAGACGCTGCCTGGGAAAGCTTTGTCCTCTCGGTACGGACCGAGCCACAAAGCAGACCATGGATCCAGCCGGATTGGGACAGTGAAGGAAGAAAGACTGCAGATGCTGGTTCGCCGTATAAGAGCTGAAACAGGAAGAAGAGGAATGTCTCCCTGACGGCCACAGGAGCCGAGCTGCAGTACTGAAGCCGCCCGGACACGAAGAAGGGCTCCACTGCAACGTGTGAGCCGTGAGGGACATGGAAGCAGCTGAGCCAAGCTAACAAGCCTGTGAACGGGAAGCGGGACCCTGGAATGTTGCATCCCTTTCACCACAGAAGAGCTGGAGAACGCCAAGGAAAGCTGGTGAGTCCCGAGAAGGGAAACTGTGACACCTGGGCGCTCCTGAAACATTATCAAGTACAGATGAAAGCAAGCAAAGTGAATGAACAGGATTTTGAGACCCGATGTTTTCAGAATAAAAAAGTGAATGCGAGAAATATACAAGGTGAATGCAGGTTTGAAAAGTAACTTGCATAAGAAAAGCCCTGGCAGGAAAGCATACCAAGTTATCGAAATGGAGGGTAATGCTAAAGTGGCGTGGACTATGGGTATTTCTGTAAAAATATATACAGAGCCCTGCTGTCATGATCTCTGCTTCCAAAAGGTCAGGGTTTTCCCAACTCCCTTGGAAGCAGATCCATAACCCAGGTTCCGAGTGCCAACCAGTCCCAATTGGGACCTTTTGGACCCAGTCCTGGCGCCAGTGGCACCAGGCTCATAAATATGCCCAGTCCCAGCGCTGGAAGCGCCGGGCTCATAATGCTTGGGTGGACTTACCTGCAACAGACCATGCTGCTTGCTTGCCTGCCAGTTGAGCCTCTGATCCTCTTCTGTTTGGAACTACTTTTCCTGTTGGGTGGGGCAGGAGCCACTCCCTAGGTTCAGAACAATGGAACTCTTCTGGAAAGCAGGAACTCTTTTCTTACCTAGGCGTGGCTGTGGAAGGAGACACCTAAGCACTACAGGAGGCTATTTAAACCACACCCGATGGATGAATCTTGCTTTGCGTTATTCTGCATCCTCTGCAGCAGAACGCTCATCGTGTCTTCTGCATCTGATCCTGGGCCTAAGGAAAAAGGCTTACCATCCTGAATCCAGTCTTTAGCAACACCTATAAAGACAAGAAAGAACAGGTTAGCATTACGGTCTTCAGTGACAGCGCTTCACTTACCTGGTCCATCGGCTGTCACCAACGCCTCGCACTGCATTCCGGCATCTGAAAGACAAAGGCTTACCTACTCTTCGTGCGCTCCGGAGGTCTTCGCACTGCATTCCGGCATCTGAAAGACAAAAGCTAACCAACTCTTCGCACGCTCCGGAGGCCTTCGGCGCTGCATTCCGGCATCTGAAAGACAAAACAAGGTGCGTTTAAAGACATTGGGGAACTTTAATACTCACGTGCCATTACTCCTTTCCACATCTAACCCAGTGGGTATTCCGGCACCCTGCAGCCGCTCCGAACTTGTACCTGCAAAATAAAAAGACAGTTAGAGCGCATCGTGAAGCAGGCAACAAGCGCTTACTTACGTGCTTCCAGGCGCTTCTATTCATCACACGGGCTCCATCTTCAACTCACTTCAGCCCGTCATCCGCCATCGCCGGAACCCTGCAAAACAAGAGACATCATTACTAAAGACTTTTAAAGACATTAGAATTACTCAAAACTTACCGTTCGTGCAGTAAACGACGGACAGCAGTCCTCTGAAGTCAAGAGGCCTGCTCCCCTTATCCAGTGAAGAAACTGGTTACAGCACCATGCCCCGAGGCAGATGGAGAGCACGGCGTTCACTTACCTAAGACATCTTACCCTTCGAGTCAGACATACAGTGCACAGAGGTCCAGCCCAAAGAGCCAGCCGTGTGTTACAGATCACCTTTGAAGATACGGTATACGCCCAGTCAAGACCGGCGCCTCTACGGGAATCAGGTGAGCGTTACAGAACGCAAAGCCTACCGCAAAACTCCCGTCCAGGCGCTATGGAAACCTCGGATACCGACCAGCTAGCCCAGTTACTTGGGGAACTAAGGGCAGAAGTGCATGCAGCCCGTCAGGAAACGAACGCTCTAAGAAGGGAACTGATTATTTCCAAGGAGCGAACAGATGATCTCGCTAGACAATTGCTACAGTCACAAGCCGGACAGACCCCGTTACCTGCATCTGGGGGAAATCTTCCTTCTACATCCTCTATGAATCCAGTGCAGATCAACCTACCTGGGAATGTACCTCTGGCTCCGCCCGAACGATTTTCTGGTGACCCAAAGAGGTTTGCAGTATTTATCAATCAGTGCCGGTTGCATTTCTTATGCCGGCCAGCAGCCTTTCCAACTGATCAAGCAAAAGTAGCTTTCGTGCTTTTGTACCTTAGTGGCAATGCGGCAGACTGGTCGATCCCTCTAGTAAATCAAGATGATCCAGTACTCCATGATTTTCAAGCTTTTCAGCTCAGTATGGAAAAACTGTTCGCAAGACATTCACGGGGCAGGCCTTGGACAATGAGCTTCTTTCGTTGCGACAAGGTAATCAAGACCTTTTGGCTTATATTGCGTCTTTCAACAGACTGATAGTGGATACTCAATGGCCTGAGGACAAAAGGATTACGCTGTTTTATAGAGGTCTACGTGGAGAGCTCAAAGATGTGTTAGCCCAAGTAGTGAATCCCCCACAAGATTGTTCGGACTATATAGACTTAGTCGTTCAAATAGATCACAGACTGTAGAACAGGAAGGCCGATCGTTCCAAGTTTGATGCTCGAGTATTTTCCAAACCGCCGACTCCTTCCAAAGGAGTAGACTCCGGGGAACCCATGCAAATAGGGGGCCTGAAAGGTCCTCTAACACAAAAGGAGCGGGAAAGGAAAAAACAGTTGCAATTATGCCTCTATTGCGGAAACTCAGGGCACTTTATTCGAGACTGTCCGGTGAAACCTGCCAAGAAGGCAGTAGGAGCTGCAGTTACCAAAGTTACAAACTCTGAGCAGGGAAACGACCTCGCCCGACAAGAATAGAGGTCCTCTTGCCGAGCGTGAAAACCAGTTCCGTGACCTCGCATTTCGTGATACCTATGGTCCTCATTAGCCCTGATAATCCGGATCGATTACATGCAATTGAAGCTTATGTCGACAGCGGTGCCATCGGCAATTATGTGGATCATGAAATGGTTTTGAGGATGAATCTAACTCTTTGTCCCAAGGCTGTAAAGGACGTCATTACTACGGTGGATGGAACGGAGATAGCCTCCGGACCAGTAACGCATACCACTCAAGAAGTGACGCTAGTAAGTCAAGATGGACACCATGAGAAGATCGTGTTCGATGTGATCAAGGCTCCTCAGTTTCAGATTATTCTAGCAATACCTTGGTTAGAGAAACACAATCCTCTGATCGATTGGCGAGCAAGAACGGTCCAGTTTCCAGAATGTGTCTCTACTTGTCACTCTCCACCTGGTGTTGCACTGGCAGCAATTTCTTCAGAGACTCCCCAGTTACCTCCCGAATACCTAGAATACCAAGATGTTTTCCGGAAGGATCAGGCTAACTCTCTACCTCCTCATAGGTTTTATGACTGCCAGATAGACCTGATTCCTGGATCTACTCCTCCTTGTAGTAGAATTTATGCCCTCACCGAGCCTGAGAACCTTCACCTTCGACAATACCTGGATCAATACCTGGCAAATGGGTTTATTCGTCCTTCCAAGTCCCCTGCTTCTTCAGCTTTGTTCTTCGTTCCAAAAAAGGAAGGAGACCTTAGAACTTGTATAGATTATCGCTCCCTGAACCAGATCACCGTCAAGAATAGATATCCGTTACCTTTGATCCCTGAACTCCTGGACCAAGTCAGAAAAGCATGCATATATATAAAGCTAGATCTTAGAGGAGCCTACCACTTGGTACGAGTAAAAGAGGGCGATGAATGGAAGACGGCCTTCCGCACCAAATATGGGCTATTTGAATATCAGGTCATGCCCTTCGGACTTTGCAATGCCCCGGCCGCCTTTCAATATTTTATGAACGATGTCCTCAGAGAGCTCATAGATGTGTGTGTTGTTGTTTACATTGACGACATCCTCGTTTATTCTTCATCGGAATCTGAACATCGGAAACACGTGAAAATGGTCCTCGAAAGATTGCGTCAGCACAAACTTTTCGCTAAGTTGGAAAAATGTGTTTTCAACGTGACTGAAGTTGAATTCTTGGGATTCATATTATCACCTAGCGGAGTGCGTATGGATTCAAAGAAGGTCGATGCAGTTCTCAAATGGCCATCACCATCCTCCGTAAAAGGTGTGCAAAGCATGTTAGGCTTCGCTAACTTTTACCGCAGGTTTATCCCCGAATTTTCTCTAATAGTCCAGCCCATCACTGCCTTGTTAAAGAAAAACAAACGTTTTGAATGGTCTACCGAGGCGGAACAAGCTTTCCAGGATTTGAAGACTAAATTCATCTCTGCACCAATCTTAAAACACCCTCGGCCCGAACTCCCCTACATCGTGGAAACTGATGCTTCAAGCCTTGCCATGGGGGCAGTTCTATCACAAAAGGACCCGGTAACCAATCAGTTGCATCCCGTGGCATTTTGGTCCCGCAAATTCTCGCCTCCTGAAATCAATTACACGATTACTGACAAGGAACTTCTGGCTATCAAGTCTGCCTTTAAGGCTTGGCGGCATTGTCTGCTGGGGGCCCGACACACCGTTACTGTGATTACGGATCACCGAAACCTGCAATATTTGAAAACCGCAAAAGCCCAATCCTCTAGACAACTCCGTTGGGCATTATTCTTTGCCGAGTTTGACTTCATAATTACCTATCGACCTGGTACAAAAAACGGTAAAGCTGATGCCCTTTCTCGGATGGGAGTGGAAGAACACTTGATCAACCCTAAACCTGTACCAATCATTCCCGAACAAAGAATTCTGGGTGTAATCGCCACACAATCCATAGAGGAAGTTAAGGATAAAGCCAGGCAACTTGTAACTCCAGCAGACATACAGAATTGGCATCTGCAGGGAAAGGACTTTGCAGTAAAGGACAACTTATTGTATTTCCAAGAACGATTATACCTGCCCAGCACAGATTTACAGAAAAAAGTAATCTCTTGTTATCACGATTCTTTAATGGAAGGACATCCCGGTATGGCCAAGACCTCAGAAAAGATCAAGCGCTACTTCTGGTGGCCGTCTTGGAAAAAAGATATCAGAGACTTTATAATGTCCTGTGGAGTATGCGCCCAAAACAAGAGTCAAAAGGAAAGACCAGCAGGCCTCTTACGCCCTATTGACATCCCACCTCGCCCTTGGCATACGCTTTCTATGGACTTCATCACCGATCTACCTCCATGCTCCGGATACAATACGATTCTAGTAATCGTGGACTTATTTTCCAAGATGGCGCATTTCATTCCGCTCAAAGGCTTGCCAACAGCAGCAACTCTGGCCCGAGAATTTCTCGAAAACATCGTCCGACTGCACGGTTTTCCTTCGGTTCTAATTTCGGATCGAGGTAGTCAATTTATTTCTCATTTTTGGCGAAGTTGCTGTCGGTCGGCTCAAATTGATGTGAGACTATCGACCAGTCACCACCCTCAGACCGACGGACAAACCGAGAGGACCAATCAAACTCTGGAACAGTATTTACGCTGCATGCTGCAACAAACTGAAAAAACTTGGAAAGACATCCTTTGGATAGCCGAATATGCCTACAATAACTCTGTCCATTCGGGAACTGGGAAAACCCCGTTTTTTCTTTTATACGACAGTCACCCTCGAACCTCGGAGTTGGATCCCCTCAAAGATCTTGCAACACCAGCAGTAGACTACCTGCATTCTACAATCACCCAAGCCTTTAAGGAAGCTGTTTCTCAGCTTCAAAGGGCTAAAGAACAATACAAGAAAGGAGCAGATCAACATCAGAAGGAAGCCCCTCAATATCAAGTAGGGGATCAAGTCTGGTTATCCACCAAATATCTACCTCTAAAAGGGCCACGCACATTCAACCCAAGATACCTTGGTCCCTATTCCATCACTACCATAGTAAACCCAGTAGCGGTCAAGTTGGACTTGCCCCCGCACATGAAGATACATCCGGTCTTCCACGTCTCTCTATTAAAACCCGTGCAACCTCAAACCCGACTAACTAAATCTCCAAAACCCATCCTAGTTGATGGAGAACTCGAGTTTGAAGTCAAAAGCATTCTGGACTCCAAGATCTCCAAATCTAAACTATTTTACCTAATTGACTGGAAAGGCTACAGCCCCCAAGAGAGATCCTGGGAACCTGCTGAATATGTCCACGCTCCTCGCCTAATCAAAAGATTTCACCGAACATTTCCTGACAAGCCAAAACCCCCGGAGAAGCCCGGTTTGGGAGGGGCCTTGAGGGGGGGGTACTGTCATGATCTCTGCTTCCAAAAGGTCAGGGTTTTCCCAACTCCCTTGGAAGCAGATCCATAACCCAGGTTCCGAGTGCCAACCAGTCCCAATTGGGACCTTTTGGACACAGTCCTGGCGCCAGTGGCACCAGGCTCATAAATATGCCCAGTCCCAGCGCTGGAAGCGCCGGGCTCATAATGCTTGGGTGGACTTACCTGCAGCAGACCATGCTGCTTGCTTGCCTGCCAGTTGAGCCTCTGATCCACTTCTGTTTGGAACTACTTTTCCTGTTGGGTGGGGCAGGAGCCACTCCCTAGGTTCAGAACAATGGAACTCTTCTGGAAAGCAGGAACTCTTTTCTTACCTAGGCGTGGCTGTGGAAGGAGACACCTAAGCACTACAGGAGGCTATTTAAACCACACCCGATGGATGAATCTTGCTTTGCGTTATTCTGCATCCTCTGCAGCAGAACGCTCATCGTGTCTTCTGCATCTGATCCTGGGCCTAAGGAAAAAGGCTTACCATCCTGAATCCAGTCTTTAGCAACACCTATAAAGACAAGAAAGAACAGGTTAGCATTACGGTCTTCAGTGACGGCGCTTCACTTACCTGGTCCATCGGCTGTCACCAACGCCTCGCACTGCATTCCGGCATCTGAAAGACAAAGGCTTACCTACTCTTCGTGCGCTCCGGAGGTCTTCGCACTGCATTCCGGCATCTGAAAGACAAAAGCTTACCAACTCTTTGCACGCTCCGGAGGCCTTCGGCGCTGCATCCCGCATCTGAAAGACAAAACAAGGTGCGTTTAAAGACATTGGGGAACTTTAATACTCACGTGCCATTACTCCTTTCCACATCTAACCCAGTGGGTATTCCGGCACCCTGCAGCCGCTCCGAACTTGTACCTGCAAAATAAAAAGACAGTTAGAGCGCATCGTGAAGCAGGCAACAAGCGCTTACTTACGTGCTTCCAGGCGCTTCTATTCATCACACGGGCTCCATCTTCAACTCACTTCAGCCCGTCATCCGCCATCGCCGGAACCCTGCAAAACAAGAGACATCATTACTAAAGACTTTTAAAGACATTAGAATTACTCGAAACTTACCGTTCGTGCAGTAAACGACGGACAGCAGTCCTCTGAAGTCAAGAGGCCTGCTCCCCTTATCCAGTGAAGAAACTGGTTACAGCACCCTGCCCCGAGGCAGATGGAGAGCACGGCGTTCACTTACCTAAGACATCTTACCCTTCGAGTCAGACATACAGTGCACAGAGGTCCAGCCCAAAGAGCCAGCCGTGTGTTACAGATCACCTTTGAAGATACGGTATACGCCCAGTCAAGACCGGTCCCTCTACGGGAATCAGGTGAGCGTTACACCTGCCCTGTAAATTTGCAAAATGCATAATTTTTGCATGGTTCTAAATCTAGTGTTTCTATGTGGAACTTTAATTCCAATTCCCTTCCTTAGAAATGTCTTAGGAAGTACACCACACAATGTTATCCGTCATATGATCTTTTCAAGCAATTTTATTTCTTTTTGCTTTTTCTTATTTTCTCATAGGCTTATTTGTTTTTCGGTATAATTAATGCGAATCTCTAGAGATGATGCTTCTGGTATTTTTTCGTGCAAAGTACAATAGGTACAACATAAAAATGTCAACATGTCACAGAAAACATACGCGAAATGCATTTTTGAAACAACAGTGAAAAGTGAAATAACAATACATCTTTAAAGCATAACAAGTGATAATACAGTTAGACATTTGCACAATTCATTGTGTTTTTCTTCAAGAGTCTGTATTGACCAATCCTTGGGCTACTTCACTAAAGATAATGTGGAACTCAATAGGATGGTAAGGGGTTATAGTTGGTCCTTAACCATGGACGTTTCGGCTGGTGATGTGGGCGCATTCAAGTGGGCCTTTGGATTCGAGTGGTCTGGTTTGTCATCCCGTGGTACCTGCTTGGCTCTTGTCTGGAGAGGGATGGTCTTGTTTGCTGCTTGTGGTCGTTTGCTGCTTTGCACTAGTGTTGCTTTTGGTAGTGCATGGGAGAAACTCTGGTTTTAGGATGGCCGCATGCTCTGGGGTTTGGCCGCATCTGACAGTGCATTCAACTATGCGTGTGCTCCAGGTGGTCCTCCTGAGTGTCTGTGCAATTTGTGTACATCGGTCTGGCTGCCTAGGGTGACAGTGTCCATGCAGGGCTCGTCTGTCTGCTGTAGCGTTACCGTGTAATCGCAGGTACAAACTCTTGAAGAAAAACACATCATTTCACAAATGTACAGGGCAGGACGCTCTTGGTTATATTTTTAGAACAGTATACCAGGCAAAGCCAAGTTTGCAAGTGTGTCAAGTAAATCACATGAGAAAAGCCCTGGCAAGGGAGTACACCAGGCAAAGCCAAGTGTAAGTTGTTTTGTTGACCAGAGAACCACCTCAAGGAAGACTCATATCCTTAGCAGTTTCTAGGTGTTTTAAAGACACCTGGGGAAGGGAAACAGCTCCCCATAAGGGAACTGTGATGCCAAGAGGAGGGAGTTATCCTCTTGGTTGTGTAATTGATTTTTCTTTGGTTGTGTAATTGGTTGTGTAATTGATTCATTGTGTTGGTGAAGAGAAACCTGGGGAAGGGAACCATCCCCTGGTACTGTGAACATTTGTGTTGGAGGTACAATGTTCATTTGATCTTGAACATTTGTGCATTTCCAAGCCCAAAGACGTTATCCTTATCACATTAGAGTTATTTGTAGAGTGTGAGGGTTAAGATAGGAATTCGGACACAGGACATTTTGCTTTGGACATCTTGTCACAGGACAGACCCATAGCTTTTGGTTGAGGTAGGGAAATACCTCTTAGAATAGGGACAGCTAGGCATTTCCCAACCCCCTTTTATTTTGAATAAATGTTTATAAGCCAAAACGAGGAGCTCTCTGTGTCCTGGTCTCATTCCTGGCTCCTCAAACACTTCCTATCAATTTTTCTAAGGTTCTTCACTGACACAGCACCACCAGCTTCTCTGCGGCAACGGTCCATTGCTGGGTTCACTCTACTCCAGAATAGGCAGCACTTTAAAAGCCCTATCCTACAAGTTTCAAGAAGCATGTGAGTGACCCTGTGCCACAGATGGCAGTGCAAACTCAGATCCGAAGGATGGTTCAAGGGTATTTATTTAAAAAAAAATAGAGAAATGTAGATCTTTCATTTTGGTTAGCTTGCATGTAGGGTTTACTAATGGGCTTCAGTCTCTCAACTGTATGTGTGCTCCCTCCACCCTTACCAAGGCATCCCTAAAACCCAGGTTTTCCATCTAGCGATTGGGAATGCCTACTATTTACATTTAGCTAGAGCGGAGGACATAAAGACCAATGCTTTATCTATCTTATTCCCTGCGGGTTTCTTCTAAGACTTCCCTAGCCTACCACTCCCCAGGTCTTCTCTCATGCAATCACTTTATTACTCTCCTTTCCCTGATCTTGCTACTGCATCTATTCTACTCACACACCCCTTCCCCCATTCTTTCTCACTGCGCCCAGTCGTCTTCTCTCTCCCTCCCCCGCCCTTAGGATTTTCTGTCTCCCCACTCACCTCTCTCCTCTCATTTACTCTCTCCTCACCCGTAACTCTTCTCCTCCCAATATTTACTCTCACCCTTCCCACTGCAATCACTCTCACACACACTCTCACATCCACAGTGTCAACCCTACAAATAGTACCACTCTCACAACACTTCACCTGTCCTCTGCCACCAACTTCTCAGCACTCTTCTCCATTTTTCACTACCGAAGTAAGGTTTATTCGAGACTGTTTTGTATCATGTGCATAATTTGTATCATGTGCATAATTATATATTTGCAAAAGGAAACAGGTTATCACTGGAATTTCTTTTAATTCATTTGAACCTCTGACATTGCTCTGGGCAACCTGCCAGACCATCGATACTCACCCGGGAGTTTTTATCACTTCCTAACCTCTTTGTGATGGAAGCAGCTCCAGGCAGCTGGGGTCCAAACCAATATGCTATCATCAGAGCCCAAGCTCTGTTATAGGCTCCAACACATCCTTCACCCTTGTGTACTTTTGCAAGTAAAGGAATTAAATTGAATAAGTTGTCCCCCCCCACCCCCACTTTGATCAGTGACCACTGACATTTCATCGCTTGCCACACATTCAATTACAGACAACGGTGCAAGGACAATGCATGAAAGGTTTGCGAAATACAATGTGGGTCGTGCCAACCAAAATGGCTTTTAAAAAATATATATATTTTGCTCTGCACAGGCGCTGCATTTCAATTAGAAGTGCCTGGAGGCCAGACCAGTGCCACGCTTCCTTTTGGATGACCAAAGAGCAGGAGCTGGATAGGCTTAGTGTTTTTTATGTTTACGTATACGCAATTAAGGTGGAAATGCTCACTCGGGCTGGAGGGGGCCTGGTAGCTGACTTTCCTGTCGAGCTTAAATAGTGGGGTCCTACTGAATCAAGATGATGATGGGGGTGACCAAATACCAGATGAGCTGGGACAGAGACCGCACTGCAGGCAGGCCCTTTCTATTCTAAGCAATGAGGAGCAGGACGGGGGTGTGGCGAGGTGGCAAGCAAGCAACCCTTGAGTGTTTTTACTTTTTTCGTACTTTCAGGGGCGCTTTGCAGTCTAGACTTGCTGGCGCAGACCCGACTAGATAAACGCCCATCTTTACCCTCAACCACATGATATCACAGCACCAAACAAGAGTGGGTTTGTGTTTTACCTAAGGTACAGCGGCTGCTGGCCATGACACTGTCCACTCTAGTGTGCACTGGTAGTGTGTGTCTGTTTTTTGATTATTTTTTTTAACCGATCACCACACAGTGATAGAAGGCGGGTAAGGACTTTAATTTTCTCCTATAAACCCTGTGCAGAATGCGCTCTCTCTGCCCCTTCTAATTTTACAATGCGCCCGGCCCCAGAGTCCCAATGTATTACAGAGGCACACTGGGCTCACACAGTTGGTGAGGGGAGCGAGCCTGCGGAATGGGAGGACAGGTTTTTTCTCTTCACGGGTGGCTTTTCCTCTTAACTATTCTTTAAGCGTGCACCCACGTGCTTACAGACAGATAGGCCAAAGGGTGGCTTGAGCCGTGAGGCACACGCTTACAGATAGGCAGGCCAAAGGGTGGCTTGAGCCGTGCGCCACACGCTTACAGATAGGCAGGCCAAAGGGTGGCTTGAGTCGTGCGTCCCGGCCTCACCCTGTTCAGATGGTGACCGGTTCTCTGGATTATTCATTCATCATGCAGGATTCATTCATCAGAACATGCAGGCTGGCTTTGGTCGGTGTTAGGAAAGATTTCCATTTATGTGTAATTTTCCCTCCAGTTGTGAACCCCCCACATTTTTTCTGATGTTTAACCGCCATAGTCTGACTTTACCAGAGGAGCCCAGCCTTCCGCTGCACTCCTCTGGGCTTTTCACTCACTTGTTATGGGGAAACTGACACGCCCTTAAGACAGTCAGTACTGGGAGACTTTGTTTCCCTTAGTCCTTGTCCATGTTGCAACTTTTCTGCAACATGTAACAAGTGTACCATGTACCTTTAAAGTACAGTTCACTTGGGTCTAAAAGTAATTTTCAAAGGCCCTAGATACCCTCAAAGGATTTTTTAGGAGAAGTGCAGGTGTGCCTTGGAGAGGGCTCGTGGCAGCTTATCGTATTTATTTAAAAACCTTTCCTGCCAGGTAAACCGTGATTACCGCGTTTGGCACGAATAGGTGGCCTGGCTCCAAAATGGCCATGCCACAAGATTCTTTGTCCTGTCCTATAGCCTGTTAGGCAGAAACCTGTGCAGTTCCCTCTGGGACCACTGCAAAAGATTTAGGACTACAGGTGTTTGGCAGTAAACCCACTTGGTAGCAGTCTGCACCACACAGATTCACTTGGTAGCTGTGGCTGAGCAGTCAGACTTCCCTCAAGAAGAGTTAGGCAATATATAGAGTATTCACAATAGGTCAAGAGAACACAGTAGAACAAGTAAACACTGACCAGGGCTTGGTGTAAAAGAGATATAATTATTTATTTAAAACCACATCTAGAAAAACACACAGGCACTAATAGTAAGCAATACAAAAACACGGTCACTAAAAGATATACACTCCCTTAAAAGAATATTAGACAAGTCTTAAGTAAAGCACCACTTATTTTCAGACAGCGGTGAGCGCTTAACGTAGATGGCGCTCTAATAGTTTGTTTTAAAAAGGGGGAGAAAAGCAGAGAACAAGTTGAAACAGATCCCAACACTTTTACCAGAACATAACAAGAGAGGAAGGCAAAGTAAAACCGTGAAGTTAGAGTTCAAGAGGCCGGATCCACTTTCAGAGGATCCAAACGAAATGTGTCCAAGGTCATACGGTTGCAGTGCACAAAAGTCTTGTAAAGGTTCAAAAAGGAGTTGGACCAAAGAAAGGGACCAGTTAGAGGGTCAAGACGGCCAGCCCAGTCCAGAAGGTTAAGGGGTTATTATTATCTTGTAGCAATCTTTAGAATGGGAGGCCTGGCGGACACGGTACCTTAAAGTGGTGAGAACGCTCCAGCGGGGGCAGTTGTTCCTGGCAGCGGATGCAAGTTGGTGCTTCGTCCGGGGGAAGAGAGGATCTCGTTGTGGAGGAAGACAGGAGTCCGTTGCACTGCCAGGGAAGAAACCAGCCGCGGAGTTTCTCAGGTACAAGGAGCGGTCCGGTGATTCGCGGTTCAGTGGTGAGTGGGTAACCGGCTGCCGGGGTGCTTGGCACGGGCAGTTCGACCACAAACCGGGCTGGGGTGCGAAGAAAGAAAGGTAAACTTGTTGTGCCTACCAGTCAGGGGAAGAAGCCTCTCCAGCCGGGAGATCTTCTCTGTCGTCGGGAAGTGGTGAGTCGGTTCTGCAGGGCTCCACCGGTGGTGTCGTCGTGGTAGGTCAGCTCAGCTTCTCCCTTGTCGGATTCCCAGGTCCTGTGGCGACTTCTGAAGTTCCAGTCCCCAAAGCCCTGCTTTTATGCAGAAAACCCCCATTCACTCAGCCTAGCTGTCACTCAAACATGCTAAGTGGTGAGCCGGCCGGCTCACCACTTGGGCCAATCACACAAGAGTGTGACTTGAGTTACCAAGGTAACTCAGTCCAGGGTGCCTAAACCCCCTCCCACATCCCCTGTGGTACCCAGACAGAGTGGCACCACCTTTGGAGGCTTCTGTGGAGAAGCCTGCCAAAAAGTGGAACAAAGTGCTCGACTTGGGTTGGAGTCAGAGAAGAGAACACAAAGGCCATTTTAGAATTGAGTCGTGGCAAAAAATACCAACTAGAGAATTAATATTAATTAAATAAACCGGCGGTATGTTCGAGGCTATGAGAATTAAATAATTAAAGTTGGTAGCCTCGAACAATGGGAAAATCCCATAGGAAAATATTCGCGGTCGAATAGAACAAGTAGTTTCCACTGCCACCAGCCAAAACTCGATCAGGGGGGACGGAGACGTGCCCCCTCGACTAACAGACCCCAGGGCAATCGAATTGCCCCGACCAGTACGTCCACAATATGATGGTTTGTACTGGTTTCTGTTAATAATTTGGGACTAGCAAAGCCAATGGTGACTTTACATGCCCTGGGAGACAGTAGTCAGTCCCAGGGTATGGAGTCTATGGTGGGGTGTCACTATAACACCCCTATGTTACTGCATGGAGGGTGCTGTGTAACACACATCGTAAAAACACATGAGACCCTATGGAGTAAAGGACCCCATAGCCCATAAAACACATTCACAGTCAAAGGAATACCATAAATCATGTCCAAGAGTGGGAGGAAAAGAGTCTCACTCTTGGCAGGGGGAAAAAAACAAACTCCAGAAATCCAGCAAAGCTGCTGGGGGACTCACTGGGTTAGGAAATTCAGCTTAAAGAGAGAATTCTCCCTAACATAGCCATCTTGCCCGTTCAACTTCCCCAGGTCGAGCCGACCGAGGTCAGTCCTTATTTGGGCATGCATTCTCCCGCGAAATGCCAAGCTTTCGCAGGCTTCTGCATCCCTTGCGTGTGTGCCTCCAGGATGTGGGCTGGAACGTCTGGTTCCAATACACATCCTGGGTGCCAGAGAGTCTGAGGTTCTGTAAATACCTGGACCGTGATTGGTCCACATATGGTATGCCTGTATGTGAGCAGATCTCCCATTGGGTCCTCTTTGTGTTGGCGCGAAGGAGATTTTGAGTAAGAGAAGGCCCCAAACACCCATACATTGTCGATCTTTGGAGTGCTCAATGAACGAAGGATAGGATCCAAGTATCCTGAAACCTAGAAGCTAAGTTGAGGAACCGCTGGTGACCCGCTGGAAGGTTTGGCACCCTGAGCCCGCTGTTGTCCCTTGGGACCCCTCTGCATCTGGTCGTCATATAAGGTCTATGAAGAATGGAATAGTGGGACCAACTATTCTTGCCAACTTCATCATACGCTGCAAGTCAGCCTTCTCAGAAGTGTCCATGGGCCAACCAGTGGGCTGACCAGCTTACACAGACTCTTTGCCATGATACTGACGCTGTTTCAAGGAGACACTCGAAAATTGGTACGTTGCTAGCTCTGTGTTCACGGCACTCTCACACCGAATTTGGTACACTTGGTATTCTCAGGTCTGGAGTAAAGTTAGTGTGCCCGAACCAGAGTATACACGGTTACAGTGTTGCCCCGCCGTGGTGACAAACTTTGCAGCTGCGCTGCATTTGTGCCCCTCTTGCCCCTGAAGCCTGCTGCAGTGAAACTGGCCTGATTCATCCACCAGGAGCTGAGAAAACGCCACAGTCCCATTTGGGAATCAACGCTGTATCTTCATCGCTGAAAGCCGCAGAACCGCCAAATTGCTGCACTTGAACCTGCAACCGAAGTGGACTCGACTGCCTAAGTTTGGTCTGGAGTGTGCCGTGGGTCGGGAGTAATCGCAACCCTAACCGGTGGCCCCTAGCATCTTCATCAATTTTTATGCGCGAGTGGCCCCCTGAGGGCCCCTCTCCTTTCCACTGCTAGTGCAAACTAATCCCAACTCTTGGAATCGACTCCGCCCTCAAGTGGAGGCCCTCCTCGAATAGTCGGAACCTAACCTTCATCACCTCACCCACCTTTCTGAGCTGCTACAGACCCTTGAAGAGACCCCGTTTGGCCCATCTGCCTTACTGCGACTATTTGCACTGTCTGTTTACTTCCCCTTTTTAGGTTGTGGACCCGTTGCATGCATTAACCCTTTAGACCCCATCGGTCTTGTATATATGTATTTAGATAGAATTGTGTTGGCTTAAAGGTATTGCTCTGTTTTGATTTGTGTGTTGAAAATCAAAGGCCTTGAAATAAATGTATTTGTATTTTTAATATATATATATATATATATATATATATATATATATATATATATATATATATATACACACCTGACTAGGAGTGATTTGTAAGTGTCCTTTACTCTGTGTGCTCATTGAGGTCTTTCAGTCACCCTCACCCCTCCTGAGACCTAAGGGGTCATTACGAGTCAGGCGGTAGGGGATACCGGGCACCGGTAAGGAGACCGGTGCCGGTAATCCCCTACCGCCCGATTCCGAGGTCCCCCAACGGGAACTGCAAGGGACGTGAGGTCGGATCACACGTCCCTTACGGGTCCCGTTAGGGGACCAGGCCGCTAATTACGGGCCTGCCATAGCAGGCCCGTAAATAGCACCTTCCCCATTCCCATTGAGCCCTATAGGGGCTCAAATGGGAATGGGAAATGGCTTGTTCAATGGGGACTTACCGGTCCCACCAGGGTCGGACTACACCGGTAAGTCCCCATTGAACAACACCGTTGCCGGACCCGTTATTGGTGGCAGTCATGGCTACCACCAATCTCGGAATGAGGCCCCTAGTCTTGACCGCCGCCAAGCTAACTTCATTGGTCTATCTTGTCCAGAAGGTTACCCTGTTCCAAGAAACTAGGCTGGCCTTCTGAACCTCTGCCCACCAGGTCAGAGGTCAGAAATCCGTCTCAACAAATTGGTGTACAGTGGGGGTGGGATATGTCTGAAGGTATCCAGTGTTGCACACTAGTGAAGGTATTTCAAGTTATTCCTACCCAGGACACACAGTGACTTTGTAGTGATAACTGTAAAGGCCATAGACCTATCTTATATAATAGAAACAAGTACCTTTTGTAACATTGAATGCTTCTAGATCAGAAACATTGAGAAAGATGTGTACTGAGAGGGGTTTACCTGCTCAAGGTACAAAATTGGAAATGATTCAGAGAATCATTGAATGGCAAGAGTCACAACTCAGTGCCATAGCCTCAGATGAGAGTTCAGAAGGAGGTGGGGCTGCTCCCACTGGCAGAACTAACAGTTCTGTCGCTACCCTCATCCATGGTGCCCATGAGGATCTGGATGAAGTAATGTCCATGTTTCCTCTGCAAGCGCTGATGCTGAAGCCATGCTGGAATTCAAGAAGCAAGAGCTGCTGTTTAGGCAGAATGAGCTTGAATTCCACATGGCTAAGCTTAAGACAGAGCAGGCCGAAAAACAGAAGGACAGGGATCACCAGTTGGAACTGGCCAAGCTTCAAGTTTCAAATGGATCCTATGGATCTGGACATGGGTCTGGGTCCTCCTCTCATGCAAGATTTCCTAAAGATCTGCCCTGTGTGTATGATGAGAAGAAAGACATTATGGACTGGTTGAATGCATTTGAGTATGCATGTGAAGTTCAAGAGGTTGGAAATGCTGGTAAGATTGCATGGTTGCTCAACAGACTACCCCATTCTGGCTGCAGTGCTATTATGAAAATGTCAAAAGCTGAAATAGTAGATTTTGCAATATTAAAGCAAACGCTCATCTTAAAGTTTAGGAAGACTCCTACCCAATACTTGAAGAGGTTTAGAGACTACAAAAAGAAAGAAGGAAGTACTTGGGTGTCATATGTGACTGATTCTTTAAAGAATTTGACTGGCTGTTTGAATGCTATAAGGTCTCCACCTTTGAGGGTATGATATGTCTTGTCATGCTTGAAAATATTTTTGCATCTTGTTCCCCTGAGCTTAAGCAGCATTTGGCAGATTCAAAGGCATTAGATCCTAAGAAGCTGGCCATTGCAGCAGATGTGTGGGTGTCACATAGAGCGTCCCGTAAGGACAAGACTAATCCTGGTAAGCAGGATGAGGGGGAAAAATCCAAAGATGAGGAAGGTGGGGGATATGATAAAACTTCCTCCCAAAAGAGCCACAAAAAGAAATGTAAGGGTAAGTCACATGAGAACACACAGGGTAGTGGAGGTTATCTTCCAAAACAGAACTCTGGTTACAGTAAGCCCCCCTATATCCCAAGACCCAGTGGATCTTGTGTGGCTTGTGGAGCAAGTGACCATGTGAAGGGGGGCCCCAGATGTAAGGTCAAAACCTTGGGGGTCCACTCTGCTAATCTGGCCTTCTCCTCCTACGAGGCAGAAGAGATTACGGGGGTATCCATCTCCTCAGATTCCTCCCCCAGTGGGAAAGATTCTGAGGTAGTTTTAGTTTACCTGGGTTCCTGGGAGCCTAAAGTCTCAGAGGCTTATGCTAGGATTCCTAATAATACCAAGCACTACTTTAAGGACAGTATGCTGGTTAATGGAGTAGATACTCCTGCCCTTAGGGATGGTGGGTGCAGCAGAACTGTGGTGGATTCTACCTTGGTAGACCCAGGGGAAGTTGCCAGAGCTCCTCTGTCCTCCAGTAAATTGGCTGATGGCCCTCCTCTCAAGTTCCCAGTTATGCCTGTAAATCTTACTATAAATGGTACAGTGGTCAGGATTCCAGTGAGCATTCAGCGAGATGTCCCAGGAAAGGTCTTGCTGAGGAATAATCTCAGAGCTTTAGGGCTGGTGGGAGACACAGTGGAAACACCCTGCACAAGGTCACAAACAAGTGCTGCCTTGGCCAAGTCCAATGCCCAGCCCAAGCCAAAGGCGAAACCCAAGGCTAAAGCAGTCTGAAAATGTAACAGGGGGAAAGAACATATTCCCCCAAACTCACCTACCACTGAGGTGGATGTAGTTGGTCAAACACCTGAACCTGACGAGGAAGAGGTATTGCCTGACATTCTCAATCCCCATGATCATCCTGAACTACGATGTTTGTTAGTGGAAGGTGGTCCTGACAGGGTTGAGTTCAGTAAGGGCCAACGTGAGTGCCCATCTCTGGAAGGCCTAAGTAGACAGGCCTGCTCCCAGCTTGAGGGTGAACCTCCTGGGAAGCATGGGCTTTTTTGGGAAAGTGGGCCCCTCTACAGTGAGTCTACTGAAGGAGACCATAGGTGGTTGGTGATTCCACTTGCTGTAAGAACCTTCCTCTAGCAGTTGGCACATAAAGTGCCACTTGCTGGTCACCTTGGCATCAAGAGAACCAAGCAAAGGTTATCCATGCATTTCTACTAGCCCAAGATGGGGGTGCAAGTAGAAAGTTACTGCAGTAGTTGTGCCACAAGCCAGTTTATCTGGAAAAAGTGGCACAGCAATCCAAGCTTCATTGGTACCACTCCCAGTTGTGGGGGTACCATTTGAAAGGGTAGGGATCGACATTGTCGGTTCCCTTGTCCCCCAAACATCCTTAGGCAATATGTTATCCTGGTGCTGGTTGACCATGCAACCAGGTATCCTGAGGCCATCTGTCATGGGTATCAGGCAGGTAGTTGGGGCAAGCTGGGTGGATGCTTGGCAGGCCTGGCATAGGCACACAAAGAACCCATAACAAATCCCTCCTATCATTCCTTCCTAGTGTTTGTAGTAACTTCCTGGTTACCACTTCCTGTTGCCAAACAGGAAGTGCTTAACTCGTGAGCTCTCTAGTGTTTGGGTGTGGCTGGCTATATAAGCCACACTCAAGATTCTTCCAGTGCTTTGTGTTGCTTACTGTGAGCTGTATCAGCAACACACTTGCCGTGCTCTGGATCAGCCAGCATCTGCTTACCTGCTCTGGATCATACTGCTTATGTTTACCTGCTCCGGATCCTCCTGCTTCTGCTTACCCGCTCCGGATCATTCAGCTTCAGCTTACCTGGTTCTTACTCCACGCCGCAGCTATCTCCAGTCAAGAGGGGACTTCTACACTGGCACCTGTTAGAACAAAGAAGAACAGCGTTAACACGCGCACATCAGTAACGCTGCGCATACTCACCGAATCTTCCCGTGATGCTGGAATCCAGGTTAGTTGTACGAGCGCACAAACCCCTGTAAAAGAAAGAAGAGACATTATTTATTGCGCTCGCTCCAATAACACTAACACTTATTTCACTGTGCTCTCTCGCTCTCTCTCTCTCTAATCATTTCTGACAGAGGCAGCCAATTTGTATCTCTTTTTGGGAAAAAATGTTGTGCTCTGGGAAGAGTAGAAGTCCGTCTGTCTTCTAGTCACCACCCTCACACGGACGGCCAAACCGAGCGCACAAACCAAGCCATGGAACAGTATTTGTGCTGTCTATTACACCAAACAAGCCAAAGCTGGACAGAAATTCTATGGATGGCAGAGTATGCCTACAACAACTCAACACATTCATCAACCCAAGCAACACCCTTCTTTACTATATATGGTCAAAACCCCAGAAGGTCGGTCTACGATTCACCAGAAAAGATTGAAATGCCCGCAGTAAAGAATCTACATGCCAGCATCATGAAAGCAGCCAGAGAAGCCAGCAGGAACCTACAGCAAGCCAAAGAAACACAGAAAAGAAACGCTGATCGCCATCAACAAAAAGCCCCAGATTATCAAGTGGGAGACTCGGTATGGCTGGCAACTAGACACATTGCTGTAAAGGGTCCCAAGAAATTTCAGCCTAGATACATCGGCCTGTATACAATAGAAAAAGTAATTAATCCAGCAGCCATGAGACTGGCGTTACCTCAACATATGCATATACATCCCGTATTTCACGTGTCACTATTAAAACCAGCACACCCAGGAACCTGAACTTCCACACCTCCCGCACCGTACAAGTGGGTGAAGAAGCACCAGAATATGAAGTAAAGAACATATTAGATTCCAAACAAGTACGAAAGACCCTGTATTGTTTGATTGACTGGAAGGGGTACGGACCCCAGGAAAGATCATGGGAACCCAGCAGGCACGTGCATGCCCCCGATTGGTGCGGAAATTCCATCGGGACCATACTGAGAAACCAAAGCCCTCATACACACCATTGGGAGGGGTCTTGAGGGGGAAGACTGTCATGGGTATCAGACAGGTAGTTGGGGCAAGCTGGGTGGAGGCTTGGCAGGCCTGGCATAGGCACACAAAGAACCCATAACAAATCCCTCCTTTCATTCCTTCCTAGTGTTTGTAGTAACTTCCTGGTTACCACTTCCTGTTGCCAAACAGGAAGTGCATGATAACTCATGAGGTCTCGAGTGTTTGGGTGTGGCTGGCTATATAAGCCACACCCAATATTCTTCCAGTGCTTCGTGTTGCTTACTGTGAGCTGTATCAGCAACACACTTGCCGTGCTCTGGATCAGCCAGCATCTGCTTACCTGCTCCGGATCATCCTGTTTCTGCTTACCTGCTCCGGATCATCCTGCTTCTGCTTACCCGCTCGGATCATTCAGCTTCAGCTTACCTGGTTCTTACTCCACGCCGCAGCTATCTCCAGTCAAGAGGGGACTTCTACACCAGCATGTGTAAGAACAAAGAAGAACATTGTTAACACGCGCACATCAGTACGCTGCGCATACTCACCGAATCTTCCCACGACGCTGGAATCCAGGTTAGTTGTATGAGTGTACAAACCCCTGTAAACGAAAGAAGAGACATTATTCATTTTGCTCGCTCCAATAACACAGACACTTATTTCACTGCGCTCTCTCTCTACGCGGTGCATACTTACCAAAAGCCTCCGTGCAAACTTACCTAACCACCAAGTCTCCAGTAGCGCTGAACCCGGACTCGAGGCGCAAATACCACATAATTTCTCCTGCAAGGGAAAGGGAGAGACATTACCAGGCGTGTTTGAATTGAAGGCTCTGCGCAAATCAACTAGCAGCTAGCTTCTACACGCAGCACTACTCACCCACAAAAATACCGGCAAACAAAGACAATACGGACAATTTTGGACACTCAACATTCTCTGCGCAGCGTTCATTTCTGGGAAGGACTTTCTAGCCAGTGAAGAAACTGGCGCCTTGAACTCTCGGCCTCGGTGTGAAGGCATAAAACAGCGTTTGGCATCTGAACTCAGCCTACAGACATTGGCACCAATCACAGGAGTGAATCGCACCCCTGCGAATGCAGGATGGAGTGCACACCCTACTAAAGATCAAGATAAGCCCATAGGGGGACATCACAGCCCACAGTAAAGAGAAGGGAAGGGCCCAGGGGAATCGGGTGAATTCAGGTCTGAGTGTACATCTTGTATTTGACAGGTATTCCTCTGGGTGAAACAGGGGAAGTGAAGACTCTGGGTCAAGGGAGGCTTGTCCATCCTCCTGCAGAGACACAGGTGAGTGTGACACCATCCCATTGAAGACTGTGACTGCCAAGTCAAATGCACAATCTTTAATTGGCATATTTACCAGGGTTGGCTTCCCTAAAGAAGTTGTCTGCTGGGGCAGCAACTTTATGTCAAAGTATATGCAGGCCATGTGGAAGGAATGTGGTGTCACCTACAAGTTTTCAGCTGCATACCACTCACAAACCAATGGTCTAGTTGAAAGGTTTAACACAGCCTTAAAAAGCATTATTGGGGCTCTGGAAGAACCCCAAAGAAGAAAATGGGTTCTTCTGTGTTTGCATACAGAGAGATACCACAGGAGGGTGTTGGCTTCAGCCCCTTCGAGCTTCTGTTTGGTCACCCTGTAAGGGGACCCTTAGCCATAATCAAGGAGAGGTGGGAGATGCCTACTCCCCCAGTAACCACCAATGTGGTAGACTATGTGCTAGGGCTCAGAAAAAGGGTGATACTCCTGATGGGTCTGGCTAGTGAAAAATTGAAGGCAGGACAAGCCCTGGTGAAACATTGGTATGACCAGAAGGCTGCCGTCATCAATTTCACACCTGGTTAGCAGGTCCTGATTATGAATCCTATAAGGCCTAGAGCTTTACAAGACAAATGGTCAGGCCCTTAATCAGTGGTGGAGTCACTGGGTGATGTCAACTATTTAGTGGACCTTGGAAGGGCTGGTCAGGTTTCAGAGGTGTTCCATGTGAATAGACTGAAGGCTTTCATCCCAAGATTTGAAATTGCTGCACTGCTGCTGGCTTCAGATGTTGAGGAGGAGTCAGTAGCTCTCCCTGACCTGTTCCAGGGCAGTCCTTCAGACAGCTCCATTGAGGGTGTCCATGTGGCCCTTCACTTGACTGCTGATCAACAAGCAGAGGTGAAAAGTTTGCTGAGGCAATTTACCCCCTTGTTCTCAGTCTCCTGGCTTGACACCTTGGTGCAAACATGACATTGACACAGGAGACAGTGTACCTACCAAAAGTAGGGGATACAGTTTGTCAGACATATTAAGGTCTTACATTAAGACAGAGGTCAACAAAATGTTGGATCTTGGGGTGATTGAACCCTCTAGTAGTCCTTGGTTCAGCCCTGTGGTTTTGGTTCCAAATGCAGGTACCTCCTGAGTTGAGGTTCTGTGTGGATTACAGGGCTCTGAATGCTGTCGCTTTCACCGGGAGATGCACACCCCTTGCCTAGAACAGATGAGAAGGTGGATACTTTGGGTGCTTCCAAATACCTCAGCACATTTGACCTCACTGCAGGCTATTGGCAAATAGCCTTTGCAGAACATGCCAAGGAGAAGGCAGCTTTCTCAACACCAAAGGGTCTTTACCAGTTCAGGGTAATGCCTTTTGGGTTGAAGAATGCCCCTACCACTTTCTCAGGCTTCTGCATCCTTTGTGTGCGTGCCTTCAGGATGTGGGCTGAAACATCTGGTTCCAATACACATCCTGGGTGCCAGAGATTCTGAGGTGCTGTGAATGCCTGGGACCACCGTGGTCCGTGATTGGTCCACGTGAGCAGATCTCCCATTGGGTTCTCTTCATTTTGTGCAAAGTAGATTTTGGATAAGAGAAGGCCCCAAACACCCATACCATGTCGATCTCTGAACGAAGGATAGGATCCAAGTATCCTGAAACTAAGAAGCCGAGTCGAGGAACCGCTAGTGACCCGCTGGAAGGTTTGGCACCCTGAGGCCGCTGTCGTCCCGTGGGACACCTCTGCATCTGATCGTCCTAGAAGGTCAGCGAAGACGCTTCGACCAATTGGAATAGTGGGCCCAACTATTCTCGGCACCTTCATCAAACCCTGCAAATAAGCTTTCTCGGAAGTCTACCTGGGCCAACCAGTGGACTTAGCAGCATATGCAGACTCTTTGCACTGATACCGCTGCTGTTTTGAGGAGACACTCAAAACTTGGTATGTCACTAGCTCTGTGTTCACAGCACTCTCACACTGAATTTTGTACACTTGGCGTTCCCAGGTCTGGAGTAAAGTGAGTGCGCCCAAACCGGAATATACACGGTTACTTTGTCGCCCCGCCTTGATGACAAACTTTGCAGGTGCACTGCATTTGTGCCCCTCTTGCCCTTGAAGCCTGCTGCAGTGAAACTGGCCTGATCCATCCACCAGGCACGGAGAAATCACCACTGTCCTGTTTAGGATCAACGCTGTATCTTCGTTGCTGAAAGCCGCAGAGCCTCCAAATTGCTGCACTTGAACCTGCAACCGAAGTGGACTCGACTGCCTAAGTTTGGTCTGAAGTGCGCCGGGGGTCAGTGAGTAATCGCAACCCTAACCAGTGGCCCTAGCGCCTCCATCCATTTTTAGGCACGAGTGGCCCCTGAGGGCTCCTCACCTTTCCACTGCTAGATCGAACTAGCGAACTATTGCCAACTCTTGGAATTGACTCTGCCCTCAAGTGGAGGCCGTCCTCGAATAGTGGGAACCCATTCTTCATCACCTCACCCACATTTCTGAGCTGCTACAGACTCTTGAAGAGACCCAGTTTTGCCCATCTGCATTACCGCATACGCCAGCATTGCAAGTACATTTGAGCAATAGGCTCCACTCTTCTTAGGGATTGGACTGCCCCTTAGCTAGGAGTGTGTTGGATGCAAAAGGGACTAAAGACTAATTGCACTGTCTGTCTCCTTCCCCTTTTTGGGTTATGGACCCATTGCATGCATTAATCCTTTAGACCCCATTGGTCTTGTACATATGTATTTATTTAGGATTGTGTTGGTTTAAAGGTATTACTGTGATCTGATTTGTGTGTTAAAACTCAAAGGCCTTGAAATAAATGCATTTACTCTGTGTGCTCATTGAGGTGTTTCAGTCACCCTCCCCCAACCTGAGACCTAGTATTGACCGCCGCCAAGCTACCTTGATTGGTCTGGCTTGTCCAGAAGGTTACCCTGTTCCAAGAAACTAGGCTGGCCTTCTGAACCTCTGCCCACCAGGTCAGAGTTTAGAAATCCGTCTTAACAGTCGGCACTCTGCACCACCACAGTGAATGACAGTCCACGAGTCACTCTGTCACTATTAACCACTTTTATAAAACGGTAACTAAAAGTAAAACATGTTTGTTTCTAATTGTAATACAATTGTCCTCAATGTGGTGGGTTCACAGTGAAGTTTGTCCTTTCAGTGAGGTAGGTGGAGCTATACAAAATCTCTACATTTTTGGATAGAGCTGGGCGAGACTGGTGGGGCTCGGTCTGATCCCCCTCTCTGACCTGTGCCTGCCAAAAGGAGGGCCGGCCACGAGCACTGGTTGCTCGGCCACTGGTTCCATTAAAAAAAGAAAAAATGTAATTAAAAAAAAGCCACACTTCGTGTCTGTCAATTTCCCGATCCGGCTCAAGGGGGTACGGGATTCACAAGGACACCTTGCCACAGGTCTGGTTCAGCACCTTTTAACTAATGACGCTGGACGTAGCACTTAAACAGTTTAAAGAAAAGTAGGAGGCTCAGTTCTGTTGTTCAGCTGATCAACAATACTGATCCTCCTGCTGTTCTTTAAACTTTGTTTAAGTGCTATGGATGTTGTGATGCTTTAAAAGGCGCTCGGGCCAGACCTTGCAGCACTTAAACACAGTTTAAAGAACAGCGGGAGGCTCAGCTCTGTTGTTCGGCTGATAACCTATCAGCCGAACAACATAACTGAGCACCCCGCTGTTCTGCATTTGTGTTGGGGGCCTCATAAATCTTGCGCTGGTAGACCTGGTTCTGGCACTGGAGCAGAGCTCTTGAGCAGAGTAACGGATTAGCTGAGAGTGGGTTCAGAATGGAAAACCGTTTGTTAATTATATGTAAATAAAGATTCCTGTTTCACTGTGTTCCCAAAAAAAAGATTAAACTTGCCCATTACTGCAGCTAAAATAATAGTCAGGTTTTTAACACAAAAATAGTGCATTGTATTTCTGCAGTTTAATAAAACTATAATTTGTGTTTGCTCTCAACCTAACATCTGTGAATTTGGGATTATGGAAGCACATATAATCTTCAAACGTAGGTTGGCGTTAATTGATGTCCCCATAAGGTAGCTATTGGTAACCTCAACAAACAAGGCAGCATCGCCCACCAAACTCTCCGTAGACATCAATCTGGATTGTTGGGGCCTTGTTCTGTTCCGAAGGGCTCCTTTCAATGCGACAAAAAAAGCACATTTACAATTAATATTTAGTGGAACAGGGTCAATTTGACTCACGTGCATCGTTCATAAATGTGCCTGACCTGGCACTAGCTAACATAGGCGCCTTTACATACTGCAATGGTAATCTGCCAAGCAAACACGCAGGAACTGCTGCAAGATGACTTACAGTAGGAATGACTCAAAGGCTGGAGCAGCTCAGTGTACATTTCTCTGGCATTATGATCTGATGAAAAGCCAGCCTGCCGCAGTTTCCTTCTGGTGTGCACGCTAAGGAAGCAATATTTGTTTCTCTCTCATCTGAAGGGAGATGGTTTGGAGAAAGCATTTTGTTCAGCCATTTCCAGGGCTTGGTCCGTTGTGGGCTACTAGAGCCAGGCCTGACCCCCAGGCTCAGCCGTACCGATGAAATCTCTGGCTCCCCACCTCTATTTTTGGATTGCAGGGCCATGGGAGTGACACAATGCAAAAGTGACCCTTGAGTCCACTGTGCAAAGTTGGCATCTATGTGAAAGGTATGCCAGTAAGTATTGTGATGAGGAATAGGGGCATGGAGGTAGGTAATTAACGGTGTGGGTAGTGGGGCATTAAATTCAGAGTTTAAATGAAGCAATGGTGGTAACCTTGTTTGGCTTTAGAGTTTAGACTGTGAACACAAAAGTGATGGGTGGAAGGTTTTGAATGAATCTGTACCACTGGCGTTCTTCTGGGCAACCTTTGACACCACCGTTTTTTAGCCCGTCTGCGACATTGCAAAAGGGGTCCAGCCATATGCAAATCAGTCTGGTACTGCCACCAATGGTAGCAGCCCAGCCCGAACTGCCAGGCCAGGTCCCTTCTGCACGGAAACACAAGCAACCCCAGACATGTTTCGGCCTTGTTGGGCCTCCTCAGTGAGGTGCAGTTTGGTTCCATATGGCGCAGCGAGCAAGGGACCCACGTCTGGGCATACCCTCTCTCACATAGTGAGACAAACTGTGAACACAAAAGTGATGGGTGGAAGGTTTTGAATGAGCCTGTACCACTGACGTTGCTCTGGGCAACCTTCCCCACCACCATTTTTTAGCCCGTCTGCGACATTGCAAAAGGGGTATGCCCAGACGTGGGTCCCGTGCCTGCTGGGCCTAGAGACCCAAGCTACTCCTCACTGATGACGCCCAACAAGGTTGAAACATGTCTGGGGACGTTTGTGGTCTCGTGCAGAAGGGATGTGACCTAGCAGTTTGGGCTGGACTGCCGCTTTTGGGGTGGGGCCAAGTCTGTTTTGCATATGGTCTTTCTCCTTCTGTAATGGCTTGGCAGGCGAAGAACGATGGTCTGGAGGGTTGCCCAGAGCAATGCCAGAGGTTAAGATTCATTCTAAACCTTCCAGCCATCACCTCTTTTGTTTTGCTTTAGAGTTTAGACTAACTGAGAAAATATGCTCCCAGTGATTTTAACTGGAACTGCCTTCACAATACCCATACTGGCTATGTTAATTCAGACGTACTTTCATTTACATGTAATATGAAATGGCCCCGGAACCCATTATGTTGATTCCCTTTTCAAATGGGTGTCCATGTATAGATCCCAATTTAACATGTGGCGGGCGAGAATAAACCAGTTTGCCATGCACTGTTTTGTGCACTGCATTGTGGTACTTGTACATTTCTTTCCATTATAAATACAGCATTAGACGTATTCGAGAGAGAATTTTCTGGATTATTCATTCATCATGCAGGATTGAGGGGTTGCATGCAGCACCCCCACAGTGAGTGACAGCAGTCCATGGCTCGAGTCACTCTGTCACCTCTGAGCCGGGTCTGAGGTTTGTGGTGGTCCCTCCACCACACACGACACACATGCGGCCAGTCTAGGCCTGAAAATGGCACAGGTCTTGGGCCACTCGCCCTCCAGCAGTGAGTGATTGTTCTGACTTCCGGGTGAGCAGCCAGAGACCCCAATGCAACTATTACTGGTACTAATGGAGTTGAACTGTCTCCAGAATGTTCTTGACACCAGGGAACTAATGATATGAAGTACCACGCAGTGCACTACTGGTGCAGAGCCGTGTGGTGTGCGGGTGTAGCACAGGCAAAACTGCTACATTTGTGTTAGTCTGCTCCACCCGCGCCGCCCACTGCACCATTGCCCAATTGCCAACGCTGCCACCACCTGCACCCTTAACAATTCAATTTGCACGGCAGGTGACCGCAAACAGGCTGCCGGAAAATTGAATCATTAAGGGTGCATTTGCTGCCTGCGGTTCGGCAGCAATCTGGTTGCAGCACCCACCACCATGGCACTGTTCCCCCTGAGGCCCGAGGCAGTTTGCCCCCTCTGCCGCCTCCCTCGTGTCGGCCCTGCACTCTTCCCAGCTGGCCTTCTACATAGAGGCTACCACTGTGTGCTTATGTTTTTCCCTTTAAGCAAAGGGCTCATTAAGTCATTTGCTTAAAAGGAGTAACATAAATTACGGTTGTGGCTTAAGGATAGCTAGATGCTTGATTGATGTAGGCACAGCTTTATTGGGAGTGGATACACTGAACAGAAGTAATTCTTTAAGAACAATATGTCTCTTAAGCAACCTCTGCAGTTGCTTCACTGCTGTGGGATTATGCTCTCACTTAATGTCTCAAGTAGAAATGATTTATGAAGGTGAGGCTGTGGGCCTAATTGCAGGAGGAGTGCCAGGGATCATCCGCGTGTCTCCCGGTCTGGTGCGCTTATTGTGCAGCGTGCACTTTGTTCGTGCAGTCTTGTGAGATCTCGCGAGACGTGATCCCACGAGACTGCTTCCCCACATACCTCCTTTTGTTCAGCAGTTTAGTCCTACTCCATCACAAAGTCATTGTACTTGGTTGATCTTCTCTTCTCTCGCTGCAGTTAGCTCTTGCTGGGTGAGGATCTCGGTGTGGTGGTCTCGGCTTCTAGTGCTTCTTTTAGGCCGTGTGATAAACGTAGCCTCTACAAGTGTTGTTCATCTTCTCCTTGTGCAAGATCCCTTCTGCTGCCTCCTTCTCGACTCTCATCCAACCTGTTTTGTCTCTGTAATCTCTAGTTCTTCATATGGTCTTGATCTTCTGCTGATGACTCAACTCTATTTGATTCTCTCCTCTCCAGGAGACTTCTCTTGAACATAGCCACTCTCTAGATTCCATCTCTTCCCATCCTGGGTGTATGTGATTTATCCCTTTTTGTGTGACTTCTATCGGCTGGCTGTATTTGGACCCTGTGATTTGATCCTTGTGAGGTAGTTTTATTTTCACTAAATCTCCTTCCTTAACTGCAGTTTGCTGTACTGCTCTTCGAACGTCGCTCTGTGCCTTCATTTGGTCTTGGTTTTTCTGGATCCTAACGACCACCTCCTTCATGTCTATGGTGTTGTCCTGCCTCACTTTGTGCAACAACGGGGGCATTAACGTGGATGCGGCCCTCCTGCCTCTCAGCATTTGAAACAGTGACACACCTGTGACTGCATTGGGGTTTAGGGGGTGAGCGGCTATGGCTTCTTTGACTGTTTTGTAGGGATCCATTCCTGCCGCTCCAGCTAGTTGCTGGGCTCTTTTTACGAATCTGTTTGCTGTTTCAACTAGTACATTTACTTGTGGGTGGAAGAGACTAGCTCTTATCTGCCAGATGGTGTTTTTATTGTAATTGTTTGTTTGTACAGCGCTTATACACAGGTGGAGTGCTTCAAAGCGCTTCAAGTCGGGAAGGGAACAAGGGAATACAGTAATCATTCTTGGGCCTTGATGTTTCCGAATGATCTAAACAGAAAACTAGCATACTAGGCCTGACAGCGTTTCTCCTAGTGCAAGTGCCTGAAGTGTTACAGTTTCGACCCAGCTAGGGTGGGGGGGACAGAAAGAAAAGTGCGGGGAGGGAACAGGACAGACAGAGGTGCGAGGAAGAGTGGGTTGAAGGGGAACAAACGCGTCCAGTCACAACCTGAGGGCGGCGGGGGGTGGAACAAACGTGTCCAGTCACAACATGGTCCTGGGTTAAGTGCAGAGATGTTGCCTCACTCATAGAGTGTAAGCAGAACGTGCATTAATGCTGAACATAGTGCAGTGGCCTTGGAGGTAAGTGCAAAAACTGTGGGGGGGGGGGATCCTGTAAGGCTCTGGAGGTGAACTAGGCAACCAGTCAGTAAAAACTAAAAAGAGTAAGGGAGGAGAATGAGGAAGGAGGTTGGAGAAAGGAACAGAGGTTAGCAGGGTAGATGGAGAGAGAAGAAGGAAGATCTTGAGTTTCTGGAATTTAAGGTGCTTCGGCTCAAGACGGCGAGAGGCGGGGAGGCTATTCCAGAGGGAGACACCTGCATAGGATAAAGATCTTCCCCCAAATCTCTGTTTGTGGAAGCGGCTCACCCACAGAGAGTTGGAGGACGAGTAAAAGACTCTAGAGGAAGAGAGCCCCGGCCCCAGAAAGCCTTGTGGATTATGCAGAGGGTCTTGAAACTGATCCTGCAGCCACAGAGAGTCAGTGGACGGATTTAAGCACCAGAGAGATGCAGTCCCTGAGCTCGAGGCCAAGGATAAGCCTTGTGGTCCTGTTCTGGATGAGTTCTAGAGGGCAGAGAGTAGAAGTAGGAAGGTTGAGAAAGAGGCTATTGCAATAGTCCAGCCTGGAGAGCACCAGTGCTCTCGCGGTGGTGAGCATCTGGGGGAAAGTGAGAAAAGATAGAATACCTCTGAGGAGGTGCAGTTGGTAGTGGAACTTTTTGGAGATGTCTGAGATGTGCAAAGAGAAGGAGAAAGTGGAGTCGAAGATGACTCCAAGATTTTTTGCCTCATTGGTAGTTGAGGGCGCAGGGCCAAGGGATGCCGGCCAGTGTGAAAGTGGGAAAGCAGGAGCAGGGGTCCCAATGAGGACAATTTCTGCCTGACTGGGGTTTGGGCAGAGATCGTTAGCGCACACCAAGACTGAATTGCAGATAGACAGTTAGGGATGAGCGAGGAGGAGGCTGAGATTTGCCAGAAAGAGAGCTGTGTGTCATCCGCATAACACTGAAAGTTAGAGGTAAAGGTAGAGATCCTGTAGGCCAAGGTGGCCATGTAGTTATTGAATAACCAGTGGGACAATGTATACCCCTGAGGGACACCACAAGTAAAGAGAGTGATAGAGGAGAGAAAGGACCCAAGCTCCACATGCGGGGGCCAGTCTGAGAGAAAGGAGGCGAGCCACACCAGGGCCTGATCTGTGATGCCCAGGGTATCACGGAGGGGGGTGATCAGGATGTTGTAGTTTACTGTATCGAAAGCAGAAGAGAGGTCAAGAAGAATGAGGACAGAGGGAGAGTTAGAGGGAGAGTTAGAGTCAAGATTTGAGAGCAGCTCTTCACAGGAGTTCAGAAGAGCAGTTTCCATGCCTCTGAATGCTCTAAAGCCAGACTATGGTCATGGTAACAACAGATTCAGCGTGGAGGGTAGGTTGGGTGAGAGCCAGCTTCTACAGGTGTTTTCCCAGGAATGGGGTGATGGAGATTGGGTGATAGTTTGCTGGAATAGACGGGTCGGTGTGTATTTTGAGCAGAGGGTGTATAAGAGAGTGCTTGAGAGGAGAGGGGAAACCCTTCCATTTCCCTTGAAATCAGCTGAACGCCATTGTCTGTGACAATTTCTTTGGGCAGGCCTTCCCTCTGAAAAATCGAGTTCAATACTTCTATTACAGTGACTGTAGTGATGTCGGTGACAAATTCCACCTCTACCCATTTGGACAGGTAGTCCACTATGACTACCCATACTTGTGATGCAGCAACATGGTGTCCAAAGGCCAATAAAGTCCAGGCCTACTTTGTGCCATACTCCTGTGGGAATTTTGGTGGGAATCATGGGTGCTTGTCTTACTCTGAGTCTTTTGTCACTATTCATACACTTGTGGTGCCTTTCTATCATGATTTTGATATCCTGGTCCATGCCCGGCCACCAGTATGCTTCCTGCGCTCTCCGCCTGGTCAGGTTGCTGCCGAGGTGGCCCGAGTGTGCTTTGCACAGTATCACTTTTCACATTCCTCTAGGTGGTGTCGCCTGATTGCCTTATCACCAGGCCATCAGTATCGAAAATGTCTTCATTGGCCTTCCAGTACGTCTGCAATCCTTCTGGAATGGCCTTTTCATTAGGCCAACCCATTTTAAGCCCATTGGCCACCTTGCACAAGGACTCATCTTTGTCCAGCTCTTCTTTCCAGTGGGCATCAGTCATCTCCAAAAACTCTTGGCTTCATAGATCCTTGGCGGATGCTACCATGCATTCATCTTGGAGGAACATGGTGATTGAGGTTCTGCGACCCTGCTTTGTGCATGATTACGTAAGTGTATTCTTGCAGCTTGGCTGTTATCCTTGCCAATAGCTGCGTCAATGTTTTCGTGCCTCATGAACTCAGCATATGGACTAAGAGTTTATGATCGGTGACCAGTCCGAACTTTGTGCCCCATACATATGGTCGGAAATATTCCACGGCCCAGCCGCATGCAATAATTTCTTTTCCTACTGTCGAGTAGTTATTTTCAGGGATCAGAGTGCTTTGGTTGTGAAAGCGACTATATTTTCAGTGTCTCCCTTCTTTTCGGTGAGCATGGCTCCAAGTCCATAGGCACATGCATCTGTGGTGATATACGTTTCCCACATCGGCTTGAACGGTTTCAGACATGGGGCATTGACAATGCTCACTTTGACTTCATCAAAAGCAATCACTTGTGATTTACCCCACTCGTACTCTGCTCCCTTCCTCAGCAATTCTCTCAAGGGAGTCGTTGTTTCCATAAACCTTGGTACAAACTTAGCATAGTACTCTGCAAGCCCTAGAAAGTTTCATAACTCCTCTTTTGACATTGGGACCTGAGATTTGACTATAGTCTTCAGGCAATCTTTTTTGGGCTTACCCTTTCTCTCGTAATCCGGTAGCCTAAGTACTCCACCTCCTGGGATACAAAACACATTTTTAATATCGTAGCTGATCTCCTGCCACTTGGAAGTTTGTCCAAGACTTTCCTCAGTGATTTGTCATGTATTTCTGTGTCCCGGGATATTGGAGGATGTCATTTTGGAAGTATGGCACGTTTCACACACCACGCAACAGGGAGTCTTATGCTTAACGGGAACCACGTTTGGCTTGAGCTGAATTTTGTGGACATCATTTTTTTTTATCCTCCCTCGTTCTTCAGAAAATAATTCAGATAATTCTTCTTGCAAGCTTGACGCTCCTTCTGCTTTGACTGAGAGCACTTGATTGTCGGTGCTGAGGTCCAGACGTATGCTTAACTTGTGTTGGTCGTCCCACACCAACACTGCTGGACCTTCTTCTGAGAAATATACGTTTGTTGTGGTTCGTCTGTCCTTAAACTCTATCTTTGCATTAATGTAGCCTAGAAGATCCACTGACACTCCCCCAAAGACTGTTGGCTTGTGCTTGGTTCTTTTGACTTCCACTGTCTGTGTCCCACCATGCATTTGTACGTCTGGATGGGAATGTTATTTAGGTCAGAGTCGGAGTCAGCCATTACTCATTTCCATACCCTTTTATCACACAATAGGGTTTCTCCCTTATCACGTGGTTAGAGTTCACCATGGCTACGGTAGGCCTGTCGTCTTCCTCTTCATCATCGCTTGTGCACCCTTCACCTCCGATGACCATGACATTCTTCCCCTTCCATCTGCAGGCAGTTGCGATGTTGCTGAACCGCTTGCAATTTGAACACTCTTTGTTTTCTGCGGGACAGTCCTTGTCGTTGGCTAGATGTTTTGTGCTGGCACTTCAGGTTCTCTCCCTTTCTCACTCCTCCATCATTGGGAGCATCTCTCTTCGGCTTGTCAGAGTGTCCCTTCCACTGTAGTGTCGCCACTTCAGCGGCGAGCGCGGTTCCCGACATTTCTTTCCATCTGCTTGAGGTTTCTTCTTCCGCCTTCGCTATCTGGATGGCTTTGTTTCAGTCTAGCTCCTTTTCCAGGATAAACCTGTCCTGGACTTTTGTGCAATTTGTGTGTACCACCAACATGTCACAGATGACATTTTCCACATTGTCACCAAAACCACACTGAGCAGCCAGCTCCCTCATGAAGGTGATGTAGTTATCGAATGGCTCCCCATTCTCCTGCTTCCTGGTGTAAAATTTAAATCATTGAAGGACTACATTTTCCTTGTTAGAGAACCGTTTTATGATGCAACAAATTGCCTCCTTGAACACGTCTTCCCCTGTACCTCCTGCTGGCTCTGGTTAGAGGCCTGCAAATATCCGCTTCCCTTCAACACCCATGGCATTGAGTAACATGGCCTTCTTTCTGCTCGCAGGATACCCCATGCCTCCCAAGGCCTCCAGGTATGTATTGAACATTGGTTTCCATTTTAGCCAAGGGGTCCCAGGCCCACCTGAGGACTGGGGAAACTGGTTAGGCGGTGTAGCTCCTTGAATAACTGCTGCGTGGGACGTTTTGCTTGGTCCTCATCGCCAACTATGTTTGGTTTAAGGATAGCTAGACGCTTGATTGATGTAGCTACAGCTTTTGTTGGCAGTGAATACACTGAACAGAAGTAATTCTTTAAAGAGCAATATATCTCTTAAGCAACCACTGCAGTTGCTTCACTGCTGTGGGATTATGCTCTCACTTAATATCACTCAAGTAGAGATGATTTATGAAGGTGAGGCTGTGCCCTAAATGCAGGAGGAGTGCCGGGGAGCGTCTGTTTGTCTTCCGGTCCGCTCCAGGTCTGGCACGCTGCTTGTGCAGCGCACGCTTCATTCACGTAGTCTCACAAAATCTTGGCGAGATGTGATCGCACGAGACTGCTTCCCCACAATTACGTTAATTTGAAGTGCAGAGTACACTCTGCGTAGTGTACTATGACATGTGAGAACCGGGAAGAAGCACATAGCCTTATGACCAGAGGGGTGCCGAATTCTGCATCCCAGCGCACTCGCAGCAAAGTATGCTGGCGTCCAGTCAGGAAGAACGAATCCTTGCACCGAATGAGTAGACTGCAACATAAAAACGAATAAACTGTTGGTCCAGGGATGTATCCTGTAGTGTCATCGAGGGAACTGAAGATCAGTAAGTTAAGTAACAATTGATAAAAACAAGTGTTTGTGTGTGAGAGCGACACAGACACTACAGATGCCAGTAGCTGAGACTGTGTGCTTTGGTGTCTAGTCAAAGGATCGAATCCAAAGGGTCGACAGGTGAAAGGATCGACACCAAAGGGTCGACAGGTCAAAGGATCAATTTTTTTTTTAAATAATATATATTTTTTTGGGTTTTCGTTTAGGGAAAAAAAGGGGGGTTTTGGGGGGGAAGCCCCCACCCACCCAAAAAAAAAATTGAAAAAATAAAAATAAAAAATTCGATCCTTTGACCTGTCGACCCTTTGGGGTCGATCCTTTGACCTCTCGACCCTTTTACTGTCGATCCTTTAACCTACAACCATGTGCTTTGTGTGTGTGAGCATATGTAAGAGAGCGTGGGCCTATTGTATTGTTTTTCCCTTTGAAAAACACTTTGTAAATCAGAAGTGTGCTCTCCAAAGATGCTTATTCCTGTAATGGCACTCCTCCAGCATGGGGTCTGGCATGGATTCACATGCTCATGAATATTCCCCGTTGTCAGGCTTGGAATCCTCAGTAAAAGAAAAAAACTGTTTCTCTTTCGTTTTATAAACTCTTTCTCCTCTAAACCAATCACTCAGCTCTGGGTCATACTGCCCCCAGCCAAAGACTACCATCTCCCTAAGCCCCATCTCTGGCAACCATCTTCAGATTTTTAATGCACATTCAAGTGTTGGGACTCCTTGCGTTTCGCTCTTAAAGCTTTCTTCGTTTTTTGTGCTTTTTTGGCTAGGGAAACCCTTTTTTTGTTCAATTGAGCCCATCTGCTCCATCATATATTCATCCGATTAATGGGGATCTGTTTTCTGGCATCTTTCATCATCCCTGAAGGGCAAAATCGTTGAGTGTTTTTTCTTGGAAGTTTCCAGAAGGCCATCAGGCCTACACCACACCAGATCATGTCGGAGGAGAAGGACGGGGCTTCCCTCTTCAAGCTCTGCACCAGCTGCGGTGTGCGGAATGTTTTCGCAGACGACAAACATTCACAGTGACTGTATTGTCTTCACCCGACACACAAGGAGGAAGATTGCGAGATCTGCTGTGGCTTCTCCAAGCGCATGATGAAGGATCGGCACATCCGGCTTGCAACGTGGCTCAAGACAAAGGACTGTACCCCAGGTGGTTCACAGGGGCATGCCTCATCCGGATCCAGCCAGCCAGAGCAGGCTTCTTTTGAGGACACTCCATCCATGGGGGCCCAGGAAAAGGCCAAGCACTGCGAGTCTGCTTCCGCCTGGGTCCCACGACGTTCAGGGCGCATTCATCATTTCCATCAGCCTCAATCTCCAGCCATCACTCCAGCTCTTTGTCAAAGAGAAAGTCAGCTACCCCAGCTAAGCTGAGGGAGAAGTCGGAGCAGGTCAAACCGGACAAAGTGTCCGATCTGCCAGTTAAGGTCCAGGTGATCCAGGCCAAACCGTCCTTTTCCATCAAACTGGCGGCTGCTGCCATCTCAAAGGCAAAAGGGTCTGACCCGGTACAGGGTACCCCGGTGGCGGTCAGGGTGGCTCTTCCTCCCAGGCAGGAGGCTTCGGCCAAACCAGTGGAAAAGACTCCTGAAAAGAGGATGCCGGATCTCAGCTCGATGCCGACCCCTCAGGACCCAAAGAAGGGGGAGAGGGGTGGAATAACTCCAGGGCACAGACCTTTCATCGTCCGGCAATGAAGACCTAGTATCCGTCCACACCATCCCGGAGGAGGGAGGTGACGATGATGACCGGAAGGTCGAGGAGATTCCCGGCAGAGATGGTGGCGACGAAGATGACGTTGCCGGGTACGATGACATAGGCGCTGGGCCCAGCGACCCTGCTCCCCAGGCACCTCCCAGAGATCTGTTGCAGGATATTCTCTCAACCCTCCACATGCTGGTGTCAGAGATTCAGAAGAGGATGCCGACAGCACCACTAGCAACACCACCAGCGACGACCCCATTGACACCGGTGCCACCACCACCGAAGAAAAGGAGGAGACACCCTACTCCTACAGTCCAACTGTCTCTGCCATGCCCTTCTAGAAGCCTGCACGTGGTTCTGCCAGATGGGAAACAGGGTTTGTCATGGCTGGCTGAAAGCCACCAACTTTAGACAAGAGGTCCAGATGAGGGTCTTGGACATGCCGTTTGGAGACAACCTTTTCGGAAAGGCCGTCGATGAATCTGTTCAGGCCATCAAGACCGACGCGTAGACGACCCATACTATGTGCATGCTGCAACATCACTGTCAGTTCTTTCATCCCTCAGGAATGGAAGTCTGGCAGATCTTTGAAGAGTTTTGGCGGGGGACCATCCTCTTACTGCCAGCCCTCCTGTTCTACAACCAGGAAGCCTACAGGGGTCGCTCCAAGTCCTTTGGAGGTGGCCGCCGGCGTCAAGGCTCCCAGGGCGGCATGCCAGCCTCAAAGCAGGATTCAACCAGCCAGGACGTCGGCCCCCCACCCCTGCACTCTGGTGGGTGGCCGGCTGGCGAACTTCGTCAGCATGTGGGAAAACATCTTCACCAATCGATGGCTGCTGGACGCTCTCGCCCACAGACACACTTTGTAGTTTCAGCAAAAGGTTCAGCTAATACCACCGGTTGCCCGGCAGGAACAACGCATCCCTCAGCTGCTGCTGGAGGTTCGGGCCATGTTTTTAAGTTTTTAAAAAAAATGTAATACCGTGTGTTAGTTTTCAAAAGAAAGCAGCCCCCAAGGAAGCAATGAACAATGACGTGCGGATCTTCGTCAAGCAATTTCAATTCCAAATAATTCAAGATCACTTTCCATCGAGGCACAAAAAAGTGTCAAACGGCACGCTGCTACATTTCAGCGCTAGCCATCAGTTATCCCTGTTGAATGCAAACGGGAATTCTTATCCTGGAATACCCGCGGATTCATCCATCTATTCAACTCTTGCGACCTGGAATTGGACAATGTATTCGTTATCTGTCTCCAAGAGACATGGCTAACCGATCCTCCGATTAGAGACGGCTTTGTCTCTTTATTAAACCCGGCCATCAAAAACCCGATGGGACGCCCATCATCCGGGCTCCTGATGCTGATTAAAATCAATTCCTGGTGGAGTCTCATGGACTCATTTAATCCGAATCCATTTGTACAAGGAGCACTACTAAAAACTGCTGAAACAATAACTTCTGAGAGAAATCATTTACTAGTCCTAAATGGATATTGGAATCCAAGTAAAATAAGCACAAAGACCTTCATAGATGCGGTCACAACAATCATCGATGAGAAACTTTTGATTCACAAAAACTTGACAATAATATGTGCTGGTGATTTGAACTGCTCCTGGTTCAGCTATGATCCCAGCGCTGGAAATTACAAACTTTTGCCAGTTGACGATCTTTCGATAAGGAGTCATCATTGGAGTCTCTCTCTCGGAAACCGCAATTGCATGATGGTTAATGGACATGTCCCAGGTGATCGACCAACCTGGTCAAATCAAAAGGCACATTCAATAATTGACTATTTCTGGGTCTCATGCAACTTACTAGAGGAGGATACAACCCTGACAATAACTGAGATGCCATCTAGCGATCACAATCTCCTGCGTCTATCCTGTATCGTAGAGTGGCAATCAGACTGTAGCCTATTTAAACCCTCTATCTCTGTCAACGCGGGAGGAAATCGCCTGCGGATTGATTGACCAAAGATCGAGAAAATAGGCCAAAAATTTCACCAGGACACAGCTTTGTCCGTGAACTATACTCCTCTATTATATGACTTTGTCACCTCTAAACCCCATCTTTTGAAATCGGGTACAAAGTACAAACATATATCTTCAGCGACACTGTCGCAAGAAAAAAAGGCCATGAGACGCGATATCTGCGCGATAAAAAAATCTAGTTCCGCGACCAGCGACAACAACTCGATTCAAACAAAAATTTGTCAGCGGCGTCGAATATATCGTAATTGGCTAAAGTCACAGAAAGTAATCATCGAACGAGCTGAGGAGCTAATGAAGGAACTGATCACTAAGAATTCCTGTGAAATCTGGGCAATCCTGAATACAGGCAATGTCCGGCACTCTTCCATGATGTCAAATGTAATTGATGCCGGAAAATGGGAGCAACACTTCTCAAACCTCTTCGGTAATCCATCCCTGGAACCATCAACCGTCCCTGACCTCGATCTAACTTCATGGGACTTGAGTATCACCAAGGAGGACATTGAGTTAGCAATACACGCCTTAAAAAGATCACATGCTGCTGGTCCTGACCTAATATCCAACATTATGCTCAAGGAAAATGTCGAACAGTGGTCAACGTTCATTGAAATGCTGTTCCTGCGATTGTCTGCATCAACGTCGATTCCAGATTCCTGGCGTGAAGCGATTATTGTGCCAATATACAAAAAGGGCAATCTAGCTGATCCTGCCAACTATCGCCCGATTGCCCTGTTGGACACAATAGGAAAAATCTTCGCTTCATTTCTGTGCCAAAAACTTGCAAGATGGTCTGTGTCCAACCACATCTTCGACATCAGACAAACTGGCTTTACCAAAGGTGTGGGTGTGGAAGTAAATCTCCTACTATTGAACATACTAAAGCTGGAAACTCTAAAGTCCAAGACCCATCTCTACCTGGCTTTCATCCATCTGAAAGGCGCCTTTGACAGCATTAATCGAGTCAAATTGTGGCAAAAATTGAATAACTGGAATTGTCCTTGCAACATAATCGATCCCATAAAAGCCCTTCATTCCCAAACCGCCATCCGCATCAGGCTGAATGATGATGGCGCTCTATCTAACCAAATAACCACAACTAAAGGAGTAAAACAAGGGTGTCCGCTAGCAGCCGACCTGTTTAAACTGTTCATTTGTGATCTACCAGAGTTCAGAAAAAATCTAAGATGCTTTCCTCCCAAAATCAATCAAAACGAAATCGGCTGCATAATCTACGCCGACGACGTGGTGCTCTTAGACCGTACCCAAATTGGCCTTCAGCGGCAGTTAGCGAACTTACAAGATTATTTAAACATCAACGACCTGACCCTGAACACCCACAAGACAAAGGTCGTTATAATGGGCGAACGGGATTCCAAAAAACGGAAAGCCTTCTCGTGGAGAGTCGATGGGAAAGCCCTCGGGATCGTTAACTCTATTCGCTACCTGGGAATCACCTTCAACAAGTCCCTACATGAACACCATTGGAAACATAGAAAACAGAATGATACGACTTACCATCCAAGCGAGACTGCTGAACAGAAATTACGGTAAATTCACTCTCACCCCAGTTCTAACCTTCTACGCCCTAAAGGTTGTTCCAACAATTACCTTCGGATCAGAAGCCGCATGGAATATTGACATTTTATTTTGGCAGAAAATGGAAGGGCTTTTTTGGCGGCGAGTTCTTGGTCTACCGTCATACATTTCAATGGTTCAAATAAGATACAAACTATCCTTGAACCCGCTTCACACTTTTGTGGAAATCACTAATGGCTCTGCGCAAGATGTGCCTAACTCCAGTGACTCCAGCTTTCCAAATCTTTTGCACACAACCAGGCCAGAGCTCATCGAAGCTACTAGATGATTGGAAAGAGATGATGATCTCAATTCTAACTGCTGCCAATATGAACCTAAATGACTTAATCAGGCGCCCCCAAGTATCAAAAAAGAAATTTGAACTCTGGTGCTGGATCCAGAACACTGATCGTCGCAATCATATGCCGACTACTTTAGACTCCGGACCTGGCGCCCACAAACTAAACGTGCCAAGCATGTATCTGACAAACTGTCCCTCTCGTCATCACAGGGCCCAATTTTTGAGACTCTGCTTAAACGCGCTCAAAACAAAAGAGATGCTGTGGCGTCGACATATCAATGAAGGAAGAGAAAACATGTGTCGCTTCTTTAATAGTGATACAGAAACAACTGAACATCTGTTAACAAAGTGTGAGCGGCTCACAGCACAGCGAACTCTGCATCTAAGCAAATTTATGCCTGCAGCGGAAGGAAATCGAGACTGGTGGACTTATGCCAGTGCTGGACACTGCATTAAATTGAGCTGTGCTGTAGTAAATTTCTTAGATGCACTACGACTTGATAAATTGTGATTGTCTAGCGATTTATATATCTACTTAGGCGTATAACACGCTTTTTTTCTACGAACATTTTTTTTATCAAATTTTGATGAGCAACAACTTGTAACAAAAGCTTGAGAACTCAATGTTTACATTGAGTCCTTCAGGCTGAAGTTAATGGAAAAAAAAAGGAAACTTTTCACACTTAAGAAAATTACATAAATAATTCATCATCACCTTCAAATTCAAACGAGAAGAAAGAAAAAAGAAAATATATACAATACAAGGTATCCACACTTACAGATTAAAAACATTGCTAAAAATAAAAAACATTCGACATTTAATGATTATTACAAAAAATGATACACAGAAACAAAGTGAAGATCTTCAAGACTAACCAACTGATAATTGAATGAGAAACCCAACAATGACGACTTAATACCTGACTGCAAAAAGACCAATTTATGTAGACTTAAGTGATTGCATTGACAACATATGAATATGCAAGTTATCCAATTTCATCTGAATTCATTCTTTGCAACAGTTCATTTTCAATTTTACATAATAACCGTCCCAAGGCACACATTAATGAAATATGCAGATTTCTCATGCATTTGCACCATAGCGTTTCATGTGAAGTAACAGAGTTCAATATGTTACAATCACCCAAAAAGGTAATTCTGTCATTTTCAAAGTAACTGCAGTATATAAACAGAAGCTTGATGGTTTCCTTCTGTAAAGATCTATTACAGAAACGACTGTCATCAGTATTGAAATGCAACCACTGTCTAATGCGTTCTTTACAATGAAGTTGATTTAAGCGAAACCGCAAATGGAGGTCCCGTATTTTATAGTCGGGAAAGCACTCCAAATACATCAGCCTTGGTGCCCGTTTATGCGTGTATAATGCAAATTCTTTGTAAAATATATGGGAGCCAATTTCATCCTGTGATTCAACACAGTCCATCTGATGAAGCATTTTTTTGGAGTATGCCACTCGTGTTATCAGATCTTCTCTAGTCATGTTAATGCGTTTTAGTGCATGTTCCATTCTTTCCTTGAAAAGCTTTATGGATTGTGGATTCTGTAACGCCAACATTTTTGAAAATTCAACATAAATGGAGTTACGGGGAGGATTCAACATTTTGACATAAGTATTAAGTTGACGCCACAGAAATCGCGATGCAAGACTTGAAAGTCCTAATTTTATGCGGATACAAGCATTTGGGACTGAGTTTGCCAAATTCAAAACCTGTTTCCATAAACAACCTTGAAGACAATTTAATATGTCATCAATGCTATGGAGACAAAGTTCTAAATTATACAGAAGTATCGATTCAATTTTTAAGAAATAGAATTGTATCGCAGAACTTAATGAAAATTTGCAATATTTTTGAAAGATGATCCTTAATTGAGAAGTCAAGGGTCTTAATGTAGCTATTAACAGGTCACGCCAATGTTTTTTCGAACTTTCATTGGTGATATCAAATCCCAAGTATTTGAGCATCGAAGTTCTATTCAACTTGATGTTGTTGATGGTCCAAGTAAAACGAGGAATTTTCTTGGAAACTTACAAAATGAAGATCTTAGATTTTTCTACATTAGGACATAAGTGATGATCAAATGCAAATGTGGAGAAAGCCTGTAATTTGTTTTGGAGCCCCATAGGTGTTTTGTTAAAAATCAGAATATCACCAGCGTACGCAAGCCAGTGAATTTTGAGATGGCCATGTTTTACCGGGTAACACAATACATGATCCCAAATAGCTTCTATGTCAGCTAAATACAAATTGAAAAGGGTTGAAGTGAGGCTACAGCCCTGCTTCACCCCCGTAGAGGTGCGAATTCCATGAGTGGTGTCACCTTGATTATTAATACGGATTTAAAAATATGTATCCGAATGTAATAAGGCTAATAGCTGAATGATATGCTTAGGGATTTGGAATCTCCACAAAATATTGCGAATGACGCAATCAAAAGCTGAACAAAGATCTATAGAAACCATATAGATGGTGCCCACCCCTTTTTTCTTTTTTTTTTAACAAGAGTAGAGCATGTGTGATAAAAGGTTGGCATTGATCGACATGCCCATTTGTCTTCGAAACCCAGATTGATTCTGAGAGAGTGTGTCATGATTTTTATAAACTGGTCTAACTCTTGAAGCAAGATTATGGAAAAGATTTTGTAGGATGCGTCCATGAGGGCTATAGTTCAAAGGATCAGCGGGATTTCCCTTTTTATAAAAGGGAACAATCAATGCTATATGCCATGAATGTGGAATGGTGCCGGAAATGAAAATATTTTCAAATTTTAGCAGCAAAATTCTGGCCCAAAAAGAAGGATACATTTTTAGAACACAAGCTGGAATACCATGTGGTCCCGATACCATAGAAAAATTAAGTTTGTCTATGGCCCAGATGATGTCCTCTAAAGACCAATTGAACCGATTGAGGGTCTGCAAATTCTTTTTAATGAACTGTTGACTGTGGAAATGCTTAGGGAGTTTGAAATTTTCCAAAATGAAAGCAGACCAGACATTAGCAGCAATGGCGTTGGGCAATACCTTCTCATTCAGGCTAGAGCCAGAGTGTTTAAACATGTGCCAAATCGATTTAGTGTTATGTTTGCATAGATAGTTGATAATTCTTTGATTATCATGAAGATGCATTACAAGCGCGCTCCAAGGAAGTGGTCTGAAAGTGGCTGTCTGCTGGTACTGCTGTGAAACGCTGCCGTTCCACTTCAAAGGACTTTACATTGACTTTGTTTTAAGCCACGCCCACTTTCAGAAAAAATCCTTAAAACCACCTGAGCGCGCGCTTCTGCGCGCGCGCTCCAAGGAAGTGGTCTGAAAGTGGCTGTCTGCTGGTACTGCTGTGAAACGCTGCCGGAGAAACTTCCACATCAAAGGACTTTACATTGACTTTGTTTTAAGTACGGGGATACTTCTACCATCTCTACCCACATATAATATAATTTATGAGTCTCTACTATAATTATAGACTCTAATTATATGTTTATATTCATTTTATTTTTTAAGGCCACGCCCACTTTCTGAAAAAAATCCTTAAAACCACCCGAGCGCGCGCTCCAAGGAAGTGGTCTGAAAGTGGTCTGAAAGTGGCTGTCTGCTGTCCGCTGCTCGCAGCCGGTCAGACCTGCTTGTATTTCAAATATCTGCACAATAACTGAGTTGTCTCAGAACTGCGCGAACGGCACCTGCCGTCGCTGTGTGAAGCACTCGCTTCATTCCATGAAAGTGAATTGATCCGTTCCTCGCACAGAGCTTATTACTGATTACGCTGTAATGTTCCGAGCGGTAGCGGGTTTACTGCGAGTTGTGCCCACTCTCCTACACTGGCTAGAGGGATTGTGTATCCACCACACGGTAAGACGGCCAGCTCTGACTCTTACTCAGAGCCGGCCACTGGGGAGTACTCTCAGGTGTAAATAACAGTACCTGCTGCTGTTTGCTATGTTATTTGAAGATGAGAGCGCTCTAGGCGGAAAATGTCATCAATGTATTAGTGTGATTATGATGCTTATACTGTGATATATTTTCAGAAAAGAATTAATACTCCTTGCTGTTGCACTTGATGAGGAGAGCGTTCTAACTGAACAATGCTCTCAGTGCATTGATGAATTAATGATGCTTTTACTAGTGAGGTACTAAAAGAGAGAAATAATACTATTTGTTACTCCTTGCTGCCGTACTTGATGAGGGGAGTATTTTAGGCGAGCAATGCAACTAGTGACCTTATGAAATTTATACTGGTGATTGACTTTTAGGAGTGAAATAATACTGTTTGATGCTGTCTGCTGTTGCACCTGATGAGGAGAGCGTTTCAGGCAAGCAATGCAACCAGGGCACTAACGTGCTATTGAGGCTGATATTGGTTATATAGTTTCAGGCGAGGAATAATACTGTCCGCTGTTGTTTGCTGCTGTACCTGATGAGGAGAGCGTTTCAGGCGAGCAATGCAACCAGGGCACTAACGTGCTATTGAGGCTGATATTGGTTATATAGTTTCAGGCGAGGAATAATACTGTCCGCTGTTGTTTGCTGCTGTACCTGATGAGGAGAGCGTTTCAGGCGAGCAATACAACTAGTGCAAAAGCAACCCAATGGTGTTCTTACTGGTGATTTACTCTTAGAAGCCGAATAAGATTGTTTGCTGTTTGTTGCTGCACCTGATGAGTAGAGCGTTTCAGGTGAGCAATGCATTGGTGCATAAGTGAGGTAATGACAACTACTTCAAACTTATGAATTGAGAAAGGGAGTAATTATATTGCACCTTACTGCTTGTCTGCTCACATATCTACTCAGCTACCTGTTTACTGACTTTGTTATTTAATCATGAGTTGCCATATTACTTAATATACCCACTGCCGTAGGATATCACTATCAGTGCGTATATAAGTTTCGAGGGGATTGGGTCCTCCGACATATTCCATATCTATGACATGTAATCACCACAGCTGTGCTGCTTCGGAAACTTTTTTTTCTGCGTCCTGCGTCGATGATGTCGATGCGCCGTCGTCGAGGACCTCCTCCGACGTCATCCGATGTGATAAGTAGGACGCACGACGGCCGTAGCCTCAGTTATGTTTTTTCCACGAACGTGTTGCTTCGTGAATCTCGTTTAACGCCTCGACTCTTTGGAGTTCTGTTCTTCTCGGTTCTTCAAACCTGTTCGTTTTTGTGAAAATCCTTCGTGTGAAGATGTCTTCTACTTTGTCTTTGACCCCGCGTCCGGGCTTCAAGAAGTGCGGGGAGTGTGGGTCCAAGATGTCGGTGACGGACTCGCACGACGCCTGCCTCTGGTGCCTCAGGGTGGCCCACGACAGGGATGACTGTATCGACTGCCAGTGGCTCACGTCCAAAGCCTTACGCGAACGTAAGAAGAAGTTGTCGGTAGGTCGGGTGTCCAAGCTCCGGAAGTCGAGGTCTGCGGGGCTTTCGACGGATGATTCGAGGGGTGACTCTCCGCGTCATCGTCGGAAGTCTCGTGGGTCTCCTAGGAGTCGGTCTCGCCACTCCTCAGCCTCTTCGAGGCATTCTCGGAAGCGCCGACACCGGTCGTCTTCCAGGTCCTCTTCGGAGGACTCTGCCCGGCACGTCGCTTACCCCACCAGCCGTGCGATGCCAGAGGAATGGGCTTCCTTCGGGAAGAAAATGCTGGCGATTCTCAAATCGCAGGGTACTAAGCCGTCCGCGCCCCCGAGTGGGGTCGGTCGTGAGAGGTCGAGACACACCGCTCACAAGAGTGGTCGGCACGAGTCACGGGAGAGGTCCCGTTCGGACAAGGAGACTCGTTCTCGACGTACCCGTTCCAGGTCCCGGTCCTCGACGCGTTCGAGACCGTGTGCACCTGTGAGGTCTTCGAGGAAGACATCGACGTCTGAGGCGTCGAGGGCGTCGACAGGCTTTCTCGAGGCTCCGGCTCCGAGGAAGTCGTCGAAGCCGTCGACGCTCAGGTCGTCAAAGGACACGCTCGGGGCTCCGGCTTCGAGGGCTGTGTCGACGCCGCCGATGCTGGCGGCGCTGCATCTGACGTCGACGCCGATTTCCTCGACATCGACTCCGATCCTCTCGGCGCCGATGCCTGTTCTCTCGACGCCGGCGCCGATTCGCTGGACGCCATCGACGCCTTTCGTGTCGGAAGTACCCTGTGGCACGGGGTAACCCCCTAGGAAGGCTCTGGTTAAGAGCAAGCACTCTCGGGTGCCTTCTTTTCGCCACCTGGAATATATTTCAGAGGCGGATGAGGATTCTGATGGCCTGGTTCCTAGTCAGGTTCCAGATGAAATTGTCTCGGGCCATAGTCAGTTTGACGATTTGAGGCAGTCACTGCATGATGCCAGTGGACTGGACACCTCTCCGGAGGTGGAGTTTTGTAGGCCTGAGCCTGGCTCTCATGCCGATTCCTCGTACCGGCGCCTTATGGCTAGGGTTTCTGAGTACTTGGGATGGTCTGCTCCCCCAGGGGGGGTTTGTGCAGGATGATCTAACGGACATCCTTGATGTTGGTCCCCCAACTGACCCGGTACTGCCGTTCCATATGGCTTTACAGAGAAGGGTGGCGGCGGCTTGGACTGCTCCGGAGAGTCTCCCGGCGGTGGGCAGATCCTTGTCGCGAAAATACCGTCCAGCCAGTAGCGACCCCTGCTACTTGACCAGGCACCCCACTCCGGAGAGTTTGGTGGTGCAGGCGGCCACGGCCCCGGCAAAGCAGGCGTCGTACCCTACCATCCCTCCTGATAGGGACGACAAACGTTTAATGGCTGGGCGAAGAAAGTGTTTTCTTCTGGTGGTATGGCGCTTCAGGCGGCCAACTCCATTTGTGCCTTGTCTCGTTTCACACACACTCTGTGGAACTGTGTTGTGTTAGCGGCTGAACATATTCCCGAAGGGGACGAACGGGATGGTTTCCTTGCTATGGTCCAGGATGGTAAGGATGCCATGTGTGAGTCCGTTCAGTCGGGTTTGGACTTAGCTGAATGCGTCAGTAGGTCCATGGCGGCGAGCACCGTGATACGCAGGTTTGCTCCTGATGTGCAGTCCCGGCTCCTCAACATGCCCTTTGACGGTGAACACCTTTTTGGCAGCAAGGCTGACGAGAGCCTTGAGAGGTTGCAGACCTCAAAAGCTGCAGCAAAGTCGTTGGGCGCTGCAGTTCACCAACCTCCACCTTTTCGTCCTAGGGGACAGCAGTGGAGGGGTGGTTCCTTTCGCTATTACTCGTCCTTCAGTAAAGCGAGAGGAGCTGTCATGATCTCTGCTTCCAAAAGATCAGGACTTGCCCGACTCCCTTGGAAGCAGACCCATAACCCCGGTTCCGAGTGCCAGCCAGTCCCAATTGGGACCTTTTGGACCCTGTCCTGGCGCCAGTGGCACCAGGCTCATAAAGATGCCCAGTCCCAGCGCTGGAAGCGCCGGGCTCATAATGCTTGGGTGGACTTACCTGCAGCAGACCATGCTGCTTACTTACCTGCCAGTTGAACCCCTGATCCTCTTCTGTTTGGGACTACTTTTCCTGTTGGGTGGGGCAGGAGCCACTCCCTAGGTTCAGAACACTGGAACTCTTCTGGAAAGCAGGAACTCTTTTCTTACCTAGGCGTGGCTGTGGAAGGAGACACCTAAGCACTACAGGAGGCTATTTAAACCACACCCGATGAATGAATCTTGGTTTGCGTTATTCTGCATTCTCTGCAGCAGAACGCTCATCGTGTCTTCTGCTTCTGATCCTGGGCCTAAGGGAACAAAGGCTTACCATCCTGGAATCCAGTCTTCAGCAGCACCTGTAAAGACAAAGAAAGAACAGGTTAGCACTACGGTCTTCAGTGGCAGCGCATCTCTTACCTGGTCCATCGGCTGTCACCAACGCCTCGCGCTGCATTCCGGCATCTGAAAGACAAAGGCTTATCTACTCTTCGCATGCTCCGGAGGTCTTCGCACTGCATTCCGGCATCTGAAAGACAAAAGCTTACCAGCTCTTCGCACGCTCCGGAGGCCTTCGGCGCTGCATCCCGCATCTGAAAGACAAAAGAAGGTGCGTTTAAAGACATTGGGCAACTTTATTACTCACGTGCCATTACTCCTTCCCACGCCGAATCCAGTGGGTATTCCAGCACCCTTCAGCTTCTCTAAAGCTCCGAACTTGTACCTGCAAGATAAAAGGGACAGTTAGTGCGCATCGTGAAGCAGGCTACAAGCGCTTACTTACGTGATTCCAGGCGCTTCTATTCCTCACGCGGGTTCGATCCTCAACTCTCATCAGCCCGCCATCCGCCATCGCCGGAACCCTGCAAAACAAGAGATATCATTACAAAAGACTTTTAAGTCATTTGAAGTGCCCAGAACTTACCGTTCGTGCAGTTAACGACGGACAGCAGTCCTCTGAGGTCAAGAGGCCTGCACCCTTATCCAGTGAAGAAACTGGTTACGGCACACTGCCCCGAGGCAGATGGAGAGCTCGGCGTTCACTTACCTAAGGTGAGGGCGTTAACCTTTGGGGTTCTACAGGAGAAGAGAAAGGGAAGAGGAGAGAGGCACCCAATAACCCCAGTTCATTAATCCCATATTTTCTATCTGCAGACATCTTACTCTTCGAGTCAGACATACAGTGCACAGAGGTCCAGCCCAAAGAGCCAACCGTGTGTTACACATCACCTTTGAAGATACTGCATTCACCCAGTCAAGACCGGCGCCTCTGCGGGAATCAGGTGAGCGTTACAGGAGCTGGCAGTCAAAGAGGCCAACGCAGGGGTACCAGAGGTGGACGACAGGGTACCGTGGTGCCAAGGCCGCTCGGGCAGTTGCCTCTTTGCCCTCAGGTAACACCGCAGCCGCTCCCACTCAGTCATGAGGCCATGTCCCATGGTTCGCCGGTTGGGGGAAGGCTGGCGCAGCATCTTGTAGAGTGTCAAGCCATTACTTCAGATGTGTGGGTTCTGGAGATCATAACCCACGGCTACTGTCTTCCCTTTCGGCACAGGCCTCGCGACAATCCACCGGGGAACCTCTCTTTGCAGAGTCCAGATCCGCTCCTTGCGCACGAAATTCAAGCCCTGCTGGAGAAAGGCGCCATAGAACTGGTGCCTGTAGCGGAGAGGAACAAGGGTTGGTATTCCCCTTATTTTTTGATTTTGAAGAAAGACGGGGGATTGAGACCCATCATGGACTTGCGCAGTTTGAACAAACTCCTCAGGAAGGACAAGTTCAAGATGGTTACTCTCTCTCAAGGCGTCCAGGCCCTTCAGCTTCAGGACTGGTTGGTGTCACTCGACCTCAAGGATGCTTACTTCCATGTGCCGATACATTCCAAGCACAAGAAGTACCTGAGGTTCGCGGTTGGCGACTCGCACTTTCAGTTTCGGGTCCTGCCGTTCTGATTGACCTCCGCCCCAAGGGTTTTCACCAAGCTCATGGTGTTGGTGGCAGCGCATCTCAGGCAAGGGGGGATTCACGTCTACCCCTACCTGGACGATTGGTTGATCAGGGGGAGATCTCCCGAGCAAGTCCTGGATCATCTGTCCGTCACCTGCCACTCCCTTCACAGGCGGGGCTTCTCCCTCAATTTAAAGAAGTCCCATTTGATGCCAACACAGCAGCTCCAGTACATCGGAGCAGTGCTCGACACTTCCCTGGGGCAGTGTTTTCCTCCACAGGTGAGGGCTCTTCACATTCAGCAGATGGTGCACAAGTTTCAGCATGCCCAGACGCTCCCAGCGTTCGAGTTCTTGAGGTTGCTCGGCCTCATGGCATCCTGCATTCTTCTGGTGCCAGAGGCCCGCCTGCGGATGAGACCTTTGCAGTGGGCACTCAAGACGCAATGGTCGCAGTCCTCCGGCAGGATGTCGGACCCGGTTCAGGTGCCGCCCTCGGTCGCCCGGGACCTTCTGTGGTGGGCCGTCGAAGGCAACTTGATGAAGGGGGCTCCGTTTTGGCTTCCCTGGCCGGAGGTGACGATCGTGACGGATGCATCCCTCACGGGATGGGTAGCTCATGCCAACGGGCTGACAGTCAGCGGTCGTTGGTCTCCGTCGGAGTCCAGACTCCATATCAATCTGTTGGAGCTGATGGCCGTCAGGCTAGCCCTGAAGGCTTTTCTGCCGACTGTGCGAGGAAAAAGTGTCCTGATCCTGACGGACAACACAGTGGCCATGCACTATCTCAACAAAAAGGGGTGGGCAGGGTCACTCCTCTGTGCAGGGAGACGATGCAGCTCGAGTTCTGGGCCATCCAGCAGGAAGTTTCGATCTCGGCAGTTCATCTGGCCGGAGACGAAAACGTGACGGCGGACACTCTGAGCAGGCAGAGCACGATCTCTCACTAGTGGGAGTTAGCTCAGGAGATTCTCCTGGAGATCTTTGCCCTTTGGGGGACCCCTCAAGTGGATCTCTTCGCCTCCAGTGTCAACCGGAAGTGCGAAAGGTTTTGCTCGCAGGAATTTCCTCCAAAAGGAGCCTTAGGAGACGCGTTTGTGGTGGAGTGGTCATTGCTGCTGCTGTACGCGTTTCCTCCAGTCCCCGTCATCCCGCAAGTGCTGCGGAGGTTACGGAAGTTCGGTTCCCGGATGATCCTCATTGCTCCGGCGTGGGCTCGGAGGACGTGGTACCCGGACCTTCTCGACTTGTCCATCTGCCCTCCACGTCGTCTTCCCTACCGAGACGATCTGCTCTCACGGGAGGGGGGTCAGGTTCTCCATCCAGAGGTTAGATCCTTCAACCTTCACGCTTGGCTTCTGAAAGGTTGAGATATAAGGATTGGGAACTCCCTGAAGACGTGATGGAGGTGTTGCTTTCGGCCCGAAGGCCAGCAACAAAGTCTCTGTACCATTGCCGTTGGCGTAAGTTCTGCGACTGGTGCAGAGTTCAGAATGTGGATCCTTTTGCATGTGACATCCCCATGGTTCTGTCCTTTTTAATTTCTTTGGCCCACAGGGGCTTGCAAGTGGGTACTATTAAAGTTTACCTGGCGGCGATGTCCATCTTTAAGCGCTCGTCTGACGAGTGTTCTTACTTTAAAATCCCTTTAATTTCACAGTTTCTGAAAGGGCTCACTAATGTGTTCCCTCCGTCACCTTTCCTTTCCTGGTGCCCGGTTGGGATTTAAACCTTGTTCTTAAGTTTCTTATGGGTGCTCCGTTTGAGCCTTTACATTCTTGCCCTTTGAGGCTGTTAACTCTGAAAACTGTGTTTTTAGTTGCGGTTACTTCCGCTCGCAGAGTGAGTGAGTTACAGGCACTTTCAGTTAAGCCACCCTTCACTGTATTTCACAAGGACAGGGTTGTCCTTAGAGTGCGTCCTTCTTTTCTTCCGAAGGTAGTGACGGAATTTCATTTGGCCCAGAAGGTTGTTCTTCCGGCATTCTATCCTCCTCCGCATCCTGGTAAGGAAGAGGAGAGGCTCCATAGGCTTGATCCTAGGAGAGCTTTAAGCTTCTATGTTTCACGCATGTCCCGGGTCAGAGTGGATGATCAACTCTTTATTGGTTACGCTGGAAAGCGTTTGGGGCAAGCTGTGACGAAACAGACTTTGTCTCGCTGGATTATTTTGGCCATCTCGGAGTGTTACCGCTTGGCGGGTAAGGACCCACCGGCTGGCTTGCGGGCCCATTCTACCAGGTTATGGCTGCATCGACTGCCCTGCAGAGGGGTGTTTCTATTCGCAACATCTGTGATGTAGCCACCTGGGCTTCAGTACATACATTTGTACGTCACTATTCCCTCGATTGCATCCGAGGACAGGATCTGGCCTTTGGCAAGGCGGTCCTTTGCTCTGCTATTTGATTGGCTATTCTAAATTTTGATTCTAAATTCTTTCCCTCCTCCTTGCTCTGGTACTGCTTTGGGAGTCTGTCATAGATATGGAATACGTCGGAGGACCCAATCCCCTCGAAGAACAAGTTACTTTCTTACCTGGTAACGTTCTTTCAATGGGATGGTCCGACGACGTATTCCATATCGCTCCCACCCTGCCTTCCCCGCTGCAGAATTTCTTTTGCGATTGCAGCTTACGTTCCGCAAGGCTTTGTGTCTGACTGGCAGTTGACTAATGTCACACTTTCTGGGGGAAAAAACTACAACTGAGGCTATGGCTGTCGTGCGTCCTATTTATCACATCGGATGACGTCGGACGTGGTCCTCGACGACGGCGCATCGACGCAGGACGCAGACGGCGAAAAAAAAGTTTCCGAAGCAGCACAGCTGCGGTGATTACATGTCATAGATATGGAATACGTCGTCGGACCATCCCATCGAAAGAACGTTACCAGGTAAGAAAGTAACTTGTTCTTTAACTTAAACGTTACTGAATACTGCTAGCTACTCCTTTTTGCAAACATGGCCGGCGGACTAAGAAGTGTTAAACGCAAATTAATCACTCCTTATCCACTCCTGTCCAGTAACATAGATTCCCTTGTATGTCATGGGAAAACTGCATACATGGATCCAGTTGCTCTGGAAGCTCATATTGTTACGCCCAATAAAGAAGAGCTGCCCATGCCCTGTCCTACTGCCCATATCGCCCAAATACACGTACAGGGAACTTCCCCAACTTCGATCCCTCCACAGTCTCACGTTCCCCTTGTGCTCTCCCCCGTTCCCCTCTCCATCAGCCCAGAGGTACGTAAGGCCATTGACGATTTTAAAAGTTGTTCCGAATCGCCACTTGCCTATGAGACTGATAAAAGGCAATTCGACCTAACAATGGAGAAAATTGAGGCATTAGACAAGGCCGTTTGTCGTTCCATTGGCACCTTGACTCCAATTGTATTTAACTCGGTAAAAAAACGCATGTCTTTTCATTCGCACCTCCCAACCCACTCCAAAAGCCTGATGGACATGAGCACCGAACCTGCCAATGACATAAACAACGAACAATTTCCTCCCCAAATTACCTTTTCCCCTGAACCTGTGCCAACCTACAATAAATCTCCTCCTCTATCACCACCTCCAGATGAGAGTCAAATCCAACACTCTCCTGGTTCTTTTCCAGTGATCATCCGGATCCTAGACTTACTCGATAAAGGTCATGACCTGACCCATCTTGAATTGAAGGAGATTAAATCAATGCTCCTACTTATGTCCTCAAAGATGGATCGTATTGAAGGATTCATCATGGCAGCCGAAACACTAAAAAATATCAAACATGAACCCTTCGTCAATCAATCACCTGTGACCAAGCCTCCTCAGAAAAATAAAACCACTCAGTGCTGTCTTGTACAAACTCCCACATCCATATAAATTCCAGTGGAAGCACTGACAGATCCTGCCACATCCAACTGTAACAATAATTCTAGTGACATATCAATAGCCATAGAAAAAATGAATACTATTATAGCACTATACACCCCAATATCCATCCCGTTAAAAGACGGCCCTGACAGTCCAACTCCTTTGCTCAAAGCATTAGAACAAATGAAACCTGATCCTCAACAATATTCTCCAACAGAGAGGACTACTGGCTTCATGTCTCGGAGAGTCAAAAAACTCCACCAAAGGGCTGTCAAAAGGCACGTCAAAAGAAGGAACGATGCTTTAATCAAAAATTCTAATCATGAATGTGCTCCGTTTAATCAACCTCCACTTACCACTACTAAAATATCCACTGATGAAGACCACATAGATCTTCAACAACTCTCCAAAGAGAGCCAGGAAGCCTTAATCTCATCCACAAAACCCAGTGCCAAATCCACTAATGAAGTAACAAACACCTCAAAAATATCTACTCTGCTTATTGAAACTAACTCCCCCAAAGCTATCAATTCAGATAATCTGAACAACAAAGAACTAACGATAGATCCTAAGGAGAGCAATGATGTGCCAACAACATCCCAAAAGAAAAAGAAAAACAACAAAAAAAATAATAACGTGACATCAAAAAATTCACCTGTGCCCCTAGGGTCTCCAAATGGGCAAACCTCGAAGCAATTGATAGGAATCAAATCGAATCTGGCCAATTATTTCCCAACATGTGGCAGAATCCGCACTACTCGCCACGACAAGATTTTGCCTTTGGATTCCTCTACCACTGTAATGACTAAAACTTACAGTGAAGCTTGTATAAACATTGCAAATACTACTGGAATTACTAATCCTTCCAATACCATTAACCCTATGGCCACGATTAATGGATGTCAAAAAGACCCACCTCCGTTACCTTTATTAATGGTTCAAATCCCATCTTTACATTCGAGCCATTCAAATTCGATTAGTACCAAGGTCCTAACATCTACTCCTCCTGAGGCTCCTATGGATCCCAAAGGTTCTACTATCACGACTGACAAAATAGATTTATCTACCCTAGTGCGACCCGAAATAATAGGCAATGGACTAGGAAAAGTAACTTTGCTCACAACATTACCTGCAACGGATCCATCTGTTTTGCACACAAATAAATTGGACATGCACACCGTTTTGCCTTCTCTTAAACAGAATTGCACACTTGTGCATGGTCCTCCACTACACAGATCCATCTCTGAATCTCAAACCTCCACAATGTTAACCCACCATGACATTCTGGATATTCTGAGGAAGGAACTTTATGAGCGATCTCTGAAAGTCAATCTCGAGAGTGAACCACTTAGAGCAAACTCGACTAGTCTGATTGTCCATGCTCCTTCTTCAGAAAATACTTCCGACCCCCATATAAATCGTTTGATCGCTCTTCTGTCGAAATTGAACACACCATAATGGAAAAACATCATCTCGTAGGCTTTGAAGGGACATGTGACATACTTGGGACAAATCGCATTAATCAAGCTTTCCTTCTGTCACTTTTCAGCCGAATCCCTCAACTACGGATGTTTGAATCTAATGATATTCTGAGAGTATCCTTTTCTATACAAAATAACTTCCGTGCTGTGTGTCATTTATCCTCTGAAACTGTCAAGAAATACTTATGGTTTAATACAGAAGGCATAAAAGAAGAAGGCCTTGTTCTAAGCTCAATAGAAAATGAACAAGATGTAATGAAATTCATTCAATATAAATACCCTCAGGCTCCTAATCTTGAATCACAATCTACTTCACCATCCAAACTGAACGAGGATGGAAATGGAGCTATTAATGAATTTTTGACCAGAGCGGGCATTTCCAACGACCTTCCGTGGCTTGCTCCTATGCTTAACTCTCTTCTTAAATCTAAAGATCTACCCTCCACATCATAGCTGCCTATAAAAACTGTTTTAACTTTCCAATCCTGGAACTCATGTGGATATACTAACCTCATGAAATGGCACTCAACGATTGATTGCCTCAACCGTCCTTCAATTTTAATGATTCAGGAAACTATGAAAACTACCGCCTTCTCACTACCTGATTATACAACGTACTGTATTCCAGCTATACGTTCCTCCGTTGGTCGCCCCTCTGGAGGTTTCGTGATAGCTGTGGATAATGCTCTAACGGTCACTTCAAAAATTGTTTGGATGGCCACCAACTTGCTTGCGATACTAGTAGAGACAAATATCCACAGTTATCCCCATCTAATTATTGTCACAATTTATTGGAACCCGATGCACACTCCGATAAATGAGATGATTGACATCGTTGAAAACTGCTTAGAATTTGTGACTCACGAATATGGAAACATCGAAATAATATTAGGCGGAGATTTCAACTGTGATTGTAGGACTAACAATGAGCTTAGAGGCTCCTCAAACAATGCTCTATCGAAACGTAGGCATACAACATGGAGGACTTTCCTAAAGGACTGGGACTTAGATATTATTATACCGGACCAAGAATCCAACTGGACTACATGGTCAAGAGATGTAAAAACCTCAACAATTGACTTTATATTTGTCACCTACAATTTACTCTCAATATCTTTACCGTTAGTAATTACTCAGATGCCGTATGGAGACCACGCACAAATATTAGGCACTCTGAACCTTAAGCTTTCTATCTCAGTAGTTGACCCTTCGACAACGTTGTGTGAAATAGACCGTCCACTGGTCTCTCTTAGATGGACTCAAGCTTTATGCAAGCAATTTACTCAATATGTAACATCAGCCACTGACAACTGCCGTATCACTGAAGGAATCTCTATGGATGCTATGGAATAACTCTGTGCGGAAATAATCTATGCTGCATTATCACATTTTAGCAAAAAAAAAAGTATTGCTATTAAAAATCGACATCCATTTGATCCTTCGTGCAAAACACAGAAAAAGGAAAAAAATAAGGCCCTACGAGCTTTGAAAAAAAATAATGAATTATCCCGCGAAATGTTACAAATGCAGAGAAACCGTATTGTGGCTGCATATAAACAAAATTTAAAACACATAAGGCTATTAAGACATAACGAACTTAACTGTAATCTTATTCGAGCTATAACGGCCCATGACACACAAACTATCTGGCGAACAGTTAACAACACCAACGCTCAAGCATCGACCAATGCCATACCTGAATCTACCTGGCATACTTATATAACAAACAAATTTCAGATTCCAGATCAATTTCTGAATATCTGCACACCTATGTTACCTTATCAAGATCTCCCGCGTGGTCCTTTGCTGACATCAAGTGGGCTATAACCAAACTTACTTATTCTAAATCAGCTGGCCCAGATGGCTTTCCTCCTTGCTTGTACAAAGCCGACACTGATTTATGGGCGACGATCATAAACATCAAATTTCAGGCCATCCTCAAATCGGGGATCGTCCCTACCTCATGGCTCTCGGCTAACATCATACCAATATTTAAAAAGGGGGATGCTACCCTGCCACAGAATTACCGGGCCATCGCCTTAATTGACACTGTGGCAAAATTATTCGCAATTCTTCTCCTTCATGATCTTGAAAAATACATCGAAACGCACAAACTATACCCTAAATATCAAACGGGATTTAGGAAGGGATTGAGCACCTCGCTCAATGCCATGATAATGGCTTTTGCTATCGCAGGAGCAAAAAAAACATAGGCAAACCCAGTATATATCGCCCTTATCGATATGTCATCCGCTTTTGATACGGTGATACAGAACCTTCTATGGGCTAAACTAACTAACATGGGAATTCCATCGGTGCTAATATACTGGTTTATCGCCCTCCATACTAATACCTCCTATAAAATCAAACTTACCTCGGAAGGTCGTACAACCAAACCTATTAGCACTGAAATAGGTCTAAAGCAAGGTTGCAACCTAGCCGCCACTTTTTTTAACCTGTATCTGGCAGATCTTGACAAAGGCTGGGATGCGAAAAACTTGTTCTCTGTAAAAATTGGCCTTATTCAATTAAAGTGGCTCGCCTTTGCGGACGACATTATAATATTTGATCCCACGCCGGCAGGACTCCAACTCAAATTGCGATTATTTGAAGACTTTGCAACAGCACACAACCTAACGCCTAACCCAGCTAAAACAGCAGTAATGAAATTTGGCGTCCACAAGAGAACTGGAAAGTTTCAATGGCATATACTGCGAATCCCCATCCCCTCTATAGTAGAAATGATCTACTTAGGGTACTACTTATCGGAAAAAAATTCCATCAAAATGTGGACTGACCGTCTAAACAGCAAGATCAGGCCACTCATATCGCAGTTAAGAATAATATATGCCAAATATTGCATGTTTTCACTAACTCCTCTCATCGAGTTCTTTACGCTAAAAATTGAAACTGTCATTCTCTACTCGCTTGACATATGTTTGGGCGAAATGGGTGCAATTTTGGATCAATTGCAGGTGACATCTTTGAAACGTGCTATGTCCCTCCCAATGTCACTACCTAACGCAGTCCTAAGACACGAGCTACGCTTAGTAGCGCTATCCATGCGCTGGAAATGGCGGCTGCTCACGAACTATGCAAAAATAATCTTTCCTAAGGTGAATTCCCTATACGATGAAATAAAGCAAACAATTGACTCAAACCCAACGCCCGCAATTGCTCAATATCTGATAAGAATTCACAACATTTTAAATGAAGTCGACATCACAGTTGATGATGTCCATACCAAACCTGCTTACGCCAAAAAAAAGCTGTTTGCATATGATTTGTGTAGGACTATTGACCAAATAGGATCTTACAAACTCTACAAAGATTACTACCTATATACAAAAAAACGCATTCCTAGATACGACTATATTATGCTGTTCCCTTGCAACCATACTCGCAAAGTATTTTTACGGTTCAAATTCAATTTGCTGCATACCAAAGAAAGAATTTCAAATTGGGTAGGATACAATATGCATGCTGGAAAAAAGAACTGTAGATTCCCCATGTGCCCTGAAACTATTGAAACCTTAAAGCATCTGATTTTACATTGTCCGTATTTTAAACATCAAAGAACTGTTTTACTGATGGAGTTTGTAAATATTAACTATACTGATTGTTTAGTATTTCTTTGGGCCAGAATGATGCAGGGTACTTATAAACCCTTAATATATGCTTTAACAAGATTCTGTAAAGTAATAGAAAAGGAATTAGACAAATATGCCAATGCTCAGGTTTAATTAACTATATAGGCAATGTTTTAATTATGAAACTTTTTATGTTTTACGGGAAGATGATTTTAAATTTCTGCATGAATTATATTGTAAAGAATATTTATCACATCTATTTTGTAAAGATTGTGTTACTTTGTAATAGAATCAAACACAAATAAAAAAAAAAAAATCGATGATTTCTGCAAGCATTATTATGTATTCGTAAAATTTGCTTCTTTGAAGCCATATATTTTCCAACTGATAACGTTTGTGCTGCAAGATGACTCAATTCGCTATGGTTTTGTTTCTTTAACTCTGCTATATAAGAGTCAAAGCAGTGAGGATGTGATATCTGTGATTTTATATATAGTTCAGACAACCTCGCCAGTTTTTCCCCGTATGATCATGTTATTGAGTCTTTCCATGTGTGAATAGTCCTGCACAGAGTAACAAACACTGGGATCATATAATACGATCGTATTCAAACTGTTGACAAGTTTTTGACATAAAAATTTGTTCCACCGAATTGTGCACGGGAGACGCTCTATTTCAACTAGAGCCAATTCTGGAGTGTTTGCAAGCTGACCCCAGGCATATTCTAGATTAATTGAAATGATACAGTGATCACTCAAGCCCATGTCAATAGAAAAACTTGGAGAGCAATATTTCAAGAGTTTGTCAGAAATAAAAACAAAAAAACAATTGTTGAGACAGAGTGATCCCTGTACCAAGTATAATGAAGAGTATCATTGGAAAACATTACAACCCTCATATTCCATGCATGAAAATATTCCTTCCAACGCTGTCCAAGATTCAAAGAATTGTTCACATTGCGAGACCCTTTGTAAACAGAATTGTGGACTATGTCACCCTGACAATTAGCATTGAAATCACCTCCCACAATGATGCCCTGGTACTGCTTAGATAATACAGCATTTTTCGAAAATGAAGTCAATTGATGTGGATCATAACCACATCCATAACCATAACCACATCCAAATTATGTTTGATAGGGTTGAAATATAGATTGATCAACATCAGTTTGTCCCTTTTCCCCTCATTCATTTCCATATCAATAGCAAAAATGTTGCTCGAAGAATAACAGACCGATGTATTGACATTAATTGTGTTATTGACCAAAATTGCCAATCCACCCATAGGACGACCCAACCCGGGTTTTAGAGCATTACTCGAAAAAGTAGAATATCCATTTTACGGACATATGTTTAAGAGACATTGGCCCTCATTCCGAGTTTGGTGTTAGTCATGGCGCTATTTGCGCCATGACTGCCACCAATAACGGTACCGTGTCCGGATTGGTGCAATGGGGACTTAACGGTCTGGTCCGGTAAGTCCCCATTGACCAAACCATTCCACATTCCCATTTGAGCCCCCATAGGGCTCAATGGGAATGGGGAGGGCGCAAATAACAGGCTCGCGAATGTCAAGCCCGTTATTTGCGCCCTGGTCCCCTAACGGGTCCCGTCCATAATGCCAGGTCAGACCACGCGTTAAAAGAGAGACCCGCTAAGGGACCTTGTAGTAGGGCGGTAAGGGATTACCGACACCGGTCTTCTTACCGCTGCCCGGTATCCCTTACCGCCAACCTCGGAATGAGGGCCATTGTCCCCTGTAGAAAAAAATAATAGCAGGAGTATCAAACAACAAGTTCAACTTAAGTGCCGTAAAAAAAGTTATGAAAACCACAAACATTCCAGGAAAATACTTGAATATTGGTGTGGCTACCGAGACTGGTCGCCTGGTGTACCACTGGTTAGTGCATTGACTAGATTGCCTATTGAAGACCAATCCTTAATGTTGGAAGCAATTGCAGCTAATTTAACCAGAGCCTCAGACGATGCAATAGACGGTGTAATAACATATTACTTAATTTTGCAGTAGAAACATCAGGAACGGGTGACACGTAATTCAAAAACTGTAAAGCATTTGTTTTGTCTTGTAACAGAGACATTTGCAACCCCAGCTGTGAGAAATCTGTTTTGAAATTCCAAATCTGTTTAAGGACATTTGCTGATGAAATTTTACAGATCATTCTGCCGTTGTTAACATTTGCTAATCTCACCCATTCCGCATCATTTGAGTTTAGAGGTCTTAACATTGGGATTTTATAAAAGGTTTTGAATATGAATTCACGATTTAGTCGTGCATTACTATGTATGACTATGTCGCTTAGCCAACCTAATACAGTTTCAGAATTGTGTAAAAGTGCTGCATTATCTTGAGTCTGTCCAAGACCCTGCACAGATTCTTCATGCTGTACCATGTCATTGACAGTGTCAACTGGCTCTAAATGAGATGCTGCATGTACAGAATCTGAAGCAGGGTGTTTAACTAAACTTGATGCAGCAACATTCTCTATTAATAACAAATCCTGTGGGTTGGTCCCATTGCTCCTATGATCTAAGCTTGGACCGTTTGGTTGTCTTACAGGACCCTGAAATGACAGTCCATGATTAGTATCATTGGTCTGCTGCAGGACTTTGGTGGAAACCACCGTCATAGGATAGAAAGAAGATATTTGCATTTGTTTGCATCCTAGAATGCTGAAGCACTTAAAGATTTGTTAGATTTGTTAGGTTTGATCTGTTACTTTTCCCTTGCCAGTCGGCAATACATTCAAAGTGGCTTTAGCCTGTTTATGTATTGTGGTTTGCTTATTTTTTTTTGCAATTAGTGTCTCCTTTTTGTTGCTGCAAACTCTATTGCCCTCTTCATGCGGGTGCTCTCCAAGCTAACTTGCTCTCCGCATTTAACTGATCCAGGTCTGCCACACCCACTTCCAAATTTGACAGAACATTTGCATTAATGCCTGGGCCAATTGTGTCGACAACATGACATTGAATATGCTCAACTTTATTTGAGGTATTTGATTTATTTTTATTTTTTACACGTTTTAGAGCCGTTTTGTGTAGGCGTCTTTGTTTTCGGTACATAAAGGCCCCCTTCTTCAGATCACTACCTTCAGTATCAGACCTGCTGTCTTCAATATCATTGGATGGAATTACCTCAGGAACAGTCTCACCATGTTTCAGTTTGAGTAACTAAACAAGTGCTGATGGACTGTCCACTACTCCAGTAGAAGAAGGAACGTCATTGGAATCGAGATATATCAGTGTGACTGGCCAGTCGCGTTAAGTCGGCAACAAGTTTAGTGATCATTTCCTCCACTCTGCTGTGAGTTAGAACTTGGGGACATTGAGTGTGTTTATCTGTGTCTTTCTCAATGCTACCCAAATCCTTTTTCTGTTCAGTTATTGCCTGTGAGAAGGAACGTTTCAAAAACAGAGCTGTATTCCCTGCAATATCAGTTTGTGAACACTTAACCTTAGTATCAACATAATCAGTTTGAGAAGCTCTAGACAGAGTGTTTTTTGCCACAAAGACATGTTCCGATACATTTTAAGAGACTATACCTTTGTTCAGGCTACCATAAACAAGTCCTTCAATCTTGTTTATGCAGGCTATGATCTCAGTATTTGAGTGCTTTAAAGATCTTCATTCAAGGTGAGGTAGTTCATGCCCCCGGTCTAGTAGATTTAAAATCCTAGTCATGACTGGGAATTGCACATCCAGATTCTCCGAAATGTGGGCAACTGGGGAAGGCCAAGAGAAGTTGTTGTGTACCGGCTCATATATTATCCTGGGAGGAGAGGAGAGGTTCACGGGACTGGATCACCCACATATCCCTTGCTTAAGGCTAGGGGATAGATTTTCAGGGCCACCTTCAGGATCGCATTGAAACATTGCCTTGCTTATAGTTTTTAACTGTGCAATTCTAGAGGGCTCATTTTAGTGTGACTCACCTGAGTTGGACTGTGGTTGACCATCAGAGATAACTGCAGTGGAAGTCATGTCTTGAATACTTGATTGATGCAAATGTACATGTTCTATACCGCCTTTTCTACCTGTGGCAAGCGTTGAAGGGCCAAGTGAAAGACGTGCCCGTTTAGAGAGTTCTGTCATTACAGTGGATCCCATCATGGAAATATCTGAAAAATGTTCCCTAATATGCTTATTTGGATCAGCCATCACCATTGGTAAGATTGATTCCCTGACACTTAGGAAACTATGTTGGATAGAAAGATCCCCATCATACATATCCTTGATGCGAAAGGATTTCTTATCAGTTGTTGAGTCCCCAGGCAGACTAGTATGAATTCTTTGTTCCTTAACATTATTTACATTACTGAGTTGATCAGCGTTTGGTACATGCAAGGGGGATACCTCGACCACACTTTCATGACTTAAATCAAGAGGGGGCTGTATAGAGCCTTCCATTTGATTACACAGGGCTTTTAAAGTCTCTGAAAACTTGAAAGAACCTTCCTTAATAATGGCCGCAGCAGGTTTATTACGTTTCTCGCTACGTAGATTGCTAGCCATGTTTTAAAAAGTGATTATTGAGCCAACTCAGTAAGCTTGTACGTCCAGGAGAGATTGCACAGATATACAGGTATACTGACGTATCTGCTAACAGCACAGAAATAGTTGTTTATCTCCTTTAGTTGGAGCTTAATATAATAAAAAATCAGTAGAATTGCTACACTAAACAATGAATAGTGATGAATTGTAATGATCAATAACGTTCAAAGGACAAACTAAGTTTGCCGTACGTTTCCTTACAAAATAGTAACTCCCAACAACAAATATATGCTCCCACGCTTACCGATAGGACGACATGTGACTCTTGAATATTGGACTGAGTACATTAATTATGGAACGAAAGTCAGCCAGAATACGAGGCTGGGTCCGGAGGTGTATGTGAGCTGCTCAGCTGCGCTGCGAGCAGCGGACAGCTGACAGCCCAGTTCCGGCCCACTTCCTCGGAGCACGCGTGCAGGAGCGTGCTGGCTGCTCTTATTTTGTTCACAAAAAAGGGTGTGTGGCCTAATACAAAAAGTGCAAATGATAAATATTAAGCACTTATAATTATAGGTGAACTTGGTAAATTATATATTTTATATATAGGAGTCCAAATAGTCCTTTGGGAGATGATGAATGTGAGGAATACCAAAAGTTGAAGTCAATGAAGCGCGAGGCAGAGTCCCCCTGACAGCCCACTTCCGGCCCACTTCCTCGGAGCGAACTTCGGGCCATGTTAATAAAAAAGGGCCGATAGAGCTAGTTCCAAAGCGACTCCCGGGCTCTGGAGTATACTCAAGATACTTTCTAGTAAGAAAGTAGACCGGGGGCTGGAAGCCCATTCTCGACCTACGACGACTCAACAAGAACATCAAGTCCCAGAAATTCAGGATGGTCACGTTGCAACATGTGCTCGGCCAACTGGAGGAGGTAGACTTTCTGTCGTCGTTGGATCTGGAGGACGCATACTTCCACGTCCCCATTCATGTAAAACATTGCAAGTTCCTGCACTTCGTCGTACAAGGGAGGCACTACCAGTTCAAGGCTCTTCCCTTTGGACTGAAGTCGGCACCCAGTGTCTTTACAAAGTGCCTGGCTCCGGTGGCGGCCCACTTACGACTGTACCCCATACGTCGACAACTGGCACATCCGGGCCAGTTCGAAAGACATTGCCGTCGGTCACATGGAGAGGACCGTCCGGCTGCTGATGGATCTGGGGTTCTCAGTGAACTATGCAAAATCCTGCTTGACTCCATTGCAGAATGCGTTGTTCCTGGGGTCCAGGCTCAACAGTGTCCTGCATAGCGGCACCGTCGTAGGAGAGGATAGCAGCCATTTTGACCAAGGTGCAATGGCTGTTAGCACTGAAGATCGCCACGGTAAGGACAATTAAGACGCTGCTCGGCATAATGTCGTCATGTATCTACCTGGTCCGACATGGCAGGGTCAAGTGGACAACCTCTTCCGCAGGTGGGGCAGTCCCCAGATCAATCTGCTTGCGACGGCGACCATGTGCCGGAGGTTCGCCAGCAGGTTCTCGCAGCCGGGGAGCATGGGGGACACATTTACATTCCCTTGGGAAGGGCTGTTCCTGTACGCATTCCCTCCATTGATTACTACAATTCATCAGTCAACTCAGATGGTGCCGGTGAAGGATGATCCTCGTCACGCCAGTGTGGCCGAGGCTAATCTGGTACCCGAACCATCTCTGCATGTCAGTGTCCCCTCCAGTCAAACTGCCAGTGGTTGCTGATCTTCTCACCAGGGAAGGAGGCGCAATCTTGCACCACGATCCAGGATCGCTGAACCTGAAGGCTTGGCTCCTGCAGTGTTAGAGTTAGGTGGTTACGAGCTGCCTGTGGACTACAGAGAGGTCCTCGCCAAGGCCAAGGCGTCGTCGACTATGAAGTGTTACAGACACAAATGGAAGCATTTCAAAACTTCGTGCCGGTCGCAGAAGATTAACCCTCAGAGGCTTACGTCGCCCGAAGTCCTTCCGTTGTTGGCTAAGTCGGGGCAGGCTCATGCCTCCATCAAGGTGCATCTGGCGGCTATCTCCCGCTACACCAGATCTCTGGGACGGTCTTCTCTTTGGTAGCACCGTCTAGTGAAGCAGTTCATGAAAGGACTGTTTTGTTCGTTCCCGCCGGTGAAGGCGCCTGCCCCAAAGTGGGAACTCAACGTGGTACTTACTAGGCTCATGGGGGCCCATTCGAGCTGATGCAGCAAGCTCTGCTGAAGTTCCTATCTTGGAAGACAGTTTTCCTTGTAGCCATCACCTCTGCCAGGAGAGTAGGTGAGATCCAGGCCCTGTCCTGCAAGCAGCCTTACTTGACTTTCCACGAGATGTGGGTGGTGCTGCGGACGTACCCCTCTTTCATGCCCAAGGTTCCGTCGGAATTTCATCTCAACAAGCCCTTGGTGTTGCCTGTGTTTTTTCCGATGCCTTCGTCGCCGGTTGAAAGGACTTTGCATTCGCTGGATGTGACTCGAGCGCTGAAGTTTTATGTGGCCCGCACAAAGAGTTTCCAGATGACTTCTGAGCTTTTTGTGTTGGTCCTGTGAACCATGGGAAAGCTTTGTCTAAGGCTTCCATCTGCCGGTGGCTCTCCGGCTGCATCACTCGTCACCGGTTGGCAAAAAGACCACTGCATGGCCGTCCGAGAGCCCATTCTACCAGAGCTATCGCTGCAACGACGACGTTCCTGTCGGGTGTGCACTTGCTGGACATCTGCAAAGCTGCTACGTGGAGGTCTATGCACACCTTCATGAAATTCTACTGCATCGGCAGGGATTCTGTGGAGGAGTCCAGAGTCAGCCAAGCAGTGCTACGCAACCTGTTCGCTTGAAGGTGAGCCTGGTGAGGAGATAAGTTATTGCTTCTGTTGAGCCTTGCCACCTTCCGTAGTTGTGTATGTATGTACTGCTATGTATTCTTTATTCATGAGCATGTGAATATATGCCAGACCCCATGCTGGAGAAGGAAGAAGTTCTCCAGCATGGGGTCTGGCATGGATTCACATGCTCATGAATATTCCCCGGCTGGGAATCCTCCGTAAAGAAAAAATCATTTTCAGTTTTGATTCTGAACTGTCTTTCTACTATTAACCAATCACTCGTCTCTGGTCATACTACCCCCAGCCAATGACTGCCCTCTACCTAAGCCCCTCCTCTGGCAGCCATCTTCATATTTTTACCGCACGTTCAAGTGTTGGGAGTCCTTGTGCTGTAGCTCTTGAGCTATTACGGCGTATTTTCAAAGAGTTTCCTCTTATTTTTTCGGTCAATTCGAGGCAGATTTTCGTCGAATTACACTTCTTGGAGGATTCCGGAAGACTTTTGAGGCCTACCCCGATTTGGACATGGCCCAGAACAAGGGAGATTCGACACCGACTGGATCCAAACTGTTTAGGAACTGCCCAGGATGTGGACTGCAGATCGTCTTTAAGGAGGACGAGCACTCACGGTGCCTCTACTTCCTACATGCCGACAAGTTGCAGGTGGAGGAGGACTGTGCATTCTGCAAGAACATGTCCATCCGGACCATGAAGGACTGTCATACACGACTCGCCAACTGGCTGGAGGCAAAGAGCCCAGCAGCAGGTGAGAAGAAGTCTGAGCGGTCTTCTAAGAGGCATAGCTCCGCACTCACCGGGAGCGCCGTTGGTTTGGGCTCCTCAGCTGCCAGGCAGGGTGCAATGTCACCGACGCCATCATCCACGAGCCAAAGCTCTGGCTCAGTGAAAAGGAAGTCGGAGAACCCGGGTAAGCTTCGGGTGAAGCCCCAGTTGATCCCAAAGGAGAAAGCCAAGGGGGGGGCGAGGCAGTGACCCTCCCCCTAAGGTGAAGGCCTCAGACGCACCCAAGGTCGTGAAGGCCCTGATCCATCCGGCTAAGGCCTCGATGGAAGGAGTTGTGGTGGCCCTGGCGAAGCCGGCAGAGGCTACCCCAGTGGAGACGACCTCTGGGCCTAGAGTTTCCCTGCCACCCTGGAGGGAATCATCTTTCCAGCCGATCGAGAAGACCCCCGTGAAACCCCGGGTCGAGAAAGGGGCGGGCACAGTAGCGTAACAGACTCGGATACATCCTCCGAGGATGAGCTGGCTGGCGTCAAAGCTATCCTGGACAAGAAGTTCGAGGAGGTCAGGACCTATGGGAAGGATCCCGGCGAGGCTGACGTAGAGAGTGACGGTGGAGCCGACGAGGAGCCGCGGGCCATGGAGGAAACAGAGGCCCCACGCCCCAGCTGACGCTCCTGTCGCAACCGATGCCTACGCCACAGAACAACTCGGGAGCAATCTTGATGAATCTTGATGGCTTTGCAGACCCTGTGTACGGAGATAAGGACAAGGTTGCCCTTACTCCCAGCGGATGATCCAGTGGCGCCTGGACCATCGAGGAGCCCGCCGAGCAAGCAGAGGCGAGTCCATCCTCCCCCCTCCCTTCCAGCCTTCATCCCCATCCCCTCCGCCGAGGGACGAGACGGGGACGGAGACGACGGGGACTGATGATGGTGGCAACGACGGAATGGATCTCCCATCACCTCCCGCCCGGGCCCTCCCCCGATGAAATTGGCTCCTTTCACGCCATGATCGCCAAGGCCTCAGAGCTTTTCCAGCTGTGCCCAGAGGAACAGAAGAAAGAGGGATTTCTCTACCAACGACGGGAAACCAAGAGGAAAACAGTACTCTTAGTCCTGCTGTTGAACGACATATGGGACGAAGGACTGTCCCTTTTGAAGAACCTGTCCACGGCCCCTGTGAAGAGAGACCGGTATGAGAAGAAGTACTGGGTCCCAGACTCCGCTCTTATGTGCCTCAGGGCGCAACCGACCCCGGATTCCGTAGTCTCTATGGCAGCCAAGAAGAAAGCGGCAGGGGCGATGGCGTCATCCTCCACTTCACCGCCGGACAGTGAGGGAAAGAAGCTAGACGCCATGGGATGTCGAGTCATTGCGACGACCATCAAGGCGTCCAACGCCCTCGCGATCGTGGCCCGCTATGTGCTATGATAGGGAGCTGTGATTCAAGATCGCCCCTATCCTGGAATTCCTCTCGGATGACAAGAGGGCGGAAGCCCTGGTAATCCTGCAAGAAGGCGAGGTGGTGTCGGATCACGCCATCACGTAGCAACGGACATCGCCGATACCGTATTCCGTCAGATGGGCAACAGCGTTTGCCTGCGCCGGTGCGGTTGGCTCAGGGCCACCGACTTACGTCAGGACGTGCAGACCAGGGTTTTGGACATGTCCTTCGACAGATTCAACCTGTTCGACGAGAGTCTGCAGGCCATCAAAGCAGACACCAAGATGGTCCGTGCCTTGGGCACTCTCCATCAACGACAGCCGTCCTTTCGGACCTCCGGAGGCAAAGCCCATGGTGCCTCCAAAGGATTCAGCGTTAGTTCATCGTCGTACCGACAAGCTGCCCGTTCCTCATCGCAGGAAGCTTACAGAAGCCGCAGCAAGGCCAGTGGATACCGTCGTCATCGCCAAGGAGCCCAGGGTGGCAAGGCCTTGGTGAAACAGGACTGAACCGCCCGTGACGTCAGGCCCCCACCTGAGCACCCCGGTGGGAGGCTGGCTGGCAAACTTTGTAGGCGTGTGGGAGTCCATCTCCACCGAACGTTGGGTGCTGGATGCCCTGGCCCACGGGCACACTCTGGAGTTCCAAAGTAAGTGCCCCCGTTTCCCACTTGTGGTCAGGAAAGAAAACCACGTTCCACAGCTGCTTCTGGAGGTACGAGCCATGCTAAGAAAGGGCGCGATAGAACTCATCCCAAAGAGGCTCTGGGGCTCTGGAAGTATACTTGCAGTACTTCCTCGTCCGAAAGAAGACCGGCAGCTGGCGACCCATCCTGGACCTTCGACGCCTCAACAAATACATCAAAGCACAGACGTTCCGGATGGTTACCCTTCAGCACATGCTGGGATAGCTGGAGGAAGGCGACTTTCTATCGTGACTGGACTTGGAGGATGCTTACTTTCACATCCCCATACACAAAGGACATCGAAAGTTCCTGCGTTCATGGTCCAAGGGCAGCACTACCAGTTCAAGGCCCTGCCCTTTGGGTTGAAGTCGGCTCCAAGGGTCGTTACCAAGTGCCTGGCATCGGTAGCAGCACGGCTGCGCCTGCAGGGGATCCACGTATACCCCTACCTGGACGATTGACTCATCCGAGCAAAGTCAAGAGAACTCGCCGTTGACCACACAGCAAAGACCGTCCACCTGCTCACGGAACTGGGATTCACGATCAACCTTGTGAAGTCCTACTTGGTACCGTCGCAGGAAGCCCTGTTCTTGGGAGCCAGACTCGACACAGTGGCGCAGTTGGCCTCACCCTCGGAGGAAAGGATGAGGGCCATCTTAGGCAAGGTACAACGGCTGTTGACCATGGAAGTGGCCAGGGTGAGGTCCACCAAGTCCCTGCTCGGCATGATGTCATCTTGCATCTACCTCGTGCGTCTGTGCAGGTTGCGGATGCGGCCACTGCAGGAGTTCGACACCCGTTGGATGCAAGCGGCGGGAAGGTTCGAAGACAAGATCCCACTCAACGAGACTCTCCGTCAAGCGATCTGGTGGTGAGGCATCTGCTTGCATCTTGCGGCAGGCATGGACTTCAGACCCCAGCGCACCGGGAAACGGTGACGACGGACGCCTCCCTGGAGGGATGGGGAGTACACACCAGAGATCTCCACGCAAGAGGCCTTTGGCTCCTGGAGGAGAGGTCCCTGTACATCAACAGCCTGGTGCTCCGGGCCATGTTCTGGGCCCTCAGGTCCTTCCTTCCTTCCGTCCCTCAAGGGCAAAGTGGTACGGGTCTTCACCGACAACAGCACCACGATGTTCTACATCTGGAAGCAGGGAGGTACCAGATCCCCAGCCCTATCCAAGGAAGCGCAGGATCTGTGGCACTGGGGCGTCGCCCAGGTGATGTTCCTGGTACCCTTTCATCTGGAAGCAGTGAAAAACACTGTCGCTGACTCACTCAGCAGGGAACTGCGCTCTTGCCACGAGTGGGAACTTCGACAGGATCAGGTGGATCTCCTATTCCGACTGGGCAATCCCCAGATCGATTTGTTCGCGACGGCGATGAACACCAAGTGCCGGAGGTTCGCCAGCAGGTTTCCCCAGCAGGGGAGCATGGGCGATGCATTCTCCTTCCCCTGGGACGGCCTGTCCTGTATGCGTTCCCACCATTGCCTTTACTTCTGCGACTCATCAGTCAACTCAGATGGTCCCGGTGCAGGATTATCCTCGTCACACCGGCATGGCCGAGGCAGATATGGTTCCCAGACCTTCTGGACATGTCAGCGTCTCCCCCAGTCAAACTGCCGACGGATGCAGATCTTCTCGCCAGGGAAGGAGGCGCCATCCTACATCATGACCTGGGATAGCTGAACCTGCAGGCCTGGCTCCTGCAGCACTAGAGTTCGGAGGCTACGACATCCCTGCGGACTGCAAGGAGGTTCTTGCAAAGGCCAGGGCTTCCTTGACTCTTAAGTGCTATGGACATAAGTGGAAGAGGTTCTCTGTCTGTTGCCATGCACAGATCAACCCTCTATGGATTGCAGGCCCTCAAATGCTGCCGTACTTGCTGTCGCTGGCCAAGGCGGGGCTGGCACATGCCTCCATCAAAATCCATCAGGCGGCTATCTCCCGCTACACCAGAATTCCGGGGCGGTCGTCGCTGTGGTCTCATCGCCTGGTGAAGGAGTTCATGAAGAAACTGTTCCGTTTGTTCCTGCCGGTGAAAGCCCCGGCCCTGGCATGGGAGCTCAACGTAGTGCTGACCTGGCTCTTGGGTCCGCCATTCGAGCCCTTGCATTCAGCGCTGATGAAGTTCCTATCGTGGAAGACCGCTTTTCTTGTGGCCATCACCACTGAACGATGAGTGGGAGAGATCCAGGCCCTCTCCTGTAAGCCTCCATATTTGACATTCCACGAGACGAGGGTAGTGCTGAGGACGCACCCCTCCTTCATGCCCAAGGTGCCGTCAGACTTCCATCTCAACGAGCCCTTGGTGGTACCTGTTTTCTTCCCGTCACCTTCGTCGCCGGCTGGGAGGACTTTGCACTTGCTGGATGTGGCTAGAGCGGTTCTACGTGGTCTGCACGAAGAGTTTTTTTGAAAGACATCACAGCTGTTTGTGAACTTTGGCCCTGTGAAACAAGGGAAGGCCCTCTCGAAGGCTTCCATTTCCAGATGGCTCTCCGGCTCCATCATGCACTGTCACCAGTTGGCAAACCGACCCTTGCCCAGCCGTCCCAGAACCCATTCGACCAGAGCGATCGCTGTTACCACGGTGTTCCTATCTGGTGTGCCCCTGCTGGACATCTGCAGGGCTGCTACGTGGAGGTCGACGCACACCTTCACGAGATTCTAAGCGTCGACCGGGATTCCAGGCAGGAGTCCAGAGTCGGCCAGGCAGTGCTGCGCAACCTGTTTGCTTGAAGGTGAGCCTGGTGAGGAGGTAAGAAATGCTTAATGTTGAGTTGTTGTAATGCTTAATGTTGAGCCTTGCCAGCTCCCGTGGTTGTGCATGTGTGTACTGCTATGTATTCTTGTATTCATGAGCATGTGAATCCATGCCAGACACCATGCTGGAGAAGGAACAAGTTACTTACCTGCAACAGTTGTTCTCCAGCATGGGCCTGGCATGGATTCACATGTGAACCCTCCCGCCTAGCCCTCTGTGGCTGTTCTTGGTCATACTGCCACTTAACGTGCTACCAAATCTGAAGATGGCAGCCAGAGGAGGGGCTTAGAGAGAGGGCAGTCATTGGCTAGGGGCAGTATGACCCAGAGACCAGTGATCGGTTAATGGTAGAAAGACAGTTCAGGAACGAAACTGATTTTTTCTTTACCGAGGATTCCCAGCCTGACGATGGGGAATATTTATGAGCATGTGAATCCATGCCAGATCCATGCTGGAGAACAACAGTTACAGCTAAGTAACTTTTTCCTTACTTACCTGTAACTGTTGTTCTGCAGCATGGGTCTGGCATGGATTCACATGCAAACCCTCTCTCCTGCCCCTCTGTGGTTCTTCTTGGTCATACTGTCACTTAACGTGCTACCAAATCTGAAGCATGGCAGCCAGAGGATGGGCTTAGAGAGAGGGCAGTCATTGGCTGGGGGCAGTATGACCCAGCGCTCAATGATTGGTTTAGAGAAGACAATTTATAAACGAAAGTGAAACAGTTTTTCCTTTTACGGAGGATTCCCCACCTGACAACAGGGAATATTCATGATCATTTGAATCCATGTTAGACCCATGCTGGAGAACAACAGTTACAGGTAAGTACAGGGAAGTAACTTGTTTCTTATGCTTAAAGGTATGCAGCTTGAAAACGCAGTCTAAAAGGTGGCAGCGCTATAGAATCTTGAATTAAAGAAGATAGTGTTGCAACTAAGTGTCGACAATTGGAGGAGTTGACGATATAAAGTCAGTAGAGGGTTTTCTCTCAGTTCAGTGGGGAAAAAGGGCCTCTTTGCTTTAAATGCCGCTCCAAGTCTGTAAAAGTGCAACCTAAACAGGGGAGTCAGTACTCAGGTATTTTCAACATCCTCCAATGTAAGGAAAAGACCATTTGCATACATATCCCTCAGCATATTGGACCGTATTCCCTGCCATCTGACGCATATGGATCCATCAATTGTGGACTGTATACTAAGCGCTCGCCAGAGTGGTAAGTAATTACTGTATGGTAATTCTAAGTTCATTATGTTAAATGCATTGCGCCATGTCAGTAGCACGGTCCCTGAATTTGTGCCCTCCAGCGACCCAGCTTTATGGGTCTGCCCCGTAAAGGCATCCATCTTCCCCTGTTTTTGGAGCCCCCACCTCCCTTCATTATAATGCTGTTCTGAAGTGTTGTGTGGGAGTGGGTGATGGGCTATGCACACCAACAGGCTGGGGAGGATCCTGTGGGCTGCGCTGGAATAGTCAATGTAAGTGGCCCTCACAACATCTGAGGCAGCCCTGGATCTGCACACACTCTGATAGACCGGGCGAGAGTGCCCCCACTTGTTTGTTTTGCCTCAGTTGTCTGTTCCTCTCAGGATTCCGCCCCGGCCACACTGGGTCTAGATTACAAGCTGGAAGGCCTGAAGAGGTCCCCAAGCCAGGGCCAGCGTCCGCACCGGCCACAGTTACCAACACACTTTCCCACATGATGTGGTAGAGCCACAAGCAACCCAGCCATCCACTGAGCCCCAGGAAGCACAGGGGTGGCGCCAAACGCTGTTGCAGCTAGACAGCCCAACCTCCATGGTCCACATCGCCATCTCCGCTGCCATACCAGCACCTCAGGCAGTGCTTGGCCCTGATTGTGGCCACCGGCCCGCCCGGTATTGTATAGGAGGGGCCAGCCGAGGATCAGGGCACCACATGGGTCTTCAATGCACCAGAGTGCCACCCACAGCAGATATTGGAATATCGGTGCTTCTACGCATGGCGCGCTTCGCAGAGTTCTCCCGCCACATAACCATCGCCAAACTTGGATGGGGCATTTTGTCAAGTGTTCTTGACATCTCCTGCAGAAATTATGGCGGGCACGCTGGAATGTTTCCTGAGTTTAGAAAAGCTTTCATTTCAAAACGGCTTAGAGGACACGAACAATATGTAAACATGGATGAAAGTGTCACAGTTGCATTTTGTGAAGAAGGGGGGGAAAGCTTTTGGAAACTCCCACCATCTGAAACACCCTTAGTGACTTCAGGCTCTCTTGCTACACTTGATCGCTCGCACTGCTTAGTGGGAAATATTTACACCGCCCATCCCCGCAGTTTAAAAAATCAACAGCCGCCACTGGGCACAAGGCCACATGTGGATGGCTGTGCCACCACTGATCTCCCAAACGGATAAGTTTAATATATGGCTTATTCCATTTCAACCTGAGCAGCCTTTTAGAGGCAATGACTGGAGATTCGACCACCAACCAGAATGATATTTGAATTAAACTTGACCAACATGTCACTGACTATTTCTCCTATTCCTTGCTTAAACTTGCCTAGCCTTGGTGGGTAGAAGACTCAGTCAAGATTGACATGAAACCGCCTTTGCCTGGAATGTTTCAGCATTCAGTAGGTTTGCACATACCATGTCTGACACTACCCCATGCCTCCATGCATGTTGGATAAAGAACTGTATGAGAAAACCTTTATGAGGAGTGTACCAGGTGCTTTGCGAGTCTGGGATCTGCAACCAAGTTGTGCCAATTACTGTATGAGAGAATCCCAAGGAAGACACCATGCCCTTAGGATCTGAACGGTATTGAGTGTGATAAAAAGCCCAGGGAACGGAGTCATTTCCCCTGGATTGGATTGCAAGGTGAAGAGGAGGGAGTCATTCTCTTGGCCCATAAAGAACTTGGTTATTCTTTTGAACTTTTGTTTTGCTGGAGAGAAACCTGGGGAAGGGAGTCAATCCCCAGAGCTGTGAACACTATCCATTTGGAAACCCTTGTGTTGGCGTTATGCCTTTTGTTGAACTTGAACATTTGTTCACTTTTGGCATCAAAGACAATACCCTTAGTACCTTAGAGTTAGTTGTTAGAATGAGAGGGCTAGGATAGGATTTCGGACAAAGGACATTTTTGCTTTGGACATCGTGACACCCGACAGACCCTTAGTTTTTGGTTGAGTTGGGGAAATACCTCTTAGATCAGGGATAGTGAGGCGTTTTCCAACCCCTTTATTATTTAAGGAAAGTGTATACCAACCATCATGAGTCCTCTGTGTCCGAGTCTCGTTCCTGGTTCCTCGTACCCGCCAGTCAGGTAAGAAAAGCTGAATCCCAGCCTCAGAGATTTCTTCAGTAATGTGCACTTTTTCAAAATTCTGAAGGACAGCGTGAAAGTGCCAATGGCGATTTCTCCCCATGTACCTTTGTGACGCGGGACATCTATGCCTGCACAGCATGAGTGTAGAGAGGGTGGGAACATGGCCAAAGCACTGGCATATATGTATCTTTCCACTAATCCAGCCCTCCCCATTCTACTTCTAGTATCAGATTGTGCTTATGCTAGCTGTAACTGGAGCACACTTTGTAAGCCAAAACCTAAAACGTTAAATAAAAGTGGCACTTCTGTGATATTTATTTATTTATTATTCACTTGTTAGGTGCTTATACAGGAAGCAAATACTGTTTCAAAGCGCCCACAGGGCAACAGGGAGGGGACAGAGCATGATAGTAATGAAATTACAACAATGTTAAATAATAAATACAACAATAGACAATCGGGCGGGGAAGATATACCTACTATGCCTTGTGAGTGTTCAGAAAGTGCAAGTGCAGAGGGGAGAGGGGTATGGGATAGGTGCTGTGGCGCTCATGGAGAGCAGAAGGTGAAGTGGTATGAAGAAAGAAAGTTAAGTGCAACCTCCAGTGGTAGAGGGTGAGTCGAGGCAAGTGCAGATGATGGACAGCAGCAGGGAAGATAAGATGTTGGAGTTCAGGTCCCCGAGGATGCATAAGGGCCCTGCACACCAATCAAGCTACTGTGTGATTAGCAGGGGAGAGAGGAAGGGATGAAAGAGGTAAAGAGGAAGGTCTTGAGGCTTTTCTGGAACTTAAGGAGGTCCTGCTCAAGACGAAGAGGGGGGGGCTCTTCCAAAGAAGGGAGCCCGTTGAGGAAAGTGATCGACCACCTGCTCTCTGTTTAGAAAACTGCTTTACACACAAGGAGTTGGTGCCAGAGGAACGTTTGTGTCTAGAGTGGGAAGATTTAGTGAGAAAGATTTGCAGATAGTGATCCCTGACCGTGAGCCAGCGAAGACTTTGTAGGGCAAGAGAGATGTGGTCCCTGGGCTTGAGGCCAAGGATAAGTCTTGCTACCCTATTCTGGATTAGCTGGAGGGGGTCTCAAATTGCTATTTCTAGTTTAGGAGACCAAGATCTCTCCAAGAACATTTCTATATTACACTCAATGGCCAAGGTGCCCCACACCCTCCACACCAATAAGTTAGCTATTTTTCATGAATTATCAGTGTATTATATTGCTTTTACTGCGGTTTGTTCTTGGCATGTCATTGCATCCTATTTGTTTTGCAGGATCATTGCAGAAAAGTAGTACTGTGGTGCTACCTGAAGGAAATGGAAGTTATTGTTAAGGAATCTTTTATTCTTGGGAAAGAGATCGAAACCCACCACATGGACTTTTTATGGAGCAATTCCCTTTTAAATAAGGTAAATATGTTTTCTGTAAGGCAACTCCTTTACACAAACTGCTAGAAAGTATCCCATGAAGGGCACTAAAATAAATGTGCACTTCAAAAGCCTGCCAAGGCTTTACTTTGGCACTTCTTTAACAATCCTGCCACACACATTTAGTAACATTTACAGGGTTTGTAGATGCCAGGAGCAGCAGAGCACTTGCATAGACGAGCTACCACAGCATAGTTCCTCCATTTTCCAGTGTGTCAGAGAGCACCATTGTGTGGCTGACAGTGAAATTGTGGCCAAGCTACATTATATGTAGCTAAGTGGCATGACAAGTGTTCTGGAGTGTCTTGTGCTGTTCATTGTGATTTCTTATTGTGTTATCTATGGAGCTACCGATGTGCACCACACCTATTATGATGCTTCAGAAATTAACACTACTGAGATGGAGAAAAGGGGGCGTGACATAAGAGTAAGAAAGTTAGTGACTTCTGTATTCTTAGTCCATGGTCCTTTTTTCCTCCATACGCTCCTCTCTCCATCCCTCTTGAAAAGGTTACTGTACATAACCCAACAGGTGGCTGCAAGGACTGACTGGTGTTCCTGGTGGGCGTGGTCAACAGAACTAGTCACGCCCGTGCTGCCATACCCTATCAAGGGAAAAACATTAAAGGGGCAGTTGAGGGGGGGCGTGGCTTGGAGCCGACTCGATGAGGTCGCTCCTTTGAAGCCGCCCGTGGATCGCCCGCTGCCGTGCCTGAATTCATGCGGTTCCTGGGCCCTAATCGATTCAACGACCTCGGCCGCAGGCGTGGGAGCCGCTGGAGAAGAAGCTGTCCTGAGATGAGGGGCTGATATCGGAGCTTTGCGCGCCAAATCACCGTTCAGAGCCCGGCTCCCTCCCCCGCCCGAGAAAACCAAGATGGCGGACGCACGGCAGTGCGCATACGCCGCAGGGACATGGAGGCAAACCCTGTCGCAGCACACAGGCTGGGGGAGTCGAGCGCCCGGGCATGGCGAGCGGACTGGCTCCATCTGCCTGCAGGGAGTGGCCCGTCCCTGCCCCCCTGAAGCGCCGGAGCAAAGGATGTGTTGGCGTGGCTCCGGATGGAGGAGCCGGTTCGGAGCCCTGGATGCAACGTTGTGATCTTCCTTGCGGACCTTCCACGAGCACCGACTGATGCTGGCCCCGCGGTTTAGGGATCCATGCCGACGCTCAGAGCCCAGCTGATGGCACGGACACCCGTGCCTGAATCTGAGTGGGGGGCTGCGACTGAGGCGGTCAGCGTGCAGAGAGGTTCCTCCGCCAACATCGGGAGGATCCTGCACCAGAGCTACGCCTGGTGGCTCCTCTGCGGCCAGAGAGAGGTGGGGGCCATAACTCCCGGTAAGAAGTCCAGGGAGATGCCAAAGGGTTTTCGCGGCAGCTGGCTGTGGGAGCCGTTTTTGGGGACCCCTGGTGGATTCCTCATCATGCCTTGCAGCCTCTGTAAGTGAGCAGTTCGGCACCCGCTTAGACACTGCGCCCTCCCAAGGGACCCTGGACCCGCGCTGGTGGTAGGCTTGGCCCGCGTGCAAGTCCCTTGACTCTTCTTCTCCCCCTCCAGCCTTCTGAACACTTCCTGGGGCACCCCGGCCCACTGCCTTGTTCCCTGCGGACAAGGCTATAATCTGCACGAGTGAAGTGACACACCTTAGCTTCTTGCAAGGCTCGAGGAGTGCCATGCGCCCCCCGCGGCGACGCACCCTCATGGCTGCGGAGCTCTTGGCAGCCATTAACTCGCTGCCGACAAGCAACACAATGACTAAACTACAGAAATCCACCAAGTCCTCGGACATAGCAGCTATGTTGATGTCATCTGAAAAAACAAAGAAACGGGACTTCTGCCCCTCTGCCTCGCGGGTATCTCTGGATAACAAGGGACCACTGGCGACCAGAGAAGATATCCGGGAATTTATGCTGACATCAAAGCAGAATTCCGGACCTTTATGACAGAACTTTCTACCAAGCTTGAGAGTACAGACAAAAGGGTCTCGGAGGCGGAACAGAGATTGGGGGAGGTTGAGGATTGCTCACGGGATCATACCTCCGCCTTAGCCGAGGTCCAGCATTCAATTAGACTCCTGCAGGACAAATGTGACAATCTGAAATACAAACAGGAGGACCTGGAAGATAGGGCCCGGCGCAACAACCTCTGGATCCGAGGGGTTCCTGCCTCGATCCCTGACAAAGGGTTGGCGGAATACATGGGCCTCTTCTTTCAAACCCTCCTCCCTGACCTTGATGACTCGCAGCTGCTCCTAGACCGCACCCACAGGCTGAACACTCGTCGTGGAGTGGAATCGGATGGCCCACCTGACGTTATCACCAGGGTGCACTTTTTCACCACGAAGGAAGCCATCTCGGCGATCAGCCGTTCCAAGGATGACATCACATTCCAGGGGGCCTCTCTCCAGATCTTTCAAGATCTATCCCCTCTCACGCTCCAGAGGAGGCGAGCCCTCCGCCCGTTAACTACCTTTCTTCAAGCCCAAAAAGTCTGCTACAGATGGCTTCATCCCACTGCCTTGCAATTCTCATACAAAGGCTCTTTAAGGAGAATTAGCCACTTGGAAGATGCTAAAAACATCTTGAACCCGGACGCTTCCAGCCCTTCACCTCCTCCGCCCATAGAGGCGACGGCCGGCTCAGACCCTGTGGCGGCTCCTGATCCCACACAAAATTCCTGGTCGAAGGTTCCGAGATTCCGGAAGAGGAAATAGCCTAGCGGGGTCCTTCGATGAGGTCGCTGGCTCTTACACTCCTGGTTCGCCGGCCCTGCACTCTGGAGCAGAGCAGCACCCACAGGAACACAGATGTGCGCCATTCCTAACGCAGCGGGCACCATTCCACGGCTCATGCCCAGCTCCAAGGTACTTTCCACCAATGAGTCCTTGGAACGATACACCAAGACTATTGATGATCTTGGCCATGTTGGCCTTTCATTATTCGTTGGCCCTGTTGGCCAGGGGGGGCTTTCGACCCACAAACAGTCTGCCTCCCCTAGTTAAATCTCGGTCCTCCCGTTGGCGGTCCGAGCAAAAACCCTGAAGGCAGGGAAACCTATGGCTGCACACTCCGCGACATGATGGCTAATCCCTCTATATCTCCCCCCCCCCTCTCCCCCCCAGAACTTATCGGAGCCTCCGGAGCTGGTCCCGGAACACCAGACTCTGCAATTTGTCTCCCTGAACGTTAGGGGACTGAACTCACCTCCAAAACGCAAGTCCATTCTGCAGTAACTCCAGAATGACAACGCGGCAGTGGCTATGCTACAGGAGACTCACCTACTCAGGCCAGGCGCTTTTCTATGAGTCGCTAAGTACAGCTCTCTCTCCCTTCCTGGAAGGCCAGATTGTGATTTGGGATGACTTCAATGGGGTCCCGGACCCCATCAAAGATAAGTCGCACCCGCCCTCTACCGGGGACTTCGCTACAGCTTTGGCTCTCCTGCAATTGTTCAGAACTTTAGGGGTGGTGGACTCGTGGAGGGTACTCCATCCGTCTGAAACAGACTTCTCTTTCTACTCGTATGTTCACAGAACATTCTCCAGGATAGACCTTCTCTTGGTATCCCCGCAAATTTTTACATTCACCGACGATGTGACAATTGGCTCCAGAATCCTGTCTGATCACGCCCCGGTGGCCCTGGAGATCCGAGTGCAGGAACCACTCAATCCCCAACAGCGTAGATGGACGTTATATGACCCGATTCTGAACGAAATGCCACTCAGAGATACAATTGCAACCATGATCACCAATTTCTTCAAAGAGAACCCCAGCGAAGACACCTCCCCCGCCAACAACTGGGATGCAATGAAGGCAGTGGTGAGGGGGGAATTGATTGCGCAAGGAGTGGCCTACCACAGGCATCGACGACAAACTCGTCAGAGCCTCGAAGAAGAACTTGAAAAAGCCATAAGGAGAAGGGCTGGACCCCTAAAAATCAGCGGGCTATCCGGATAGCGCAGAAGATGATTGAGGCCCACTATGCTGAACATACTGCCCACCAAATAGCGAAGGCTAAGCAGTTTTACTATGCTAAGAACAACAAGGCAAATAGATTACTGGTGGCCAAACTGGCCAAGACAAGGAGGAACAACACGATTGTGGGTCTACGGGATCAACATGGCAAAATTCAATACGCCACCCAGGACAAACTTCGGCTTGCAACAGCCCACCTGACCCAGGTGATGACCGCTCCAGTGCAAGACGTGGGAGAACAAAAGGAATATCTACGGGAAGTAGCGCTGCCCCGACTAAAGAAGGCAGCCTATGACTCTTTGGAGGCGCCGATCACCGACGAGGAAGTGGACGTGGCGATAAAAGCCCTTAAATCCCGGGCCCCTGGCCCGGATGGATTTACGACCAGGTTCTACAAGATTTTCAAACCTCAATTGTTAGCGCCTTTGGTGCAGCTGTTTAATTCATTCAGAACCACAGGCACGATAACCCCGTCCATGCAAGAGTCAATCACTGTCTTACTGCAAAAACATGGAGGCGATCCAAGGAATCCTGCGTCATATAGACCTATCGCTCTATCGATGCTAATATATACTCCAAAATTCTAGCAACACGCCTCTCCCAGGTTTTGCCAGAGATAATCAGCGCCGACCAAACTGGCTTCCTCAAACATCGTTCCACCGCTGACAATATCCGGAGGACCTTGGATCTGGTGGAGCTTGCCTCCCGAGACTCCCGGGAGTTGGTGCTTCTGGCCCTGGACGCAATTAAGGCATTTGCTAAAGTAGACTGGGCCTTCATGAGGCTCACCCTCGAAGCTTTTGGATTCAGCCCAGAATTCTGCACTATGACGCTGGCTAACTATAAAGCGCCCAAAACCCTTCTGAGAGTCAATGGCACCCTTTCCTCCCCTATCGGCTTAACCTGTGGAACCAGACAGGGATGTCCACTGTCGCCGCTCCTTTTCGCACTAATTATGGAGCCGTTCGCCCAGCGGATCAGGCTGAACCCTGCAATCAAAGGCTTCCAATCGGGCTCAACGCATCATAAACTGGCCCTCTACGCGGATGATGTCCTTATGACCATTACGGAGCCCCGCTCCTCCCTCCCTCAGGCCCTGGCAGAGATAGCAAGCTATGGAAGGGTCACAGGCTTTGTCATCAATTTTCGGAAGTCAGTCGCCCTGGCGGTGGGCCTATCCTCGAAGGACCGAGAAGCCCTAATCTCGCTCTGCCCAGTACAATGGACGACCAGCGAAATCAGTTACCTGGGGGTCCAGATCCCAGATAACCCAAGCGAGGTTTATCAGGCTAATTTCCCTCCACTATTTACGGCCTTGGAGGCGGACCTCAAGCGGTGGGCTGCACAGTAGATCTAGCTGATGGGCCGTATCACGGCGTGTAAAATTAACGTGCTACCAAGGTTCCTTTATGCTTGCTCCTCTCTCCCAGTCCCGATTCCGGCCCCAGCCCTCCAAAACCTACAGAAGAAAATGTTGCAGTTTATTTGGAGGGGGAAAAAATTCAGGATCCCTAAATCCACGATGCTGGACAACGCAAGGCTCGGCGGTCTCAGGGTTCCAGATCTACAAAAGTACCAGATGGCGGCCCAGCTGGCCTGTATTCAATCATGGCAAATACTTACTAACCACCCCATATGGGTGGACCTCGAACAGGCGCAACTACCCCTGCCTCTACGCTTTCTCCCACATGTCCCTCCTCCGAAACGGCGGCGATGGCGGGAACTCCTGGCGACCACTAAACATACCATTTCGGTCTGGGACAAAGCACTGAAACTAAAGAAGATTCCAGTGGGACTCAGCCCCCTCGCCCCAGTGTTCATGAACCCGACTTTCTTACCTGGCCTGTCAATTCGAAACTTTGGGCCCTGGATCGCAGGAGGCCTGGAGACCCTGGGACAACTCTTCGAGGGGGGTCAACCCTGCACCTTCGAGCGATGTAAAGAACTCTTCAAGATTCAGGAATAGGATAGGTTCACGTACATCCAGCTGTGCCACTGGTGCACTCATCCACAGACTCGCCAGGCAGCCACCCGCCCCCCAACGGCCATTGAACTGACCCTTACCGAGCTGCCACCCCGAGGGAGAATCTCTACTCTGTACAAACGCCTCCAACCGGACTTCCTAATTTCCAAGCCCTGATACATGGCCCAATGGGAAGCGGACCTGGGCCATCCTATTGAGGACCAACGCTGGGTTGATATCTGGTCCCGGGCCCACTCCTCTTCATCCTGCATCACAAATAGGGAATGCGCCTATAAGATCCTCCTTCAGTGGTATTTCCCGCCCTTAAGACTCCATCACATGCATCCCACTCTCGACCCACACTGCTGGAGACAATGTGGCCAAGTAGGCTCCTTCTTCCATATGTGGTGGTCTTGCCCCAAGGCCCAAGCCTTCTGGAAACAATGCCTGGCGACGATTGCGGACATTACTCAGGTACAACTGCCCCTAGATCCCGAACCTATTCTCCTTGGAGCTCCAATTCCTGGAATCTACCCAAGGTCAGGACCTAAGGCCAAACTATTATCCCAATGCTTACTGGCGGGCAGGAACGTGATAGCCCGTACCTGGAAGACGGCACAAGGTCCCCTCATGCCGTTCTGGTGGGTGAAGGCCTGGGATATCTTGATAGCTGAGAGGGTGACGGCCGCCGGAACAGGCCTTCTACATCGCTTTCATAACATCTGGGGTCCGGTCCTTGACTATGACCAAAATTTCACGGCTTTGACATTTAAGCCCCAATTGGCCAGGAGAACAGTACAAGCTGGGGATCCCCTGCAGGAGCGGGGGGAAGGAACTAGAGACTGGGGGAGGGAATTGGAAAGGAATCGTATTGTACTGTACTATGCATCATGTCGCGAATGTTTAAGTTATGTATTGTGATAACCTGCCTTCTTAAAATAAACAGGTTTAAAAAAAAAAAAAAAGGGGGCAGTTGAGAGGGTCCTGTCCTAATGGAAGACCTCCCATAATTATGGAGAAAAGAGGGCTATGGGCTAGGCGTGCAGAAGCCACTATGGTGAGACCGTTTTTCTATTTGATAGGTGAAGCAGCGAATGTAAAGTTGCATCCCTATAGCCATGTTGCTGCCATCCAATGCAAGGTGACACTTTATAGGCTTGACAGAGCCGCATATCCATTTACAGCCATCCTTCGCCCAGCTGCAGACATAATACATAAGACATTCACTTTGATTCCTCCCTCTCCTTTTCCCACCATATTTCTCTTACCTCTCGCTACCATCTTTTCAACATTCGCAAAGTCGGCTCTTCTCACCTTCCATGCCACTAAACTTTTAATCTCCGCCCTTATCTTCTCTCGCCTCTTCTACTGCTCCTCTATACTCTTTGGACTACCTGCAGTTCATCTCGCCCCCCTCAAATCCCTCTACTACTCAGCTGTCCGTACCCTCTGCCTCCTTGCCCCTCATGACTCCATTTCCTCCTTGCTTTCTTACCTTGGTTGGCTTCCCTTCCACTCCCAACTTAAATTTCATTTTCTCTGCCTTGTCTTTAAATCTCTCCATGATCTTGCTCCCCTGACCTCTCCTCTCTCCTCTCTTTCTACACCCCGTCCTGTTCCCTTCGTTCTGCTGATCTATTCCTTCTCACCGTTCCCCCTTCCCCATTTGCCTCCTCCCGTTTCAGCACCTTTCAGCTCCTATCTTCCCTGCACTGGAACGCCCTACCTCTCTCTAGCCGCTCCATACCTACCTTTTCCTCCTGCACTTTCCTGAAATCTCTCCTTCTCCATCCCCCACCCTGATACCTTCTCTCATTACTATCTCCTTTCCCTAGCCCTCATGGAGCTTTATTTACTGTCTCGTACTATTAAAACCGCCTCAATCCGTTTTTCAAGCATGCTTTTTTTTTCATGTTACTGTGTCTGCATCATGTTTGCATATGGTATTTGTTTTTGTTAGTTTATTGTATTTTTAAGGACATTAGTGTTGCAGTTATATCATTTGACTTTTCATCACTTTAATTTCTTCTACATTTCTGATTTCTATAATATCGCTTAAAAAAGGGCAGCATCTTCTCAGTAGTGTACCATCAAGTATTTTGCTGCTGCTTCTTAGACAACAGGACCCGCAGGCAAGGGAAGCAATCACAGTGGCAATATTTGGAGCAGTAAGCTCTGCCTACATATGAATATGCAAATTTCAACATCTGGGTGGCACAAAATAGTATAACTGTAGATGAGCAAAGGGCAACTTTTCGAGGAACTCGTTTAAAAGCATACTTGTAGTTTTCGTGCTTTATTGGCACTTCATAAAGTTCTTGTTTCACATTTCCATTATTGTGTGTCTGTGGCAGTAGGCCTAGCAGATTGTCAAAATAGTATGGTACTAGGACTGACCAATCACAACTGATTTCAGTTCTGCAGGCCAATAAGGATTGTGTCTTTCAGTCCCTTTGCATAACACAAATCTTACATCAGTTAATCATTTTGTGATATGATCAATGCAGCCGTCACTTGCAGTAAACAGTCCAGTTTAAGTTTTCATTCATCAAGCCTTAAATCACACCTTTTCAGCATAGTCGTCCTTCGGCAGCAAGTGCCTGGTTGGGCTTCACCATGAACATACATTGAAGTGGTGGCGATCTTTCGACTGTGCAGTCCGTTCAGTTCCCGGTCTGCTGTTACAAGCTTTGCATCAGAAACATTTAAACCATAATAATATGTTATACAATACGAAGCTCTCTCGGTCTACATCAACCAGGGCCCTGACTGCTTGCGTCAGGAAGCCTTCCTGAAACACTCCGATTGGCATCCAGAAAGTCATAGCAACACATCATGTGACTGAACATTTTCTTTAAAAGTCCCTCTTTATGGCCACATCCTTAATCCTCTGAGGATCCTAAACGCTATCTGAGGGCCTTGCCACAAAAAGGAAACTCCCAGGGCTCATGACCCTGCTTTCTGCAGGGGAGGTATGGAAGCAATATTGGCTCTCCAAAGATAATGTGACACACTGCCTCCATTTTCACTGAGTCGCCTGTGTGCATCCATCCTTGGCATCTACTGCTAAGGGCCAAAAGCATCAAAGGATATCTCCATGTTTGGGCCTTCTGCATCCAGCCTGGGCTCCTGCATCGAAGGGCCAAAGGCAGCAAAGTATGACTCCATGTGTGCCCCAGTAGGGCTGGAAAGGGCCTAGGGACAAAACCACTACTCAAGACAGGACTTTGCCAAGCTTGCTCTTCACCCGACTCCTGCTACCACCCATAATACTGCTTCACCCTAGGGGCTCTCCATTCACAGTGGAGCTGTTATTACCTCAATGAAATAAGGGGCATCCCTGTTTCGAGCCTGTTAACTGTCTTTTGAACCCCGATTGTCCCGTTTTAGACCAACTCAGAACTTTTACGTGCTCCTTCACAGCCTGTCTTTTTTTTCTGGTTTGAAAAACCTTTACAAAAATATTATTTTTACAGCATTACATAATTCATCATATAACTATTATTTCACATCGTCACATGGTAAATAATATCAAAGGGCTCCTGGTTGAAGCAACCCTATTCTGCCCAGGAAGGCTAAAGTTACTAGAACAAAAGTGAATGGGTTGGAAAACAATCTTACTATGTATCCTCCTGCCTTCTATTTTCATTCCCAAAACAGCAAAGTGTATGGAATCACACTCAGAGAATTTCAAAGACGTTTATATTTGAAAAGATTTTTGAATTTCTATTTTTACGTAATGAACATCGCATCAAAGACAAAACACATAAGCAAACACAATTTGCAGGGTCAGAGCAAAACAGAAACCTGTATTCACAGGGTAATATAGTTAGACAAACATTAATGCAATTACTACTGTCGCTACTGCAAGTATACGACAGGCGTCAAACACAAAGTAAACAAATAAACTAAAACAAATCAATCGTACAACTTTCTAGCAAACACAAACAATTGACATTGATAGTGTTTGTGTGTTTGGTACAAAAGCGTCTACACCAGGTGTTTCAGCCCTATAACGGGGCAAGGTGAGCCATTTCTTCCTAGGGCCTTCATCAGGACGAAGGGAAAACTGTGTGGTCAGGATGTTCAGGGAAAGCTATGGGGACAGACGTCTCACCACAGGTGAAGATGGCGTCGATAACCTATTAATGGTGGTTGTGCGTCCCAGAGTCAGCGCTCTATGGCATCTACCTCTTCACATATAGTACCAGTTCAGAGGGGGGATTTCTCATACACGCAACTGCTTGGCCTCGGAAACAAAACCATCTAATGGAGTCCCGGGCGCGGATTCTGTGTCCGTGCTCCACAGTGGGGAGCAATGGGCAGCCGGCTGGTGCGCGTTCAAGGTTTACACACTATAGCCGACGGGAGAGCTCTGAGATGTGCTCTCTGCAGTGTCTGTACGGGTCTCCAGAGTACGGGCTATAACGCGTAAACCTTGATCGCACACCAGCCGGCTGCCCATTGCTCCCCACTGTGTAGCACGGACACAGAATCCGCGCCCGGGACTCCATTAGATGGTTTTGTTTCCGAGGCCAAGCAGTTGCGTGTGTGAGAAATCCCCCCTCTGAACTGGTACTATATGTGAAGAGGTAGATGACATAGCGCGCTGACTCTGGGATGCACACCCACCATTAATAGGTTATCAACGCCATCTTCACCTGTGGTGAGACGTCTGTCCCCATAGCTTTCCCTGAACATCCTGACCACACAGTTTTCCCTTCGTCCTGTTGAAGGCCCTAGGAAGAAATGGCTCACCTTGCCCCGTTATAGGGCTGAAACACCTGGTGTAGATGCTTTTGTACCAAAAACACAAACACTATCAATGTCAATGGTTTGTGTTTTCTAGAAAGTTGTACGATTGATTTGTTTTAGTTTATTTGTTCACTTTGTGTTTGACGCCTGTCGTATACTTGCAGTAGCGACAGTAGTAATTGCATTAATGTTTGTCTAAATATATTACCCTGTGAATACAGGTTTCTGTTTTGCTCTGACCATGCAAATTGTGTTTGCTTATGTGTTTTGTCTTTGATGCGATGTTCATTACGTAAAAATAGAAATTCAAAAATCTTTTCAAATATAAAACTCTTTGAAATTCTCTGAGTGTGATTCCATGCACTTTGCTGTTTTGGGAATGAAAATAGAAGGGAGGAGGATACATAGTAAGATTGTTTTCCAACCCATTCACTTTTGTTTTAGTAACATCGTCACATGGAGCATCATAAAAAAATATTTACAGTTAAAACTATACACATTTAGTCTAAGAGAGCAGGTATTTATCCTGAAAATGAATTTCGTCAAAAAGTTTTGATCAGGCAGCCTTCAGGTAAATATTACTTTATATAGAATTTCTACCTATGTTCTCAACAGAGCTTGTATTTTTCCAACTCCTCTTCAATTACCCTCACGAAACTTACAAGTGCAAATATCAAGGGAGTGTACGTTCCCACCATCATCCTGATCCATAACAATTCAAGTGCTTCAGCAAAATCAATATTTACAACTTTCATCAAATAATTTGTTCTAGCACCGATGAAATGGCTGCATTGAAGTACCAGATGTTTGAGTGTCTCTTTCAATACCACACACCCAGGAAATCGGCATGAACAGTCCCGTTTGTGAAAAGATGGATTGTCCCAATACTTAGTACGTTCCCTGGTGTGGTATTGATTGAATCTGAAACGCATGTATGATATACGTGCAAAGTTGCAGGGGAACATTGCTATGTATGTACCCCGCAAGTCCCGCTTTTGTGTGAACATTGCATACTCTGTATATGTTGAATAACACTTCATAGCATCCAATTTGCGACTCCAATCGAGTTCAAATAATTTTTTCTTCACATACACTTGTCTTTGACATAGATCATCGGTAGTCATTTGAATTTTGGCCAAAACATTCTTTTTTGAAATTGTGTAATAGAACATTTAGTATCCGCATTTATAATTACATGGAAATCTTGATAGAGAGAATTTCTAGGTGGATCGAGCATCTTTGCATAATTAGTTGGTTCACGCCCTTCTTTTCTGCATGAAAGTGAGATTAACCTAAATTCATGTCTAATTATGCAGTTTGGATGGCCAAGGAGAGTCACAGTGCAGATTTCAATAGGGAGCCTTGTATCACATCCAGGTTTTTTTGTAGATCATAGAGGCATGTAGCGAGGGCATACAATATCACTGGCTTGACTTTCAAATTTAAAGACAGAAGCAATGGTTGCAAATAGAATTTACAATATTTGGTGATAATAAATTTCATTTGACTCTGAAGAGGCCTGGTTTTAATCTTGAGTCTTTTGGTCCATAACTTATCTTTTCCCTCTTCTCTTTCTGCTCAACCACCGACCCTCCCACTATTGGACTGCACTCCACTGTCCTCAAGTGTCTATTATTCCCTGCATCATACTCCTTGACTTTACTCCTTTTTCATTGTCCTTGCTCTTTGCCTCTCCTTCTGTCATATCCTTCACCCGCGACTCTGTTTTTGCTCTCCCTTCTCACTCACCTCATATCACTCTTTCACTTGCCCAGTGGAGTCCGCAAACCCTCTGCAACACGTCTTTTTGCATCACTGACCACTTTGACTCTTATCACCCTCAACTTTCACTTCTTCCTATCACATAAACCTGGATCTTCCCCCATGACCCTTCCACACTAGTAATTGTAATAGGTTATTTATAATGCGCTTAATACCCAGAGGTTTCTAAGTGGCTGTCCACACTGACTTTGCTACCTTCTCCCACTCTCCCAGAGCTGTTGGGTTGGGAAGGGCAGTGAAGTGGGGCTCCTTATCAATAAGACCCTCACCACTGATGTCCTACACCCATGTGACTTCTTTTCCGATCTCCTCTCAATGTTCTGCCACTCTATAGTCCCTCTGGTCCTCCACACTACTACTTCCCTAGCCTAAGTCATCTCCTCAAATCACTACCACTGACATGTCCATTGTCATGTTGGGAGACTTTAACCTTCCCAGGCCATCTACAGCCACCCACTGTTAACTTAACTCCCTCGTATCTGACCATTCCTTCCGCAACAATCTTAACCACTCCATTTGGAACTCTCTTGTGCTTGTCTTTCTCTCAAAATCACACATCTTCCTATGACCTCCCCATTGACCTCTCTTCCTCTTATTGCTCCATTGTTCATTTGAATGTGTACTCCTCCTCTCCCCTAGTTAATTACCAAGAGGAAATTCAATTAGGACTCCTTTCCCCCTTACCATTATGATGTGAGGACCTCTCGCCTGCATCTATCCCCTATTCATGCCTCTTCCAATGACAGTGCTTTTTCTGACTTTCACCATGCACTTATAACTCCCTTTGACCAACATCATCTTGGAAACACATTCACACCTTCCTGCCTCCGCCGTCATCTCTGGTTCATCTCTGAGATCCAGCCCCTCAAAAAAATTTGTTCTGAACTATGACCCGGCACAAATCAGACCCCCATGCTACTCCTAGCCTACAAAATGCCATTACCTCTGCACTGGATTCTGCCAAATCCTCCTACTTCACAAATCTAATATCCTCTGTTCATAATCACCCAGCAACTTGTCATCTAACCTCCAAGCTTTGCTCACACCTGCCAAGCCAATATCCATTGCCTCCTCCCTCTTTAATTATTTGATCAGTAGTTTTTCTCTAAAACCCCTTCTATTCGCCTACCAAACTAGCACCCGTCCCTTGCAGTGCCAACCCCTCTTGCACTCCTATTGACCTGTTTGTTCCTCAAACGGTCAATGGCTTAGTCCAAATCACTTGCCCTTATCTCTCTTAGCTCTAACCTCTGTCTGCTGGACTCTTCTCTTCCTCCTTCAAATCTGCAACTATCCTGCACGTTTTTAAGAAATCCTCTCCTGACCCAAACATCCAAGCAAACTATCACCTGGCTTCCATCCTACCTCATTATTCATAGGTCCTAGAGTGGGTGGTCTTCCACAACATCACTAGATATTGGCTTTGGAGATCTACTTCAATCTGGCTTTCATAATAAACATTGTACTGAGATGGCACTCATGCGTGTCTCCACCTTTCTCTCTAATGCTCAGCACTCCAAACTCTCCTTCTTACTCATTCTTTGGGACCACTCTCGACACTGTCGACCACTTCTTTCTCCTCACTATCCAGGACCTTGGGTTTTGCAAATCTGCTCTAACCTTGATTGCCTCCCAAGTGGAAGGTTTCACCTTGTCCTGTAAGTCAAGCACTACCCCTCTCCCTGTTGGCGTATCCAAAGTATCAGTCATTGGATCTCCGATATTCACCTTTTATACCTCTGCCTTAGGAAGACTTATCACATCCTTTGGATTTCACTATCACCTCTTTGCTGACAACACTCAAATCTTGTTTTCCTCCCCCCCTTCACCTCACCCTTCTTGGAACTGATTACCAACTGTCACACTGCAATCCATTACTGAATGGCTCTCCACTGCCTCATGCTGAACTCTTCAAAAATGAAAGTAAACATTCTCCTGGCTTATGCCGTCCTTACCGCCCCTTCTCCTATGTCCTTCCTGCCTGACCTTTTTCCTCGCCCAAGTTTCGCATACTTGGGCTGCTTTTTGATTGAGACCACCAACTGCAACCATGCATCACTATCACTGCCACTGCTGCTCGTATTAACTTACTCAAAATTCTGAAAATGTGTTTGTTTCTTACTCACCACTCTATACAATCTCTGATCTCCACCCTTGTGGCCAGCAAGCTGGAATACTGCATATGCCTAATCCTTGGCCTTCCATTTGACTCCTTCCTCCCTTCAGACACAGTCCTTCCTCACGTTCACTCCTGTACTCTCTACAACCTATCCAGATCTTCCTCTACTGCCACTCACTGACACCATGCTGACTGGCTGTCCATGCACAGTAGCTCCCTTTTCAGATTCCTTCTCCTAGTCTGCAAAAAGGGGGCGGGCCAACCACAAACCTTAAAACATTTCACTGGGAAACCACAGAGGAAAATTGGCCAAAGAGTACAGGTGACATTAGAGACCAATGGGAAAAGAGGGATGGTCACTAGCAAGACAGGTAGGGGTATAAAAGCCCTGCACTCGGATGCAAAAATGAGAGGTATTCGGGTGAGGTTGGAAGGGAAGGTGGTGGATAGAGGGACCAGGTGGTGGAGAGTGAATTGTCATGTATGAGCCAATGTGTGTAAAGAAGGGAGTTGAAGAGAGGGCAGTGTGAGGAGGCTGGGGGTGTGAATGTAGCTAAAGAAAGATGAGTGGTACAGAGTGAAAGAGAGAGAGAGTATGCACAAAAGAGCGTGGAGCAAAGTAGGACAGAGAAAGTAGGCATGGGGGCAGAGGTTTGAGAACAGGAAGGTAGGAGAGAGATAGAGGAAGAAGTGTGAGAAGATCAGAGGGAGGAAGTATACAGGAACAATGCTCTTATGATCACAAAAGAACATACTATAGATAAGAAATTATTTTTGATCGTAAGCAGTGAGCTTCTTACAGTTGGGTGAGTTTGGGACATTCTGACCAACCAGGTTGTGGAGGGGTGTAAATGGAACTGTCACCGGGGACAATACATAAGTAGACATACATAGATGAAGGACAATGAACATTTGACATTTTTAAGTGTAGGTAGGCGGTGTGGCCAGCTGTGCTTGGGATGTGACCATGATGGCTAAAGTGCTAGAGTGGAGGCAGAGGAAGTGAGGGACAAATGCAGGTTAGCGGCAAGGGAAAAATGTTAGCTAGCAGGCAGATGAGAGGTATGTTAAGAGTGTAACTCTGAGGCGAGGAGGTAGGCTTTTAGTTTTGATTTAGAAGAAATCCATGTGGACTGTTTCTCCGGGGGAAGAGAATTCCTTGCAAGTAGAGCAAGAGGAGAGGAGGCGCAGAAGCGAGAGGAAGCACAGGGAGGGCAAGGAGCCACAAGGGTAGTCGAAGAGGCAGAGGAGAGATTAGAAGAAGGCTTATAGAGTTTGACAGAGGAGGATAGATTTAGTGGTGCCTTACCGTGGATAGATTTGTGAACTAGGAGAAGCCATTTAAAATCTGGCCATGTTTTGCATCGTCAGCCATCCAGGCTGGTGACAGTACAACGAAGTATGTGTGAAGGGAGGGAGTTCAGAGTCCTGGTACCGAATGTAATGATCTTGTCGAGAGGACATAAATCATAGTTAGGTAGACCAAAGAGGATCCTGGCACAGTAGTCCAGTTTAGAGAAGGCAAGAGTGGTAGAGAGATGCTTGGTGGTGTTGAAAGAAAGTTTGTGCCTCATTTTCTTAATATTTAGGAGGTTGAGGAAAGCTGCTGTTCCAGTTTTGTAGGAGAAAGTAGAGAATGTGTAATAAGGGTCATAGATGATGCCGAGGTTTCTAGCTCAAGAAGAGTAGGGGAGTGTCAGGTGGGAACTGGATAAGAAAAGAAAAAGATGAGAGAGCGAGAGAGAGCGAAAGAGAGACAGAGAAAGAGAGAGGGAGCTTTTGGCAGGGAAGAAGATCACCTGTTATGTTAGAACTTAACATATGAGAGTGCAAAGCCATCCAATGTTTAATGACATAGGCACAGTTTGATAGAGAGATCAGAGGAGAGTCTAGGACAAGAGAGAAAGAATTTGGGTGTTAACTGCAAATAGTTTGCACAAGAACGCAAAGGAGGAGATTAGTGCTCCAAGAGTAGAGGTGTAGAGTGTAAAGAGGAGCGGACCCAAGACAGAGCTTTGTGTAGCACCAACAGTAGAGTAGTGAGTTGAGAGGTGTTGTTGCTCCAGGAGACAGAAAATTGGTGAGGTGTAAGATAGGATTCAATTCAGGCCAGGGCTCGATCACGAATCCCAAGAAGAGATTATTAAGGAGATCAGAGTGATTGACAGTGTCAAAGGAAGCAGACAGGTCATTAGAATTGGGATACAAGATAAGTTGGAGTGCTTAACGGAGGAGATGAAGTGGGACACATTCATGAGAGCAGTTTCTGTGGAGTGACATTAGCAGAAACCTGCTTGTAGGGGGTCTCGAAAGTTGTGGATGTCTAAGAAATTGGCAAGACAGTTGAACACAACTGTAAAATGTAGGAGGAGAGAGTGCAAGGAAGGTCAGGAGAAAGTCTATAATTTTGGACATTTTTGCAGCAAGGTATTCAGCTAGGTCATTAGCTGTGAGACTGGAGTTGATAGTCATAGATTTTGCAAGAATGAGGAGTGAGTGTAGGGTGCCCTGTAGCCGGCGAGGGTGGTTGGAGTGAGAGTCGCAGAGGGTTAGGTAGAATTCCCTTTTTGCTCTATCAAGAGTGGACTTGAGAGAGTTCAGGGCAGATCGGTAGAGTTGAAGGTCCTCATGCAAGTGGGTATGCCTCCATTTGTATATCAGCTGATGCATGTCTGTGCAGAGAGAGTGCTTGAATGGAATGACCCATGGCTGAGGATGCTTAGACATAGGGTGAAAGTAAGCAGTCAGGAGTGAGAGGTGAATGAGTCATATAGTAGGGATTGGAAGCTGGAGAAGGCAGTGTTGGTGGAAGGAGGAGAGTGAGAACTGTAGTTTGGTGAGAATGGCTGGTTTACATTTCCTTTTAGTAATAGGTTTGAAGCAAGTGGTGATGAAACTTCTGAGGGTGGAAAGGAAATGGTGGTGGAAACAATTGAGGGATCAGATATGGATGGTGCGACCGTAGTATTAGTGGCTGAGAGAGAGGTGAAGATGAATAAGAGATCCAAAGAGTTACCCACTGTGTGGGTAGGTAGGTTATGAATAGAGTGGAGAGTGTGGTCACTAAGAAAAGAATGAAGTTCAGACTTCTGAGAGGTGGTTGGAGAGGGAAGGTTAAAGTCACCTAAGAGAATGTAGTGACATTTAGTGGAAAGAGAATCAATGAGTTGCCCAAGAACATCAAAGAATAGTCCAGTGGGACCAGGAGAGCGATGGATGCAGATGATGTGAAACAAGTAAGGCAAAGCAATAGTAGAGATGGTGAATTCAAGAGGTAGTAGAGGCTGTGGCATTGGCGATTTGTGAGGCATTGAGGCTGGAAGAGAGTAGGTGTCCGCCTCTACCAGTGAGTCGAGGAGAGTGAATGAAGGATAGTTTGGAGTCGTGTAGGGCCACCAAAGTGGCAGTGTCAGATGGGCAAATCCAAGTTTCAGTGAGGGAAGGAAGGTCTAGGGTAGGAGAGCTTGAGTGAAAGTAGTCAGTGATAAAGGACGTTTTGTTGAAAACAGACTGAGAATTCCAGAGTGCAATGTTCATTTGATGAGGTAAGGAAGAGTATAGAATTTGAGTCTCCAAGGAAGAGAGGTGAGGTTGGTAGGTGTTAGAGGAGGCATGGTTAGCTTGTCAGCTTTGTTTGTTGGAAGGAGGTGGAAGAGAGATAAAGTAGTGGAGGTTTCGAGTTGGGAGTTTTGTAATAGGGATGGGAAAGGAGGAAGTTGTAGCGTGTTTGGAGAAAGCGCAGGGAGAGGTGAGTACAAGGAGCAGCAAGAGGAGCAGGAGTGAATGCATTATAGGCGAGTAGAGACATACCAGTAATTGGGAAGCTGGGGATGCAGATGTATGCAAGTACTTGTTTTAGTGGACTGTTGGAGTTAGGTTTGAATGGTTGTGTGCTGTATGCAAGGCATTTTTGTGGCAGCTTGCGGCAAACAGGGACTAACTTGGAGCACAGAATGAAATAGAGAAGGACATAGTAGTAACCCTTGGCTCGGTCTTCCCTTTGGTATGGACGTCCAAAGGACAGTAGTGAGTGTGAGGAGGAGAGGAGGACTTGTAGAGAAGAGGTGAGATAGAGCAGAGAGGGAGCTAGAGGACATGGGAAGAGTGAAGGGGGAGAGAAGGAAAACAGAGAAAGAAGGAAAGAGGAGAAACCACACCTAGGAGATGAGGGCAGAGAGAGATCAGGTAGACAATAGAGGGAGTGAGACTGTAGAAACACCATCCTACCATCATTGAAATCCACCTTGGGTAAAATTCCCTGTAGGGAACCCCTAGTAAGTCTTAGATGGAGTAAGGTAGATAATGCTGTGGCCTTTAGGACCTCATTGAAAAACTAGATTAGAACCATCCAGTAGGGATAATCACTCTCCGATCTTTATTCACATCCTTCTGGGGAGGAGGAACTCCTTTGAGGGAGGAGGGAGCCCATGGGAAGGACAGGGTTAAACTAGGGACCCCCATTAGTCTGGTCGTCCAACAGTAATTCAATGGACATTGATAATAAAACACCTACATTTCATATCATAGTCCTAGAGTTATTGAAGCCTTCTGTGACAAGAGGTGTAATTGTGCGATCAGTAGGGGCCCGATACAGCGGTCACCCACAGGGGAGAATGCAGACGGTAAATCAGAGGCCGAAGAATTGTGCGTCACAGTAGCTACTGAGCCCCTTAATGGGGAAATCTCTGAGTTTGGAGTGGAGCTAGAATTTCTCAGTCTGGAGGGCACAGCCAATGGATTAGATGACTCATGGGATTCAGCTGGATCTAAAAGCACCACTAATTACGTGAATTACATGGAAGGTACAGACCTGTAAAACTACCTGGACACATGGGTAGAAATGACAATAAGAAACACTTGCTATCCAGTCTCCTCCTCCTCTTCCCCTTCCCCGGCTCTCTGCAATGCACTGGCCACTCACTTCTCCACAAAAACTCAGGACATCCTTAACACCCTCCCAATCCTTCCCACTCCGCCTTGCCTCCCTTGGCTTCTCACTCTCTGCCTTCCTCCCTCTCCTTCCTCTCCCCTTTCACACCTGAAGAAGTTGCCAGAGTTGTCCGCTCCATGAAGGTCTCATCTAAACAGGTTTCCCCTTGCTCATCCAGAACCATCAAGGACAGCATTGGCTCTCTTGCCCCTGCTCTCTGATTTCTGTAATCCTTATTTTGCCACTGAATTTTTCCCATCCTTCCTCAAGTACCCCCTTGTGTGCCCCCTCCTGAAAAAAAACCTTCAGCAGACCCTATGTCATGATGCCTACCCCCGGGCATCCGGATCAAGCCCATCAGCACCGGGAGCAGGCATTCAGGTATTTAATAAAACCCCAGCAGCCCCGGCTGGGGGCTGTCTGGGATCAGTCCTGGCGCCTTAGGCGCCAGGCTCATAATAGAAATCAGTCCTGGCGCCATAGGCGCCAGACTCATAGACTTTACTTACCTCATGCAGACCATGCTGCAAATGAATCCAAGCCAACGTGAGGCCTGGATGGGACTATTTTTCTACAGGGGCTATTTCTTTACTCGGGTGTGGTTCTAGGGACTTCTTACCTGGAACTTTGGAGGCTATTTAAACCAAGCCCGAACAGCAGCACATGCTTTGCGTTATTCTGCATCCAGCAGCGTAACGCTCACCGTGCCTGCAGTCAGCATCCAGTCTTCAGCCACGCCCGTCTCGAATCCAGAGCTCCTAGCAATAGAAGAAAGAAGAAGGAAAGGTTAGAAAACAGATATTATTTCAATCCTTACCTGAATTCCGGATCCATCACATCTTCGAACTTGAAAAGGACATTATTCTACACGCGTCGCATCGCCAGCTGCAGCGCTGCACCAAACTCACCAGTCCTCACAGCATTTTTTCGATCCGGCGCAGCCTCCATCATTTTCTCTGCCGAATCCCACCATCTAGGGGACAAAAGAAACATAAGGTGAGCCGAGAGAGCCAACAAATACAACCTCTCCACCATAGACTTACCTGATTAACAACTGGAGGCATTATTCTGTAACAAACCGCAACTTCTTACGCCGCACCTGTAAGGAGAGAGAAACCAGCAATTTAAACACACGCGTCTTTTGCCGGACAGTGTTGGGTAATACAGACTCTTACCTCAACACCATCAGCTGCCACAAGACAATCTTCCCTTGGACCCAGCTGCAACACAAGAAGGGAATGTGCAAGAGTGAACATCGGACATATTGAACTCTTTGAACTTTATACTTACGGGTTCTCGCCTGGAACCTCAAAGTCAATATTCATCCGAAACTCTTCCAATGCCCTCAAACCAGTGAAGTAACTGGTATCTACGCGCCCCTGCATTCCACGCAGGATGGAGCGCTCATCATTTACAAACATAAGGTGAGCTTACAGAAAGTGAATATCGGTGGTGATTAGTGGGGAGAACAGTGGGGTGCCATTACTAAAATCCACGGGTGGCTGAATCCCTTTCTCCACTTGCAGGAGAATATTTCTACGGGTGAAGCAGACGAGATTAGGCGGTCCAGTCCAGTCTGTCATCTCTGCACTACGCTTCACGTTGGAGGAGGTCGCAGCTGTCCGGGTCCGATCGACGCCCCTGTGGGAGCCAGGTGAGCGTAACACCCTACCTGTCCAGCCAACTACTGCCCTATTTCCATCACCACCTTCCTGGGGAAACTGCTGAAGAAGTTGGCCTTGCCTCAACTCAACTCGGAGACCGAACTTGTTGGTGGTCTCCACGACCATCAATCTGGATTCCGATCATCCAGAGGCACAGAAACCACTCTTCTGAACACCCATGAAGAACTGCTTGCATCTCATGATGCCAACTCCCCAGCTGTACTCATCCTACACGATCTCTCCTCTGCCTTTGACACGGTCCTCATACAAATCCTCATGCAAAGGCTCCACATACCCTTGGTATCCCAGACCGGGCACCCGGAATGGCAGACATCCTTCCTAACTGTCTGCACATCCCCGGTCATCCTGGGCTCCTCCTCCTCTCCTACCTCCTTTTCCACCTCTGGTGTCCCCCATGGCTCCATCCTCTCCACTTGGCTCTTTAACATCTACCTTGTTCTGCTTGCTCGCCTCATCTACTTTCTCCTCCAACTTCCAGTGTTATGCTTATGACACACAACTCTTTTTCAAACTTTCTGCTGACCCTTTTGCACCTTCCATCATCCCCTACTGCCTATCTGCCATCCAGTCCTGGTGCACCACCAACAATCTCTGCCTCAATGCCTGTAAAATGGAGATCCTTCCCATTGGGACCCCTGTTCCCACTTTCTCCCTCACTCTGGCCTTCCTCCATGGGCTCTTCCAATGCTCCTTCCTCTGAAGTCTGAAATCTTGGAGTCAGCTTCGACTCCCCTCTCTCCTTCCTCCCTCACACTCAGGATATTGCCAAGAAATCCCGCTTTCTGCTCTTTCTTCTCAAAGGCATTCTTCCTGTTCTCACTTCCCCCCAGAGGCTCAGTGTTACAGGTGCCCTGGTTCTCTCTAGGATTGACTATTGCAATAGCCTCCTCCTGAATCTAACTTCTTCCACTCTGCAACCCCTACAGTTAATCCAGACTAGGGCAGCAAGATTTATGCTTGGCCTTAAACCCAGGGACTGCATCCCTCCTTCCCTAAAAAGTCTTCACTGGCACCCGGTTGCTGCACAGATTAAGTTCAGATTCCTCTGTATCATCCACTAGGCTGTCTGGGCACAGGAACCACACTATCTTCAACTTTATCTCACTAAGTCCTCTCCTTCTAGAGCTCTACATTCCTCTGGCACCAACTCTGTGTGTAAAGTGTTTTGCTAAACAGAGAGTAGGTGGTTGATCACTCTGCTCCTCTGGCTCCCTCCTATCGAACAGCCTCCCTCTCTCTCTGCGCCTTAATCCAAACTTCCTTAAATTCAGGAAGCTCCTCAAGACTTTCCTCTTTACCTCCTCCTTCCCTTCTTCTCTCCTCTGCTAATTTGCACAGCTGCTGTGATTGGTGTCCTGGGCCCTCATGCATTCTCGTGGCCCCTGACCTCCCACACTCAATTGTCCCAGCTCCTGTCTACCCTAATCACTTTCCCTTGCACTTCCTGCGCCTTGGAGTTTTGCACTTTTTGCACTTATCCTTAGCGGCCCCAGGCCATGTAGCACTCTCCTCGCCATGCACTTCTACGATGCACTTATCTAAGGCTCACCCCACGCCCCTTCCCTCTTCCCTTGCACGTTCTGAGTACTCACAAGGCATAGTAGGTTCATCCTTTCTCCCCTTTTTTCCCCCCACTTTAAAAAAAAATAAAAATAAAAAAAAACAATGGGCCTCATTACACGGTAGGTGCTAAGGGATTACCGCCACCGGTAAGGTCACTGGTGCCGGTAATCCCTTAGCGCCCTACTACGAGGTCCCTCGGAGGGTCCCGCCCTTAACGCCTGATCTGACCAGGCGTTAAGGACGGGACCCGCTGAGGGACTTCAGAGCTAATAACGGTACTGCAAATTGCGGTACCATTATTAGCTCTTTCCCCATTCCCATTGAGCCCTATGGGGGCTCAAATGGGAATGGGGAATGGTATTTGGAATGGGGACTTACCGGGTCCTCCAGGGTCGGAATGACCCGGTAAGTCCCCATACCACCTACCCGGTATGCGGTAAGGGAGTAGCCATGCCGTTAATAGCGGCATGGTTACCTCCTACCGTGTAATGAGGCCCAGTGTGCGTTTACTAATGTGTTTCACACTCTGTTCCCTCCCTTTGCCCTGTGGGTGCTTTGAAACTGTATTTACTTGCTGTATAGGCACCTAACAAGTGAACAATATATAACAATAAATTGGATTTAAACTGTATAGCAGTGTATAATCGTTTCTCTCGTGTTGCACATAGTAGTTCTAGTTCATAGCCACAATCAAAGGCTTGAGAGATATCAATTACTGACACTAGGTCTAAAATAAGTGTAGTGTAGATAAAAAGGTTGGAACAACCACACGTGAAGCCCTCTCCCAAACGTATAGAAGGTTCCAATTATATGCCAAATATCTAACACAAGATAAAAGGAATGGATAGCCCAAAATGAGACCCTTACTTATATGTGTAAGAAGTCATTCCAAGTCATCAAAACATGCAGTACCCGTGTTGATTCAGACATCAACGATTCCAAACAGGACTATGGCTGAGAAACCTAAAATGTAACATTGAAAAGTCTGAATAAGCTCAGACGATAAAGAATCAACATCACCTTTGAGTATAGAAACGTGCAGTACCTGTGTTAAATGTGGTATAGATACCACAAAGTATCAAGAAGACCGGTTGCCTGAAAAAAAAAATTAAGAAAGATCTAAATGCTTACTCCATGGATGAGAGCACAAAAGTGGGGTGAAGTTCAAACTACTGGTAAAAACGTTCATCTGTCTGTGATGAAAACAGATTACTGAATGCCGTACAAAATAAATAGATTAAAATGGCCACTGCCGAAAAGTAACGGCATTGTGATGTCAACCATGTTGCAGTGCGTGTTATATTAATTTCAAGGAAAGCTATATATAAACAGTATCTCGTAATGACCACAGAGCATAGGAACGGTGTGTTAGTAATATAGAATAGGAATATTAATTCAAAGCATGTAAAAAAAAAAGGAAAATAAAAGTTCACTTGAGTGCACAAATGAACTAGTAAAAGAACCATGAAAATCTGGAATAATAAAATGAATAACTTGTCTAGTCTAGTAATCTAGTGACGGTAGTAGAATACTCGTGGGCGGTCAGGAAATTACCGGTCTATGTTTTATTTTTTGATCTAAGTGCAGCATTTAACACTATTCTAAGAGGTAAATTATGGATAAAGTTAAGAAAATGGGGGATCCCCCCTGGACTCCTACATATGATTCAATTATTAAATTCAGATACCTTTGTATGGATTAGGTTAGATGGAGAAGGGAAACTATCTGAAGTGATAACTACCTTTCTACGTGTTAAGCAGGGCTGCACCCTGGCCCGCAACACTGTTCAATCTCTACCTGGCAGACATCCCAGATTCAATTAACGGATAAGGAACTGATGATGTTAAGATCTCCTCATTGCAACTGGGTTGGCTTGGGTATGCAGATGATCTAGTGCTACTAGACTATACCCCTGCAGGACTACAAACTAAACTGAATGCATTGGTTGAATATCTACAGAAAAATGGGCTAGTTATAAATATTGGCAAAACAGGTGATGGCATTCTTGGGCTACAGCAAATTGAGCTGATCTAACACCTATAAGTGGTTTGTGAATAAGACTTAACTTGAACTTGTTGAATGGTATAAATACCTAGGAGTCATCATAGACCATAAACTGCTATAGAACCAACACTGGTCAGAAACAAAATTGAAATGTAAAAAAATAGCAGGAGCACTGAATCAATTTATAGGCAGACAGGGTGGGTTTTCTGTACAAACAATTGTATTGTTATATTCTACTAAAATTGCCTCATGTCTTCTGTATGGAGCCGAAGTGTGGGGAAGGAATTTTAAAAATGAGCTTAATTAGTTTGAAGGAAACATTTTAAGGCAGCTGTTTAGACTCCCAACTAACGTATCGTGTGAATATATTTTACTTGAATGTAATTTTAGATATGCCAGCAACATTTTAGATATAAATCGGCAATGTTGTTTGTGAAGCTTTTTACCTTGAATAATAACATATTTATGGTATACTTGATGAAAATATTTAATGAGACTGAGAATTTTTGTAAACTCCTGACTATCTACAATATATGTATGATGTACATTAAAGGGGCTAAGGAGAATATGTTGAGATGGATGTCTGTACCACATGATAAAGTGAAACGTCTTTTGAAAATGGCGATATATACTCAAGCAAAAGAACGAGATATGATACATTTAGCAACCCTGTCTACAGGTGGGTTATTCCTCGAAAATTGGACTATAGACAGAGGAATACCCAATTATCAAAAAGCGTTTTCCCCACTCGACGACAGCGAGATTGCATCTGCTTTTTAAATTTAATAAATGTGATACTATGGAAGTTCTCAGAGCTAGACATGGAATTACAAGAATGCTGAGGCTATGTCGATTATGTGATAATGAAAAGATAGAAACAGCTAAACATCTAATGAGTGATTGTGAAAACCTAAATCAGCTAAGAATTAACTATCTCAAGCGAAACGAGAATTCATGTAAGGTAGAACATTTTGAGATAATATGGCAGAAGCTCCTAGATGGTAATGATAGTCATTTTATATATCATATGATGAAATTCTATGAACTAAGTATCTATTTTAAGAGAATTGTCGGCTGGTATTTTATTCTAAGAGGTTATTTATTAAATGTTTTAGATTGTTCTAGTTTTTTAAAGCTGGTTATTATGGGATGTATGTGAATATGTATGTAATATGTAAAGCCAGTGATGGCTGAGCACATATTTAATTTGAATTGAATTGAATAACTAGTATGTGCTCCACTTAGATTCTAGTTATGGACATTGAAAAGTGTCCATGTGTATAGTAAATTGTCAAATAGTTAATAAAAAGATGCTAGGACATCATGTAATACAATTGTTAAGGAAATCGTACATGTCACTATCATAGCTATAGGTCAAATTATATAAATATAGTAAACCCATCTCTACTAAGTAATGTAAGCTAGTGATTAGCATAATGTGCCAATTACTAAGCACATTTTATGTCAAATTAGTCAATAGATGTATCTAGTCACTGCTCGGTCACCCAGCGGAATCCCTGGCGCCTGCAGAGGGAACGCACGTGCGCTTGATCTCGGAGGTGCTCATGCGTGTGAATGCTGACTCACAGGCTGCCGCCACACTAATAAGAGTTAATTTAGCCCAACTGTCGAAGTGTACGAAAAGAAGTAGTGGAACTGTTGTGTGCTGGCCTGCTCCCCACGACTGTCAGCCTCTGCTCCCTCACCAGCATCTGAGAGCTCCTACCACCTAAGCAGTTCCACTTGGGGTGCCCTCCACCTCTACCTGCTGGTCTCCTAGACTTCAGGATTCCAGCTCTCCAGTACTGCTTGGGCCACTACTCCCGCCGCCTGCACCGCTCTACACGCGCAGCCCCCATCTGAGCCTCACCTCACCCCACTACAGCTGCTACTACCCTCCAGGACTGCACTGACTGTTACTGCCACCCTTGACTTGAGAGCTCCTGCCACCAAAGCAGTTCCACTTGGGCTGCCCTCCACCTCTACCTGCTGGTCTCCAGGACTGCCTGGGCCGCCCCAACTGCTCTTGAGTTTCCGACACCTACTCAGTTCTTCTTGGGCTGCCCTCCACCTCTACTTTTCACAGCTACCGCCCCATCTGCAGCTGCTACAACCCTCCAGGACTGCACTTACTACTACTGCCACCCTCATCCTGAGAGCTCCTGCCACCTAAGCAGTTCCACTTGGCTGCCTTCCATCTCTACCTGCTGGTCTCCAGGACTGCTTGGGTCGCCCCAACTGCTTTTGAGCTCCCGCCACCTACTCAGGCCGCCTTCCACCCCTACTTTTCACGTCTACCGCCCACCTATTCCACGTGGGCCACTCCAACCACTCTTGAACTGAGGGCTCACGTCGCCTATCAGTTATGCTCTGCCTACCGTCCACCGCGGCCCGCTGTGGTTGCCGACCTTCGAAGACTGCATGGGCTGCCCCAGCTACTCTCGATCTGAGTTCTAATTAACTGCCCTCCTCAGCTGACTATTGTAGCTTTCGCCATCAACCCTGGACTGTCTGAGCTAATCCTGCCGCCCTCCCTCCTCCAGCCTACCCCTAGGGTATCCTGCTCTGCTTTCATGGACTGGACTTTTCCACCCAGCTCTTTTTTACCTTCCTGTTCCATCCACGCTCGTCAGCCCTGCATCATCCTCCTCAGCGCATTTGATTCTACTCCCTCCTCTCACTCCCAGCATCCCATCTCAGTGACGCTGTACACCAACATCGAGTCACAGTTCCCACTGCAACTAGCTGCATTGATCCTGCTCCCTCCTCTCACTCCCCTCCTCCCACCTCAGTGACACTGTACAACAACATGGAGACACATTTCCCACTGCAATTGGCTGCTCTACCATCGCCCCCACGGTGGTGGGCGAGTTCCTACTAACTTCACCCAGTGCCTCATCACCAACAGAGCCCGGGCTCTCCCTCCATCAGGCCACTCCCACCGCCTCTGTCCTATCTCCCCAGTATGCTACTGCCCTCAGAGCATGTCCCTTATCTCAGCCCCTCCTCCCTGCGCCCTATCTCCTCCCCACCTACCATTCTCCTTCCCAGGCATATTCCCATAGCAGCTTCATGACTCACTGATCAACTTCTTATCTTACTCCCAGTTATGCTTTTTTCCCTCTCTCAGGCCCGCCCCATTCGCCTTCCCTCCCCTCTCTCCCCTTCCCTCTTCCCCCTCAAAATACTCTGCCTTCTCCTCATGGCCATCTCCTCTCTCAATCTTCGCCCTCTTCCCATACCCATTCTATCCCACTCCCTAACGCCTCATTCCAACGCTGCAACCTCATATACCCTCATTTCACTAACACCTCCAATGCCTTTGACATCGCCCTCTGGAGCACCAGGTCGATTTGTAACAAAACTACTTCTGTCCTTGATCTTTTGTTACGCCTTAACCTCCAATTCCTCTGTATCACAGGAACCTGGGCCCCACCCCACAACACCTCTGTACCTGCTTCACTCATCTCCTCTTCTTCTTTTGAACATATCCCTCGACCCTCTGGCCACAGAGGTGGTCTAGGCCTTCTCTTTCGGCCACACTCCACCCCGTCTCCCTCTCGTACTTCTCTAACTACTCTCCCTTCCTTTGAATTCATGTTCAAAATCTTTAATTCTCCTCATGCTATCTCTTTCCTAATCATCTGCTGCCCCCCTGGCCACTCGGCTCCTTCTATGAGGATATGACCATCTCCTCAGCCTCATTTCTCCCAGCCCCACTCCACTACTTGTACTTGGCGACTTTAGTCTCCATCTCTCTTCTAACCCTCCCTCCTCTCCTCTCCTCTCCTCTCCATCCTTGACTCTTACCTCCTCTCTCTCCTCCCCGCCCCTCCAACTCCCCAATCTGGCTCTACTATTGACCTCATCTTTACCTCCTCTTTCATCGCCTCTCCTTATTCCTCCCTTCCCAATTACCTATCTGATCACTCTTTGCTTTCATTTTCGCCTCTCCCCCATCCCCTTCTCCTCCTCCCCCTCCATCCTCCACCTGCTTCTTCCAGCGTGACCTACGCAGCTTTAACCCCTCTCTATTCCTTGCATCCCTCTCCTCTCCCTTCGCCCCTCTCCCACTTCTCCTATCTGTCTGCCTCTGATGCCTCCTCCATCTCAACTTCCTCTCTTTCTTCTACTCTCGATCTTCTTTACCCCCTCTCCTCATTTCACCCTTCTCGCTGACCTGCTCAAACCTGGCTTTCATCTCACTCTCCTCCATGCGCTGCCTCCGTAGGCGCCTTGAACGTCAATGGCTGAAACACCATACCCCCTCCAACCAATCTGCATACTTCTCCTATCATACCCTCTATGACTCCTGCCTCAACTCTATTAAATGCACCTACTTCTCTGACCTTCTCCATTCTCAATCCTCCCGCCCACACTGCATCTTTCAAACTTTAGCCCGGCTTCTCTCTTCAGCTACCCCTGATCCTTCCATCGCCTCTCCTCTCTCTTCTACTGACCTTGCCACATTCTTTTCTAACAAAGTCCTCAATCTCCACCAAACTATCCTCTTCTCACCCTCCTACTCTCCTCCTCCTCCCCATCCTCTTCTATGTCCTCTTTCTCTCCTGTCATTCTGAAGTTACCCTCCTCCAATACTTATCCCACTGCTTCTCCCGCTGACCCCATTCCAACCCCTCTCATCCCTAAAATCTACCCCTTCCTTATACCCTATCTCACCTCCTTCTTCAACATCTGCCTCTTGACTTCCACTTTTCCTACTCCTTTTAATACCTCCTACCCTTCCTCTCCAAACTTCTCGAACACATTGTCTATTCTCAACTCTCTTCCTTCATCTCTAACTACTCCCTCTTTCCCCCTCCCCAGTCCGGCTTCTGCCCTCTACACTCCACTGAAACTGCCCTCATCTCTGTTCTTAACTCTCTCCTTTCTGCTCGCTACTCTAAGCACTCCTCCATCCTTATTTTCCTTGATCTCTCCGCTGCTTTTGATACCGTTGACCATCCTCTTCTCCCTCTCCTTATTTGGCCTCAAAGACAATGGGCCTCATTCCGAGATTGGAGGTAGTCATGGTGCTATTTGTGTCATTACTGCCTCCAATAACGGTACCGGCACCGGTCTTGTTCAATGGGGACATACCGGTGTAGTCCGACCTTTGCGGGACCGGTAAGTCCCCATTGAAAAAACCATTCCCCATTCCCATGGGGAAGTAGCTAATAATGGTACCGCAATTTGCGGTACTGTTATTGGCTCTAATTTCCCTTAACGGGTCCCGTCCATAACGCCTGGTCAGACCAGGCGTTAGAGGGACCCGCTAAGGGAACTCGTAGTAGGGCGGTAAGGGATTACCGGCACCGGTCTCCATACCGGTGCCCGGTATCCCTTACCGCCCTACTCGTAATGAGGCCCACTGTCCTCAATTGGCTCTCTTCTTATCTCTCTAACCGCACCTTCTGTTTCCTGGGGTGGCTCCACCTCTCCCACATATCCTCTCAACCATGGAGCCCCCCAAGGTTCTGTCCTTGGCCCCTTTCTTTTCTCACTCTATACTTCCTTCTTGGCTCCTATCATCTCCTCTTTTGGTATCTCGCACCATTTCTATGCTGATGATACCCAGCTTTTCCTCTCCTTCTCCTCCTTCACTCCCGACATTCACGATAAACTCTCTTCTTGCCTTTCTGCTATTAAATCCTGGATGTCCTTTCACTTCCTTACTCTTAATGCTGATAAAACTGAACTCCTTTTCTTCCCTGCCAACACTCTTCCTCCTCCCTCCCCTCCCCTTTTCATTCTCTTTCCCCCCTCCCAGCTCTCCTTCTTTCCCCATGCCCGTAACTTTGGTCTTCATATTGACCCTCACCTCTCTCTATCCCACCACATTTCTCTCACTGCCAAGTCCTGTCGCTTTCACCTTTATAACATTAGTAAAATTCGACCCCATCTAACCTTTCACGCTACTAAACTCTTAATTACCTTGGTCATCTTCTCCAGACTTTTCTACTGTTCCTCCCTTTACTTTGGACTCCCCTCCTCTCACCTCTCCCAACTCAAATCTTTGTACCACTCTGCCATCTGCTCCCTTTGTCTTCTCTCACCTCTTGACTCCATCTCCTCTTCTCTTACCTCTCTAGGTTGGCTCTATTTTCACTCCCAGCTCAAATTCAAGTTCCTCTGTCTTGTCTTCAAATCCCTCTATGGTCTTGCCCCCCCCCTATCTTTCCTCCCTTCTTACTTTCTATATCCCTTTTCGTTCTCTCCGCTCTGCAAATCTTTTCCTACTCTCTCCTCCTCCACCACCCTGTGCCTCTCCCACTTCCGCACTTTCCAACTCCTCGCTCCCTTCCACTTGAACCGACTCCCCCTCCACATCTGCTCTTCTCCATCCTACCCTTCCTTTCGCTATTCTCTAAAATCTTATCTTTTTCATTCCCCTCCCTAACACCTTTCACTTCCCCTCCTACTTCTCCCAACGCCTCATGCCTTACCTCTTACTACTGTACTTCCTTACCCTCTCCATACTCTGTGCTCCCTTCTACCCCACCCCTGGCTCTTATCTAGTCTTATTCTTTCCTCTCTTCTTCCTCACACCTTCTCGCTTTCCCTCTTACATCTGCTTCTACCTCCACTAATCCCTCCCATTCCCTCTCACACCTCTGTCCCTCTCCACCCCCTCATCACCTCAGCAATATTGTAAATTGTTCCTTATACTGTTTTTGAGTTGTGATTCAATTGCCATCTTATGCTTGTTGTATTTTTTCTTGTTCTCGTGTAAAGCACTTTGGATTAAAGGGCGATATAAATTCAATAACATACAAAAATACAAATCTAGATGAAACAATGAAGGCTGAAATCTTCATTCATCCCCTTAGGAGACAAAGTGTCAAGAAAATCTATCAAGTCCATCTCTAATTGTAATCTTTTGGTTAAATTACCACCTCTTGGTTGCACTTTAACAACTTCAAGTACAATGAAATGTATTTGAGCAATATTGTAACCTCTTACCATGAAATGCCTTGATTTTTGGTTGCGCATACGAACATAGGATTTATGTTCAACCCATCTTTCTAGTACCTTTCTCTTGGTTAGACCTACATACACTGACATATCTTTTGGATATTCTTCATCTCCCTCATCGCCACAGGAGGGAAGCCTCAGAATCCAATGGAAGGTAACCAGCAACCTGAGTTATGGAAGATCTACTTTGAGCCCTAGTGGAAGGTTAACTAGTAAGGAGTTAGCAACACCAGGCAACTCAACATCCCTACAAGGAGCCATCGCTGAAAGACAGTCAGCCATTGGCTTTTCCAAGGTCCTACAAAAGTTGAAAGATTGAGAAGACCCTGCCACCTTTTTTGTAAACTTTGGCTGAGTGGCTGAGACCGCTGGATCATATCGGGATCATTGCACTCAATACATAGCACCCCTTCTTACAGGGGAAGCCCAACAGGCTTTCTGAGCACTAAACACAGAGGGAATTACACCCTACGAAAAACCTGAAACTGTGGCTATTGGAGAAAATGGGACATGACCAAGAGCTCTGTTGATTAAGACTCAGACATGCGGTTATGGCCATGGGAAACCCCACGACAATTAGCATACAGAGTGAGGGATATATTGAAAAAAGTGGCTGTGGCGAAAGACATGAAGATGTCAGACATGTTGATCTTAGAGCAATTCATAAACTACCTTCTAAAGGTATATGTGTAATGAGTTAATCAGCTCCATGAGCCCTCACTCGAGGAAGTCATTTAAACTGCAAATGCTTATCAAAAAGCAGAACGAGAAAACCCCGGGAGGCCAAATCTATAGTATGGACAAGAAGGGAGTTTAGCAGGAGGAAAGCTCAGTCTGGTATGGACCCATATCGAAAAGAAAACTGATTTCCTGATCCAGCCTAGGTCGAGACCAACCACACAACAAGAAATGGGGATCCATTGTTTCACATGTGGAAAGCTAACATACATCCCCCAGGTCTGTCCGGAACAGATGAGAGGAACAAATGCAGATTGGGTTTCTAAATCCAGAATCCCAGGAATAATAACCACAAGATTTAAGAAACAAGCCCAAAGAAGAATTCTGCATCTCAGAGTATTTTTCCAATCAGTTCCTAGAGGAGCCCCAGATGCACCAGATTGGGCGTCCTACTAGATGGGGAGGCAGACAAAAGATTGTCTTCCTGTGAAGGTCCATGGGAGATCAGCAGTGGTCTTGCTAGACTCTGCAAGTCGGTGCACAGCCATTTAAGATGACCTAATGTCCCAAGAAGAACTAGCCTCTGGACCCTTCTCTTGGATTGTATGCATCCACAGAGAGATGGATCACTATCCTGAGGCTCTACTACTAACTGAAGTACTGGAGAAATTCTTTAATGTGCAGTCTTAGTGATGCCTAGCCTACCAAAGGGCATGTTCATAGATATGGATTTTTCAAAATTTGACCTGTGCTTTAAGTCCCTTCAGACTTGCAAGATAAACTTGGCTATCCAGCTAGATAGTCCCTGAACCCTCAGAGCGTGCCTTCTGCTGTGCATCTATTGGTACCTCTGTCTCTTTCACTATATCTGCCTGCCTTTGTCCTAGCCAGAAGTCTTTTCCCTTCTTTTCAGCACTACAACATCCAGAAACCACTGTTCCACCAGCAGTCTGAGTCGAAAAGGAGGAGGAGGATGATTGCTGTGATTATCACTCCACTGATGAGCACTATAACACCCACAAAGAGGCATCCTTCACCGGATGGAGAGGAGGGGGCCACCACTAAGAGCACTGGTAGGGCTGACCCGATGAACCAGAGAGAAAGCCAGCAAACCGAAAAGGTGGCAGGCCAGCCATGAACTGAAACCTTTTGTTGTAACAGTCCAGCCCACGTGAAAGCACAGAGGTAGATTCGCCAAAGGGGACTGGTAGCATTAGAGACCAATGGGAAGGGGGAGGGGTGGCACGATTTAGATAGGGCGGGATATAAAAGTCCTGCAATTAGATGCAAGAATGAGGGGTGTTCGGGTGAGGTTGGAATGAGAAGTGGTGGACTGAGTGAACATGCAGGGCGGAGAGCAGAAGGTGGAGTGGGGTGCTGAGAAGTTTGTCGAAGTGTTGAATGAGTACAGATAAGGTTTGTTTGAGAGAGAGTGGAGCCAAGATTAAGAGACTGCAGTTATTATTGTTTATGTGCTGAAATGTGAGAAGATATTGGAAGAGAGTGGAGTGAGAGAATAGGGGAGAGGGGTGAATGTAGATAACGGAAGGTGTGATTGGTAAAGCGTGAAAGAGAGATAGTGAGAGAAAGAGGTGTGTAGTAGGGGAGAAGACATGGGTGAGGTTGGAGAACAGGAGGGAGTAAGTGGATGCTGGACGGAGGAGAGAGAAAGGAGGGGGGTTGAGGAAGGAGCGTGAGAAGATCTGACGGTGGAAAGAAAGACTGAGAGGAGGAAGTAGCAAGAGTATGAGAGTGGAGGAGGAGAAGACTTGTATGGAGAGGATTGGTAAAACCAAGAGGTGATGGCTGGAAGGCTTAAAATGCATCTTAAAACCTCTGGCAATTGCTCTTAGCAACCCTCCAGGCCATCGTTATTCGCCTGCCAAGCCATTACAGAAATGGGAAAGACCATATGCAAATCCGACTTGGTCCCACCCCCAAATGGGCAGTCCAGCCCAAACTGCTATGTCACATCCCTTCTTCACCAAACCACAAGCATCCCCAGACATGTTTTCACCTCATTTGGCCTCATCAGCCAAAGGTTAAGATAAATTCTAAACCTTAAGCCATTGCCTCTTTAGTTTTGCTATAGTTACCCCGAGTGGGACTGGTATGGCCCGAGGTGGGTCCCGTGCCTGCTGAGCCTAGAGACCCAAGCTACTCCTCATTGATGAGGCCCAACGAGGCTGAAACATGTCTGGGGATGCTTGTGGTCTTGTGCAGAAGGTATGTGGTCAAGCAGTTCGGGCTGGACTGCCCATTTTGGGGAGGGACCAAGCCGGATTTGCATCTGGTCTTTCTGCTTTTGTAATGGCTTGGCAGACAAAGAACGATGGTTTGGAGTATTGCCCAAAGCAGTGCCATAGTTTGATTAATTCTAAACCTTCCAGCCATCACCTCTTTTGTTTTGGTAGAGCTGAGATAGAGCAGAGGGGGAGGTAGAGGACCTAGGAACAACAAGCGGGTTGGGGAACAGAGAAAGAAGGTAGGAGGATGGTATGGTAGTAAGACTTATATAGCCCAACATACACCATGTCAATGCATCACAGCACTAGAAAGACTTGGGTGACAGATCAGGTCCAGGTGAGGCCACCCAAAATAAATTTACTGGGAAACAGGTGGAGTAACTAAACACAAGAGAGTGGAGGCAAGAGATCAGGGATAGACAGCAAGCCTGTGTAAACGCCATCCTTATATCATTAAAACCCACCTTGGGGAAACAGAATAGGAAATCCTTAGTATGTCGCACAGGGTGTAAGATAGATAAACATTTCTTCATTTCACCTTCAATCCAAAGTTTTGGCACCTAATGGCTCTGCGCACTCGAATAAATGAGTATCAGAACAACATGCTTCTGAAAAAGTCCATGCCTAATTTACTTATATATTGCTCCCAATAGCCCAGCACAATTACAACCGTTTTGGAAAAGCAGATACCTGTACAATGTGCCGTGGTTGAAGGTGAAACAAAGAATTGTGAAGATAGACATTTTGCATCTTGAGAGGAAGATTCCTGTTGTATCAGATTTCGTGTTTTTCATGTTGATCCTTGTGCAAATACATGGTGGAATTTCGAGTTTGCTCCATTGAAAGTGAAGACCACCACAATTCAGAGTCAGCATATTGAAGAATTCACGCCCTGATGAAGACCAATGTGCTTTTAGGTCGAAACACTTGTTGGCAAAGATTGAACAATCTTAACGTGTGGAGAAAAAATCGTTATTTGTTTAATGACTGTGTTTGAGTATTAGAACTGTGAGGATGAATAAGAATAATATCATTAATTCCTTTATTGTATTATTGAGTGTGTGGCGCATTGGACAGACAACCCTTCTCTTTTCTTTTGTATGGCTTGTTCATGGACATAGGGCCTCATTAGAGGTCTGACGGTAAGCCTGCCGGTGATACTGGTGCCTTGCCGCCAGACCTGAAAAAAATGATTGGCGCGGCTGACTTCCTGGTAACACCGGGGTATTATAACCCCGGCGGCTGGGAAGTCAGGCGCCAGTCATTTTGTAAGTCCCCATTCCCATTGAGTCCCATAGGACATAATGGGAATGGGGACCACGGAAGCCTCTGAGAAACTCTGCTGGCGGGTGCCGTTCCGCCCAGCAAGTCTGACTCTGGTGGGCGGGACAGCCCCCAACCTCAGAGTTGTACTGTACCGGTCCCTTAACAACGTTAATGGTCCAGCACAGTCATAATGAGGACCATAGTCTTTTGTCATGGGTTCATGCTGTGGAAGCAGATAAGCTGATTTGGTGTATTTATTTTGTTCAAGTTTTCTTTACAAATTAGTGGTTTGCTCAGTGGAGTATTAGGCCCTTGGCCAAATTTACTTGCCCTTTAAACAATGCTTGCAACTCTTTGGGAAAGTCATTTTAACTTTACTTCAGCTACCAGCAGCGTTCTCCGTGTTAACTGGAGCCATGCAACCACTCGGCAACAAAGTATGCTGATGTTCGAGAAAGGAAAAGCTTGTATTACACACAAGCATTTCACATACGCATCTGTTGCTTTCCCATTAATAAAAAGACTACCCACTTCTGTGGTTAACTTCTACTCGCTTTGATGTACGTGCGGGTGCAATAAAAAAGCTGGCTCCAGTTACCGGCAAGGTACTTCTGCTGTTAAGGAGTTACAGAGCTTTCTTTTCCGTTTTCTCACTCCCAATTACGACTGCGTTCTGCTGCTGCTTCCCGACTTTGTTTCTTCTCCTGCTACTACTGCGGGCACTCTTGGCATCCACACACTCTGCTGCACGGTTGTCTCTGATCCGGCCTCATCAAGGGAGAGTCTCCTACTCTCCGGTTTCCTTCGGCTTGCTTCTGCACAGGGGCCTTAGGAACAACTGCAACTTCAGCTCTGCATTCACAGCAACGAGGCGCACCTGGAAAGACTGCATGTTGAGTCCAGTCTCGTCCAGTGCTGCCACAGCTATACAGGGTTTGTGAACACAGGACCAACTCGGTATCTGCAGGTGAAATCTGCCTCCTCTCTACTCCAGACTCCCTGCTGTGGTCACACTTCCTTTTGAACTGCTGGCTACGTGCTCGACTTCTGCTACCGACCTTCCAGCTCCTTTCTACTGCTCCTCCCTGCTGTAGCCTTTTATGCCCCTCAGGTTGGCTATTTGGTTTCAGGTACTTGCCCTTGTGATTAATTGCTTGACCTTGTCTATTTGTATTTGTTTTATTTGTATAGCGCAGCCAGGCCCAAAGGCAACCGGGTGCATATCTTCAACAGTAAATTACAAGAGAGACATATAAACATACGAGTGGTTACAATCAAGGCAGATTTACAGTTAACGTTGCAGACAAATTATTTACAATGGAGCAGTATCATACAAAAGCAGTAGGTAGTTTCCTTGGTCATGCAAAGCGTCATGCTGTACCCATAACTTCATGTGTGGTGGTAAGCCAGAGCTTAGCTTTGTGTTTGAATAAGTTAAATGAAGGTAGATTTCTGATGGTGAGTGGCAAGGTGTTCCAGAGTTTAGCCGCCTGGACCGGGAAGTTGACACCTCCGGCTGTTTGCAACTTAAACCTGGGGATCGTGAGACCTTGAGTTTGGATATATCTAAGGGACCGCGTTGGAATTTACTGGGTGAAGCGGGAAGCTAGATAAATGGGGGCCACATTTGTAAGTGAGGGCCAATGCTTTCAAGGAAATCCTTTGGGAAACTGAAAGCCAGTGAAGGTTCTTCCTAGTTTCTGATTTGTGGGCTGATCTGGGATGTTGAGGGCCGCTCTCATGGCACTATTTCGGGTGATCTGGAGTTTGTTGAGGTTCCGTTGATTGGTGCCTTGGTATATAGCATTGCAATAGTCCAATTCGGACATAACCAGTGTTCTGGCCACAGTGATGCAATTTTGTGTAGTGAGGAATAGTTGGCAGGCTGTGATCAGCTTGCAAGTGTAAGCCTCGGCAACTACAACTAAATTGGTTTGTCGGGTAAGGGAGAGTGTGGAATCAAGGTAGATTCTGAGGGTTTTAGTATCTTTAGATACTTTGATGGAGTTGTCGTCAATATTGAAAGAGCTGAACAAGGGGTTCTGTTTATTTAGTCTCTGTTGTGTACCCAAGATGAGGAGCTCTGTTTTATCATCATTGAGACACAACTTGTGTTGGGCCATCCAAGCTTGGATAACTTGATAGATGTCATTCAGAGCTTTGGAGTCAACATTGTAATCACCGGTAATGGGAATGAGTATCTGGGTGTCATCCGCATAATTAGTGTAGGCGACACCCAGATAGTCAAGCACATCAAACAATGGTTTGGTAAATACGTTGTAGAGGGTAGGGGAGACACAAGACCCCTGAGGGGCTCCACAGGGGACTAAAGCAGGATCTGCAGAGGAGGTAGGTAAAAAAACTCTCATATGCCTATTGTCTAGGAATGACCTGATCCAATTAGTGGCATTGTCTGAGAAATGGGCAGCAGATTTCAGATGCTAACAGAGAATTTGGTGATTGACCATATCGAAAGCTGCGGATAAGTCCAATAAGAGTAGGAGGGCTAGTTTGCCATTGTCTTTTAAATCCTCAATTTGAGTTTAAGGTCTAAAAGAGCTGTTTCTGTTCCGTGTTTTGGTCTAAAACTAGATTGTCTTGTGCCAAGGAGGTTGTTAGTTTCCAAATAGTTCTGTATCTGTAGGTATGCTGCTCTGTCTAATATTTTTAGGAGGAATGGGACAGTAGTGATGGGTCTGTAGTTAGTGGGTATCTCGGGGTCTAAAGTTGTTTTTTTAGGAGAGGGATAACCCAGGCATCCTTCAAGTTGTTGAGTACCATTCCAGATTGGAACGATGAGTTGATAAACTTGGTTATAAATGGCGCCAGGTCATGCGCTGATTCCTTAATGATAAGTGCTGGGCAGGAGTCACCTTGGCAGTTGGATGGTTTTAAGTTGCAGATAATATAGTCCACCTCGGCGATAGTGAGCGGGGTGAAGCTGAATGGAGTGTGGGTATAGGAAGCTGTAGGGGGTGACACTAGTTTGGAAATGGGAGAGGGGGAGAGAGTAATTTGTTTGGCATTCATTTTGGATTGTAGGGTAGTTATTTTGTTGAGGAGAGCGCTTTGGATATTGTTGCACCACGTGCTGGCCTTACTACAGGTGTCAGGTGCAGGGGAAGGGGATTCTAATTCTTTCAGAATTGTGAATAGCTCCTTCATGTTGGATTCCTCTTGGGATATCCGCTGATTTTAGGTATCTTTTTTGGTGTGCAAGATCGCTTCCTTATAATTAAGAGAGGTGACAACAAGGCAGTCTTTATTATATTCACATGGGTGGCTTTTCCAAAGAGCTTCAGCTTTGCGCTTTTCTTTACGCAGGACTCTGAGCTGTGGGGTGAACCAAGAGTTCAGATGGGCTCGTTGTTTGGCTTTCCGAAGTTTAAGCAGAGCAATAGTATCGATAGCTCTAAGCAGTGTTTGGTTGTAGGTGTCTACTAGGACAGTAGGGTCTTTATGCCGAGATGCACAGTTGTTGAGGATGGAGAGGATGAGAGGGGAGTAGTTTGTCCCAGGTAATGTCTTTTTTGTTCCTGGTAGGAATAGCAGGGGCTATGGTGGGTTTGGAGTGGGGGTTGGTAGCTGGTAATTTGAAAGTAATGATGTGATGGTCTGACCAGGCACAGGCAAGGTTAGAATGTATCAAGATGCTGCAGTTGTAATCTGCAATCCAGTCAAGCGTTCTACCCTTATTGTGGGTGGGTTCAAGAATGCGCTGCTGGAAGCCTAGGTTGGCCAAAGTGGTAGCGACCTCGGTGGCCATGTGGTCCTTAATGTCGGTTAGGCCGATGTTAAAGTCACCTAGTAGCATCACCTGAGAGTTGGGTTTAGTGTTGTCAGTCAGGATGGACGTGATGTCTGTGAAGGAACCAAGTGGTCCTGGAGGACTGTAAATGAGGTGTATGGTTGCAGTATTAGTCGGAGAGAGGGTAAGTTTCACTGATAACGATTCAGCAGAGCTAAATTGAGTATTGGGGATGGTTCTCATAGTGATGTTGTCTCTGTGTATGAATGCGACTCCACCACCTTTGGATGAAGAGGACTGTCGGTCAATTCTGTTGATGGTGTAACCAATCGGGATGGCGAGGGCAAGGAGTGGGCCGGAAGCTGCAAGAAGCTGCAAGAAGCCAGGTTTCAGTAATAGCAATGAAGTCAAGGTTGTGGACGGTAATTAGGTCAGAAATATCCAAAGCATGGGCCGTGATGGATCTGGCGTTGATGAGGGCGCCCTTGAGTTAATTGATAGAGGTAGGGAGGTGAGGTGTCATCTGTGTGGTGGACAGTGTGTTATTGGTGGAGTCTGAGGTTCCTAGACTGGAGAGTGCAAGGTTGATTGGGTGTAGGTTTGGTGGCAAAATGTTGGAGCCATAAGGCTGGGTCATTGAGGTATGGGTTGGCTAAGATGTCGGTACTGTTCAGCATGATGCAGGAGTGTATGGGAGGGTAGTTGCGGTCTGTTTTAGCAGTGCTAATAGGGGAGATGCAGTGAGTAACAATTAGGTACACAAGGATGGCCAAGTAGGAGATGTGATGACAGGCAGGTGGCAGTAGCCACATGACGTAGTCTGGTTGTCTAGACTCTACTTTTTCGAAGTCTCAGATAGTTAGAGTCATTAGGCTTGCCTGCCTGGCCTTCTACATACCTCTTCCGCCCTCTTCTTCACAGTCCCTGAAGGATTCTGGGACTTGTGGTTTAATTTGCGAAAATGTTATTTCTCTAATTCTTTGAAAGGTTTCAAGATGGATTTTCTTCCCAGATGTTAAGAGAAGAATTATAAGGTTTAGCCCTTATACAAACATAAGGGACAGAAAAGGTCACATGTTCAGTGTTCCTATTGGAATACCTTTGATATTGTGGAGGATATGGGGCTTTAGGGGCATAAAAGAATGGTTCTGAAAAGTTAACATCTTTTTATACCCTTTTATCGCAGATTTTATCTGTTCGCTTTTAATCCTATATTGACATTCATTTGAATGACAAGATGCTATAACCTCTCTGGGGACGATCTCACTATCGTCCAATAAATCATACCATGTCTCACCCTGCGACATTCCCTCACCTCCCTGGGCCTGGGCAGTACACCACCCCCAGGATTGGGATCAAGAAACGTCTGCTCTTTTCTGGCCACCTGGGAGGAGACTCTAGGCAGGGTTTTAGTGGGGGATATACAGGATTCTTCACATAATGTACAGGCACCCTTCATGGGATTGTTTCTGCCACCTGTAATTAGGTTATTGTAAGTCATTTCTGATTGAAATTGACACCCCTGTTCTTTTAATCAATACAAACCAATGACTGGGTTCTTTGGGGACTTGGATCTCCCAGACATCTCGATGAATCTCCCAGTGCCAGTTGCAATCAGCCCATACACCAGGTGAAGCCCGTGGTTCATCCATAGGTTGAGGCCCCTCATCCCCTTGACGAGCCCATAGGCGTCAAAAGAACACTATCATCTCAAAGTCACACTGCCAGCTGGAAAAAAAGCACAGGTTGCGCCATAGCTCCAACACAGTTGATGCTCCCAAAACTCAATTCAGTGCCTACGGCCTGGACTGGTGAGTGATGTCATCTCTTATCACTCGTAGCAGGTCTTTCAGGTGGTCTTAAACTTTATCTCATGCAATATCCCATCTAATTCATCAACCTGCAGTTGTGACGTTGAATATAAGATTTATTATCATGTTATGCATGATGCAACTGAAATTTCTAATCGCATGATACGCTGCCATGCTTACTTAAATGTTCGACAGCTGTTACCCCGGTTATTAGTCTTCTATCGATGGATCAGCCTTTCCTCATGTATTTGACCACGATATAGACTGCAAGTACTACCAATGCTGCTGAAATAACCTCATCCCATATACCATCTTTAAGGTCCCTCTACGTCCTGCTTTTAACCATCAGCATGCCCTTCTGTTGCACCAGATACGCTGCTGCTCTTGTAGAACAAATGAAGGTTCAGTCTTGGCTGAAAGAATTGCAATGAGCCTAACATGGAATTAACTACTGGCCAACTATATGGACATCCTCCATTATCCAGTGTTTTGTACAAGGGCTCTTGACTTTTCACCACAACAAAGATGTTTAACAGGTAATTCTTGGCAGGGCAGGAGCATTAAAAAAAAAACGTGTTGGACCAGCGTGCGGCAGTTCACAACACAGGTAGTTTATCCAGAGAGACAATTTCTACCATCTTTCAGACAGTCGGTCCACTGAATGCTAGTAGTGCTCTTTTTCGTTAGTATTTAACATTTTCCACTTTGCTTGCTTTGATCCTTTATCAGGCACACAATACCCTCTCTAGTCTCTGCATGATCCATTTTTGCATGCAGTAAAACAACCCACTCTGGAAGAAAGCCTCTGCCATCACTGCCACTTTTCTTTCTGCTCAGCTTTATTTATTCATTTTACAGAACAGCCTCAAAAACTTGAACTTATCCAAAACCAGGACACAATATGGTATACATGCAAGTAAATGAATGCAAGTCGAAACACCTATGATAGCGATTCAAACAAACTTTTTTTTAACTCCTGCCCATGAAGGCTCATAACGTTTGTGAAGTATCAAGAGGAGTTACATTAACACTGGTATTTATTGTCAGCCACCATTCCATAACGCAGTAACTTCATGAACAAACAAACGTATGAAGTGTTTCAGCAAGGAGGGTATGAGTATTACTAAATGAGGTTTGACAACGTTCAACAGAGGGGCTCCATACATTACATTGTTTAAAGCGTTTCATTCGTAATGGTCGTTGGCTTTTCATTGGCCCAATTTTTCCATACTCCACTCCATCATTGGGCTGTGTGAGGGCCATCTTTTTTCCCCAGGCTTGTGCCAGCATATGATTGGTTGCATTAAGATGGTGTGTAATCAATGTAGAAGAATTCCCAGACGTTCCATAATGCCCATCAATTCTGTGTCTCCTAGTATCGGCATCAATGGGTTCAAAGAAATGTAATTTTATTAATCTCCCTAATCCTTGAGAGAATCTCTTTCCAGTGAAACTGTGTCCGTTGACAAGACCACTGTATGTGTCCCAGTGCACCCTGCGGCCCCTCCAGAAAAGTGGTGAATAGGAAGGGATAAACCTATAAATGCGCAAAGTTGTGTAATATCATCTTAATATGATCTTGTCGGTGCAAGCTCTAATGTTGTGCAGCTGGAGCTCTTTTGTACCTGGAACCATATACGTGTCCAGGAGTCCATAGGTATTGCAGTAAATACATATTTCTTTCTCATTGCATCAAATATACACATTTGCCGTCCAGGATAACTGTGTCAAGGAGTTTGCAAAGACATGAGACTCTTCCCTTGATGGTAGTGTCTAATATAGTTAATTCTAATGTTTGTCTTCCTACTACAGCATAAAGTAAGGGATTAGAAATCCAACGTCGGATTTGACAAGATATAAATATTTCCCCTTCTGATACAGAGAACTAAATTCTTCAAACGTGAGAGGGATGCTTTAGTCATAACAATATCTTAATGTTCCAAGACGTCCAACAAACCAGTAATGTAATGCTAACCATTCAAGCCCAGCTGTGAATTCAGGGTTGCTGCATTCTGGGAAAAGGGACTTAGTAGAGGACCCACTCTCCCAGTCCTTCTGCCCCTTATCCCAATAAACAGTGTATTAAAGTGGCTTCTTATGGTGCTCCCATAGTCAAGTGTGCTGTTTTTCCTATAACAAAAATTAAGTAAGATGAAGGGATAGAGGTAGCTTCCTCTTAAATATGAAGCCAACCTTCATTGGAACATGTGTGCTATTTATGAAGCCAATATCTATTTTTTGATGCTGGGCTGTTCTTTTGCCATATGTATCTGATCAATTTCTTTTGTAAGCACCGAATGTAATTTAATTATATGGTATTATGATTGGAGGGTGCTCAAAATATAGATGATTATGGAAATTCTGTTCCTTTTTGAGTGTATTCATTCTTCCAATCCAGGAGATGTCAAGGAGTGTCTGTCTATTCAGATCCTTGGATAGCTCATTGATTAATGGTATGAAAGTGTATTTGTAGAAGTCTTTCATTTGTAGGGGTTAGAGTAATCCTTAAACTATCAAAAGAGGAATTCGACCACTTCAACAAATATTTATTTTCAAGGTGTTCTACCAATTCCGGGATATTGAGCACACACTGGACTTAGAATAATCTATCAGAAACCCATAATGTAAGTGCATGCCTGGCTGGGGAGAGACCTCTCTGTGTAATAATAAAACGTAATCCTCATATTAAACAATCTTTTATTACGTGCTTAACGTCAGAGACCAGTCTCTGCGCAGGACCGGGATTTGAACCTGCGTTGGTCTGCATTGTCTTACTTTCAAGACAAACGCATTGCTCTTGAGCTATCCTCCCGACCATTTAAAGTCATACTTTGCATGGATGTTCCACTTGAAAGGCCTTGAATATATAGATTGGATCTTGTACTCCTCACAAGAGGTTCAATGGAAAGTGCAAAGAGGAGAGGCAACAAGAGGTGGGGGTCGGGGCACTCCTTAGAGAGAATCATTGGACAAGTATAATAGCTATTAACTCTAATTCTAGTGAATGGAGCAGGAATGGTTGCCAGTACCCAGGAACAAAACTTGGGGCCAAAACCAAAGGCTAACAGCGTTTCTTCTATGAGCGTCCAGTTGACTCTCTATGCTTTATTGGCATTTAATGAAAAAACAAAGTAGTAAAAAAAAAGGAATCAACTAGCCAAAAACCTGCTAACATTCTTCATTCTTAACCACCCTCACCACACACTCATACACCCTCCCAGATGGCTAGAGAAAATCCCCATGCTAAACACCCCTAAACCGCATATTGATCTCAAACCAATCCCCCCCTACTAGCCTTAAACCTGCAACATGGATGTCTCCAATCTGAAAAGAATACTCCTTGCCTCCAGTGTACAAAACAAAGCACACCCAGAAAGCACACGTGCACATATGCTAGTTACTCCTAGTTCTACAGAAACCAACAGCTGAGTACACCACTTGACTGATCTATCTTTCTACCAACCCACCCAACTTTTCATTTTAGAGCCAGGAGAGCGTTTGGAGACCATGAAAATGGCAGGGTTGCGTGGTATAAATCGGCATAACATAACATTTATAGCCAATAAAGAGAACATGTCCTTGTGGCAGATACCATTATCTAGTCAACCTGTGACTCTGCGATTATTATCCTGTGTTGACCTGTCCACAGTGAACAAAGATTGGTCGATATTAATTATAGAAAAGAGAAATTTCATTTGTCTTGTGGCTAGAGAAAGAAAAGAAAGAATACAATATGTTGTGGCAAACTTAAGTATTTGATTTTATTTGTGGTTGCAACTTTCGTGTTGAAAGACAATTTTATCTCATGAACTGGCAATGGAATGTATTACAATCCGTATTATCCCTCGACACGTGTTTCTCCACCTTTATATGTAAGATAGTTCATCAGGAGTGTCAAATTAAAGACCATCAAATTCTTTAACCTGAATCAATAGAATATGTTTGTTATAATTTTTAGCTTTGCCTCACCAAGCTCTTGATTTCAGACTCAAAGATCCATTAATTACTGTAATTCATTAATACTTGTGGCTAAAATGTTCCCATAAATGTTAGTAGCAGTGTTCAACAAAGCGATTGGGTGAAAGGAACCGATCTGTTGCATCTTTTCCGGGTTAAGGTAATAAAGTAGTGGAAGATTCTGCCATTATATGTGTTACTGATTTAGATTCTAGAAAATAATTTAAAAACATGAGTCCTTGCGGCTATTAAGCTGATTCTTAAATGTTTTATTAAAAAAGTGTAATAAAGCCTTTGGACCAGGGAGCTTTGTTAATTAGAAGAGATGGAAGTGCGGAGTCAACCTTTTCTTTACAAAAATGCATTTCGAGGACTTCTCGATCAGAGGATTACATCTTTTGCAGATTAACCTTTTAAAATTTTTCCTCTGGGTTTCACAAGCTAGAGGAGCCCCTGACATGCGTGAAAAATATTGAAAGACTGTATACTATTTCTCCTCTTCTCCGTAATGAAGCTGACCTCTCTTCACCAAGACAAAATATAAAATGTTGGTTATAAAGCGTAGAAGTCTATTTCCTTTATTTGCTTTATTGACTTTAGAGTTGTACTTTTGTTTAGTTAATATCAGAGAATAGGTATTGCATTCAGATAAAAGTGCTTCGAATTTTGATGTGGCTATAGGTAAGGGAATTTGTCGATTTGCGGGTATGTTCAAGTTGTCGAATATCGTTCTCTAGTTGGGATCTAAGTTCCTCTTTTGCTTTTTTCATATGCTTTTGTTTGTGAAATAAGCTCTTCCCTAATGACTTCCTTCATAGTAACCCGATCCAGTAACAGAGCGAACCACAACATTTTTCACAGGATTCCAGCAGTTTGGTTGTCAACTGCCGCATGTGACCCCGTGCAGCCCTTTAATTACCTGGATGACATCACGTGTCAATGATCACGTGACACTGCAGAAGCTTTGGTGGGGAGGGGGGGGAGTCAGACATAACATCCTTTGCCAAGTATATATTAAACAAAATGACATGGTGTAAAATTAGATATAGCAATGCAAACACTTTACATTGGACGTGCATTCTTGGGTCACATTTAGGATTGGGCAATAACACAAAAACGCATACGTTTAAGACGCAGCCAGTGGAGCACTTGGGCTTATATACATACAAACGCTTTATTAGTCCAGGGAGATGATATACCACGAACATTCATTTTTTACTGAGCCCAAATTGAGCTTACAGGCGGTGCACCGGATCGCAGTTTCAAGTCGAAATTTCACTGTGTCCACATTAAGGGCCTCATCACGAGTTGGGCAGTTTCCTGGCGCATATACCGCCATGCACAAACAACGCCCCATCATGAATTGGCGGGCACGTGTACACGGGCCGGGCGTTAACGCAAATACCGTTCAGCAGTAATAGTGGCCGAAAACTCAGCGAACATTGCATTAGTGCCAGCGACTCGCGCTACTAGCGTGCGCTAATAGTGCCGCAGGAAATGCGTCAATGCCGGAATGGGAAAGAAAGAGGCGGCCATTTTGGAAATCACAATCCACCTAAAATCAGAGTCCCTGGAAGCCATCCACTCCAACAAGCCTCAGAAAATGTCACAGGTGGGTATGAGGGGCAAGTCTGCTCTGGACAGGGTGCGCAAACCTAAGTTCTCGGACACTGAACTCACAATATTGGTGGAGGAGGTGATTTCCCACCAGGAGGAACTCTATGGATCCCAACAGAAAAAGACGGGCTCACAGCAGTGTAACCACATCTGGGCAGAACTCAGCCAGAAGGTCACTGCGGCAGGCCGTGTCCCCAGGGATGGAGAGGACTGCCGCAAGCGATTTAGCGACCTGCGGGTCTGTGTCTGGGGCCTCCTGGCACAGCACAGGAGTGAGAGCATGGTGACCGGTGGACGCCCATGTTAGGGAGAATTCTCTGTTAAGGCTAATTTCCCAAACCTAGTGAGTCCCCCAGTAGCTTTGCTGGATTTTTGGGGTTTATTTTTTTCTCCTGCTAAGAGTGAGACTCTCTTTCTCCCACTCTTAGGCATGATTTGATGTAATGTGTTTTATGGGCTATGGGGTCTTTTACTCCATAGGGCTTCATGTGTTTTTGGTATGTGTTACACTGCACTCTCAGTGCAGTAACACAGGGGTGTCATAGTGACCCCCAAACATAGACTCCATACCCTGGGACTGACTACTGTCTCCCAGGGCATGTAAAGTAACCATTGGCTTTACTAGTCTCAAATTGTGAACAGAAACCAGTACAAACCATCATATTGCGGAAGTACTGGTAGGGGTAATTCGATTGCCCCTGGGTGTGTTTTCCAAGGGGGCACTGTTCAGTCCCCCTTGTCGAGTTTCTGGCTGGTGGCAGTGGATACCACGCGAAATATTCCACCGGAATATTTCCGATGGGATTTTCACATTCATTTTAAACACACCACTTTTTGGTGCAATGTTAAAGATACCGCCGGGTTATTTATTTAATATTTATTCCCCGGTTGGGTCTTTTTGCCAGGACTCGGTTTTAAAATGGCGTTTGTGTTCGCCTCTGAAAACTCTAACCCAAGTCGAGCCCTTTGTTCCACTTTTTGGCGGGCTTCTCCACAGAAGCCCTCCAAATGGTGCCACTCTATCTGGGGTCAACAGGATGTGTGGGAGGGGAATTAGGCACCCAGGACTGAGTTGCCTTGGCAACTCAAGTCGCACTCTTGTGTGATTGGCCCAATGGTGAGCCGCCCGGCTCACCACTTAGCATGTTTGAGTGACAGCCAGGCTGATGAATGGGGGTTTTGCTGCATAAAAGCAGGGCTTTGGGGACTGGAACTTCAGAAGTCGCCACAGAACCTAAAGAATCCAAAGAGGGGAGAAGCTGAGCCATCTACAACGAGGACACCACCGGTGGAGCCCTGCTGTACGAACTCACCACTTCCCCGACGACAGACATCTTCTTCCAGGAGAGTCTTCTTCCCCTTGAGCTGGTGGGACCAACCAGTTTGCCTTTTTCGCCTTGCTGGATCGTCTCGTGGTCAAATCGCCCGTGCCAAGCACCCTGGCGGCCGGATAGCTACTCTTCACCACTACTGCGAAAAAAGGGTCGTACCTTTTAACCGGGAAACTCCGCAGCTGGTTTCTTCCCTGGCAGTGCAACAACCTCCAGCTTTCCTCCACGTCGAGATCATCTCTTCCCCTGGACGAAGCCCCGACTTGCACCCGCTGCCAGGAACAACTGCCCCCGCTGGAGCTTTCCCACCATTTCAGGTACTGTGTCCCGCCTGGTCTCCCTTGCAACAGACTGTCCAAGGTGTCCCGTAAATCCTTGACTCTCTATCCTGGGGTGACCTCGGACCTACTAACATTACATTTCTGACTTGATCCAACCTCTTTTGACTTTTCTGCGAAGACTTTGAGTGAATTTCCACTGTGTGATCTTGGGCACATTTCGCCTTGCTCTCTCCAAGAGTGGGCCTGGCCTATGAACTTTTTGCTCTACAGTAGACCCTGCCTTTCTTGACTTGCTGTGGTTTCTTAAAAGTGTTGGTACTGTGTGTTTTTTTCCTATTCTGCCTTTTCTCTCCCTTTTTAAACAAATTATTGGAGTGCCATCTACGGTTACGCGCTCACCTCTGTTTTGCTAAATAAGTGGTGTCTTAACCTAGACTTGTCGAATAATTAACTAGGGAGGTGTATATACTTATAGTGACTGTGTTTGAACTTGCTTGACATATTAGTGCCAGTGTATTTTTACAAGTGTATTTTTAAATAAATAATTATATACTTTTATACCAAAGCTCTGGTCAGTGTTTGCTTGTGCTACTGTATTTTTAGCCCTTTTGTGTATACTCTATATACTGCCTAACTCTTCTTGAGAGAAGTCTGACTGCTCAGCCACAGCTACCAGGTAAATCTGGGTGGTGCAGACTGCTACCAATTGGGTTTACTGCTTACTCCTGTAGTCTTAAACATTTTGCACTGGTCCTTAAGGGAACTGCACAGGTTTCTGCCTAACACTGGTGTACAGCGGTGGGATTTGTATTGATTATACATTTTAGTGTGCTTTTAGATACCTTAGTGCAACTAACCACAAAGCTTAGCACTAAAAGTTTATTTTCTAACCTGTCAACTATGGAAAGTTATAGTCAAGAGTCCCTTGCTACAAAAACTGCTGATTGTTTGAGAGTTCTCTGTAAGCATAAGACTCTCCTGACTAAAGGCAAGAAAATTGAGTTAATAGAAAGATTGTTAGCAAACCAAAGTCTGGGTGATGGTTCAGAGGGAGGAATCCACTCTCCCAGAAAATGTAGATAACAGTGATGACATTGATATTGATCAAAGTATTGATAATCTTGAGGCAGAGTCAGAAGTGGAGGGTGAGGCTGTTTTGATTGTCCCCCCTGGGCCTCTGTCTGCTCTACCAGCTGTACCTACTGGACCTTTACCAGGTCCCACATTTAGTCCACAATGTATTGAACTAGAGAAAATGAAGCTTAAATTGGAGTTTAAGAGACTTAATGCTCAAGCAGAGTAAAGACACCAAGAACTGAATCAAGAACTAAGGCTCAGAGAAATGGAGCTCAAGCATGAGCTAGAGATGAAGAAATTGTCTGTTTAAAATGCTTCTCTCTCCGGATCCTCTAGGAGTACCAGTCCCAAAAGACCCCGGATGCCTAATGAGATTGTGGGTATGTATGAGCCTAAATTGGATGTGTTGGATTGGTTGGCTATGTTTGAGTATAATCATGGGCTCCAGGACATCTCAGGGAATGAGTTACTTCCCTGGTGGTTCTCTTGGCTTCCCCCTGTTGCATCTGATGTGGTAATGGAATTGGGGGAGGTGGATACGAAGGATTATGAATGTGTGAAGCTAGCTTTGATAGCTAGATTTGGGAAGACCCCTTCCCAGTACCTTAAGAGGTTTAAGACCCTCAAAAAGCATGATGGTACCACTTGGGCTACCTGGGTGAGTGAAGGTTTGAAGAATTTAGAGGGATGGATTAAGGGTTACAGGGGGAACACTTATGAGGGAATGAAGAATCTTGTGATGTTGGAGTCAATTTATGATGCCTGCTCTCCTGAGCTCAGACTGCACTTGGCTGATTCAAAGGAATTACATTCTAGAAAACTAGGTAAGGATGCTGATTTGTGGGTTGCCAACAGGGCTACTCACAAGGACTCTGGGGCAACTCAGAAAAAGGATGAGAGGAAACAGCCAAAAAAGGACTCCAAAGAAAATTCTTATAATTCCAATCCCAAAGAGGGCCCCAAACAAAACAATAAGGGTAAGCCACAAGGGAAACCAAATCAGGCTAGTGTACCTTCTGGTGCCAAACCAGAAGGAGGTCAGAACAAGCCACCATTCCAAAAAGCATTTGGTAAATGCTATGTTTGTGGCTCAACTGACCATGTGAAAGGGGATCCCAGATGTAAGGGTAAACCTTCAGGGGTCCACACTGTCTCCTTAGCCTTTGCTCCAGAGGAGGAAGTACAGATGGCCAGTGGAAACTTTCTACTACTGGCTGATGATCCCATTGGAGTCTCAGGCAGGGTTTCTTTAGTGTCTCTGGGGTGTGGGAACAACAGAATTTAGATGTGTATAATTCTATCCCAGATAATACTAAAGAGTATTATAAGGACAGTGTCCAGGTGAATGGTCAGGAGACTCCTGCCATTAGGGACACTGGGGCCAGCATAGCTGTTGTGGATTAATCATTTTTCAAGGCAGAGGATGTTGCTAAGGCACCCAAACGCCTCACCAAGTTAGCTGGAGGGCCTGTGCAGATGCTTCCCCCAATTACCAGTTCTCATCCAGTGCAATGATATGACTGTGAAGATACCGGTCAGTGTACAATGTGAGGTACCAGGAAGGGTTCTGTTGGGAAATGACCTGAAAACCCTTGGAGTAGTGTCACACACCCCCAGACCTCCTAGTAAAAGGTTACAGGAGCTAACCAGACCTGCAAGAGAGAAAACCATGAGAGGTTCTTCTTTGGAGATGATGAAGAAAGATATTACTCCTTCTCCACTGGAGCAACTTACTGCAGTCTCTAAATCAACAGAAGCAAAGGGGCAACCCAAGACTTCTAAGCAGAAGCCAGCAGCAAGCACTCCAGTGCTTCCAACAAGGACTTCCCTTAGGTTGTCCAAAGTTACACCTGTAACTCCACCTCCAGCTGAGGCTGGGAGGGAGATACAACCCTGTATGGTTGAACTAGACTCTGAAGAAGAGCTAGTAGAAGGCCAATAACTTATTGGAGATCTGGACCCTGTTGACCATCCTGAGCTGCAGTCTTTACTGGCAGAAGGTGGACCCAACAGGGCAGACTTCAGTAAGGGACAAAGAGAATGTCCAACTCTGGAAGGCCTTCGCCATCAGGCAGCTTCTCAGGCAGATGGGCAAGAGCCTGGGAAGTATAGGTCACACTGGGAAGATGGCCTCTTCTACAGTTAACTGACTGAGTCTGCACCTGGAGACTACAAGTGGCTTGTAGTACCTCAAGAAAACAAACAGTTCTTGCAACTAGCCCATGAGATTCCTTTGGCTGGTCACTTGAGTTTCAAGAAGACCAAGGAAAGGCTCTCACTGTACATTTATTGGCCAAAGATGGGGGCTGAGGTAGATAGGTTTTGCAAGAGCTGCCACACCTGCTAAACTTCTGGTAGGGTTGGTTCCAAGAATGTGGCACCTTTAGTGCCTCTCCCAGTAGTGGGAGTCCCATTTGAGAGGGTGGGGATTGCCATTGTTGGTCCCCTTGATCCTCCAACCTCCTCAGGCAACAGGTTGTTGTTGTAGTAGACCATGCTACTAGATACCCTGAGGCAATTCCTATGAGGACTGTTACAGGTCAGGCTGTGGCTAAGGCCCTCTTTGGTATTTTCTACCAGGGTTGGGTTTCCTAAGGAAGTAATCTCTGACAGGGGGTCAAATCTTATGTCCCACTACATGAAAGCCATGTGGAAAACCTGTGGAGTTACTTACAAGTTCTCAACCGAATACCACACTCAGACAAATGGGTTGGTAGAAAGGTTCAACAGAACCATGAAGAGCATGATAGGTACTTTAGAAGAACCCCTTAAAAGAAAGTGGGACCTTCTACTGCCCTGCCTTCTCTTTGCTTATAGAGAAGTCCCTTGGGAGGGAGCAGGTTATTCTCCCTTTGAGCTTCTCTATGGTCATCCCGTCAGAGGTCCATTGGCCCTGATTAAGGAGGGGTTGGAGAGTGCTCCTTCCCCCAAGCCAGTCCGAGTGACTGACTACGTGATAGGTCTCCAGAGGAGAATGTCACACATGATGGCAGAAGATAGTGATAAGCTGAAAGCTGGACAAGCTTTGGTCAAGCATTGGCATGACCAAAAAGCTAACATGGTTGAGTTCACTCAAGACCAGCTAGTTCTAGTTATGATCCCAACAAGGCAGGGGGCCTTGCAAGATAAATGGATGGGACCCTTCAAGGTTGTGGTTGAACTACCTGGTGGACTTGGGCAATCCCAAGGAGGCTCCCAGAGTCTTCCACACCAACAGACTAAAGGCGTATGTCTCCAGGCCTGAAGTAGGAGCCGTGCTTCTAGCTTCAACAGAAGAGGAAGAAGAGAGTGAAGCTCTCCCTGATCTCCTCAGAGGCTTACCCTTGGATGAAGCGATTGAAGGAGTAAATCTCTCTTCAAATCTGACACCTGATCAACAAATCTATGTTAAATCAGTGTGCCTCCCTGTTCTCACTTTCGCCAGGCTTGACCCCTTGGGGCCAGCATGATATACTCACTGGTGACTGTCTGCCAGTAAAAAGCAGAGGGTACAGAATGTCAGAAAATGAAAGATCCCACATCAAAGGGGAGGTCAGCAAGATGCTTGACCTCGGGGTAATAGAGCCCTCTACTAGTCCATGGTCTAGCCCAGTTGTGTTAGCAGGATCCAAAGAATTGAGATTCTGTGTGGAATATAGAGCTCTTAATGCAGTCACCAAGACTGATGCCCACCCTTTGCCTAGAACAGATGAGTTGGTGGATAGACTTGGTGCAGCCAAATTCCTCAGCACATTTGATCTAACGTCAGGTTATTGGCAAATAGCCCTGACAGACCATGCCAAGGAGAAAACTGCATTTTCTACCCCAGTTGGCTTATACCAATTTAAGGTTATGCCTTTTGGACTGAAGAATGCACCTGCTACATTCCAAAGGATGGTGAATCAGGTTCTAGCTGGGATGGAGGACTTCTGCATGGCATACTTGGATGACATTGCAGTGTTCAGCCACTCCTGGGAAGAGCATGTTAACCACCTAGGACATGTTTTGCAGGCTCTTGGGAAGGCCAACCTGACCATAAAGGCAAGCAAATGCCAGATTGGGCAGAGTAAGGTGGTCTACCTTGGGCATGAGGTAGGAGGTGGAGAAATAAGGCCTTTGCTTAGTAAGATTGAAGCTGTGCAAAATTGGACAACACCTACTACTCAAACCCAGGTGAGAGCCTTCCTAGGCCTCACTGGGTATTACAGGAATTTCATTGAGAACTATGGGACCATAGCTTCTCCACTGAAGGTGATCTCCTCTCCAAATTTCCCTAAGAAGGTTTGATAGAATGAGGAGTGCAATCAGGCCTTTGAAAACCTGAAGAAAGCTCTTTGCCAAGCACCAGTACTGAGAGCACCTGACTACCACCAAACTTTCATTGTACAAACAGATGCTTCCAATGTAGGTATAGGTGCAGTCCTTAGCCAACTGGATGGGAACGGTAGGGAGCACCCCATTTGCTTCATCAGTAGAAAGCTGAAGGATCCTGAGACAAGGTGGGCAACAATTGAAAGAGAATGTTTTGCCATTTTGTGGACTCTGAAGAAGTTTAGGCCATACTTGTATGGTTCTACCTTTGTCATTCAGACTGACCACCAACCCTTGAGATGGTTGATGCAAATGAAGGGGGAAAACCCAAAACTATTGAGATGTTCAGTCTGCCTTCAAGGGTTTGATTTCACCATTGAGCACAGGTCAGGGTGTCACCACCAAAATGCTGATGGTCTCTCTAGGATGTATGTCATCAACTAGAGGTATGAGATTCATCCAGGAGTGGATTAACTCCTCCTGTCCCTTAGTCTGGGGGGGCGAGTGTTAGGGAGAATTCTCTGTTAAGGCTAATTTCCCAAACCTAGTAAGTCCCCCAGCAGCTTTGCAGGATTTCTGGGGTTTATTTTGTTCTCCTGCTAAGAGTGAGACTCTTTTTCTCCAACTCTTAGGCATGATTTGAGAATGTCCTTTGACTATGTAATGTGTTTTATGGGCTATGGGGTCTTTTATTCCATAGGGCTTCATGTGTTTTTGGTATTTGTGTTACACAGCACCCTCAGTGCAGTAACACAGGGGTGTCATAGTGACCCCCAAACATAGACTCCATACCCTGGGACTGACTACTGTCTCCCAGGGCATGTAAAGTCACCATTGGAACTGCACAGGTTTCTGCCTAACAGCCCACCACCACTGCAACTGGCAAAATGGGAGGAGCAGTGCACCACCCTAATCGACATGGCATCCATTGAGGGAGTGGGAGGAGCAGAGGCAGGCACCGGCAGCCAGGAGGCTGGAGGTGAGTCACCCCACTCTTGCAAATTGCATTGTGAATAGGCCCAGTATACTCCATCCCCAGTATGAATGCCTGACATCCGGGCACTGTGAATGGGTGCAGTCTATGGGAGCAACCACAGACACCCACAACAGCACCCTTGTACCAGTGCACCTAGGCAACCCCTGTGATCTAGAGTTGTGTGTAGGGCATCCAATAAACATGCTAGCACCATGCCACACACATACATGGTGGGGACACAGCATCATCAGGTGGGTGTGTGTAGTACCAACCCCACCCTCACTGACTGTGGCATGCCAGCTGTGCATGTGCATGATATGCATGAAATGGCTGTGCCAACAATTCCAAATAGTGCCCACCCTCACGTAGTATGCTCCAGTAATACCAACCCTCCCGCCCCCTGTAAGCACTGAAATGCATGAAAATATTTTGAGGTTCTGTGTTCTCATGCCATACCCTATGTCCCCTACAGGCATGCAGGCCTCATCCGAGGATAACGTGGATGACGAGGAGCAGGCCCATCTCAACGTGTGCCCAGACGATCCTCCACATGCACCACCACCCCGCGAAGGGCCCGGCAGGACACGCCAAGGTGGAAGACCCACCCCAGCAGTGTCACACCAGCTTGGCGCACACAAGCCACCAGGTGCTCACCACCTCGGTGCACACAAGCCAGCAAGGCCGCCTCACCTAGCCCGTCCCAAGCCACCGGGGGACCGGGGGCTCACAGGATGTGGAAGTTGCCATGAGTACAACCAACCCAGAGGAGGGTGCCTCATTCGGTGAAGAGCAGCATGCTGTACCTGTCTTAACACCAATCCACAGTCCAGTGCAGCAAATGGACACAACCGAAGGGACTCCTGAGCATGTGGATACTCCAAGCCACAGTCCACATCTCCATGCATGCCACCACCGCACACACCCACACACACACACACCAGTGGCGGATGAGGACATACCCAAATATGGGTCATCTGCTGGCAGCCCCTCCATCCATGGCAGCCCCTCCCAACAGCACAGCACCTCCAGCAACATCAGCCCCACAACACTGCGCATCCCTGCCCTACACATCAGCCCTTCTACACCCTGCAGACCTGCCCAGCACACGAGCCCTACAACACCGCGTAGACTTTACCGACATAGCAGCCCCACACGGGACACAGGAATAGGTCCCGCCAATTCTGTATTGGCATGCCTGGATGTGATGGAGGCAAGTCAGAGGAGGATAGAGGGCATGGCCAGCGAACACAACCGCCACATCAAGTCCATCAGCAGTGCAAATAGGGGGGTGGCCAAGACCATAGTGCGTGACAATGCCCGCACACGCAAGTTCGCAGAGGCATGCACTGCAGTCCTCACAGGATTTGGCCAGTGAGTACGCAAATTATGCAGAACAAATGCGTGAGGCAACCCATCTCCTCTGCCAGCAGCTGCAGTTGGCTGCATCACTGCCATCCACCTCAGGCACCCCCATAGAGGGCTCCCTACAGGGGTCACCCAGGCATAGGTCACTGCGTCATTTGCAATGCCGCTCACCTGAAGGCGGTGCATGTGAGACGCGTCAACGTCCATGTTAGTTGTACAATGCACTGTTGGCCTGAAGGCTGGGCACATGGACCCATATGAACTGTGTTAGGGTATGGGGGTATGGGTGCTGGTGAGTTGGTGGGTGGGGGAGTATGGGTGCTGGGGAGTTAAAGGGGGGGTATAGGTTCTGGGGAGTTGGTGGGGGTGGGTGGGTATGGGTGCTGGGGAGTTGGTGGGGGAAGGGGGTTAGTTCCACTTTCATTAAAGCCCGTTCAAACATGACATTCATGATTGTGTACATGTGTTATTTATTTTGTAAAGTGCTATTCGTGCCATGTTCCCATTCACCATTTAAAAAATAATTGTCAATCAACGCCTATCTGGTCAACCTCCCCTCCCTCACCCCCATCCCTGTGTACAACAGCCCCAGCAACGGGCACATGGTCATTGCCACTCCCATCCTCTGGGGGTTGCCCTTCTGCATCAGGGGGTAGTGGCACATTCCTATGGCAGCAGATGTTGTGCAGCATGGCACAGGTGAGAAAAATCTTGCCAACTTTTTCTCGCGCTTACGTTTGTGCCCCGCCAGTACAGTCCAGACACTGGAACTGTTCCTTCAACAATCCAAATGCCCTTTCTACACATATGCGTGTCTGACTGTGGGTGTTGTATGCCTGCTCTGCCGCAGTTGTGGATTCCGCACAGGGTTCATCAGCCAAGTGAGCTGGGGATGAAAAGAGTACATGAGGCATAGGTCACTTCACTAGATGTGCAAGGACTAAGCATCAATACACTATGTTCATATTTGTGTGCAACAGGGACATGCAATGTGATTGGTGTACAGCCATCATCTTTCAGGCCATGCATCATCTAACCTGTACATGCACCCTGTGTGATTGAGTGGACTGTCCTGTGGCAGATTACATTTGCCTGCACATGGGATTACTGAACTCGCACCAGTGGATGATGACCTATGTGAATGGGATTGTGTGCGACACTCGTGCTCATCAAGTGCCGTCATGTAACCACTTGTACTGTGATGTATTCATGTTCCATGGGTTTGCTCTGCAATGTGCGCCATGTCCCTTGAAGTTCACTTTATACCTGCACTGCTCCCTGGGTGTTATTGGCACAGTGGTGCATCCATACCCTCAGGATTGAGCTCCCGTCATGACTGGCTGTTCAGGGCCAGTGGTGATTTGTATTTGGATGTGGCTGTCTCAGTGGATGGTGGGGCTTTAGCTACATAGTACCATTATTTTTTTACATGCATGTAATTGTACATTCATGGATCACTCTCTCAGGGATGTTCATGTTCGGGTTTGATCCAGATCATCTAATGTGGTTTAGAGGATGGGTCTTGCATTCCTCTCACTTTGCATTCCTGTGTGGTCCCTGGGTGAGGTTATTCTTTTGTGTCAGGGTGTAAAGCAGAACGGCAACGCAGACAATGTGCATTCTGGTTGTTGTGGTCCCATGTGTTAAGGTGTTAGGAGAAGTGTGCGGCCATCACCTGGTGTTGGTCCAGGTGTGGTGGCCTTGTGCTGGTAACCTTGTGTGCCACACAAATATTGTACTGGTGCTGGCTGTGCCTCTTGGTGGCATGCAAGGCTTCCTGTGGTTCTGCCCCCCCACCTACTTCATTTGTTATGCTTTGGCATGCATTTCAGGCAGGGTTTGTACTCGCCCACTATCCATGTGCGTTGTCCTCTGTGCCTCTCCATGTAGGCTGGCAGTGTGCTGTTGCGCAGCACCATGGAGTCGTTGGTGGATCCAGGGTAGTGAGTGCAGCAGTGGCTGATGGTCCGGTCTAGACTACAGGTCATCTGAACATTCAATGAATGGAAATGCTTCCGATTCTGGTACACTGCCTCATGGTCCCGGGGTGCAACCAGTGCAACATGTGTGCAGTCTAGAGCTACAATCACGTTGGGGACTTGGGCAATCACATATAACTGTGCCTTAAATTCATTCACCTGTGCCTGGGTGGTGGCCAATGACATGTGTTCATTCACATGGCGCAGCAGTGCATCCAGCACCTGGCCCAGGACTGCACTAAATGTGGACTGGGCCATGCCATGCATCATGGCAACTGTGTGCTGGAAGCTGCCCGTCCCAAGGTATTACAGTACTGCCACCAGCTTCATGAGTGGGGGCATAGCAGTGCTGATGGCAATCCTGCTACCAATGTCACCTTGGGTTGTGTCCAGCAACTGGGTGATGGTAGCCCTGTCCAGCCTGGACTCGGCTACCAACTGACCATCAATCTGGGCCCAGGGTGATGGCCTGACCCTGGGGATTTCTGCCCGCCTTGCTGCGGCTGGTCTCCTCTTCCTCATCATCATCCCCCCACCCCTGTGCTCCCTATGCCCTGGGCTGGTTGTTAGGCCTCTGTAGTTGCAGGCGCAGCATGTTAGAGGTCCATGTCAAGGCTCCCGGCTCCAAATGGCAACATGCTGTTGGGTGGTGTGTTTGGAGCCTGCGTGGCTGTTTGTGTGCATTGTTTGCACCCATGCTTTTATTTCTCTCTCCTCCCTGCTCCTAATGGCAACATGCTGTTGGGAAGTGTGTTTGGGGCCTGGTGGGTCTTTTGTAGGCCTCTTGTGTGCATTGTTTTCACATTTGGCTTTGTTACCCTCACCTGTGTTTTTTTTTACCTCCAGCATGCGGCCGGGGGTATTTTCAGAGCCATTAGCGCTGATACTCCATTTGTGGTAGTTCTGTAATAGCGCGTTGTGTTGTCAGCGCTATTACAGCCGGCGCTATTACAGCAGGCTGGAATAGCGCCGGCTGGAATAGCGCTGGCTGGATTGGGAAGTGTGTTTGGGGTCTAGGTGGGTATTTTGTAGGCCTCTTATGTGCATTGTCTGCCAAGCTCTTAAAGCATGGCAGATTAACCCTTGTGACAGCACCAAAAATAAGTTCCATGCTATCGCAAAATAATATAAAGACACCATATTCAATGCCAAATCCGAAGCCTACAATCTTTGCATCTCCACTGCTAATTCCCAAACCAAAGAACTTTTTGCTATCTTCAAAGAACTTACAGTACCACCCACTAACAAGGATGATATTGTTAAAGATAAAGCATGGTGCAACAGCATACAAACGGCTATGCTGTACAAGATAGAACTCCTCCAAAACAAAATCTCAGACCACTACAAACACCTTCCCATGCAGAACTGCTCAAAACAGTCCGCTCATAGCTGCAAAATTAACAACTTCCCAGAATTTGCATTTAGGGAAATCTCTGAAGCTGATGTCATTGACATCTTGAAACATCTCAAAGCCTCACAATGCAAAAATGACATATGCCCGCTTAAAATTATCAAGAAATGTGCCGAGCAACTCGCACCCATTCTCGCAGCCTTCATCAATGCTTCATTCATATCTGGCTCAGTCCCCAAAAGCCTGAAAGAGGCGTGGGGACGCAGACTTCTAAAAAGAACAACCCTAGACCCATCTCAACCGAATAATTAAAGACCAATAACTACAGTCCAATTTCTCCTTAAAATATTAGATAAAGCCGCCCATAGACAAATCCAACAATACCTCGTAACCAACTCCATCCTAGGCAAGAGACAATCGGAGTTCCGCAAAGGGCATGGAACTGAAACCGCTCTACTAGATCTAAAAAATCAAATCACCAACATACTCGCAAGTGCATCAACCTCTCAGCACCCACATACCTATCAGACACGCTTGCCACAACTCAATCCACCAGGCCTACGAGAATACACTACTCTCACCAACTCACTGTACCGCGCATCAACACGGCCAAGGCTGGTGGTATTGGATTTCCCTACCTCACCCCCAAACTTTGGAATGCTAAAGTTTAGATAGGCGTTTAGATAGGCGTTCAACCAACCCATTGAAGTTCAATAAACACCCTTGAACTGTGATCGCTTGTTTCTGTCATCACTGTTTGATACCATGCCTTCCTTACATACTCCACACAAAAGGTCTTATTGAAGTTTTGTCATCAATGTTTGACCAAAAGCTGCCACAATGACTTAGAATGCTGTGTAAACACAACCTTCAATTGGTGCGACGTCCATTCATTGCCGTTCTTTTTTCGCAGCGTTTTTTGCTGCCAATTTATTTTACTGCAAAAAACCATTGAAAAATATGGGGGGTTGGGTAGAGGGATATAAGGTGTAGAGGTGGGTGGAGACTAGATTTTACATTGGTGGACAGGGAGGTTTGGGGGTAACCCCCCAAACAACAAAAAAATGCAGAGAGATTTTGCAACAAAATATCGGCGCCAAAGAATGACGCAAAATAAAAACGGGCGATGGAATGACATGGAACCCCTTCAATCAAGTTATGCAATCAATAGAGACTCGTCTTTATTTTGCTTGAAATTATTTGTTGTAGCCCAGTCTGAATTTCTGTGAGACCACATTTTCCGTAACAAATTATCCCTTTCTTTTACCAGCAGCGGGTCTTGGGTCTTCAGCAGGCCAACCACTCTCGAGTTAAATATTGACGCACCTCAGAAGGCATTATCACCTTCATAAGCTGATTCATTTTGGCCCAGGAGAGGTGCTAGCATTACATAAGTCAAGTTCATCACTAAATCGTTCAAGTTCTTCTCCAATATTCAGAAAATCTTAAGACAAATTCCTCAAATCCCCTTGAGTCCATGGGACTTGTTATTACCAAATTACCAGAACCGTCTGCACCAACACCCAGTAGCTGTTGCCTTGGGGCTTGCAATTGCAAGCCACCAGCTGCAATGTAGACCGCACCTCCGCGAGTGAGTGAGTGAGTGAGTGAGTGAGTGAGTGAGTGAGTGACTAATGGTGGACATGCTGCATGCTTGCCTAGCTGGAGAATGTCCTGTTTGGGATTGTGGGTATATTTGCACACTTGGTGCAACTGGGTCTGGGACTGCATGCTTTTTGTGAATGCTGCATGGGCATGTGTTGCTAATGTGGAAGCATGTGTGTCATTGCAGTTTTCATTTGATCCACCTGGTACTTCTATAATACCCACCCCTTTCTCCTCCTTGTCATCCATCCTTTTCACCTTACCCCTTATTAGATGTGGCTATAATGAAGTAACAGGGATCATTGGGGTTTGAGAACCAAATGCTGCTCTCTTCCTTTGCTCTGATCAAATTACCTTCTGTTTATTTTTGTAGTTTTGCAACCCCCTCCTCAATTTGTGATTCATATCTTTCAACCCTTTCATTCTCGATTTCATCCCCCCCCTCCAAACCCATTTTCCCACATCTCCATAGCAATATTAGAATACTTCCCTTTACTCTGGAGCTATTTGTCTTTTTCTTTGTTTGAGCACTCGCTGTATATTTAGACGTTTGGCAAGATCAAAGGTACCCTCCACAGGAAATTACTTTCACCCATCCTCCTGTGTTCTGGAGCTTAATTTTTCAAGACATTTGCATACCATGTGCTAATAGTGGGTGTACATATAATGCGCCTGAGTGCTCCTTTACAGAAAGTTTACAGAAAGCTAGATGCGTTTGACTATCCCTTTCGCATTTAACGGAGTGGGTTTGCCCTAACACATTTTCTCCACCATGACACTTAATCACACACTCATCTCTAAAAGAACGTTAATTTCCCCATATCATGTTTGACATTCTGTAATTCCCCAGAATTATCTGAATAATCTCTATTTTTTTCTTAGCCTTCATCCTCTGCTTCCCTCCTATGGTTGGCTCCGGTCCCAGCTCCCTTCTTTCTCTCCCACCCCTGTTATTCATTCTGCTTTTCATTAATGTTACTGGGTTCTTTAGTTTTGTTCTCTTCCCCATTAATTTTTCCAAGTTTTCCCCCACTGAGAGTCCACCCCTGCCGTTCAGATTCAATAAATTGGCTTTCGTGCAGCTCAAGAAGAGACACCAACTTTCAATGGTGGCCGTCCCGCTAAACGTCTTTAGAGTTTGCATTTAGACCTCCTATTTATCCTTTTGTGTGTGCTGGGCTTTGAGGCAGGGGACCAGACCACTACTTTTGCTACCACCTGTGCTGGGCATGATGGTTATGGAGTGTGACTGCACCAACTGTGGGAACCCGCCAAATAAATGTAATGAAGCAACCAAGGCAGCAGCAACAGAGTCTGATTTATTTCTTTGCAGCAGTAGAAAACTGAGAGAGAAACTGGAAGACTATCTCATTCCTTAAATTGTGTGCCCTGAGCACAGACCTCTAAGGTTTTTATAGGGTTTTACACATTGTAATCCATACAGAATATCAGTAAGATACATTTAGCTGGTTACATTAACAATACGCTTCCTTATAGAACTTCATGGGATCTTAAGGGTCATGACTTTACATCACTAGGCTTTGACTGTACAATTCCACTTGGCCTATCCATGTGACACAATCTCCTCTTGCAGTAGATCACTCCACCATATGTAAGAAAGCACAGCCTGGCATATAGCACCTCTGTGACCCTTGTTCTGGATCCCAGGACAAGAATTTGTTTACTTTTGTATGACCTGTCATGTATTCCTGGCTGTGTTAATGTCCCAGGCAGAGACATCATATCACAGCTGCCCTGCCTTGTGGTCTGTCTCGTTCCAGCCAACCAGTCACACTTACTTGCAGCTTAACCACCTCACATCCTTAAACATGGCTGGAGTGTTCCTCGGTACGTCAGAGATGCTCGATCAGTGTTTAAAAACCGTAAATGCTGTTGGTTTAGACACATCTTCCTTCTTTATCCTACAGCACCCTGATTGCGAGGGAAAGGCACACCCACCTGAAAGGCAGGATGGATAAACATTGTCCTAAGATTTATTTTAACCCTGAGAACAAAGGGAATTTGCACCTCTGCTCTAGGGGTTGTCCTGTAGTTTGCTGTGGTTTAATGTGGGTGGTCTAATTGACCTTTCCCATCCTTGACTTTGTTCATAAATTAGGTGTACATTTCATATTCCACTAATGATACAGCACTGTGCACTATTACTTTGTGCAAGTGTCCTTGTGCCCTTTGTGATAATTCAGAATCAGGAGAGGGACAGCTCATTGTGGTGTTAGGTAAAGATTTTTTTTTTTTGTGTGAAAAAGCCATGCTCTAAACCCATTGCTCTAGTCCCTACACGAAAAGTAAGAAGAGAGTTCAAATGGGTGCATGCCAAGACATTGTACAAAGAGTAAAGCTGTCCTCTATCTAAAAACCTATCTAGTCTGATCCTAATCCTGCCATTACAAAGTAACAAAACTATAAATTCAATTGTTAAGGGCTTCCTGCCCAGTTGGCTGGCTTCTGACCCGCACTGGATTGTCCCAATGTATTATGTAGAGATTTGGATTACCTTGGCGCTATCACTAATCCAGCATAAATAGGTTTCCAAGGCTCAGGCACCTGAAGGAAGGGAAAGCAAATGTATCTAGGCCTTTGGGCCAGTATTTCAGTTTGTCTCAAACAAAATATCTTTTGGTGACCGGGAGTGGAACAGCTTTGATTGCCAGCCCTCCCTGGAGTCTCAGGTTTTATGTTCCCTTCTGGGTTTATCTCTCAGCCCCCCCTTGGGATTTTTACTCTCTTGATCTCTCTTGTGCTCTTTGGGCTCTCAACTCCTTTCACTGTTTCTAGTTCCTCTCTCCCTCGTGAGGTGTTCAGGTTCTCACCCCTTCTTTGATTGTGTGGCATCTCTGTCCTCCTTGCTTTTTTTGTTCTCACCCGAGCTGGAATTCTAAGGATTCTCGGTCCGTCTTGGGCTCTATGGCACCTCAGCCCCTATTGAACGTTTGGCTCTCTCACCTCGGTTTGGGGTATACATACTCCCGCTCAGTCTTGGGTTGTGTGGCTGCTCGCTCCCTCTCTGACCTTTTGTTCTCTCACCCCAGCCTGGAGCCTCTCTGGAATGGCCTACCCGGCTCCACGAGCGCAACACATACCGGTCTCTTCGTGGAGACTACTTGCGGAGGAGGCAGCATGGTTTCTTCTCTTCAGTCCTCCACGTCCTTGCATGTGCTTTGGTTCTTCATGCCAGTCTCTGCTGGCATGGGTTGACCACCTCGGTATAGCTAGCCGAAGCTTCTCTAGCACCGTTCTGTTAGTAGCGAGCAGTGCACTGGCATCCTCGCTTTCTAGTGCTCCACGCCATCTACCTGAGATGTCTCCCTCACTTTGCATCAAAAGGAGACGGGTCCTCCTCTGTGTCTTGGCACTGTAGGCTGGTGAGGGACACTTGAGCTCACTCTCTCGTTCTTCGTGTCTGCTTTGTGCAGCTTTTATGTCGGTTCCTGAAAAGAGATGAAGCAATCCATACGTTTTTTGATGGCAACAGCACCAGACCAAGCCAGGTGAACCATTCTCAGTGATTTGGTGACATTCTTAAAGAACCAATGAAGACAGTGGCTTCCTGTGGTATGGGAGGATGACTGCTAAGGGTGGCCTGTCTTCGAAGCGGGGGCTCACCCCCATTCGGAAACCCGCTTGCCCTTTCCCCTAGTGGCTGTGTAGCTTAGTGGGCCCACCTCCCTGGTCCAAAAGGGGGTGGCTCCCCCTTCGGGAAAGGTGACAAATCCAGGGAATTGTCCAATCTGTCATTCCTCCTTCCTGCCTCACACACTCCACTGCCCTACCTCTCGCTGATATAAATCTTTCCTTGAATGTCTTCTCCTGCAATGCATCCCTCCATCCTTTTACTGATACTACCTACTCCTTACCTTTCCCTCACATCTTTCAGACTTTTCCCCACTTACACATACCATCATCTTTTCCTTCCCACTCTCGCTTTCTTCCCATCGCATCAGTGCCCTTTCACTCACCCCAAAAGACCACAAGTCTGGCCTACTTTCACTAAACTCATAAGTCCTTCTTGCATCCCCTCCAGTACTCCCTTCATCCCCCATCATCTCCTACTACTCTTACACTCTGTTTTATTACAATAGTTTGGCCATTCCAAAGCCGTCTTTCATCACTGATAACTGTTTCACACAGCTTCCTTGTTGCAGCCATGGGCATCACTGAGAAATAGCTCATCCCCCCTGACTATGCTACCGTGGCGGCCTTGCACACCGACTCCCCCACCCTTCTGCTTGGATCCACTCCACCACCACCAAAGAAGGGGTGGGGTTAGTCTAATAATAATAAAGTCCCATCCCTCTGCCCCTATTCTTCCCTCTGTTTCCTCACACCCTGCCTTGAATTCACTTCCATCCAATCATCATACCATCTTCCTTATTTATTATCTCCTGAGCCCTCACAACTCCTTCTCTGATCTGGACCTCTTCCTTGGCTCCATTCCCACTGAAGCACCACTTGCAAGCATGGTTGACTAGTCCTTCATCTCACTAGACCACTCTACACTCACTCCTAAGGGGACTCTCTTGATTTCGTCTTCCTTTCCCCTCACTCACTTAACCTAATCTCATTATTCTCATTATAAACCCTTATGACCAGTCGATTTTCCACTTCAACATCACAGTGCCCTCTCCACTCTTCCCTCTCTGCTCTTCCCCCCTCCACCGAGACTTGACCAACAAGGTCATTGGCCGCCATGTGAAGATTCAGGAACAGAACATAACTAGTGCAAGCAGGGGGCTAAAGTGGGAAAGCCAGTGGACTATTTGGAAAGGCTTACGAACGTGTTTATGCAACACTCAGGAATCCTTAAACTGCTGAACTTCCCAGAGGAGATGTTAGCCAATGCCTTTATTATAGTGCTACAATATAAGCATTAATAGTATCTCAAAATGATTTGCATTGTGTGGCACACTGAGCTGAGCTGGTAAATCACTGTGTCACTTGTCAGGAAGAGAAAAAGTAGAGCATTGATAACAACCTGTGGCTTTACACCTGAAGCCTTCAGGGTGAAATTTCCCAGGGAGGAAGGGGGGGCTTTCCAAAGAGGGAACTAGAGGGAGGGTTTAGGGAGAGGTCGAGGACAGGATTTACAGTAAGGAGAGTTTCCTAGTCCTACAGCATGTAATCATAGGAGGTTAATTGCTAGAACAAATGTCTAAATTGACCCCAACAGAATTATTGTCCACCCCAGTTCCAGATACAAACCTGATCCTTAATCAAAATGCCCTTAAGTTTAAGCCAAACAAGCCCGGCACTAAGTGCCCCCAGATGATGGTCAATTGTCATGATCTCTGCTTCCAAAAGATCAGGACTTGCCCGACTCCCTTGGAAGCAGACCCATAACCCCGGTTCCGAGTGCCAGCCAGTCCCAATTGGGACCTTTTGGACCCTGTCCTGGCGCCAGTGGCACCAGGCTCATAAAGATGCCCAGTCCCAGCGCTGGAAGCGCCGGGCTCCTAATGCTTGGGTGGACTTACCTGCAGCAGACCATGCTGCTTACTTACCTGCCAGTTGAACCCCTGATCCTCTTCTGTTTGGGACTACTTTTCCTGTTGGGTGGGGCAGGAGCCACTCCCTAGGTTCAGAACACTGGAACTCTTCTGGAAAGCAGGAACTCTTTTCTTAGGCGTGGCTGTGGAAGGAGACACCTAAGCACTAAAGGAGGCTATTTAAACCACACCCGATGGATGAATCTTGCTTTGCGTTATTCTGCATTCTCTGCAGCAGAACGCTCATTGTGTCTTCTGCTTCTGATCCTGGGCCTAAGGGAACAAAGGCTTACCATCCTGGAATCCAGTCTTCAGCAGCACCTGTAAAGACAAAGAAAGAACAGGTTAGCAGTACGGTCTTCAGTGGCAGCGCATCTCTTACCTGGTCCATCGGCTGTCACCAACGCCTTGCGCTGCATTCCGGCATCTGAAAGACAAAGGCTTACCTACTCTTCGCATGCTCTGGAGGTCTTCGCACTGCATTCCGGCATCTGAAAGACAAAAGCTTACCAGCTCTTCGCACGCTCCGGAGGCCTTCGGCGCTGCATCCCGCATCTGAAAGACAAAAGAAGGTGCGTTTAAAGACATTGGGCAACTTTATTACTCACGTGCCATTACTCCTTCCCACGCCGAATCCAGTGGGTATTCCAGCACCCTTCAGCTTCTCTAAAGCTCCGAACTTGTACCTGCAAGATAAAAGGGACAGTTAGTGCGCATCGTGAAGCAGGCTACAAGCGCTTACTTACGTGCTTCCAGGCGCTTCTATTCCTCACGCGGGTTCGATCCTCAACTCTCATCAGCCCGCCATCCGCCATCGCCGGAACCCTGCAAAACAAGAGATATCATTACAAAAGACTTTTAAGACATTTGAAGTGCCCAGAACTTACCGTTCGTGCAGTTAACGACGGACAGCAGTCCTCTGAGGTCAAGAGGCCTGCACCCTTATCCAACTGAAGAAACTGGTTACGGCACCCTGCCCCGAGGCAGATGGAGAGCTCGGCGTTCACTTACCTAAGGTGAGGGTGTTAACCTTTGGGGTTCTACAGGAGAAGAGAAAAGGAAGAGGAGAGAGGCACCCAATAACCCCAGTTCATTAATCCCATATTTTCTATCTGCAGACATCTTACTCTTCGAGTCAGACATACAGTGCACAGAGGTCCAGCCCAAAGAGCCAACCGTGTGTTACACATCACCTTTGAAGATACGGCAGTCACCCAGTCAAGACCGGCGCCTCTGCGGGAATCAGGTGAGCGTTACAGAACGCAAAGCCTATCGCAAAACTCCCACCCAGGCGCTATGGAAGCCTCGGATACCGACCAGCTAGCCCAGTTACTTGGGGAACTAAGAGCAGAAGTGCATGCAGCCCGTCAGGAAACGAATGCTCTAAGAAGGGAACTGATTATTTCCAAGGAGCGAACAGACGATCTCGCTAGACAATTGCTACAGTCACAAGCCGGACAAACTCCGTTACCCGCATCAGGGGCAAATCTTCCTTCAACATCCTCTACAAACCCAGTGCAGATCAACCTACCTGGGAATGTACCTCTGGCTCCGCCCGAATGATTTTCTGGTGACCCAAAGAGGTTTGCAGTATTTATTAATCAGTGCCGGTTGCACTTATGCCGGCCAGCAGCCTTTCCAACTGATCAAGCTAAGGTAGCTTTCGTGCTTTCGTACCTTAGTGGCAATGCGGCAGACTGGTCGATCCCTCTAGTTAATCAAGATGATCCGGTTCTCCATGATTTTCGAGCTTTTCAGCTCAGTATGGAAAAACTGTTTGCAAGACATTCACAGGGGCAGGCCTTGGACAATGAGCTCCTTTCATTGCGACAGGGTAATCAAGACCTTTTGGCTTATATTGCGTCTTTCAACAGACTGATAGTGGAAACTCGATGGCCTGAGGACAAAAGGATTACGCTGTTTTATAGAGGTCTACGTGGAGATCTCAAAGATGTGTTAGCCCAAGTAGTGAATCCCCCGCAAGACTGTTCGGACTATATTGACTTAGTCGTTCAAATTGACCACAGACTGCAGAACAGGAAGGCCGATCGTTCCAAGTTTGATGCTCGAGTATTTTCCAAACCACCAACTCCTACTAAAGGAGTAGACTCCGGGGAACCCATGCAAATAGGGGGCCTGAAAGGACCACTAACACAAAAGGAGCGGGAAAGGAGAAAACAGCTGCAATTATGCCTCTATTGCGGAAACTCTGGGCACTTTCTTCGAGACTGTCCGGTGAAACCAGCCAAGGAGGCAGTAGGAGCTGCAGTTACCAGGGTCACAAACTCTGAGCAGGGAAACGACCTGGCCCGACAAGAATAAAGGTCCTCTTGCCGAGCGTTAAAACCAGTTCCGTGACCTCGCATTTCGTGATACCTATGGTCCTCATTAGCCCTGAACATCCGGATCGATTACATGCGATTGAAGCTTACGTCGATAGCGGTGCCATCGGCAATTATGTGGATCATGAAATGGTTTTGAGGATGAATCTGACTCTTTGTCCAAAGGCTGTAAAGGACGTCATTACTACGGTGGATGGTACGGAGATAGCCTCCGGACCAGTAACGCATACCACCCAAGAAGTGACGCTAGTAAGTCAAGATGGACACCATGAGAAGATCGTGTTCGATGTGATCAAGGCCCCCCAGTTCCAGATTATTCTAGGAATTCCTTGGTTAGAGAAGCACAATCCTCAGATCGATTGGCGAGCAAGAACGGTTCAGTTTCCAGAATGTGTCTCCACTTGTCACCCTCGACCTGGTGTTGCACTGGCAGCAATTTCCTCGGAGGCTCCTCAGTTACCTCCTGAATACCTAGAATTCCAAGATGTTTTCCGGAAGGATCAGGCTAACTCTCTAACTCCTCATAGGTCTTATGACTGCCAGATAGACCTGATACCTGGATCTACTCCTCCTTGTAGTAGAATTTATGCCCTCACCGAGCCTGAGAATCTTCACCTCCAACAATACCTGGATCAATACCTAGCAAATGGGTTTATTCGTCCTTCCAAGTCCCCTGCTTCCTCAGCTTTGTTCTTCGTTCCAAAAAAAGAAGGGGACCTTAGAACTTGTATAGATTATCGCGCCCTGAACCAGATCACCGTTAAGAATAGATATCCGTTACCTTTGATCCCTGAACTCCTGGACCAAGTCAGAAAAGCATGCATATATACAAAGCTGGATCTTAGAGGAGCTTACCACTTGGTACGAGTAAAAGAGGGCGATGAATGGAAGACGGCCTTCCGCACCAAGTATGGGCTATTTGAATATCAGGTCATGCCCTTCGGACTTTGCAATGCCCCGGCCGCCTTTCAATATTTTATGAACGATGTCCTCAGAGAGCTCATAGATGTGTGTGTTGTTGTTTACATTGACGACATCCTCGTTTATTCTTCATCGGAAACTGAACATCGGAAACACGTGAAAATGGTCCTCGAGAGATTGCGTCAACACAAACTTTTCGCTAAGTTGGAAAAATGTGTTTTCAACGTGACTGAAGTTGAATTCTTGGGATTCATATTATCACCTAGCGGAGTGCGTATGGATTCAAAGAAGGTCGATGCAATTCTCAAATGGCCATCGCCATCCTCCGCAAAAGGTGTTCAAAGCATGTTAGGCTTCGCTAACTTTTACCGCAGGTTTATCCCCAAATTCTCTCGAATAGTCCAGCCCATCACCGCCTTGTTAAAGAAAAACAAACGTCTTGAATGGTCTACCGAGGCGGAACAAGCTTTCCAGAATTTGAAGACTAGATTTATCTCTGCACAGATCTTAAAACATCCTCGCCCAGAACTCCCCTACATCGTTGAAACTGATGCTTTGAGCCTGGCCATGGGGGCAGTTCTATCACAAAAGGACCCAGTAACCAATCAGTTGCATCCCGTGGCATTTTGGTCCCGCAAATTCTCGCCTCCTGAAATCAATTACACTATTACTGATAAGGAACTTCTAGCTATCAAGTCCGCCTTTAAGGCTTGGCGGCATTATCTTCTGGGGGCCCGACACATCGTTACTGTGATTACAGATCACCGAAACCTGCAATATTTGAAAACCGCAAAAGCTCAATCCTCTAGGCAACTCCGTTGGGCACTATTCTTTGCCGAGTTTGACTTCATAATTACCTATCGACCTGGTACAAAAAACGGTAAAGCTGATGCCCTTTCTCGGATGGGAGTGGAAGAACATTTGATCAATCCTAAACCTGTACCTATTATTCCCGAACAAAGAATTCTAGGTGTAATCGCCACACAATCCATAGAGGAAGTTAAGGATAAAGCCAGGCTACTGGTAACTCCAGCAGACATACAGAATTGGCATCTGCAGGGAAAGGACTTTACGGTGAAGGACAACCTATTATATTTCCAAGAACGGTTATACCTGCCCAGCACAGATTTACAGAAAAAGGTAATCTCTTGTTATCACGATTCTTTAATGGAAGGACATCCCGGTATGACCAAGACCTCGGAAAAGATCAAGCGCTACTTCTGGTGGCCGTCTTGGAAAAAAGATATCAGAGACTTTATAATGTCCTGTGGAGTATGCGCCCAAAACAAGTGTCAAAAGGAAAAACCAGCCGGCCTCTTACGCCCTATTGACATCCCGCCTCGCCCTTGGCATTCGCTTTCTATGGACTTCATCACCGATCTACCTCCATGCTCCGGATACAATACGATCCTAGTAATCGTGGACCTATTCTCCAAGATGACGCATTTCATTCCACTCAAAGGCTTACCAACAGCAGCAACTCTGGCCAGAGAATTTCTCGAAAACATCGTCCGACTGCACGGTTTTCCTTCAGTTCTAATTTCGGATCGAGGTAGTCAATTTATTTCTCATTTTTGGCGAAGTTGCTGTCGGTCGGCTCAAATTGATGTGAGACTTTCGACCAGCCACCACCCTCAAACCGACGGACAAACCGAGAGGACCAATCAAACTCTGGAACAGTATTTGCGCTGCATGCTACAACAAACTGAAAAAACTTGGAAAGATATCCTTTGGATAGCCGAATATGCCTACAATAACTCTGTCCACTCGGGAACTGGGAAGACCCCGTTTTTTCTTTTATACGGTAGTCACCCTCGAACCTCGGAGTTGGATCCACTCCAAGATCTTGGAACACCAGCAGTAGACCACCTGCATTCTACAATCACCCAAGCCTTTAAGGAAGCCGTTTCTCACCTTCAAAGGGCTAAAGAACAATACAAGAAAGGAGCAGACCAACATCGGAAGGAAGCCCCCCAATATCAAGTAGGAGATCAAGTCTGGTTATCCACCAAATATCTACCTCTAAAAGGACCACGCACATTCAACCCAAGATACCTTTGTCCCTATTCCATCACTACCATAGTAAATCCAGTAGCGGTCAAGTTGGACTTGCCCCCTCACATGAAGATACATCCGGTCTTCCACGTCTCTCTATTAAAACCTGTGCAACCTCAAACCCGACTAACTACATCTCCAAAACCTATTCTAGTTGATGGAGAACTCGAGTTTGAAGTCAAAAGCATCCTGGATTCCAAGATCTCCAAATCTAAACTATTTTACCTGATTGACTGGAAAGGCTACGGTCCCCAAGAAAGATCCTGGGAACCTGCAGAATATGTCCACGCGCCTCGTCTAATCAAAAGATTTCATCGAACATTTCCTAACAAGCCCAAACCCCCGGAGAAGCCCGGTTTGGGAGGGGCCTTGAGGGGGGGTGCTGTCATGATCTCTGCTTCCAAAAGATCAGGACTTGCCCGACTCCCTTGGAAGCAGACCCATAACCCCGGTTCCGAGTGCCAGCCAGTCCCAATTGGGACCTTTTGGACCCTGTCCTGGCGCCAGTGGCACCAGGCTCATAAAGATGCCCAGTCCCAGCGCTGGAAGCGCCAGGCTCATAATGCTTGGGTGGACTTACCTGCAGCAGACCATGCTGCTTACTTACCTGCCAGTTGAACCCCTGATCCTCTTCTGTTTGGGACTACTTTTCCTGTTGGGTGGGGCAGGAGCCACTCCCTAGGTTCAGAACACTGGAACTCTTCTGGAAAGCAGGAACTCTTTTCTTAGGCGTGGCTGTGGAAGGAGACACCTAAGCACTACAGGAGGCTATTTAAACCACACCCGATGGATGAATCTTGCTTTGCGTTATTCTGCATTCTCTGCAGCAGAACGCTTATTGTGTCTTCTGCTTCTGATCCTGGGCCTAAGGGAACAAAGGCTTACCATCCTGGAATCCAGTCTTCAGCAGCACCTGTAAAGACAAAGAAAGAACAGGTTAGCAGTACGGTCTTCAGTGGCAGCGCATCTCTTACCTGGTCCATCGGCTGTCACCAACGCCTCGCGCTGCATTCCGGCATCTGAAAGACAAAGGCTTACCTACTCTTCGCATGCTCTGGAGGTCTTCGCACTGCATTCCGGCATCTGAAAGACAAAAGCTTACCAGCTCTTCGCACGCTCCGGAGGCCTTCGGCGCTGCATCCCGCATCTGAAAGACAAAAGAAGGTGCGTTTAAAGACATTGGGCAACTTTATTACTCACGTGCCATTACTCCTTCCCACGCCGAATCCAGTGGGTATTCCAGCACCCTTCAGCTTCTCTAAAGCTCCAAACTTGTACCTGCAAGATAAAAGGGACAGTTTGTGCGCATCGTGAAGCAGGCTACAAGCGCTTACTTACGTGCTTCCAGGCGCTTCTATTGCTCACGCGGGTTCGATCCTCAACTCTCATCAGCCCGCCATCCGCCATCGCCGGAACCCTGCAAAACAAGAGATATCATTACAAAAGACTTTTAAGACATTTGAAGTGCCCAGAACTTACCGTTCGTGCAGTTAACGACGGACAGCAGTCCTCTGAGGTCAAGAGGCCTGCACCCTTATCCAGTGAAGAAACTAGTTACGGCACCCTGCCCCGAGGCAGATGGAGAGCTCGGCGTTCACTTACCTAAGGTGAGGGTGTTAACCTTTGGGGTTCTACAGGAGAAGAGAAAAGGAAGAGGAGAGAGGCACCCAACAACCCCAGTTCATTAATCCCATATTTTCTATCTGCAGACATCTTACTCTTCGAGTCAGACATACAGTGCACAGAGGTCCAGCCCAAAGAGCCAACCGTGTGTTACACATCACCTTTGAAGATACGGCAGTCACCCAGTCAAGACCGGCGCCTCTGCGGGAATCAGGTGAGCGTTACATCAATATGCAGACCAGCTGAGAGAAAACCTCATCATTAATACCTTGATTCTCCAGCATGGGGTCTGGCATGGATTCAGATGCTCATGAAAATTCCCCGTCGTCAGGCCGGGAATCCTCGGTATAGAAAAAAATCAGTATCAGTTTTGTTTCTGATCTGTCTTTCTTAGTAGTAACCAATCGCTCGTCTCTGGGTCATACTGCCCCCAGCCAATGACTGCCCTCTCCCTAAGCCCCGGCTCCGGCAGCCATCCTCAGATTTTTACTGCACGTTCAAGTGTTGGGAGTCCTCGTGCTGTAGCTCTCGAGCTTTTGCTGCGTTTTCGCGCTTTTTCAGGAGATTTTTCTCATTTTTTTGGTTAAATAGAGCCTCAAGCTCCACCGTTTCTACATCCGATCAACAGGGATCCGTTTCAGAGTTTTCTACGCCCCTCAAGGGTGAAGATTTCGTCGAGTTACGCTTTTGGAGGATTCCAGAAGTTCCGAGGCCTACCCCGGACATGGCCCAGGAGAAAGGAAGCTCGACGCCCGGGAAGCTGTTCAGGACCTGCCCTGGATGTCAGCTTCAGAATGTTTTCAGGGAGGACGAGCATTCGTTATGCCTCTACTGTCTCCATGAGGACAAGACGCACAAGGAGACGGACTGTGCGTTTTGTGGGAACATGTCGGAGCGGACCATGAAGGATCGCCACCTCCGTCTCGCCAACTGGCTGGAAGGGAAGAGCCCGTCAGGCGAGAAGAAGAAAAAGATGTCCAAGCAGTCTTTTAAGTCCTGTGAGGGTGCCCCGGCGACGGGGGCCCAACAAAAGGCTAAGCACCGCAAGTCCACGGGCACCGGGAGCGCCGAACGGTCGGGCTCCTTGGCTTCCAGGCAGGGCGCATCCTCCCTGGTGCCATCAACCACGAGCCAACGCTCTGGCTCGGGTAAGAGGAAGTCCGAGAACCCGGCGAAGCTTCTGGAGAGGCCCCGGTCGATCTCGAAGATTCCGGCAGAGGGGGAGCGAGGCTCGGACCCTCCCCCCAAGGTGAAGGCCCCAGGCGTCCAGAAGGTGGCGATGGCCTTAATTCACCCTGCTAAGACCTCGATTGAGGATGTCGCCGCGGCCCTGGCTCAGCCTGCGGAGGCTACACCAGTGGAGGTGCCCTCAGGACCCAGAGTCTCCCTGCCACCACGGAGGGAGTCGTCTTTAAGGCCCATTGAGAAGACCCCCACAAAGTCCTCGTTGGAAAAAGTGGGGGAGGGGCTGGTGGCCATCGTGGATACGGACACGACTTCTGAAGAAGAGCTCATGGAAGTCGTGGAAGAGGCCCAGCCCATCGGGAGGGATCCCGACGAGGGCGACGACGAGAGCGACGGTGTCGCCGACAAGGCTCCTCAAGAGCCCCCGCGCCCGTCGTTTCCGGCGCTGCAGGACACCTCGGCGGCCATTTTGTCAGCGATTCAGTCCTTATGCTCAGAGATAAGGACAAGGTTGCCCCTTTCCCCGATGGAGGTACCTGAGCCAGACCCGACGGGGGAACCGGAGCCAGGACCTTCGGAGAGTCCACCGCATAAGAGGAGGAGGACACATCCTACGCCACCTCTCCCACCTCTGCGGCCTGCTCTGCCTTCCCCCCCAGTCTACTACCCACCGGGATGATACAGGCACGGACATGGCTACGACTGGTACGGATGACGACGGGACGTGTCCCCCGTCACCCCCTGCTTGGGCGTCCCCGCCCGACGAGATTGGATCCTTTCATGCCATGATTTCCAGGGCATCCGAGCTTTTTCAGCTTTGCCCAGAAGAAAAGAAGAAAGAAGAGTTCCTTTACCAACGGCGCGAGGCTAAAAGGAAGACGGTCCTCGCCGTACCGCTCTTGATGACATCTGGGATGAGGAGCTCGCCCTCCTCAAGAACCCTGCCATGGCGCCGGCAAAGAGGAACCAGTACGAGAAGAAGTACCGGGTCCCTGACGCTGCCCCCTTGTGCCTTTGGGCACAACTTACCCCGGATTCGGTCGTCTCGGCGGCGGCAAAGAAGAAAGCTGGGGGGGCATCGGCCTCGACATCAACTTCCCCGCCGGACGACGAGGGCAGGAAGTTGGACACGATGGGACGACGGATCATCTCATCCGCAGCGACGCTATCAAGGCGGCCAACGCCCTGGCTATCGTAGCCCGCTACGACAGGGAGTTGTGGTTCAAAATTGCCCCTCTGTTAGACTTCCTTCCAGACGCCAAAAGGGCTGAGGCCCTTGAAATCCTACAGGAGGGGGAGATTGCTTCGGACCACGCCATCACGGTGGCAACGGACATCGCCGACACCGGTTTCCGTCAGTTAGGCAACAGCGTTTGCTTGAGACGACGAGGATGGCTCAAGGCCACGGATTTCCGCCAGGACGTACAAACCAAGGTTTTGGACATGCCCTTCGACGGGAACAACCTGTTTGGGAAGGCGGTTGATGAGTCCCTTCAGGCCATCAAGACAGACACGGAGACTGCCCGGGCACTGGGAGTGCTCCAACAACGACGGCCGTCCTCTCAGAGCTCCGGAGGTAGACAAGGTGCCTCCAAGGGATCCGGCAGTGGCTCCTCCACTTACCGCCAAGCGGCAAGATCTTCGTCCCAGGAAGCCTACAGGGGACGCGGCAAGTCAGGTGGTGCCCGTCATCATCGACAAGGAGGTCAAGGAGGCAAGGCAGCCTCCAAACAAGATTGAACCGACCGTGGGGTCGGGCCCCCGCCGAAGCACCCCGGTGGGAGGCCGGCTGGCGAGGTTCGTCAGCGTGTGGGAGTCCATCTCCACCGACCGTTGGGTGCTGGACGCCCTGGCCCAAGGGCATGCCCTCGAGTTTCAGAAGAAGTGCTCTCGCGTTCCACCCATGGCCAGGAAGGAAAATCACGTCCCTCAACTACTGTTGGAAGAAAGGGCGATGCTCAAGAAGGGTGCCATCGAGCTCGTCCCAAAGAGGCTTCGGGGCTCCGGAGTTTACTCAAGGTACTTCCTCGTAAAAAATAAGACAGGAGGATGGCGCCCCATCCCGGACCTACGACGACTGAACAAGTACATCAAGGCACAGAAGTTCTGTATGGTCACCCTCCAGCATGTGCTGGGACAGCTGGAGGAGGGCGATTTCCTATCGTCATTGGACTTGGAGGATGCGTGCTTCCACATCCCCATTCTAAAAAGACACCGAAAGTTCCTCAGGTTCGTGGTCCAAGGGCGGCACTACCAGTTCAAGGCCCTCCCGTTCGGATTGAAGTCGGCACCCAGGGTGTTCACCAAGTGCCTCGCACCGGTGGCGGGGCTGCTGCGCCTACAGGGGATCCACGTCTACCCCTACCTGGACGACTGGCTCATCCGGGGAAGGACAACAGAGCTCGCCGTGGAGCACACTGCGAAGACCGTCCAGCTGCTCATGGACCTGGGATTCTCCATCAACTTTCCAAAATCCCACCTGGTTCTGTTGCAAGTCGCCCTGTTTCTGGGAGCCAAGCTCGACACAGTGTCGCGGCTGGCCTCGCCGTTGGAGGAAAGGACCAGGACCATTCTGGGCAAGGTGCAGCGTCTGCTGGCCACGGACATGGCCAGGGTAAGATCTATCAAGTCCCTCCTCAGGATGATGTCCTCCTGCATTTATCTGGTGCGCCTTTGCAGGTTTCGGATGAGACCCTTACAGGAGTTCCTCGACGCCCGCTGGATCCAGTCGACGGGCAGCTTCGAGGACAGGATCCCTCTCAACGAGACGTTCCATCAGGCGATCCGGTGGTGGGGTACCCGCTCCCATCTGTCGGCGGGCACGGACTTTCAGACCCCAGTTCACCAGGTGACAGTGACGACGGACGCCTCCCTGGAAGGTTGGGGAGCACACTCCGGAGATCTCCTCTGGGAGCCAAAGGCCTCTCACGTGAAGAAGTCTCTCCACATCAACATCTTGGAGCTCCGTGCGGTGTTCTGGGCCCTCAGGTCCTTTCTTCCGTCCCTCAAGGGCAAGGTGGTGAGGATCTTCACCGACAACACCACCACGATGTTCTACATCCGGAAGCAGGGCGGAACCAGGTCCCTGGCCCTATCCAAGGAAGCTCAGGATCTGTGGCATTGGGCCGTCGCCCAAGGGATGTTTCTGGTGCCTCTTCATCTTGCAGGAATAAAGAACACGATCGCCGACTCACTCAGCAGGGAGCTGCGCTCGTGCCACGAGTGGGAACTATGCCAGGTTCAAGTGGTTCGACTCTTCCGACAATGGGGCGAACCCCAAATCGATCTCTTCGCGACGGCGACGAATTCCAAGTGCCGGAGGTTCGCCAGCAGGTTCCGGCAGCCGAGGAGCATGGGCGATGCTTTCTCGTTCCCCTGGGGCGGCCTATTTCTTCATGCGTTCCCTCCGCTGCTGTTGCTGCTCCGGCTCATCAACCAGCTCAAGAGGTCCCGGTGCAGGATGATCCTCGTCGCACCGGCGTGGCCGAGACAGATCTGGTTCCCGGACCTTCTAGACTTGTCAACGTCCCCACCAGTCAAGCTGCCGACGGACGCAGACCTTCTCTCCAGAGAAGGAGGCGCCATTCTTCACCACAACCCGGAGTCGCTGAACTTGCAGGCCTGGCTCCTGCAGCGCTAGGATTTGGAGGGTACGACATCCCGGCCGACTGCTGAGAGGTTCTTGCAAAGGCAAGGGCGTCCTCAACTCTCAAGTGCTACGGACATAAATGGAGGAGGTTCTCTGTCTGGTGCCGTGCACAGAAGATTAACCCTCTGCGGATTACGGCCCCTCAAGTACTGCCATACCTACTGTCGCTGGCCAAAGCTGGACTGGCTCACGCCTCCATCAAGATACATCTGGCTGCAATCTCCCGATATACCAGGACGACGGGACGGGCGTCCTTGTGGTCTCATCACCTTGTGAAAGAATTCATGAAGGGACTATTCCGATCATTCCCGCCGGTGAAGGCTCCTGCCCCGGCGTGGGAGCTTAATGTGGTGCTGACCAAGCTCATGGGGGCCCCATTCGAGCCTATGCATTTGGCGCCTTTGAAGTTCCTGTCATGGAAGACAGCTTTCCGCGTGGCCATCACCTCCGCACGACGAGTGGGAGAGATCCAGGCCCTATCTTACAAGCCTCCATACTTGACTTTGCATGACACAAGGGTGGTGCTGAGGACACACCCATCCTTTATGCCCAAGGTGCCGTCGGACTTCCACCTCAACAAGCCCTTGGTGTTGCCAGTTTTCTTCCCGTCGCCTTCGTCGCCGGCCGAGAGGACTTTGCACTCGCTGGATGTAGCTAGAGCGCTGAAGTTCTACGTGGACCGCATGAAGAGTTTTCGGAAGATGTCACAGCTGTTTGTGAACTTTGGGACTGTGAATCAAGGGAAGGCTCTTTTGAAGACTTCCATTTCCAGATGGCTCTCCGGCTGCATCATGCACTGTCACCGGTTGGCAAACCGACAGCTGCCCGGCCGTCCGAGAGCCCATTCGACCAGAGCGATCGCTGCTACCACGGCGTTCCTGTCTGGTGTGCCCCTGCTGGACATCTGCAGGGCTGCGACGTGGAGGTCGACGCACCCCTTCACAAGATTCTACTGCGTCGATCGGGACTCCAGGGAGGAGTCCAAGGTCGGCCAACCTGTTCGCCTAAGGTGAGCCTGGTGAGGAGGTAAGAGTTGCTTAATGTTGAGTTGTTGTATTGCTTAATGTTGAGCCTGTTGCCACCTCCCGTGGCTGTGCATGTGTGTACTGCTATGTATTCTCTTATTCATGAGCATGTGAATCCATGCCAGACCCCATGCTGGAGAAGGAACAAGTTACTTACTTGTAACTGTTGTTCTCCAGCATGGGTCTGGCATGGATTCACATGCGAACCCTCCCGCCTACCCCTCTGCGGCTCTTCACTTGGTCATACTGCCACTTTACGTGCTATCAAATCTGAGGATGGCTGCCGGAGGCGGGGCTTAGGGAGAGGGCAGTCATTGGCTGGGGGCAGTATGACCCAGAGACCAGTGATTGGTTACTACTAAGAAAGACCGATCAGAAACGAAACTGATACTGATTTTTTTCTATACCGAGAATTCCCGGCCTGACGACGGGGAATATTCATGAGCATGTGAATCCATGCCAGACCCATGCTGGAGAACAACAGTTACAGGTAAGTAACTTGTTCCTTCTACTAGATTAAGATGTCCTGTATGTATAATGTGAAGCTAGAAGGCAAACCATCTTCTGTCTGGTAGACATGGGGGCTAGCAGGTCAGCGATCCATCCCGACTGGTTCTGTGACATCCTGTTATCCTCCACAACTGTCAATGTAGTAGGCATATCTAATACATCAGTGCCACAACCTGTCAGTGATCTGGTTTCTGTTACCTTAGGACCCATTACTGACAAACATGCATTCTTGTTATGTCCGCCAACTCCTGTAAACGCATTAGGAAAAGACCTCTTATGTAACCTAAATGGAATGCAAATTCAATTGCACTTTTGACTGTACCGCGGACTGAGTGTTCTTAGATATTTCTGACAAGAACACTGAAGCAATATCAGGCTTGTTACAAAACCCTTTTTCCACTAGGTTAGACGCCAAAGACACAGATTCTTCCCCAGAGATTAACAGCCTATTATTAACCCCAATCCCAAGTTTCTGTTGGTTAACGTATTACAATGAAGTGGGCTGCATTCGAGATGCAAAACATGTGCAAATTAAAGCAAATCAGTCTAAATTATTCCCCAGAATTCCCCAGTATCAACTGTGTCCAGAAGCGGAGAGTGGTACTTCCCCAGTTCTGCAGTCAAAGATGTGTCCAAGACCTTAGGTCAAGACCTTAGGTCAGTGAATGCTGTCCTACACCTGTCCTTACCCATAGTCCCAAATGTGGTCCCCATACTATTCTGTATTTTACCTTTGCATTGCAAGGAATCCCGTATATGTGGTGTAAAGAGGGCATGGTACCAATAGCAGATATGCAAGTTTCAAAAACCTTTATTTAGATAATCAGCAGGGTTGTGAAGGCAAGTCCCTGTTTATGCACACGAGAATGAATGCAACCCTCTAGGGAATTTAGCCAATAGATAGCTTGTAAGGCTAACAAGGTTTAATTGTACAGGGGGGCGTGGCTACAGAGCCATGGACTAGGTTGTAGTTCCTGGGAGCTCCTGTGATCCGACACTGATCCGTATAGAGAGAGGGTGCAAAAGGTGGCTTTTACAAGTTGTCTTGAAGCGACAGATCAATGATTGGGCTGTGCACATGGTGTGCGAAGTTCGCCAGAAAATAATGCTCCAAGAAGGTATTATTCACATATGAAGTCGAGAGGACAACGCGACTGGACAGGGAAGATGGCGCCAACGCAGAGATAGGACAAAAGAGCAGCACAGGAGTTGGGCTCCTGCGGGCGAGCCCACAGCGCAAAGGACGAAAAGGCAGAAGAGGCGAAACAGACGCAGGTGCACAAACCGCACCTCGAGACACTGTAGCAACATACTGCAGAGCCCTGAAAGGAAGATACATTGTGGCAGACGGAAGAGGGCATTAGCACGGAGGAAACTGCAGCGGCGCATGAGAGGGGAAGCGAGAGAAGTAAGGAGAAGGTACGCCGTATATATGCCAGGACCAAGTAAGGAAAAGAAAATCTGAGGTGCCTATAATAGCGCCACAAGAACATATAAGCCACGGCCCGAGGGGTAATGGGAAGCGAAATCCAAGATGGTGCCCGGTTGATGAGAGAACAAAGGCCAGAGGCGGAACGGCAAAATACACAGCAAGCCCCAACACGGAACAGGCTGGCGAAGTCCGTGAGGGGCAGGTGGATGACCGGCACCAGGACGGAGGCTGGATTGACTCGGACCGCGGACGGCGAGCTGAATTAAGACCAGTGCCAAAAGTACATCACTAAGATGACCGCCATCGTGTACAGGGATTAAGCTGTTGGAGGAAGAGGCGTGCCGGGAAGACGTGAGATGTGCCGGCCCTAAGCACACTTCGAGTAACAACTTAGCTGTGCTGGAGTGCCTACAGGACGGGTGCGAGCCGGACAATGCGATCTAGGGAACTACAAGTTGAACCGGACAACTGATCCGGAATGTGAATCGGTGGCACGGGAGGACTGCGAGTGTACTGGTGGCCAGATCAAGGAGTGTGCAGATGAGCCAGTCAACTTCACGAGCCCTGGGCAGACACTGAGACACAGGCGGCTCCGGAGACGAGCAGAGGCACACAAACGGGCACAGAGAAGCATTTCCAGGCGAGACAGCTGAAAAACGGTTCAGGTTCCCCACCAGGGGCGTGAGACACTCTCCCCCAGGACAAGTAAGATAGCCCTGCAATGCCTGCTGCGAATTGAACGCAAAATAGTGGGAGAAGGCGCTAGAGGGCCACTGGGGTTGGCCCATGCACAGGAGCACAGGCATACTGGAGGGGACTGCCTGAAAAAGAGGGTGCAGAGGGGGAGGCGAAGACGCACCGCTAACGGGGGGCCTCACAACAGGGGGGGCAAATAGAGCTCTGCAGAAACACCCCAAGGGTGGTGCAGAATACAGAGAAAACCTGGAAAGCGAACAGTGGGGGTGTAGGCAATCCAGCAGCAGCAAGCAGGAGAAGCTGCAGAGGCAAGAGGCAGCAAGGTGTAACGGGGCCAATCAGACTGGGGCACGCGGAGCCGAGGCACCTGCAGCAGAGAAGGGCAAAGAAATGTGGCTAAGCCATTTAATAAAAGCAAAGTTTGAACTGTATAAGTGGCACTGAGACTGTGGAGCAAGGCCACGCACAACGTAGTGCGGAATAAGCACTTGAGGTCAGCAGGCAGCCTGTCATGCATGGACTGCCAAAACACCAACAGCCTTAACAAAGATTGGGACCTGCAAAATGTATATGGAGCCCAAGGTGACACATTGCAGGAAAAAGTAGGAAGAAGTGTAGTGGGAGTGCTGGCCCCTGAAACACGCAATTAAAACACTGTTCGTATGGGAGACATGGGAGGACACAGCCCATTCCAAGCCTGACCTTGCGGGCTGCACTGCAGGATGGCACACTGAGGGCTCCCAGTTACTGAACTGGAATATACTGGAATACAGGAAGCTGACACAGGACACGAAGTGAGACTACAAGATGTCGGTGAAAGGGCTGAAAGCCAGGAGTAAGCAACCCACGATGGCCACCTTTGCCAAGGCGCAGCGAACCCCTCCGACCTCAGCATAAAAAACGGGGAAGCATCAGGGGATGACGCCCCTGGAGGAGAGAACCAACAAGTCCTAGTAGCCATAACAGACCTAAGCAATAAGTAGGGCACGGCGATGGCAGATCTATGGACAGCCCTGGAGAGCAAAATAGATGGTGTAGGCGTTGAAGTTACCCTCCTGCGACAGGACGTCAGGGCGCTGGCAGAAAGAACTAGTGGCCTGGAAAGTGCAGTGAAGACTAATACAGAAGTAAGCACGAACAATGTGAAGGAGGTTGATGTGCTCAAACAGGTCGCCAACCTGGAAAACAGGGTGGAGGAGGCAGAAGGACGGGCGAGACGGAACAACATCCGGGTGGTTGGTCTGCCAGAAGGAGAAGAGGGCCAAGACCCCACGGCCTACGTGGAGAACATGATCCTGCAAGAAGTGGGAGCGGACAAACTCTCTCAGGGGTTCACGGTAGAACGTGCACACCGAGCCCTGATGAGGAAACCAAGGCCTGGAGCTCCTCCGCGGCTGATAATTGCTGGAGTATTTTCGCAAGGGCGGAACGATAGAAAGAGCTTCCTCTAAGATCACAGCATACCCTGACTTTACTATGCTGGTGCAAAGACAGAGATATAGTTATGTCGCGATCAAGAGGAGATTGTGTGCAGCAGACATCGGGTACATGCTACTGTACCCAGCGAAGTTGAAAGTTCTGCACAAAGGCAGAGCGTTGTTTTTTGACACCCCGGAGGAAACAGCGTCGTGGTTGGACTCACAGGGCTGCCCGGCGCCAGATGGGGGACAGGATGGCCAAGAGCACGATAAGTGAAGATATTGTATCATGTACATTGTGAGGATACGCGGGTGGGCATCTGCCGTAGAGCCTTGATGTACTGGATAGAGGAGGTGCAGCCCTTGAACTTTATGACTTTGGTGGACTATAATGTGATATATAATGGTGCGCATAAACATGAGAGCATCAGGCGTAGCGACAAATAGGAGCAGCAGGATCGCGGTTACCTACCCCCGAGAATTAGTAACCAGGCAGCCAATAGGGCGGCCTCGCCCTGCTGAGCCGCGAGTACGGGTTTTACCAGAAAGGGCTAGATGCGGGGATGCCTGAGATCCAGGGATGGAGCTGGGCAACAGTTGGGGAGGGTTTTGTTGGGGGTTGGGGGAGGGTGGAGGGAAGGGGTGTTTGGAGTGTTTGTAGTTGTAGGAAGTTTGAATTGGTGAATGAGCCTAGACGAATTGAGACAGAAGTGGGATCTGGATCGCACTGGGGGGAGGGGAAGGAGCACTCTAAATGGGAGATCTTAAAATAATCACATGGAATGTCAGGGGACTTAACATTTATCTGAAAAGGAATAAGGTTATGTGGTACCTGCAAAGGCAAAAGATAGATATAGCACTGCTGCAGGAGACACATCTGACACATCTGACACAGCAAAAGATGGAGATGGTGGTAAAGAAATGGAAAGGGGTTGTGGTTCGACATACTCTGCTTATGCTAGGGTAGTACTTATCTGGGTGGCGCCGCATGTCCCATTTCAACTGTTACAGGAAGTGTCAGAAACGGATGGGAGGATGGTCATATTGAGAGGGTTGGTGGAGAATAAGGAGATGAGCATTATAAATACATATGCCCCCAACCAGAATACTGCAGCATATTTTAGAACTCTGTGCACCAACCTTAGTATTTGTATGGGTAGTGCAGTGATCTGGGGTGGGGATTTTAATTGCGTACTAAACCCCAAGGTGGATAGATCAGATGGCAAGATTGATAGACCCGCCCCAGCGGCTAAAGCATTGCAGGCACTGCTAGACGACTTTTGTCTGGCGGATGAGTGGAGAACGAAATACCCACAAGATAGGCAATATTCGCACTATTCCGCCCCGCAGCAGCTGCATACAAGGCTGGACTATGTCTTTGCTACGTCGATGTAATAACAGAGATTACTCAGGCAGAATATAAAGCGAGGGTACTCTCAGATCACTCGCCCCTGGTTATTAGGTGGCAATATTGCCCCCCGAGAGCACGGATTCTGACATGGCGCCTCCGAGCAGAGGCGCTTAAGGACCCCGTTTTTTGAGAGGACATAAGGGAGGAGATCACTAACTACTTCGAGACGAATACGGGTAGCATTGACTCAGCAAGTACATTATGGGAAGCCTTCAAGGTAGTGATGCGAGGGGTTGCCATAGCAAAATCAAAAGGCCTGCAGGGGGGGTTTGAGGCTGACCTACAAAGAACGGAGAGGGAACTAGAGAAGGCACTAAAGGGTGGAAGTGAAGACATGGAGTTGGTACTTAAGCTACAGCAGAAATGTGCGGAATACGTGGAAAGGCTCTGCAACCTCAACTATAAAAAATATATAGAGAGACAGCACGCGGGAGCGGATAAAACGGACGGCTCTTAGCATGGTTATACAAGAGCGAAACCCCCAGACCCACGATCAGAACAATAATGAGAGAAGATGGTAGTGTAGTGGACACCCAAGAAGGAGTTAACAAGGGGTTTGTGGATTATTATAAGTTGCTATATGGAGATGAGGAGGGAAGTAGCCAGGGGGAGATGATGGAAACATTAGAGGACATAGGACTGCCTATGATAAGCGAGGAGGAAAGAGAGGAGCTGGAAGCACCAGTCACTCTGGAGGAACTGGAAGAAGTTGTGAGGCAGATGCCTACTAGTAAGACCCCAGGGGCGGACGGCTTCCCAAGTGAATTTTATAAAGTATACAGAGAAGAAGTGCTCCCCCCAATGTTAGAAATGTTAAATGAAGCGTTTGAGGTGGGACGGTTGCCGGAATCACTTAGAGAGGCGATCATAATACTGCTTCCCAAACCCAACAAGCCTGGACATAGCTGTGGTTCTTACAGACCTTTGTCGATGTTCAACCAAGACAGCAAGATACTTACAGCTGCCTTGGAAAATAGATTGCGAAGAGTAATTAGCAAACTAATACACCCTGATCAGACGGGCTATGTCCCGAACAAAAATATAACGCATAATCACAGGCGACTCCAACGGGTTGTCGAATGGTGAAGTAAGAATGAAGGCGAAATGGCAATAATGTCTTTGGACGCGGTGAAAGCTTTCGATTCGGTCAAGTGTCCATGGCTGATGGCGGCCCTGGAGGGGTATGGAATGGGGCCCGGTTACACAAGGTGGGCGAAGATGCAGTATAGTGAACGGCTGGCCAGAGTTAGAACGGGAGCAGTGATATCCGAAAGATGGCAACTTAGCAGAGACACCAGACAGGGGTGCCCATGGTCCCCGATGTTTTACATATTAGCTCTTGAGCCCCTAGCAACATACCTCAGACAACAATATGATACGATGGGTATCGAGGTAGGAGGGGAATGACACCTGATCTCCTTATATGCGGATGATTTGTTACTGTACTTGAGGCACCTGGAGGAAAATCTCCAGTACACCCTGGAGGTGATGGAGAGATATGCGGGGCTGTCTGGGATAGCGGTGAATCCTCAAAAATCTAATATTTTTCCGTTGGGCAGCTATGAGGGAACCCCTGTGAGACGCTTAACGGTGTTACAAATACCATGGGCGGTTAGTTCTTTCCGGTACCGCATTGTAGAAGAAGAACATAGGCACAACACGAGGTATCTATTGTGAAAATCGAGAAGTGTATGAAATTCTGGGTGAAGTTACCCCTGGCAATGATGGGACGAGGTGCAATGCTGAAGATGGTGGTCCTACCCAGGCTCCTGCATTACTTTGGTAATATTCCGTATATGATACCCAAGAAGTTCTTTTCCAAACTGAACGGTATGTGTAGGGATTTCCTGTGGCATGGTACTCGGAACAGAGTGGCGCTATGGAAGCTGCAAAACTTTTATGAAAAAGGGGGGATAAAACTGCCTAATTTTGAGGTTTATTATGTGGCAAGCCAGCTGCAATATGTGGCCAAGTGGCTATCGGACGAAGCGACCCCCGAATTTAGGTTGTTCGGACATGCTTGTGCCCCATTTCACTTGAGAGAGATGATCTGTCTGCCCAAGTCAGAAATGAGAGAGCGCCCTAGGATGATGATGCTTGGGTGGAAGATGTGGCGCCGGGCATGCCGGATGATGGAGAACCCATTGCCATGTTCCCGCAGGTACCACTGGTTGCATTAGCAGGGGAAGATAAGCAGCTGAGGATGATAATCAGGTACCACTGGGAATCGGTGGGGTTGGTAACGTTAGGGGACATCTGGCAAGAGGGGACCATTACAATTTTGAAGTGCTTGGGGAGGAAACGGGGTTGCACATGGGCCAATACATTACATATCACAGAATGGTACAGAGAATCTGGAAAACATGGCCTGAAACAGTATTGGCAGAAGAACCAGATGCTATCATAGAAGCAATATATGATATATCGGAAGGGGGGCATGAGATTTCAAGACTGTATGAGATGGTGATGTCCAAGGTCGGGAGGGAGTTGACACAATTGAGACTAGACTGGGAAGCGGAAGCAGGAGTCCCGATAGATGACGGGATGTGGGAGCGTGCCCTGGGGTGTCATAAAAAGGTGTCAAGGAATGCAAGACTAAAACAGATGCAATTGTATATAATGCACAGAGCATACATGACACCTCTGAAAATATCCAGGTTTGAAAATGCTGGACGACAAGCATGTCCCAAATGTGACGAAGAAAAGGCTGACATGATACACATGTTTTGGTCATGCCCAGTAATTGAGCGCTTCTGGGGTGAAGTGGCACAGAAACTAGCGGAAAAGGGGGTCACGATCATTATAGCTACAGCCTGGGCCTGCTTGCTGGGGGGGTTCCCTAGATCACAGAAACTTAAGCACGTCAGTAAACTGAAAGACCTAGCATATGTGCTTGCAAAAAGGATTGCCATGGGCTGGAAGACATGTCACAGGCCACGGGTGGAGGTGTGGTGGAAAGAGCTGCAGAAATGGGCGGAGGCAGAAACGATGGTATGGCAAGAGGGAAGTAATGCAGGGGGAGAGGAGGAGGCAGGAACCCTGATGGCATGGAAATCATTAATAGCGGAATTGTTTGGAACAATACAAGGTCTGACAGAATCCACAGGAAGCGAGACCCCACCATGTGCGGCAGATATAGAGGGCGAGGAATGAATAGGCTCATAAAGCGGGGTGGGATGGGGGAGCAGTGACCAAAATTAAGTAGTGAATAATTGAACTGTTGATATATGCACTGCGTGTTTGGTTTGTATCGTTGTTTGGTTTGAATAAAATTAATTAAAAAATTAATTTAAAAAAAAAGGTTTAATTGTACAGAATACAAAATATCAGCAAAGGACTCTGCTGCTCGAGAACATTCTGACTCCAGAATACTTGTCGTCCCTTTTGAGATGCCACATTGTCATAAGTGATATCACGTATAGGGTCTAAACCCATACAGTTGATTGGAAAGACAGTATACATGATCCTGCTCCATATGGGATGCCAGGCTAATATTGGTTAGTTCCTTCGCCGTCTATCAGGCTCTACGCGGGTCAGCTGGGCTGATCTCTCCGTGGAGTGAAGGTCAGGTCTCTCATAAGTTACATTGTAAAAACTATGCTAGCATGCTAAGCCTACTACTACATCACTGTGGCATGCACCTGGGAGGCTTGGGGACTGATGCCAAGGGGAAGGGAGTAAGACATACAGTCATATTGACACGTGCATTCTGAGCTTTGTTGATGCCGCACCTCTCACACTCAAGGTTTCCACCCTGGTTTTGATCTATAATTTGTCCCTCCCTGTAACATGTGTTACAAAGGATGTGTTTTATGCTGAGGGGTGAAAAAGTTGCACATGCTTATATCTTTTATAGTCGCTTGATTTATGCTAGGGTATTGGGGGTCGCTTGCTTATCATGGAATGCAAGGGTGTGGGGGTCGAGTCAGTGGTGTGGGTGCTGGGTTGGCTGGGTGGGGGTTAGAGGTCTGCTGGCTGCTTGGTTGTGATGAATGGGCACTGCAAGGAGCCTGGGGTTGCCTCACGGCTTTACAGGGCGCATTCCTCCCTCTGATACTTAGTATTTGCAACAGTGAAGGGACAAGGGGGGGAAGTGAGCTTCCGTGAGAGCGGGTGGTGCAGACCCATTCTGCCTTAATGATCTGGGCCTAGTGAAATCCTTCCATGAGGTTCGACCGGTGCGGTGCTGCCATGCAAGCCTGTGAATACAAAATGGCATTTCTTTCTATGTGCATCTGCTGTTTGCGCTACATTATATCATCAGCGAGTTTCATAGTGCGGTTCTCTCCCCCCTTGTACACTACACTATTTCATAGGGTATTTGCCTCACCTGAAAGCGCCTAGGGGGGTGGGATATACTCATTTCCATCCCCACATTCACCCTTTTGTTACTTCTACAGTAACACATTTTCCTCCCCCATATTTATGCTCGTTTTCTGGCCTTACTGCTTCCACATATGCTGTAAGTGATTTCAATCCGGCACACACCCAAGTCAAAGCCCAGCATGTAGTGCACAACTGAAACCCTTATTTATTTTTGTCTATAAGTTCAATATTCTGAACGATATACCACTCATATCACACCCTTCTCCTGGACCCCCCCCCCCCCCCCCGGTCACACTGAACCAGGAATCAGGCTAGTTTGCAAAGGTAAATATTATTTATGTATTGAAAATGTAATCACAGTATATATTTTTTTTTAAACATCTTTATTAAGGTCGTGGCAGGTCCATGACTCGCTCCAACAACACAACAAGAATATCATACAGTGCCACATTTTGCATTTTCACAGGTGATACATATTCACATAGAATTTTCATTGTCCGACGGCAGTTCACATAAGTATGTCCTGAACGGGCCCCAGATGTCCTTCGGTCGGCTCATTCTCGACTGAGTCAGTACATATTGTTTCTCATTTCCATTTACATATGTCAATTCTCGTAGAAAGGTGTTCATGCTCTGAGGTGTATGGCTTTTCCAAGCCTGGAGGATACATTTTTTAGCAACTGCGCAAGAAACATTAAAGAGTCTTCTAGTCCTCTCAGAGCACTTTTTTTCTATATCGCCAAACAAATATTTTTGTGGACACAGGGATGGGGATATTTGTGTGATTTCCGCGAGCAATTCATCCACCCTCCCCCAGAACCGCTGCAGCTCAGGGCAGTCCCAATACATGTGGAAGGACCCTGCTTGTGGGGTGCCGCATTTAGAGCATTCGCTCGAGGAGTCCAGTAAAAACCTTGCCACTGTGGCCGGCGTATAGTGCAGTTTATTAAGAATTTTAAATTGTATCTGGCGTAGTCCTGCATTGAGCGAAACTTTTTTAGTGAGTGAACAGTACTTCACCAATTTCTCGTCAGGTATGGGCATCTGCAAATCTGTTTCCCATTTTTCTTTAACATTGTTGATTGTGGGGGTGTGGGCCAATAATCACAGTATATTTTAATAGGTACACAACAATCACCAATGGGGTGACAGAACACTGAAGAATATCTTTAATACACTAGGAATAAGTAAGGAATGAGCACAAAAACAAATGCAGCACAGAAAATAATACTTTTGTGTTGGTTCAGATCCGATAGCACTATGGTTAGAGGTTCCCCCTGCAACACCCCTCAACCACCAATAGGCAATGCAAAGAGATGGGAGGAGAGAGCAGGTATTCAGGAATAGCACAAATCAAACAGAATATCAGTCCCACCTTCCCCCCATAAAACACAAGAGAAAAACGGAATTGACTTTTCAGTTGTCAGGATGGCTTCTACATTGTCTTTAGAATTGAATGGGCAAAAACACCAAATGTGGTCAAAAATACTTAATTTGTTATAAATTCTTATGGGAGCCGCTTTGAACAGTTGCATACAATCACAAGCAATGATTTAGTCCAAAGAAAACATTTGAAATCTTAATGTCCAAGTCGGAAGCAGTTTAGAGCTATTTCCCACGTGTAAACTTTTCAGATTTTTTAAATCACGGAAAACTTTTCCGTGCGCGATATTCTGTTTAAAATGCAATATTCACGATAACTGGAGAATCGCACAGTTTTGCGGTTTTGGGTTCTATGGCTAGCCATGGATGTTAGGTACAAGTAGGAGTTGAAATTTCATTTCTATCACACAAACTGAGGGAGTTATCAAGGTTTTAGTAAAGGTTGTTTTTGCAAAATAGGCACGAGAATGGAAAATAGAAATGCACTTTTGAAAATGACAAATGGGTTTGCTTACACTAGGCGATGACTATGAAGAAGCGGCTACCACACAGGGATCTTACAGTCACAGGATCCGTGTGACTCGCCTGCTAAGGAAACTCGACTTCTTCAGATGAGAAAAGAGTAAAGATTGATTCTAACTATACTGGTTCTGAAGAAAAGATAAGATGGGTTTGAGATAGGGATAAGACAAAGTAAATATACTATGGGTCACAGTCCTTCCTATTAATAATCTCAGGATAAGTTTTCAAATGGGACCGTCAGTTCTGGTCATGGATTGGTCTGGTCTAGGAAAGGCAGCACATCAGGCACGGTATTGGATCAGCTATGCCGGTCGCTGGATTTGCACAGGATCCACCCTCCTAGTCTGTGGGTATTTGAATCAGCTGGATGGCGAGTTCCTCAGGCAAGCCTAGTGGTGGCAAGCCAGAGGATTTCAGGATACTGGTTCAGAAGGCCTTCTCACACCACACAGCGCTTTACTGAGTGGAGAGAATATATTTGAGGATTTGGGCCTTGCTGGAAATCAATGGTTCTCTATTGCTGGCAAGAGATTTGGCATCTGGATCTGGAAGAATATTACAGCTGGATGTAGAATGCTGGATTAGAGTGCTTCGCCGGAATCAGGAAAGTGGCTGGATCAGTGAGTCCCTATGTGTTATCAGCTGTCTCTATTTATCCTTTAAAATGACATCACAAAGGGGGTGTATGGGCCGGCTTAGCTAAGCTTGCCCCTGTGAGCTGGGATAGGACCACACTTCATCTCCGCTTTGCAATTTGAGTGATTAGATCAATGCTGGGTGATGTCACATTTTATGATTTGCTTTACAATCCTCTGAGACCTCCAATTTAGCCGCTGGTCTCAAAATTGGATTTGATACTAAATGTACATTTCTACATTGGTCACCTTTATATAAATCACACATAAAGATGCCATATTTTATGTGGCAGCTATTCCTCAAAACCCCACAGCGGTGGGATCTTGTCTCAACTTTCTACAGAATTTAGCCCTTTTTGCTATGAACACAATTTCCAAATGTTATGCAAATTTCCACAAATGTGCGTGTTTAACATAGGGATATGCATGTACATTTTCACAATTCTAACAGTAATACATTTGCATAAAACCACATATATTGCCATTCCTGTCCAGAACATGTCGCACAGTTCTACCGCCTCTTCACCCGTGCAGCCAGAAATTAAATTAACAACTCTGTCCTTTTTATATTTTTTACCATTTTGAATAGCAAGTTATGAGTCTTTTAAAAATGTGTTCTTTGTTCATGTTTAGCAACAGATGGTCTGTCCCTTTTTGTCTCCCTGTAGTCCAGGGCATCCCCACTCCTTGCTTGTTCCTTCCATAGGCCATTTACTACCCCCTTCACACTTCCAGTTTCCTGGGCTGAAGCATTGTCATTGTTCTTTCACTTTCTGTAGACAAGCTTCTGTTCTAACCCGCAATTAACACCTCCTTGTGAGTTTCTGCTGAGAGGAAGGCCCTGCTTCTGGTAGAAAAACCTGCTTTTCCAGTTCTTGCAGCTTCAGCCAGGTTAATTAACTTCTTCAATCCAGCAAAAACCACATTTGTTACATCAAACATAAATACATTTCATTCTTGGTCTTAAAATCTGTGGGAAAAAACACAACTAAAATCTGTATTGCTTTTTGGCAACAATCCTGTTTGTTTGCTAATTCAGGAGACTTTTTAGTTTTAGGTCATTTTAAAGTTTCCTCAGTACTCCTCTGACAGCTGTCATTCAGGTAGCCCTGAGTACTGCACCCAGATTTTGGCATAGGCTGTCAGTTTTCAGACTTTGTATGTTTCACAATGTTTCATTTGATACATGTATTCTAGCACCAGGCAAGATTGTGAATGTTGAAAAGTGTTGTGTTATAGGCATTTTGGAGTTTTTGGCAACAAAGCAAATGTCATTTGTAGGCACATTTTTGGGTTTCACTTGCAAAGTGCTGCTTCTCTCTCTGCACTCTGTTTGCTGGTCATGGAGCCCACTGGCACATTTCTGCAGGCTGTGCTCTATTCCACCGCACATGTACCATGGGTGGCAGGTTGTGTATCCCTTTTTGTGCGCTGAAGCACACGTTTTTGTAGGTTTTTGTTGCGCACAAGGGTTTTGCCGCCATTGTCGCTGTTTTTTTCCCCATATCTGGCATGGTGATGCCGCATAGCATAGCGGAGTGTGTCAATACATCCCAAAGAGCTCCCCCTCCTGACTTGGTTTTGACTGCCCGTCAAGGGGACGTCAGGAGATTGGCATGTTCTTTTCTTTTGTCCATGTGGATGAATTCAGCTGCTTCTCTCGTCAGTGCTGGTGGCGACCCGCTCTCCTTGCCGGTTCTGGCCAGAAGTACTGCTGGTTCTGGTTGGGAGTATGGAGCGGCACTCCGGGCTCCTTGGGTGTTTCCTCCCAGTCCCCGAGTGGTCCTCCTTGGTAATCCTTTGGATGATTCTTAGTCCAGATGCTAGAAGATAGAACAGAACATGGTTATGGATATTTTCCCACTACTGTGTCCACACGTCATCTGGGGGTTTCAGCAGTGGGAAAGACACTTGCATTGGTCATAATTGGCAATATTCCCCATCTATGTTTACTAATGGTCTTAACACTCTTTTTGCACATACACAGTGAACATTTAGTGATTCTTCTATGTTTCCGGATTTCCCCCCTCTGGGTTTCCGGTCGACTCCTCTATTTGCCGCAAAGTATGCCTGGGATGGCAACTCTTCAGTTGGTTTATGAGGACCCACTTGTCTTCCCCTTCTGCCAAACTGCCCTTGCGGATGCAGATTCTGTAGGCGACTGGTGAGATTCTGTCCACAATTTCAAAAGGGCCCCGCCAAGCTGGGAGGAATTTACGCTCTTTGGCTTGGTTCCTTTGGAAATTGTACAAGAAGACCCGGTCTCCTACTTGATATTCTTTTTTAGTTGTCTTACGATCATAGTGGGTCTTCATACTGCCTGCACCTCTCTCTAGATTCCACTGAACATAGGCAAAGGCATGTTGAAGGTGTTTTATCAGATTCTCAACATTCTCATGAGTTGTGGAGGCATTTATCAAGGTCTGCTCTTGGGTTATGTAGAGCAGATGCTGGGGTAGCACCATCCTTCGTCCAGTCATCAGCTCAAATGGAGACATTTTTGTTACAGAAGAAGGGGTAGATCTGATGGCCATCAGGACAAGGGGTAATGGAATGTCCCAACTTGGCCCAGAATCTGCCACAAACTTTTTTAATATGCTCACGATCGTTTTATTGTACCTCTCAACTCCACCACTAGAGGACTGCCGGTAGGCAATGTGTAGTTTCCTTTTGACCCCAAGTATCTCCCACATCTTTGTCATCACTTTGCTAGTGAAGTGGCTACCTCGGTCTGACTCAATCCTTTGGGGTAGCCCAAAACAGGAGAAGATGTGATCGATCATCAGGGCAGCTGCTGTTTCTGCCTTGCAATTTTGGGCCGGGAGACATTCCACCCATTTAGTGAACAAGCATGTTACGGTCAACATGTACTTGTTCCCCCTAGAGGAGCGAATCACGGGCCCGATAAAATCGACTTGCAAATCTGACTAAGGCAGTTTCATCCCCCTCTTTTGGAGGGGAGCACGGTGTGTAAGTGATGTTGGCTGAAATTGTGCACAAGACACCCCTTCAAGTATTGGTCGAGGTCCTGCCCCATGTGTGGCCAGTATGCAACCTCTCGCAAGATTTCTAATGTCGTATGAAACCCCCGATGACCGGCTGTGGCGCATCATGGGCATGACTTAGCATCAGGCTTCGGAATGAGGTAGGAACCACCCACTGGTCATGGCCAGATATGGATCTCCTTACCAGCAAACCGTCTTGGATTCGGAACATTCTTGTTCATTTCATCAACACTCTGAGGTCCTCTTTCCCAATGTAATCGGTATCCGTCAGGCGAAAGTTCTCAGGGTCCTAAATGCGTTGATAAACCTTACCAATTATTGGATCCCCTTTTTGAGCCGTAATCAAATCAGCATCTGGCGTCTCCTTACTCCATTGTGCAGTTGAGAGTTCACTGTGAGCATTTGTCTGGGACCTAGTGATAGTAGTGATAGTAGTGATAGTAGTGACCTGGATTTCCTCCAACAGGGACTCGATCTCAAGTAGACCCCCTTGGATGGGTCTGGTTTTGGCCAGCTGATAAGCTAGGTCATTTCCAGTTTTGTCTGGTCCCTCTACTTTAGAATGACCCTTCATCCAAGTGTCGCCAAGTGTGCTGTTTGGCGTTTGGACAGGACTCTGCAGCGAGCCACGACCGTCGACCTTCTTCTGCTCAAGGCTGTATGCACAAGAGGAAGTTTTCATCTTTGCAAATGCGGCGAAACGCTGCCTGGATGGACACTATGTGAAAGGACTTCATCTCCCACAATCCTCTGCAAGCCGTGCACACGCCCCTTTTTGGAACCCGCCTCGGATTCTTTGTTAAAAGCTCCACGCACGCGCATCCTGCGCGCGCATCCAAGTGTCGCCAAGTGTGCTGTTTGGCGTTTGGACAGGACTCTGCAGCGAGCCACGACCGTCGACCTTCTTCTGCTCAAGGCTGTATGCACAAGAGGAAGTTTTCATCTTTGCAAATGCGGCGAAACGCTGCCTGGATGGACACTATGTGAAAGGACTTCATCTCCCACAGTAAACACTTATTTATTTTAGTGTTTTAAACGTGTCTATGGGCTGGGCTGGGCTGGGCCATTGAGTACACCTGTGAATTGGGCTGGGTTGGGCTGGGCTAGTGTTTCCTCCCCCCTGACCGTACCGCCTCTCCCTTTAGTCCTCTGGTCTTGGTGCCTGCCTCCTGACACGTGTCTATTCCATTCTCTCTGCATATCCTCTGCAAGCAGTGCACACGCCCCTTTTTGGAACCCGCCTCGGATTCTTTGTTAAAAGCTCCACGCACGCGCATCCTGCGCGCGCATCCAAGTGTCGCCAAGTGTGCTGTTTGGCTGTTGGGCTGGGAGTATGGGGTAAGGCCATTTTCTAAGCTCTTAATTCTATTGTTTAAACTTATATGTTTAGGCTAAATGGTGGCAAGTTTGCGCAGTGGGCGGCCATTGGAATCAGGCTCTTTCAAAACCACGAAAAAAAAACGTAAAAATAATAAAAAAAATGGCATTGCGAAATGAGAGTGCTAAGGGCAACGGTGCAGTTTCAGTAGCAAGCACCGCATTATAGCCGCACATTGGAGACCTGTTACTGATCAGGACTTAATTAAACATGAAGTAGCGTTTGCAAACGCGCGGGCTCAGGAACTTGAAAAAACATCACTCGGAGTGCTCCCGGTAGTACCTAATATGCCTAGTAGGAAACACTCACCAAACACACCTCGCAAAAGTTTCTGAGTATGCGTATGGATACTGGACCCTCGGATCCTCGACACCTTACTGAAGATATCTTTATTTCGCCCTCAGACAACTCGATTCTAGCACCAGTAGTACTTGCTACACTGGAAAAACGGATAAGGTTGTCAGAAGGTCCTTCAACACCAGTCACGTTCCCTGAATTCAAACGGGCTGACGTGCACATTCACTATAAAGAAGCCACTCTTACGGAGGACCTCAATACCTCCCCAGTGCCCTCCATAAAGATACCACCCTCCACCAATCATCCAGTGACTAGTTCGTGGCCATCTTCTCCTAACCGGCCGTCTTCTCCCCCAGTGCCTTCATCCAGTACTAACCAACTGACAGCAGACCCCTACCATTCCTCTAATAAACAGTCTTCACATAATCCGCTGGGTTTTGATATATTGGAACCAACTGGTGACATACAATCTCTTGAAGCATCATATCCGGTGCTAACAAGAATATTAAACCTATTGGATCGCGGCCATGAATATACACACTACGAACTGAGGGAGTGCAAGGCAGCACTCTCTGAAATCTTAATAAAAATCAACAAATTAGAAGGCTTCATTTTTGCTGACAGCCTTAGACACGAACTGGGACGCCAAAATTTTATACACAAAGAAATCTAAACAAATAATTCCATATCCACTCAAACAGATCCGGCTTATTTTCCAGGGAATGACTCTAAAACCACGATGCCTCCTCAGGTTACATATGCTTTTCCGCAATCTTTTGCACAAGCTGTAACCGCTCCGGCACCTGACACTACATGCTATATCCTTACGCATGCCCAACTATGTAAGACAGTTGCATCCCACGCCCAAAAATTAGAGCAGCTCCTGTTTTTCTTACAACCCAACCAGGGGGAGGAAAAAATGGGGCCCACTTCACCTAGCGTGGATAGGGGTCAGGAGCTTTATCCTGATAGCCCCTCGGTTCTAATCAAATTATTTGAGACCACAAACTCATTGGATGTTGCATCTGCTAATGTTCCAGCTACGCCTCCACGGAACCAACCTGTAGCTGGTAAAAATTCGTCTTCCCAAGTGGAGCGTTCATTCATATCAAGAAAGGAAAAAAGGCTATTCTTGCGGGCTATGAAAAGAAAAGCGGATCGCAAAAAGGTTGATAAAAACTATCAGCAGGAACCGAGCATTAAACCAAAACTAACTGGAGAAACAAATCCAAAAACCGAGATTAACATTGCAGCTAACTCAAAGAAAAAGTCTGACAGGATGAAAATATCCGCGAATGATCTAGGTAGTGGAGATAAAATAATCAACAAAAAACTCAAGAATTCGCATCTCCATATATCAAAGACTCTCAATGAAGAGACTGTCCACTCCTCATCCCAGACGCAATTACCTAACTTCTTTAAACCTATTGAGAACAAAACACTAAAACTAGAAAAGGAAGTAGAAGATCTTGCTGGCCCCACGGACATAATGAACGACTTGGTGATTGCTGCTGGGCCTTCTGTGCCTAACGACAAATTTTTGCTGAAACCACAGTCCGATAACCCTTGTGAATTTGATAAAAAAATCTTACCCCACCAGGATTTACTATGTATAGGGAGTAATCACAATCCTCACGAGCCAGTTCCGGAGGGGCACATGCAGAATTCTGAACCAGTGAGTGAACCAACCAAACATTCCTCTACTATCATAGGTTGGGAAATTATATCCTTTAGTAATGGCACTAAGCGACTCAATCGCTCGGCCCTAATGCAAGCTTTTAACCGCATTCCGGGTCTGCGTACCCTGCACACAAATGATATTGAATGGATAACATTGCCACCAATCCAAAACCATCGCATGGTGTGCAAGGTTCAATCAGCCATCATAACAAATCTTCTTGTGCAATATATGGAAGAGTTACGTTCCATTGGATTAATGCTTTATCCGTTTGATTCAATTGATGATGCTATTTCATTTAATGAAACGCCTCTTGCGCCCCCGCCAGTTCACTTGCCAAACATGGCTTCTGGGGCTCCTTTGTCTGGTATAAACACTGATGTAATTGCACAATTGGTAAGTCTATCTAACTCCAGCAAGGACTGGTCATGGTTATCTGCCCTTCAAAATACTCAAAACTCAGCAATGAAAAATACTCCTCATTAAGTAGCCTGTTGATTTATCTATCCTATCATGGAACTCATGTGGATTCAATAATCTGAAGGCATGGTTCAGCAATCCGCATAAAGGAATCAAATGTGATATTATGATATGTCAGGAGACTATGTGTACACACGAACTTTTGCTGCCTGGATTCACTGTTCTTCAAACTAAGGCGAAACGGGGCACCAATGGTCGGCCGTATGGGGGGTTGGCGATATGTATAAACACCGACTTAAATATATTAGTTTTGGATGTTTTTTATGCAACTGTAATGATGGCGGCTTTAATTATGTTCCGGGGCTTCCCACCAATGCTTATCTTACTGATATCTTTATACCATAACCCAGTAACGCTTAATCAATCTGATGCCTTCCAAGAACTTGGCACACTATTTGATGAGGTTCTGACCCAACATCCCACATGTGAGATTATTCTGGGAGGAGACTTTAATGCCCACTGGATGGAAGTTAACTTACCCTACACAAATCCTGTGATACTTAGTCAAGCACACTACAGAGGGAATTTATGGCATGAATACCTGAAGTCTTGGGAACTAGATATTCTCCCCTTCGTAAATAGTGATTGTTGTAACACCTGGCGAAGAGGGCATAGAGCTACCTGTATTGACTATTTTGCAACTTCACGTGGTATTCAGGGATCTGCTGATACCATCTCAATCTATGATCCAGGGGCCAGCGACCACCATATGATACATCTAAATTTACATCTATACGTAGCCCGCCTCCCAATTGATCCGCAGCACGAGTTTTTAATGGAGGACCGCCCCGGATTGTCACTTCGATGGGATACCAAACTCTGCAACAGGGTAAATGACATGATTGCTGCACGATTACATTCATGCTATGATTCTTGCTTCCTTCAGAACACCCTGACTCAACAGGTTTACATTATAAATAAGCTAATAACTGAGATAATGAAATCGCTGAAGACTAGACCATTATATCCACGTGAGTGCATGCCTGGGCAACATTCAAGTTTTATTCCTGAAGCAAAAAGAGTTAAAAGGGTAGCTTTGCGGACACTTCTTAAAACTTCACCGACATGGGGGCAATATATGATCGAGAAAAAAAGTGTCTTGAACAATTATCGTAATAAATGCAGGGATCACAGGCATTTTCTCCATACTCAGGAGAATTTAAAAATGTTTAGTACATTATGTCATCGGGATAGACGCTCTACCTGGGGTCTGCTCAGGGCCGGAACCACTCTACTCTCTTCTGTTCAGTCCTTGTCCATTTCGGCCCAGGCCTGGCGAACCTATTTCGAACACAAATTTGCCCTCCCCCTGATATATAACGAAATCGAATTCAAATGGACCTGTCTAGCTCTTGCATCCTTCGCGCCATGGGATCTTGCGCATATTGAGGCTACGATAGCTGCACTTAAATTCTCGAAGGCTGCAGGCCAAGATGGGATCCCCCCGTGTGTTATCAAACAGCCAACTATGTGGGCTGGTTACTATGTAAAACTGTTTCATAGCATGCTGACAACTTCACTTACTCCGCCGTCATGGCTAAACTCTATAGTTGTGCCAATTTATAAAAAAGGGTTAAGATCACAACCATGTAATTACCGTCCAATAGCATTAATTGATACTGCTGCCAAAGTGTTTGCCATCTTGCTGTTGGGAGAGTTACAAGCGTTAGTGGAAGAGCGTAACATTTTATGCAACAATTATGGCGCATATTATAGCAAAACACAAAACTAAAGATTCAGGACCGCTATACATGGCTTCTATAGACCTCACTTCTGCCTTCGATTCTGTTATCCGTGCATTATTGTGGAAAAAAATGATTGCAATGAATATCCCTCTGTATGTTATACAACTGTTATCAAAGCTCCACACAAATACTACCTATTTAGTAAGAGTGAACAACGAAGGTGCAACGACACACCCAATGCAGATAAACATTGGTGTTAAGCAGGGATGTAATCTGGCTGCCACGCTGTTTAATATCTATCTATCCAGAATTAATGATATTTGGGAACAACAAATCTCCTATCCAGCAAGGCTCGGTCATCTCAAAATTCAATGGCTGGCATTTGCGGACGATATTGTAATATTTGATCGTACGCCAAAAGGCATGCAAATCAAATTAGACTTATTCTCAGCCTACTGTTTCACGCACAATCTAAAATGTAATGTTGCAAAATCCAATATAGTAGTATTGAGAAACTTCAAGAGGAAGAACATCACTCGTAATTGGAGAATTGACAACTTCCCTCTAACCATAGTTCCCCAGATTCGCTATTTGGGCTATAATATAACAGACTCGCAGTCTTTAGCAATGTGGAGGGACGTACTAAATAAAAAAGCTGCTCCACTTGCCACGCAAATGCGGATAGTCTATTTGAAGTTTTGGAAATTTTCCTTGCTTCCCTTACTGCAATTTTACATCCTGAAAGTAGAGTCTATTATTCTTTTTGCCTTAGATATGTGTTTAGTGAATATCAATTGCTACCTTGATCAATTGCAAGGATGTATGTGGAAGGGGGCATTGAGGATAGCCAAGTCCACACCTAATATTGTAATAAGGCAGGAATTGGGCATCACTGCTTTGTCTGCACGTAGGAATTGGCGTATGCTGGCCAATTTTGCTAGGATGTTATATCCACCCGCTAATTGTCTTTATGAAGACTTGGGACAACTAATGATCACTTCCGAAAGATCGTCCCTTACGACCTACTATGCGAAAATGACTGCTCTCCTTGACGAAATTGCACTGACACCAGCTGATTTAGAACATAGACCTAATTATGTGAAATATCGCATTATTGAGAACGATTGGTGTAAAACGATAACTGGTATGGCGGCGCTTAAGGGCTACAAAGAGGCAGCTCGTTTCTGTTCATCTAGACGGCCGCACAAACCATACTTAATTCAATTCCCTTGTAGCAAGGCAAGAGACATTTATTTGCGCTTTAAAATGAATCAATTCCATACCCTAGAACGTATATATGCCTGGAGCCCGCAATGGAAACAACAAGCAGGGCTAGGATGCAGATTGTGCAAGGATGGTTCGATCCAGGAAACCTTAAAACATATGGTTCTATTCTGTCCTTACTTTGAGGCAGAACGAGCATTAACAATCGCACCTCATTGTATGGAAACTGATACAACAAGAGAATGGTTATGGCTAGCCTGTATGTGGGGGACTCGCACAAGCTTCATTTTAGCCCTTTGTCGTTTTTTGAACTCCATAAATAATCAATTGGAGAAACTGTATAAATTGAAAAACGGATAGGCAACTCATTGATGTGACCCCAACACAATTACATATGACCTGCTGTTCTGAAACCAAGAAGTTTGAAAAACTGTCGTAATACTCTTCTAATGCAAGCACCATGCAGGTCCCTATTATATAACAAAACTTGAAGTCTACAGATGAGCTTATATGGCCCCATTATAACAGCGTACCATTTGTTTTCCTGAAAGCATGAAGTTTGGAAACTGTGGGATACTCCTCTATGTAGGCACCGCGTATGCCTCTCCACATAACAAAACTTGAAAGCTATGCATGAGTTGTTTGCTCTCTCCATTTGAACCTCTGTTACGAATGATTGTACAACTAGGATTCCACAACTGAATGCAAATGGAAGGATGTCAAACAAAATACAGTTTACGAATTGATGGTTACATGAGTAAAATTATTAAACCAGGAATTAGGTTGACTAGATTTAGCCAATGTATCTAAAGATAAAATGAAATTTATGACCTAGAAAATATTGTTCTTAAATATGCAAAAGGAAGAAAATGTACATATTATAAAAGTTGTAAAAGTTTGTTGATCGAACTAATAAAACAACGGTTTGAAATAAAAAAAATAAAAAAAAAAATGACCCTTGATCTTTTTCCAGTAGATGGTCATCCCATTCGAGGTGACCATCAATATTGTGTATTAATTTTCTGTGTTTTAAAGGTTTATTATTAGCACATAGCATGCCCCTGGTTTTCCAATTAACCAGGTGCTCCACAAACCCGTTCTGTACATAATCCGAATCAGTGATTATGACCAGTTTGTGGAGTTGGTGTTGGACAGCAGTGAGGATGGCTTGATACACAGCCATCAGCTCTGCCACTTGACTACTTCGGGGAACGATTTTGTACCCAGCGGAGGGTTCTGGGACATCATTCACCCATGCATTCCCCACCCCTGCCACAAGTTCCTTTTCCCCGTTGTTGTCAACATGGTAGGAGCACCCATCCACATAGACAGTGGGCATTCCATCATACTTGTCTTCTTCATAGACTTTGTGTGGGGAATTAAGGTTTGCCTCCATGTTGTCCTTGATTTTAAGAGTTTCGTCCACAAAACAGTTTTCTCTGGCACAATCATGCAAGCCCGCCAGACCTTGCGCAAGGGGACTCTTCTTGTTTTGGCCATATCTGACCTCTACAGGAAAGCCTTGCATTGACAGAATCCAGGAAGTAATTTGGGAATGAATCACATTTCCGGCCCGGATTCTGTCACTTTGAAGGTATTGCAGAGGCTGGTGTGGAGTCTCCACTATGATGTGTTCCCCCTGGATAAATGGGCGGTAATTCTTCAAGGCCCACACCGTTGCCAGGAGTGCCTTCTCACAATCGTTGAATTTTTCCTCCACAGAGGATAAAGTCTTACTCGCATAGGAGATTACTTCATTGACCTTGTCATATTTTTGATATAATACTGCATTGAGAACCCTTTCTCCAAGAAGAACTCCTTGTTTTGACAGGGTAAACTAGGCAAGGCGCTTGTGAGAGGCTTCTTTTGAGTTGTCTTACTGCCTCGGCTTGTTCAGGACCCCACTCCCACTTGACCCCCCCCTTCAAAAGATGGATCAGGGGTCTTGTGATCTCTGCGTAATCCTCAATGAACTTTCTGCTGTAATTAGTTAGTCGAAGGAGGCTCCTTAGTTCCCGCAGAGTTGTGGGGTCTTTTCTTTTCTGGAGTGCTTGTACTTTCTTTTCCTGGGGACAGAGACACTCAGGAGTTCTCATGCCCCAAGAAATTGACAGACGTCCTGCACCACTGTGCCTTTTGGAAAGAGAGTTTTGGTCCGGCAGCCCTCAACTGTGTCAGAACATAACGGATCTCTGCTATGTGTTCCTCCACAGTTGAGCTTTTGATTAGAACATTATCTACATAGGCCAGGTTACCCCTTTCACCCAAGTCGGCATGGCCTTATGCAGAAAGATGTTAAATTAATTGCGGGAGTTGATGTATCCTAAGGGAATCCGGGTCCAAGTGTACTGCTGCCCACCGAAGGTAAAGGCCAGCTTCTATTGGTCCTCCCTACTGACAGGTACAGTCCAGTACCCATTGGTCAAGTCAATGGCAGTGTATACCTTTGACCCCTGAATATGGGCCAGCCCTTAGTCAATGTAGGGAAGAGACCATCGGGGAAGTATGGGCCCGTTTGTTGAGCTCCCTTAGGTCAGCACAGTGTCTCCACTGGCCGTTTGGTTTTAAAATCCCCAGCACCGGATTATTGAAGGTGCTGTGGACTGGACGAATTATCCCACGAGACTCCAGGTTCTTAATTATTTCAGTAAGGGACTCCATTGATGCGAGAGGCAAGCGATATTGCTTCACGAGCACTGGAGTCATGCCAGGGTCCGTGGGAATTGTTGTTGTGTGGATGTCGGTGTGACCACAGTCATATGAGTCCACCGCAAAGAGATTTTGAAAATCTAAGAAAACTTGTTTCAATTTTTGCTTTTGCTCCAGAGTCTCACAGGCATCAGCTAGGTTGACTCTCTCTTCAACCATCTGCCTGAAGCCCGGAAAGACTTCTGGTTTGGCTATCTCAGTGGTCTCCTGCAGCTGGGTGAAGAAGTCCCAGGTCAAAGTACTGATTTGTACTGATGGCTTCAGGTGGGGAAGGCAGTCCTTGTGCACTTGAAAGATCACCTCATCCCTCCTGAAGTCACAGGTCACATCTTCCTTACCATAAGGGCAGGAAGAGCACACCAGGAAATTCCCCCCCATGCCGGGTAAAGATCCTATCTGGTGTTATGTCATTGTCGCTATCACTGTCAAAACAGTCCTTGGGGATTGGTCCTAACAGTTTGTTACCTAAACCTATGGAAAAATGTCAGTCATCAACCGCCATTCCAATAATGGTGCCTGCGCCCAGAGTGATACTCTTTAGGTCACTGTTATCCACCTCTATTGGAATGGTGTCGTGTTCTCTATCGACTAGGTCCAAACTAATGGCAAAGCGATTGAGAATGTCACTGCCTAAAAAAAGTGCAGCAGGGACATCTTGCACGACCCAACAATTATGGACTAGGCTCTTATTACCCATGGAAATTTTGAGCATACACCTGCTAGGCAGGAGATGTTTGGAATTGGGTGTTTCCAGGTCCATTTCCCATTTGTCTAACAGTTTAAAGGTGGGAATGGCTGGATCTTTTGGGAGTTTGCGGAACATGGCCTCGCTGATGAAGGTCTTACTGTTGTTCATGCATACTCGGGCGACAACAGAGTCCTTCCCTTCATTTAACTGAATAGGGATGAACAACTGCTCTTCAATTTTCTGAATATCAGCCAAGCCTTGAGCTGATTTCTCATCATTTTGGACAATAGGAGTAGGATTTTCTGATAGTGAATTTGTATAGACGTTCAGAGTATTCCCTTCCAGTGTGGAATACCACCTTAGACTGGAAGGAAGGTTGTTTTTCAGAAATAGAGAGGACTCCCCATCACCAGTTTGTTGTCCTACTGCAATTACTGTCACGTCTGGGATTTGGTTATTCTGGAAATGGAATTCAATTTGGTCAGGTTTTTATTCAACCATGTGGCATGTGCCATTTAAACTAACATGGTTGACACTATGTTTTAATTTTATTAGTCGGTTGGTCTGGGTCCAGAGGACCTTGTTTACACAATCTATGAGGGGAGACGATCTACGCAGGATGTCATTCCCTAGTAAACATGGTGTGCCCTCTGTAGTCATAACTATGACCGGGTGCTTCACCTTGTGTCCCCCAATTTTCATGTCTAAATCCGCAGTCCCTTCGACAGGAATTTAATTCCCATCGAAGTTCTGAAGTTGTCCAGCAAGAGGGGTGAGAGGGATTTGGTATTTCTCCCCCCTTCCTGAATTCAGCTGATCAAAGGCCCTTTTTGACAGAAGGGTGGCTTGGGATCCAGTGTTCACCAGTGCCAAAAATGTACATATGCCCCGGTCCAAATACAGGGGCAAACATTTTCCCTCCTTTTCCTCAAGGGGGCAAAGATAATGCGCATTTTTGGCCAATTGGTAGGTTAATTTCTTTGCTTTGTATTCTGACGAAAGGGTGATTTGGACTGGATATTGTTTAGGATCTTGGGAACCTGTAAGAAAAAGGTGGCACTTGGATATGGGGGGAGTTTTGGGCTCTCCTGGTTCTGGGCTGCCCCCCCTTTTTGGAGGCAGTCACCAGAATTGGTTTGAACTAGGGGATTTTCTTGCTGGTCATTCTGGTTTTTGATGATGGGCCGTTTTAACTCGGTCCCCACATCTACCCGGTCTGGATATTGATCTCTTGGAACCCATTTTTCTTTGGGAGGAGTTCCCCCATCCCCGAAGGAGAAGATCCTTTTCCCAGAATCCTCTGAGGACCCCTCTCCTTCAAATTGGAAGATTCGCACATCCTCCACAAAATGGGCCTTTCTTAGGCTCTTTATTTCCCCTACCCATCCTCTGTTCCTTAGGTTGGAGACTTTCAGGGGCAGGAGATTCTGGTTCCGTTCCTGGGTTTCCAGGGGCTTTCCACAAGTGGGGAAGAAAGCTTCCTCTAAGGCTTTACACCCCCTTCACCCTGTGCCTCCTCCCTGGGAACCGGTGGGTAGTCGGGGTTCTTTCCCCGTCATTTTTCTGGAGCACCAGACCCTTGAATTGAGGAGTTCTGCGTCGCCATGTTCATTTGAGGGTTTTGCTGCGCCCTCAACATGCGACCCAGATCCTGTGCCATGTTCTGGACCTGACACTCCAGTTGGGACACCTGCTCTGGCTGGTACGGGGTCCTCTGGTCTACCCTGGGTTGGTCACGGGAAGGGTAACTGTCCCTTCTCCCATAATACCCCTGGTTGGGATAGTTTTGGTACCTCTCCCCCCTTGGCATCCCCTCTCCCGGATTGGGCTAACTGGGCTCAGGAAAGTGGGGAAAGAAAGAAGGGTTGTTTTGGTGGTTGAGGTTTTGCGGCTACCGGGGAAAGAAACTCAACTCGGCATTTGGGGGATTACTGCCCTCCAGGGGAAAGTGTGGAGGGAAGTTTCCTGGGTTGGCAGCTACCTGGTTGGATACTCCCCCCCCCCCCCCCGAACCCCCACCCCCACTTGGGCTGGTGGAGTCCACACATAGCCCAGGATGGGTCTGTTGCCCTTGTAACTGGGCTCATGTAGTCAGGGGTGTTAGGGGTCCCATTTGTGGGTTTACCTCCCTGACTCCCTGTTTGGGATTGGCCTTCTGGGTCTTGGGTTAGTAGGATTCTGTGCAGGAATGTTTTTAGGGCCCCCATCTCCACATCTAAAATGGGGGCAACCTCCACCTCCGCCACCTTAGCAGCAACAGGGGTGTTGGTTGGTTTTGGGTTTTTATTAGGACTTTTACTTTCTAATGGTTTCTGCACTTCGTAGATGTGAGTTGCCTGTTAAATGACCCAGTCTAGTGATCTTTTCTCATGAAAGTCCCTCACCAGCTGGGTCATAATGTATTTAGGGAGTGCATGAAAGAAGGTATTGACAAATTCCCTACTGTCAGTGCTCACCCTCCTGTTGGTTTGCGCAAAGGCATTTTTCAGTTCTTGGACAAATTCTTGTGGTGCCTGTTCTTCCCGACATTCCAGGTTGTAGGCTGCCCTGCGGGCCTCTTGAGGGTTCTATGGATTGAAAAGTGCTTTAAGATGGCTGCCCTATATGTGGACCATCTTACTTCTGATCCTCCAGCCCCGCAAAGAAGCTGGAGTACTCAGGTGAAAATGTCCACTTGACATACTGAATACAGCTTTGGCTGTCCTTCAGGTGGAAAGTCTCCATTTGCTCAAACAGCTCCAGGTGCTCCCAAACTGAATGTTTGGTGTTTTTATGGTAGGGCGTTCCTAATCGCCTTGATTTGCTTCAGGGGATCTTTCAGTAAAGCTCTCTTAACTTTGTTGGCCTTTTTAGTTCTGGTCACCCTGGTCCACTCATCCTGTAACGCTCACCTGGTATCCACGGGGACGTCACTCAGCCTGTTCTGACCTCTTACGACCTCGAAAACTTCCCTGGAGTCAACTCGACTGGAGACTGGGCCTTATTTTCTTGGAAAGTGTGCTCTCCGTCCTGCTTTCAGCACAGGGGCGCGTTGATTGGTGCAGGCTTGTTGCTGCTTAGTTACTTCACTAGCAAGAGTCCAACAGGTAAGTATAATGAGTCTTTTGAACAGTTTTCTAACTTCGTTCCTTTCCTTCCTTAGATGATGGCCGTCGTCCGGGATGGCGACGTGCTGCTGTGATGAGTAGCGCTGAAGGTGAGTGAGAACGCGATGCGACCCTTTCGTATTTATATTGAACTGAGTACTGAGTTCTTTTTCTATGTCTTTTAGGTGCTGCAACGTTTTCAGAGTGGATGCCGGTTATGAAGAAGAAATGTGGTGATTAAGCGTGGTATGCAGCGCCTCTAGATGTTTTCACACTAACCTGGAGTGTCTTTTCCCTCTTGCAGATGGATGAGAAGTTCCGTAGACAGAGTTCCCCCAGAGCGGCTGGGATTCAGGTAAGCGTTTGAAGCTCGTACAGTCTTTAAAAATAAGCGAAGATTTGCTGAATGCTTACTAATGCCTTTTTTCTGTTCTTTTCCCTTTTCCTTAGGAAGCGGCGTGCCAAGATGGTAATGACACCGCCGAAAATTCCCGCAGAACAGAAGGAGCGATGAATGATGGGCAGAAGCGCCACAAGGTAAGTCTGTTCCTAATGGTGTTCTTGTTCTTGCAGGAGCTGAGCGCAGAAGAATGATGCAGGCCTACTGGAGACCGATCCGAACACAGTGAGTGCCACGCTGCAGGTGCAGAAAACACAAAGCATGTTTCTCAGCCTGGGTGTGGCTTAAATAGTCTCTGGGTATCCCAGGTGTTTCTGGGCTGAACCACACCCAAAAGACTAGACTGCACATGCAGTTCTGGGAATCGAAATATGTGGGGGCATCCATCTTGTCCCCATCAATGCACTATAAGTCCAATCCCCATTGTTATCCTATGGGAGTGAGTGAGTCTGATGCTACAAGCGCCAAGTCTGACTCCAAGTGGGTCTATGGAGGGATGGAGAGGCTCTTGAGGGCCATGTAGATGATTTTGGCTTGGCTCCAGCCTGACATCTTAGAGGACTGGGGACATGAGGGGCAGGAATCATGACAGCACTCCTCCTCCCCCCGCCTTAAGGCCCCTCTCAAGGTGGCTCTTCTGTCTGGTCCTGGTTTGTTTGGATGGTTTTGATGAAATCGTCTAAGCAAGCGAGGTGCATGGATGTACTCACAAGGCTCCCATATCCTGTCTTGTGGACCATACCCCTTCCAGTCTACTAAGTAGTATAATTTGGATCTGATGTACTTTGAATCCAGGATGTCCTTGACTTTGAATTCTGGCTCCCCGGCGACTACTACTGGCTGCGGTGGTGTTGCTACCCGGGTCCCAGGTTGAACAGGTTTAAGGAGAGACACGTGGAACACAGGATGAATCTGCATGTTTGACGGCAAAGCTAGTCTGACCGCCACAGGATTTATCACGGAGGTGACGGTGAATGGACCCAGGTATCTTGGACGGAAAGTTCGGGTTCCTTTAATGGACACGTGTTTAGACGCCAGCCAGACTTTGTCTCCCATTTGGTAGTTGGGGGCCTTTGCTCGGTGTTGATCAGCAAACTTCTTTTGCCGATTCTTAGCTTGAAGTAGGTGTTCAGCTGCCCTTTTAAAGGTTTTAGAAATGGCCGTGTGCAAGGTTTTGACTGCTGGCATTTCCAGGGTTGTAGGAACGTCCAACTCAGAAGTATGTGGGTGCCTGTCATACATGGTATAAAAGGGTGTCTGCCCAGTGCTGGTGTGTAGGGAATTATTATAAGCATATTCAGCTATCCATAATAGGTCGAACCATCTTCCTTCAGCTTGGTGTAACATGCAACGCAGATACTGCTCGAGCGTATGATTTGTCCTCTCAGTTTGACCATCCGTTTGGGGATGGTGACTGGTGGATAGCCGGATGTCGATCTGGGCCATAGAGCAGCATTTTCTGCAGACGTTAGATACAAATTGAGTACCTGGGTCTGAGACTAACACTGAAGGAAACCCATGGAGCCGTACAATGCCTTCAAGAAATACCTTTGCCAGAATGGAAGCATTTGGGAGCCCCTTAAGAGGAATTAAATGTGCCACTTTTGAAAATAGGTCCACGACCACAAGGATAGTATTAAACCCTTGACTGGGTGGTAAATCAATAATAAAATCGAGGGACAACGTGTGCTAGGGTGCTGTTGGGATTTCAAATGGTTGTAATAGCCCAGCCGGTTTCTGCTTGGATGGCTTGTTTTGAGCACACACTCCACAAGATAGGATGAATTGTATAATGTCTTTACGCCACGTGGGCCTCCAATAATTTCGTTTTACCTTGGCTAGGGTTTTAGCGATTCCGGGGTGGCCCTCGATCAAGGAATCATGATAACCGGACATGACTTGTTCTCGTAGTTTTTGGTTTGGTAAGAATAAACGATTCGTGGAGTAGGGCAACTGATCTTTTATCATGTAATGTTCTCCTTGTGCACTCCACGCTTGTAATTGCTCCGGACTCATCAGGTTTTGGATTTCTTCATGTAATTCTTTGGGTTATGGTTGCTGTAGTTCGTAGGAGCTTGGGATGATTGCTATTGGGTCAGGGGTCTGATACCCTTGCTCTTCCACCCCCATACGGGAAAGGGCATCGGCCTTCCCGTTTTTCACCCCTGGTCGAAATGTAATCACGTAGTCATATTCAGCAAAAAAAGAGCCCAATGTAGTTGTTGTGAGGATTGGCCCTTTGCCGTTTTTAGGTACTGGATGTTCCGGTGGTCATTTATTACGGTGATTGTGTGTCTGGCGCCCAAGAGGTAGTGCCGCCATGCCTTAAAGGCTGACTTAATGGCCAGGAGTTCTTTGTCTGTGATAGCGTAATTGAGTTCAGGGGGTGTGAATTTACGCAACCAGAAGGCAACAGGGTGTAACTGGCCCTTTTTGGGGTCCTTTTGTGAGAGGACGGCTCCCATAGCCATGCTTGAGGCGTCCGTTTCCACCAGGTATTGGGAGATCAGGGCGAGGGTGGCGTAAGATTAGGGCAGATGTGAATTTTGCTTTGAGTTCCTGGAAAGCTCCCTCGGCTTCTGTTGTCCACTGGAACTTTTTGTTGCTTTTCTTTAGCAGTGACGTGATGGGATGCACGATTTGCAAAAATCCTGGGATGAACCGGCAGTAGAAGTTTGCAAAACCCAGCATACTTTGAACCCCCTTGAATGAATTTGGGGATGGCCAGTTCAGGATAGCATCTACCTTGTGTACATCCATTCGGATTCCATTCGGGCTGAGAATAAAGCCCAGGAATTCCAACTCAGAGACGTGGAATGAGCACTTTTCGAGCCTGGCGTAGAGCTGGTGTTGACAGAGTTTCTCCAATACGGATCGGACGTGTTTAACGTGGTCCTGCTTTGATGCAGTTATCGTCGATGTACACAGTTATCGACGATGCACATGTCTGTGCACAGACATCAATCAATTCCCGTAGGACATCGTTCATGAAGTATTAAAATGCTGCAGGTGCGTTGCAAAGGCCAAAGGGTATTAGTTGATATTCGTACAAGCCGTATTTGGTGCGAAAAGCGGTTTTCCATTCGTCCCCCTGTTTTACACGAACAAGGTGATAAGCCCCCCTCAGGTCTAGTTTTGTGTAGATTTGGGCATCTTGGACTTGATCAAGCAATTCAGGGATCAGTGGCAGGGGGTAGCGGTTCTTTACGGTAATCTGGTTCAGTGCGCGATAGTCGATGCACGTTTTCAAATCCCCCTCCTTTTTCGGTACGAAGAATAGAGGACTAGCTGCTGGAGACTTCGAGGGACGGATGAACCCGTTGGCCAGGTATTGGTCAAGATAGGCCTTCAGGTGCTGATTTTCTGGTTCCGTGAGTGCGTAAATTCACCCACAAGGGATTTGTGCGCCGGGTATCAGGTCATTTGGGAATCGTATGGTCTATGCGGTGGCAGGGTATTAGCCTGTTCTTTCTGAAAGACATCTTGAAAGTCCTGGTATTCACTTGGTAGGCTGCTGATTGCCACAGTCACAAGCGTGGAGGTTCTGCTGTCTATTGGTTGTTTCTCTTGGCGATAACCAACCATGGCATTCCCAAAATCAACCGGCACTGTGGTGCCTTGATGAGGTCGAAAACGATAGATTCTTGGTGTCCATCCTGGCACAGAAGGGTTAAGGCTGCAGTGCATTGGGATACTGGACCGGAAGCTATTTCCGTGCCGTTGACAGTGGTAACAGTGTCGGTGGTTGATTTAGGGCGTAACGGAAGCCCCATCTTTGCCACAAGATCCTGGTCGATGTAATTCCCAACGGCTCAATGTACGCTCTTACTGCGTGCATCTGAGATGGTTGTTGGTGATTGATCAAGACCACAGAATGGGAGGTCTGTAGTTCACTTTCTTCGCTCGACAAATGGAACCCTACACTTGCCGGGCTGGGGAGTTTTCCAATTCCTTGATGGTATCTTCCTTGTCCGTGGCCCCTACTGTCGTCCTCGGTGGCTTCACAGGGCACTCTTTAAGGAAATGACCTGACCTTCCACAGTACAGACATAACTGCTGCTGTCTCTTTTTATCCCTTTCCGCTTTAGTCGAGGGGGATCTGACTCCCCCGATTTGCATTGGTTTTCCTGAACCTTCCATTGTGCGGGCAATATTGTCCTTTGAACGCACATACATAGGGCGAGGGTCGGGTCTGGTTCGATCTGCTCTTCGGTCCTGCAACCTATGATCCAGTTGAACAACAAGGTCAATGAATTCTGAGCAGTCTTTCAGGGGTTCACTACTTGTGCGAGAACATCCATGAGCTCCCCCCGCAACCCAGATGAAATAACGTGGTTCTTTTCTCCACTGGCCATTCTGCATCAACTACGAGTCTATTGAACGTGGCTATGTATGTTAATGGGTCTTGATTTCCTTGGCGTAGGGACAGAAGTTTGTTGTCTAATGCCTGCCCATAAGTACGACGGGCGAACAGCTTTTCCATCTCCTGCTGAAAGCCCCTGAAGTCATGCAGCAAAGGAGCGTCTTGGGCCATAAAGGGTACAGACCAGTCTGCGGCGCTACCACTCAGGTAGAATAGCACAAAAGCAACCCGTGATTGGTAATTTGGAAAGGCCCCTGGCCTACAATGGGAGTGCAGGCGGCACTGGTTCATGAACGTTGCAAACCTCTTGGGATCCCCCGTAAATCGTTCAGGCGGGGCCAAGGGAACTGCCCCAGGAAGGGTTATCTGAACGGGATTGGCTGATGGTGCTGGCATCGAGGGCACGCTTCCCGCCAATGGTGCATGCCCTGCTTGTGACTGGAGAAGTTGCCGGCTTAAATCATCAGTGCATTCTTTGGCCTACTATCAGCACTCCCCTCAGGGTGTTGGTCTCCTGCCTGGCTGCATGTACTTCGGAACGTAGCTGCCCAACATGTGGGCTAACTGGTCAGTTTCTGATGTTTCCATGACGCCCAGGTGGATTTTGATGTGAGGCTTTGTGTTCGGTAACGCTCACCTGGTATCCACGGGGACGTTACTCAGCCTGTTCTGACCTCTTACGACCTCAATCCCTTCCCTGGAGTCTACTCGACTGGAGATTGGGCCTTGTTTTCTTGGAAAGTGTGCTCTCAGTCCTGCTTTCAGCGCAGGGGCGCGTGGATTGATGCAGGCTTGTTGCTGCCTAGTTACTTCACTGGCAAGAGTCCGACAGGTAAGTATAATGAGTCTTTTGAACAGTTCTCTAACTTCGTTCCTTTCCTTCCTTAGATGATAGCCGGCGTCCGGGGATGGCGACGTGCTGCTGAGATGAGTAGCGCTGAAGGTGAGTGAGAGCGCGATGCAACCCTTTTGTATTTGTATTGAACTGAGTTCTTTTTCTATGTCTTTTAGGTGCCGCGACGTTTTCAGCGTGGATGCCGGTTATGAAAAAGAAATGCAGTGAGTCTAGATGTTTCCACACTAACCTGGAGTGTCTTTTCCCTCTTGCAGATGGATGAGAAGTTCCAGAGACAGAGTTCCCCCAGAGCGGCTGGGATTCAGGTAAACGTTTGAAGCTCGTACAGTCTTTAAAAATAAGCGAAGATTTGCTGAATGCTTACTAATGCCTTTTTTCTGTTTTTTTCCCTTTTCCTTAGGAAACGGCATGCCGGGATGGGAATGACACCGCCGAAGATGCCCGCCGAGCATAAGGAGCGATGAATGATGGGCAGAAGCGCCGCAAGTTAAGGCTGTTCCTAACAGTGTTCTTGTTGTTGCAGGAGCTGAGCACAGAAGAAAGATGCAGGCCTACTGGAGACCGATCCGAACACAGTGAGTGTCACGCTGCAGGTGCAGAAAACACAAAGCATGTTTATCAGCCTGCGTTTGGCTTAAATAGTCTTTGGGTATCCCAGGAGTCCCTGGGCTGAACCACATCCAAAAGACTGGACTGCACATGCAGTTCTGGGAACCGAAATATGTGGGGGCATCCAACTTGTCCCCATCAATGCACTACAAGTCCAATCCCCAATGTTATCCTATGGGAGTGAGTGAGTGTCAGGGTTCACACTGATAGCCCCTTGGATATGGTGCCCCCCCTCCCCAGTCATCGACTCCCATGAGGGCCTTTCAAGCCCCCAGAGCCTCTTGGACTCAGTCCTGGCGCCGTTGGCACCAGGCTCATGATGTGGGATGATTCATGTAGAACTACGTGCCCAGTCTAGGCAGGACTGGACCTTTCTGTTTCCTCAGGGTGTGTCTGAGGGACTATTTTGTTCCAGAACAGGGACTGGCAAAGAGACCACTTTACCTGGGACTACTTGAGAGGCTATTTAAGCCACGCCCTGCATACAGAACACGCTTCGTGTTATTCGGCACTCCTGCAGCGTAACGCTCACCGTGTGTGTTCTGTTCCTGAACTTCTACAGCCATGCCCGTCCTGGACTCTAACCATCGGCATCTGGAAGGGAAAAAGACAGAGAAAATACGAGTCAGCGCAGCAGCGAAACCTTACCTGCAGCAATCTTCAACCGGCAGCATCTTCGGCTTCTTCGGCCGCTCCCGGGCCCTCGCATCAGCCGACTCACTTTGTTCAGGCTGAAGAGCCCTCTCGGGCCCAGTATCCTTCCAGAGCATCTTCGGAGTGTTCCTCCATTCTTCATTCCAGCGCTGCACCGCCTCTGCAAAAGAAGGATAGCGCACAGAAGAAAAAGACTACACTTCAGATAACAGCGCTTCATTCTTGCGCTCCACTTACCTGAAATACATCCACTTACCTGAAATACATCTGCTCGGCGTGCCAAGTCCTTCTGACTCCCCATGCATAATCCATTCGAAACCAAGCCTGAAAACAGAGAAGGACACTGATTAAAGGAGTTGGGGCAAAATAACGACTCAAAGACTTTATACCAAGCAGTCATTGGCATAGGGACTTACCTGTTCGTCCAAGCTCTCCGCGACTCAGCATTCGCTCTTCCCATCAGTGAAGTAACTCGATCCTGGAAGACATTTTCGCGCCCCTGACAGATTGCAGGACGGAGGGCCTGCCTTACAAGACTACAAGGTGAGAGCAAGCGGAGAAGGGGATCAGATGGTAGCAGAGAGGGGGTCCAACTCAACTCTCTCCCAGCCGCTAATACCTTATTTTAACCTCGCAGCCAACGCCTCGGGAGGGTGGTAACTGGGGAAAAGCCGCAGCAACATCACCAATCACGCATCACCACACCAGCGCAGACATCATTCATGCAGCCACGTGCTACGCCCCCGTGGAGATCAGGTGAGCGTGACAGAACGCGAAGCCTTATACAGAAACCTCTACCTGGGTATAATGGAAACCTCTGAAACAGATCAATTAGCTCAACTTTTGGGGGAACTCAGGGCTGAGGTACATTCAGCTCGGCAAGAAACCAATGCCTTAAGAAGAGAACTGATTGTGGCTAAGGATCGTACTGATGACCTTGCTAGACAATTACTTCAGTCACAGGCAGGGCAAACACTGCTACCTGGATTGGGGTCCAGGGTTCCAACAGCAGCAAGTAATCCAGTCCAATTGGTCCTTCCTGGGGCCATACCTTTGGCACCGCCGGAACGCTTTGCAGGAGACCCAAAAAGGTATGCAGTTTTTATCAATCAATGCCGACTGCATTTTCTTTGCAGGCCAGGATCCTTTCCGAACAACCAAGCTAAAGTGCCTTTTGTTTTGTCATATCTCAGTGGCAGCGCGGCAGACTGGTCAGTGCCACTGCTGAATCGGGATGATCCTATTTTGCGGGACTTTCAAAGGTTCCAGTTGAACATGGAGAAGCTTTTTGCCCGCCACTCCCAAGGCCACGCTTTGGATAACGAACTCTTGTCTCTGCGCCAAGGCAATCAAGATCTGTTAACTTACATCGCCACTTTCAATCGGTTGCTAGTGGAAACCGACTGGCCAGATGACAAAAGAACAACATTATTTCATCGAGGATTAAGGGGAGAATTAAAAGACGTTTTAGCTCAAGTGTTTAATCCTCCTAGAGACTGTGCTGAATATATAGATCTGGTGGTTCAGCTTGATCATAGACTACAGAACCGTAAGGCGGATCGAGCTAGGATGGATACTCGGGTATTTGTACGCCCTAAGGAAAGTACATCTACAACTACCGACTTAGCCGAACCCATGCAGATTGGAGGGGTACGCGGGCCACTATCCAAGGCTGAAAGAGATCGGAGACGGCAGCAGCAACTGTGTTTGTATTGTGGGTCAACCGGCCATTTTCTCTGAGAGTGTCCGGTGAAACCTCTGTAAAGGGCAGTTGGGGTTGCCAGCAAAAAGGAAGCAGAACCAGAGCCCGGAAAACTCCCTCGCCCGACAAGCGTAGTGGTCCGCTTGTCGAGCGAAAAGAAGGACTTCCAGACCTCGCACCTAGCCTTGCCAATGATCCTTATAAATCACCAACAACCGCCTCGAATGCATGCAGTTCAAGGTTATATTGACAGCGGAGCCATTGGAAATTATATGGATCATGAGTTGGCTACAAGAATGAGTCTTCCTTTCTGTGAAAAGGCAACAACAGATCTAGTCACCACTGTCGACGGAACAGCGATCGCTTCGGGTCCTGTAACGCATTCAACAGCTGAGGTGACACTTCTATGTCAAGACGGACATTGGGAGAAAATTGTGTTCGATATAATTAAGGCCCCGCAATTCCAAGTTATTCTGGGGATGCCTTGGCTAGTATTACACAATCCTTGTATCGACTGGCGTGCCAAAAGTCTGACCTTCTCGGGTGAATGTGCCGGTACCTGCTATCAAGAAAAAGAACCCTTGGTCAAGGAAGCAACAATGATCATGAGCTTAGTTAATCCACTGCCCCCCGAGAACCAAGATTACCAGGACGTTTTCCAGAAGGAGCAAGCCAACACCCTGCCTCCCCATAGATCGTATGACTGTCAAATCGATATCATACCTGGCGCACAGATTCCGTGCAGTTGAATCTATGCACTCACTGAACCCGAAAACCTGTATCTAAGGAAATATCTGGACCAGTACCTGGCTAACGGATTCATCCGTCCTTCAAAGTCCCCCGCAGCCAGTCCTTTATTCTTCGTGCCTAAAAAAGAAGGTGACCTTAGAACTTGCATCGATTACCGTGCATTGAACCAGATTACGGTAAAAAATTGTTACCCTTTACCTTTGATACCTGAACTTTTGGACCAAGTTAAAGACGCACGAATTTATACCAAGTTAGATCTCCGTGGGGCATACCATCTAGTACGAATCAAAAAAGGGGATGAATGGAAGACCGCCTTCCGCACCAAATACGGGCTGTTCGTATACCAGGTGATGCCCTTTGGCCTTTGCAACTCCCCCGCAGCGTTTCAGTATTTTATGAATGACGTCCTGCGAGAACTAATCGATGTATGTGTTGTAGTGTACATCGACAGCATTTTGGTGTACTCCCCATCTGAGCAAGAACATGTAAAACACGTCTGAGCTGTTCTGGACAAACTCCGCCAACACAAACTATTTGCAAAACTGGAGAAGTGCTTCTTCCATGTCACAGAGGTAGAGTTTCTTGGATTTGTCCTGACCCCTCAGGTTGTACGAATGGATACACGGAAAGTGGATGCCATCCTCAATTGGCCCGCCCCGACCTCAATCAAGGGAGTTCAGAGTATGCTTGGATCCGCAAACTTTTATCGAAGATTCATCCCGGGTTTTTCACAGTTGGTGCACCCTCATTACCGAGAAAGAACAGGCGTTTTCAATGGTCTGAGGAAGCAGAGAAGGCGTGCCAAGACTTGAAACAGAAATTCATCTCAGCCCCAATCCTGAAACATCCCCGCCCAGATTTACCATACGTGGTTGAGACTGACGCTTCCATTTTAGCAATGGGAGCAGTACTCTCTCAAAAGGACCCTCAATCCGGTCAGCTTCACCCTGTGGCCTTTTGGTCGCGGAAATATACGGCCTCAGAACTGAAATACTCGATTACGGACAAGGAACTCTTGGCAATCAAGGCTGTCTTTAAAGCTTGGCGGCATTATCTTTTGGGAGCAAGACACACAATCACGGTACTCACTGATCACCGCAACCTACAATACCTAAAGGTGGCAAAAGCTCAGTCTTCCCGCCAACTCCGATGGGCACTATTTTTCGCAGAATTTGACTTTGTGATTACCTATCGTCCCGGTTGCCGAAATGGTAAAGCGGATGCCCTATCTCGTATAGGATTAGACGAGGAAACTGTCAATCCAGATCCAGTACCAATCATCCCAGGAGTAAAAATCTTGGGAATCACAACATCTCTCACCTTAGAAGACATCCATGAAGAGATAGCTTGTCTCATAGACACCAACACTCCAAAGGTTTGGTCTACCAAAAGTGCTCACCATTCGGTCTCAAACCAATTACCATACTTTCAGGGTCGTCTTTATCTTCCCAGCAAGGAACTTCAAGAAAAGGTCATCTCTAATTATCACGAGTCAGTGATCGAGGGCCACCCTGGAATCGCTAAGACTGCAGCCAAGATTAAGCAACACTTTTGGTGGCCAACCTGGCGCAAAGACATCAAACAGTTTGTGTTATCCTGTGGGGTCTGTGATCAAAACAAAACCCTAAAAAAGAAATCGCCAGGCCAATTGCAACCTCTAGACATTCCACCCACTCCTTGGCATACATTATCGCTTGATTTTATAACTGATCTTCCTCCTTGTAATGGCTACAATACAATTTTGGTAGTAGTGGACTTGTTTTCCAAGATGGCTCATTTTATTCCTCTGAAGGGGTTACCCTCGGCTTCAAACCTGGCAAGGGAATTCCTGGAACAAATAGTCCGGATACATGGATTTCCTTCTATCCTGATTTCTGACCATAGCAGTCAGTTCGTATCACGTTTCTGGAGAAAATGCTGCGAGTTAGCTCACATCGATGTAAGACTTTCCACCAGTCACCATCCCCAGACTGATGGGCTGACCGAAAGAACCAATCAGACCTTAGAACAATATCTTAGGTGCATAGACAGAGGACAATTGGAAAGACATTCTTTGGATAACGGAATATGCCTACAACAACTCTCTTCACTCCAGCATAGGACAAAGTCCTTTCTATACTATCTACGGGTTGCATCCACAAACTTCAATTCTTGACCCACTACAACCCCTGTAAATGCCAGCAGTAAGAAGCTTGCACACGACTATCACTCAAGCCTTCAAACAAGCAGCTGACCACCTGACACGAGCAAAAGAAAGATACAAGAAATCCGCAGATATGCATAGGAGTGAAGCTCCCAAATACCAGGTGGGGGGATGAAGTCTGGCTGGCGTCTAAGCATATCCCCATGAAAGGAACTCGCTTCAACCCCAGATACATAGGCCCATACACCATTAAGGGCATCATCAATCCAGTAGCTTTAAAGCTAGATTTACCTTCTCACATGAAAATTCATCCCGTATTCCATGTTTCACTTCTGAAACCAGTACCCCGGAACCCGAATATTAAAACCACCAAAACCAATCATAGTTGAAGGGGAACCTGAATTTGAAGTGAAGGACATCCTGGACTCAAAGATCGTCAAATTCAAACTATTTTATCTAATAGACTGGAAAGGTTACGGACCACATGAAAGAACATGGGAGCCCAGCGAATACATTCATGCCCCTCGTTTGTTGAAAAGATGTCATCAGAACCACCCGAGCAAACCAGGCCCGCGAGGGAAAACCACTGTTAGGGTGGCTTTGGGGGGGGGGGGGAGTGCTGTCAGGGTTCACACTGATAGCCCCTTGGATCTGGTGCCCCCCACCCCAGTCATCGACTCCCATCAGGGCCTTTCAAGCCCCCAGAGCCTCTTGGACTCAGTCCTGGCGCCAACGTGATCTGGGATGATTCATGTAGAACTACGTGCCCAGTCTAGGCAGGACTGGACCTTTCGGTTTCCTCAGGGTTTGGCTGAGGGACTATTTTGTTCCAGAACAGGGAGTGGTAAAGGGACTACTTTACCTGGGACTACTTGCGAGGCTAATTAAGCCGCGCCCTGCATACAGAACACGCTTTGCGTTATTCTGCACTCCTGTCTGTTCTTTCCTGAACTTCTACAGCCACGCCCGTCCTGGACTCTAACCATCGGCATCTGGAAGGGATAAAGACAGAGAAAATATGAGTCAGCGCAGAAACCTTACCTGCAGCAACCTTCAACCGGCAGCATCTTCGGCTTCTTCCGCCGCTCCCGGGCCCTCGCATCAGCCGACTCACTTCGTTCAGGCTGAAGAGCCCTCTCGGGCCCAGTATCCTTCCGGAGCATCTTCAGAGTGTTCCTCCATGCTTCATTCCTGTGCCGCACCGCCTCTGCAAAAGAAGGATAGCGCACAGAAGGAAAAGACTACACTTCAGATAACAGCATTTCATTCTTGCGCTCCACTTACATGAAAGACATCTGCTTGGCGTGCCAAGTCCTTCTGACTCCCCATGCATAATCCATTCGAAGCCACGCCTGAAAGAGAGAAAGACACTGACACGGAGTTGGGGCAAAATAATGACTCAAAGACTTTATACCAAGCAGTCATTGGCATAGAGACTTACCTGTTCGTCCAAGCTCTCCGCGACTCAGCATTCGCTCTTCGGATCAGTGAAGTAACTCGATCCTGGAAGACATTTTCACGCCCCTGCCAGATTGCAGGACGGAGGGCCTGCCTTACAAGACTACAAGGTGAGAGCAAGCGGGGAAGGGGATCAGATGGTAGCAGAGAGGGGGTCCAACTCCACTCTCTCCCAGCCGCTAATACCTTATTTTAACCTTGCAGCCAACGCCTCGGGATGGTGGTAACCGGGGAAAAGCCGCAGCAACATCACCAATCACGCATCACCACACCAGCGCAGACATCAATCGTGCAGCCACGTGCTACACCCCCATGGAGATCAGGTGAGCGTGACAGTGAGTCTGGAGCCACAAGCGCCAAGTCTGAGTCCAAGTGGGTCTTTGGAGGGATGGAGAGGCCCTTGAGGGCCATGTAGGTGATCGTGGCTTGGCTCCAGCCTGACATCTTGGAGGGCTAAGGACATGAGGGGCAGGAATCATGACAATCATGACAATCCTCTGACTTAGAGGCACTGCTACCTGAGGTGGCTGTCTGATCCTGTAGGCTCTCCCTGTTTCTGCGAGCTTGAGAATGGCTTGCAGAATGTGGGGGCTTAGTCTCTTGAGACCTGTGGCGCTCAGAAGAGTCTTCTGACTCTCCCTTGCTCCCATGATTGGCTGAGTACCGCCCCTCCCCCCAACCGTCCTATCTGAGAAGAGGTTTTTAAGATGCTCTTAGTGGGCCTATTTTCATGGAATTCCCCACCAAATTTGACTGACTGATCTCCAAGTAGGTGATATTTCTGAGGATCCAGTTCTCTGATTCTCCCCTCACCGGAGTCTCCCTGATCAGAGAGCCTGGCCCTAATGTTTGGGAACCTGTACATAGATGCCCGCCCATCCATTTCTGGGAGGCGTTGATCCGTCAGTCCCATATTTCCCATTGTTATGTTATGTTATTTTGCATTTATATAGTGCCTTATATACCATTGGTATGGTCTGAAGGCGCTGGTAGGTTGAACGTCCTTGGGAACCGAAGTTCAGATCAGTAGAGAGAGTAGGTGGAGTCAAAGGTGCGTGTGAGCACCGGGTATGTGTGCAGCTCGTGCGGTACTTGTGTAATAGCTGCTTCTTAGTTGTAGGTGAGGTGGTTGAGAGATCAGGAGTATGTGTTAGTTCTGGCAGGGTTTATCCAGACCGGATGTGGCTGCATTAGGCCTGAGGAGAACGCCTGGCTGGGGGGTGTGTACCCAGCAGTGATTACTTAGAATGATGTGGGGTCAGCGGCCGATGTTGGTATGAGAACAGTTATACCGAATGGTGTCATAGTATCTCTGTGTTCTAGTTAAGTGGTGATGTAAGGAGAGAGTAAGCGTGGTGGTGTGATATGATGGGTTGTATGCTCCTTCAAACGTTCTATGCATTCCAAACCATTCTATATATGTCTATATATGCAATTCTATGCGCTCCTTTGCTCTCAGCGCTTATCCGCTTTATGTCCTCGTATGCACTGCGCACTCGCCCCCTCTACGCACTCGCCCCCTCTACGCACTCGCCCCCTCTACGCACTCGCCCCCTCTACGCACTCGCCCCCTCTACGCATTCTCACTCTCTACGCACACACCCTCTATGTGCACTCACCCCCTCTATGCACTCACCCCTTTAAGCACTCACTGCCACTGCGCACTCACCCTCTTTACATACTCACCTCCTCTACGCACTCATCTCCTCTACGCACTTACCCCCTCTACACACTCAGCCCCTCTCCTCTACGCACTCACCCCCTCTACGCACTCACCCCCTCTACGCACTCACCCCCTCTACGCACTCACCCCCTCTACGCACTCACCCCCTCTACGCACTCACCCCTCTATGCACTTGCACGCTCTATGCATTCACCCTCTCTGCGCACTCACCCTCTCTGCGCACTCACCCTCTCTGCGCACTCACCCTCTCTGCGCACTCACCCCCTCTGCGCACTCACCCTCTCTATGCACTCACCCCCTCTATGCACTCACCCCCTCTAAGCACTCACCCCCTCTAAGCACTCACCCCCTCTAAGCACTCACCCCCTCTAAGCACTCACCCCCTCTAAGCACTCACCCCCTCTAAGCACTCACCCCCTCTAAGCACTCACTTCCTCTACGCACTCATCTCCTTTACGCACTCACCCCCTCTCTCCTACGCACTCACCCGCTCTACGCACTCACCCCCTCTAAGCACTCACCCCCTCTAAGCACTCACCCCCTCTAAGCACTCGCCCGCTCTGACTCGTCCGCTCTATACATTCGTCTGCTCTATACATTCGTCTGATTTATACATTCATCTTCTCCAGCGATCTACACACTCTCCGAACAGTCAAATTCATCCTCTATCTACTCATGCGCGTTACTTGCTTCTCCTGTGGATACCCGCAGATATGACCTGGAGCTGTCACATGCTCTACACAGTGGCGTAACACAAAATGTGGGGGCCCCCCTGCGAGCCATGCTGAGGGGGCATCCCCAACTCAGCAACCAATCAAGGGTCGCGCCACACTCTAGGCCGGCCTAGATTATCACACTTGCGCAAAACGCACGAACGTGCTGCTGAAGTGGTATGCCGCACACTGCACTAGGAGAAAGATATAAATATGTGTTTTAATATAATATACAGCACACTTTCTGAGAAAAGTTGGCTAAAACGCAAGAGTGTTTGCAATTGTTTTGTAGGGTCACATCAATCCAAAAGATGCAAGTCACCAACAGTGCACAGGAACATTAATGCTTTGCTATTAAAAATGCCATACCACAATGAAAACATGTCCAACTGGCTGCACAATGTAGACCAGTGTAGACACCTAATAGTAATATAGTAAAGCTTGCCAGGCCACATTTAGAGATATCTAGACTAGGTTCACCAAAATGCCAGTCGAAGCGATAACACTCATCAAGAAGCGAACACACATTTAAGCCTGTGTCTCTGTGACCTCTAACAACACAGCCAAACTCTTTAAAATCTGAAACTCTTTAAAATCTGAAAAGAACTGGTCAATCCTGTTGCGGTCTTTACCTCTCCTGTTCCCTCCCAGGCCCTCTGTATGGCTCTGTCATCTCACTTCTCTGCTAAAACTCAGGACATCCCATCTCCTCTTCCTCTCCTCTCTCAGCCCCCCTTTGGCCATCTCTACCTCTCTTCCTCCTTTCTCCTCTTTCTCTCTGACAACACCTGACGAGGTTTCTAGACAAGTCTGATCTATGAAAGTGTCATCCAAACAGGTGCTCTCCTGCTCCACCAGAACCATCAAGAACCATATTGACACCCTCGCTCCAGCCTTGACCGATTTCTGTAATCAGTCTTTCGCCACTCGAACGTTCCCCTCTCCCCGTTAAGCACTCCCTTATGCACCCACTCCTCAAGAAGCTGTCTGCCGATCCTGCCTGCCCGGCAAACTATTGCCAAATCTCCATCACCCCTTTCCTCAGCAAACTGTTGTAAAAGCTGGCCATCTCCCAGCTTACTTTCCACACGGAATCTGTTGGTTGTCTCCATGACCATCAGTCTGGCTTCAGAGCTGCCAGAGGCACGGAAACTGCTGTCTTGAACACCTGCGAAGATCTGCTCTCTAACCTTGATTCCAGCATTCCTTCTGTCCTCATCCTCCTTGATCTTTCCTCTGCTTTCGACACAGTCAACCATGCCATCCTGATTAATCAACTCTATAAGAACCTGGGCATCACGGATCAGGCGCTTGAGTGGCTGACCTCCTTCCTCTTGGACTGCCCCTCCCAGTTCCAACTTGGTTTCGTTCTCTCCGCTCCATCCTCTCACTCTGGTTTTTCAACCTCTATTTGGCCCCTTTGACCCACCTGATCTCTACATTCTCCTCTAACTTTCAGTGTTATGCGGATGACACTCTGCTTTCCTTCAAGCTCCCCTCAGACTCCTCTCATCTCTCGCTCATTCACGACTGTCTATCCGCGATTCCGGATTGGTGTGCCTCCAACGATCTCTGCCTTAATGTCACTAAGATGGAGATCATTCTCATTTGGACTCCTGCCCCTGCTTTCCCTCTCTCACTCTGGCCGCCCGCTTTGGGCCCTCTTTCTTTTCCTTCCTGTGAGGCAAACAACACTGGTGTCATCTTTGACTCCACTCTCTCTTTCTCTCCTCACATCTCGGACGTCGCCAAGAAGTCCCACTACCAGCTGCTCCTCCTCAAAGAGACTCTTCCCTCTTTCCCCCAGAAGCTCACTGTCTCCAGAGCCCTGCTTTTCTCTAGGCTGGACTACTGCAACAGCCTCTTTCTCAATCTGCCTTTCTCTACCCTCCAGCCGCTGCAACTAATCCAGAACAGGACTGCGAGACGTATGCTTTGCCTCAAGCACAGGGATCGTATCTCTCCAGCCCTGAAATCTCTCCACTGGCTCCCAGTTTCTGCAAGTATCAAGTTCAAGACCCTTTGCATTGTCCACAAGGCTTTCTGGGCCCGGGGCCCGCACTACATCCAACGCTCTCTTCCAAAATATCTTCCTTCTCGAGCCCTTCGCTCAGCTACCTACAACTCTCTAAGGGTTAGACGCTTCTCCAGGCAGAGAGTGCTCTCTCCTCTGCAGGTGCCTCCCTCTGGAATAGCCTCCCTGCCCCTCTCAAGCTTTAGCGGACCACCTGAAGTTCTGGAAGCAGCTCAAAATGTTCCTCTTCGCCTCTGCTTTCTCTCTCTCCCCCCTCTGCTGGCCTACCTGACCTACCTGTCTGCTGTACCGATAGTTGTTTGGCTACCGTCGGAGTCTCACAGAGTCCAGACTCTTTCTTGATCAGTCACCCTTGCACTACCTCTGTGCCTACCATGCACTTAGGGGCTGTAACTGTAACCCTGCAGTCCCTTGTACTCCTTGCACTAGCCAGAGCTGCGCTGCCCTGACTGCACTTACTCAGAGCATTGCTGCCTTGTTTTTCCCTCCCCTCTCCCTTGCACTTCCACCTCCCTTTCCCCTTGCAATTCTCGTTCTCGCACTTGCACAATCTGAATGACGCAAGGCCTAGTAAGATTGTTTGTCTTGTCCTCCCTCTATCTTCCATCCCTTGTCAGTTGTCACTTGTGTGCAGGCATGTTGTAAATGACTTATAGTATATCATTTGATCACAGATGCCAAGTAAGAAACGGCTAGACTGGCAGCACCCAAATGGCAGTCTAGCCAGGTAATTCACTTGGCAGGACTGCTTTATCATAAATACCCTGTTAAAAAAAAAGTCATACCAAACTGAGGAAGGACTAGACTGGCTGCACCAAAATGCCTCTCTAGCCACTAATACCACATATCATGCCTGCTTAGCCTGGTCATGGACAGCCATTATAATTTGTTGTACAACCTCCCCTCCTCCCACACATCCCCTCGCCCTACCACCCCAACCTCCAAAATCAGCTCCTTGTCCCAGAATTACCTCAAAGTCCCTCTTCCTTGCCCCAGAGCTTACGGTTGAGGCTCCTTGCCTCATAGGTAAGTACTGGGATGAGGAAGAGTGGGACTAGAAGTAATGAAGATTACAGGTAGCTAAATCAGGCATTACCTCCATGTACCGCTACCTCATCCCAGTACTTGTGTATGAGGCAGAGTGCCTTATACACAAGTACTGTCTCATACACACTCGGACGAGGAAGATTAGGGCTAGGAGTAATGAGATTACCAATAAGTAATCCAGGCATTAAATACAAGTATTGGTGCAACACCATTGAGTTGACTGGGATTCATCACTTCCCCCACCCCCCACTGAAATGTTGGGCTATGTTGACTCGACCTGGCTGACCTTCAGAGCAGTTGCCAGACAGAACAGGACACAGATGTTAAACGGCACCTGGGTTTCGCTGTTAACAAGAACACAGCAATTACTAACATAAAGCAATTCACTGTTAGTACCTTCATTCAAATGCCACATTTTTTCAGCAATTTAAATCGTGATGTGGGTTTAATACTTGCATGCCAGGGGAGTGATTGGAAGGGTGGAGAGGGAACTGGAGACCACTCATTCTCACAGCTGTCCATAAGTAGGTGCTTTCAACCTTAAAGGAGAGAGTTAACTGCTTGTAACATTGAAGCTGCATTAGAATAGTCTCATTGAAATGCATAAAGAAATTAGATCCCCCAAACAAATAAGTTTGCCCCTCCCCCGCCACCCATGAAGTTGGTGCCCCTCCCAACATGTGAAGGGTTAGCCCTCGAAATGTAGGCTTTGTGGCACCCCTGAACGCAAGCACACACACCATTCACCATATACACACACCCAGCCATCCATACATTTAAGTGTGCATTCTTTCACCATACTGGCACACGAGGCAGCCATCCATACATTTAAGTGTGCACCCTTTCACCACACAGGCACACCCAGGCAGCCACCCATACATTTACGTGTGCACCCTTTCGCCATACAGGCACACACACCCAGGCACCCACCTATACATTTAAGTGTGCACCCTTTCACCATACAGGCACACCCAGGCAGCCACCCGTACATTAAAGTGTGCACCCTTTCACCAAACACTCACACAGGCAGCCACCTATAAATGTAAGTGTGCACCCTTTCAACATACACTCACACACGCACACGTCATGGGGTAGAGGGGAGCTCTAACTCTTCAAAAACAAATCGGGCCTCATTACAACTATGCCGGACTGGAAACAACGGTGCTGGTAAGCTTACCGCACCGTTGTTTCCGGGCCGGGATATTACAGCTCTGCAGGCGGTTGCCGTCCTGCTCAGCAGGTCAGACCCGCCGAGCAAAATGGCACCCACCCGCATACTTTTCACAGAAGCACTGGCACCGTTATTAATGGTGCCGGTGCTTCTCTGGTACCCATTCCGATAGGACTTTATGGAAATGGGGACTTAACATTTGCCGGAGCCTGACTTCCCAGACCGCCGGGGTTGTATTCCCCCGGTGTTATGGGTAAGTCGGGCTCCGGTAAATCATTCCGGGTCCGGCAGCAACCGGCTGGTAGCAACGGCACGGTTACCGCCAAACCCGCAATGAGGCCCATCGTTTCTTTTTGAAGTCACTCTGACTTCATAAAGAAATTATTTCCGTTAAGGATCAAACCATAACAGAAATAATTTCTTTGTGAAGGCAGAGTGACTTAAAAAAATATATATTTCTTTTTGAAGTCATAGGGCTCTCCCCACCCCATGACATGGAGGCTTCCACGAAAGTTTATTTTTGTAGTCAATCTGCCTTCACAAAGTAATTATTTCTGTTACAGAAATGATTTATTTATAAATGCAGAGTGAATTAAAAAAAGAGAAAAAAATATTTTTTTTGGAAAAAAATATTTTTCTTTTTTTTTCTACAAGTGGGGGCCCCTCCCAGGACATGTGCTGGCGGGCCCCCCCACACCGCAGGGGCTGCGGGGTCCCCTGTTACGCCAGTGGCTCTACATACTTATCCGCTCCACATACTCATCTGTTCTACACATTCATCAGGATTACGCTCATCCGTTCTGCACGTTCATCTGTTTTACGCACTCATGCGCTCTACTCGCTTCACTGTATTTACGCACTCATCCGCGATACACGCTCGTCCAGTCTACACGCCCATCTGCTCTTCATGCTCATCCGTTCAAGATGTTCTTCCATTCTATACACTCATCTGATTTACTTGTTCATTCGATTTCCACACTCATTCGAACTATATAGTTATCTGTTCTTCCATTCATGTGTACTTCCACTCAGCGCGTTCATCTGTTCCACCTGCTTCATCATTTCTAACTATTGCATCCATGCCATTCACTTTGTTCGTTCCTCATGCATTCTGTCCATTTCAGCAGTTTAATTCTCTTTACGGTTTCCGTATGATTTATTCTTATTAACTCTTTTACTGCTTTGATCTACTTTATTCGTTTACTTCTGTTTGTCCTTCTAGTTTATATTATTGGGGTTATTAGCTGTCAGTTTCTCGCATCAGGTAGTTTGTTGGATTGGTGTCTTTGAGTTGCTGTTAGTCTGTTTGGGTTAGTATGGTATGGGTTGCTTTTATGGGAAGAGCCAGGTTTTCAGCAGTTTGCGGAAAGACGATAAGTCCTCAGTTAGGTGGATGTGGGGTGGGAGTGAATTCCATAGCGTGGGGGCCAAGGCTGAGAATGATGATCCACCTAACCTGACTGATTTTGTCTTCGGAATGACTAGGAGGCCGGCTCAGCTCGCTCTTAGGGTGCGTGGTGGGTGATAGGGTTTTAGTTTGTCTTGAAGATATTGAGGTCCGGTTTTGTGCAGTGCTCGATGGGAGATACATAAGGTTTTGAAAGTCACCCTTCGGGATAGTGGAAGCCAGTGCAGCGTCTTGAGGGCTGGGGAGACGTGGTCTCTTGGGCCAAGCGCTAGTAGCAATTTGGCTGCCGCGTTTTGTGCTCTTTTGAGTTTATTCAGTTGGTACGCATGGACTCCGAGGTATAGGGGGTTTGCGTAGCCCAGTCTTGATATAACGATTGATTGGACCGCAGAGAGTCTGTTGGGAAAGGAGAGATACGGAAAGATGCGCCTGAGGGTTTTAAGGTGGTAGTGGCAGGACTTTGAGACGTTGTTGACTTGGCGCGAGAGTGTTAGGTCAGAGTCCAGGGTGCATCCAAGATTTTTCACTAATTTGGAGGCAGTCGGTGAGTTCCCCATGGTGGATGGCCATGGTAGTGGGTGTGGAAGAAGTTCGGAGTTTAACAGGAGGTGGCTTTGGGTCATCCAGAGTTCTATGTCAAGGAGGCATGAGACCAGGTCAGGTTGGGAGTTGGGCTTTGAGTTCAGGAGTTTTAGAATTAGTTGAGTGTCTTCGGCGTAGTTATAGCACAGGATGTTGTGTGAACGGATTATTGGTGGGAGGGTGATCAGGTAGAGATTGAACAGTAGGGCAGATAGGCACGCTCCTTGTGGGACTCCAGTGTCGACTGGTCGGGCTTGGGAAGTATAGCTGGAGAGTATCGTTATTTGGTACCTATCTTTGAGGAATGAAGCTATCCATTTAAGGGCAGTTTCACGAATTCCTAGGGAGTGGAGGCGGTCTAGGAGGATTGAGTGATTGATCGTGTCAAAGGCGGCGGATAGGTCGAGAAGGATTAATGCAGCGCATGCCGCAGAGTCTGCCGTCATTTTAAGGTCATCCCAGATTGAGGTTAGGGTGGTTTCAGTTCCGTGACGGGCTCTGAAACCTGATTGGGTGGGGTCTAGGAGAGTGTTGGCTTCGACAAAGGCATTTAGTTGGGAGTAGGCTGTTCGGTCAATAAGTTTGGCAAGGAACCTGGTGTTTGAGATGGGGCAGTAGTTTTTGGGCTCGAGAGGGTCGAGCAAAGGTTTTTTAATCAGAGGTTTGACGTGAACCGTTTTGAATGCGTCGGGAAAGATACCAGAGGAAAGGGAGGCATTTATGATGGATCTTGCGTGTTCTCCTGCGCAGGTGGAAGTGAACATTTCTTTGAGGATTGTGGCTGGGCAAGGGTCCAGCGGCGATCCAGATGGTTTGCGGGCAGATAGAAGTTTGAGAAATTGCTCTGGTGATATTGGACTAAAGGGTTCGAACGTCGGTTGCGTAGAGGTCGCAGCTGGTGGGCTGGCCGATACGGATGGAGAATTGCCTGGTGGATGTAGGAGAGCCAGTTTGGTGGTTAGAGTTTTTGTCCTTTCAATAGCCGTGGTGTAAAAGTGGAGGGAGAGTGAGTCGCACAGTGGTTGTGACGGGGTCGGGACGGTCGTGGTGCAGGCCGGATTGGTGAATTCGGAGATGATTTTGTGGAGTTCTTTGCTTGGGTTTTTGCAGTTTAGGATTCGGTGTCGTAGTGGGCTTTTTTTGCTTTCCGGATTTCGTCCTTGTATTGATACAGGTGACAGGCCAAGATGGCCCTGCTCTCCTGGGTTTTGTCCTTTTTCCATTTGCGTTCCAGGTATTTATATAATTGTTTAGTGATCTTCAACTCAGGAGTGAACCATCTGGGGAAGAGGCCACGGCGGGTTGAGGGTTTGCACGGGGGTGTCAGCCGCATCAGAGATGCGTTGAGCCATGAGTCAAAGGCGTCCGGGGTTAGTTGTTTGTTGAGATGGCAGGTGGGGGAGACTGGAGGAGTGCCTCGGCTAGGTGCGGGGCGATTGTTAGTTTTTTCCAGCATTTGCGTAGCATAGGAGGTTCAGATTCGAGTACGGGAAGGGGGTTGGGTGAGCGAATGTTGAACAAGAGAATGAAGGGATCGGACCAGATGATAGGGGTGGGGGGCTTTAGGTGAATCAGGGTGTTGGAGCTAAAAATGGCATCAAGAGTGTGTCCTTTATAGTGAGTCGGGCCGTTTGTATGGGGTTGGAGATTAATTGCATCTAAACCGTCAACCAGGGGGTGTGTCATAGGGTTGGAGGGGATGTCGAGCCATATGTTGAAGTCTCCAAGAAGGGTGAGGTTGGGATGGTTTAGTTGAAGGGTGGCAATAGAGTCGCAGAGGTAGTTTGCGAATTGTCTATCATAGCCAGGGGGCCTGTAGATTATTAGGAAGCTGTGTGAGAGCGACGGGGAGAGGGATAGTTTAACGAGGAGAGATTTGCAGGAAGGGATGGAGGGTTGGTTGTCGATGACAGAGGCGTGGAAGAGAGACTTGAAGACGAAAGCTACTCCCCCCTCCTCTGGAGGGACGGTTCAGGGAGGGAGTACTCCGGGGGTAAGGTTTCATTAGCAATTGGGGCAAAGTCGTCAGAGAACCAAGTTTCAGTGATGAAAACTAAGTCTGGTTTGACCGAGGTGAGGAGGTCAAATATGCAATGTCTGTTTTTTGCTACGGATCGGGCATTAAATAGGATGCAGTTCACGTCGGCAGGCGAGGTTGGTCTTGGTGCTGGAGCGGGAGGTAGCGGAGAAGTTGGTCTTGGTGCTGGAGCGGGAGGTGGCGGAGAGAGTGGATGGAGAGGGGTAGGGTGGGTGATGCTAGATGGGAATAGTGGGTGGGGAAAGGGTGCGGTCGGCGGGGGAAGGTGGCAGGCATTTGAGGGCAAGGGGGGGTGGGTGATTGCAGGGCGGGTGTGCCACGTATGATAGTGAGGGGAGCGGGCATGGTAAACGTTGGCTGGTCGGTGGTGGGGTTCAGGGGAGGAGCGGTCTTAGGGTGATTGGCTCGCCATCTTACCCCTCTGGCTTGGTGTTTGGTGAGGGGAATGGCAGGGAGTGCGAAGGAGGGTGGGGTGGTTTGGGGAGGGGGATGGGAGGGAAGGCAGATCGGAGAGTGGGGGTGGTCCACGGTGGTCGTTTCCGACAGACTCTGATGTAGTGGGTGCACTCATGCTTGGTACGAGGTTTTAGGTGGATTTAGGAGGGTTTTCTAGTTGTAGTTCTAAGATCAGTGGGGGGCACACTTTTAGGCACACTTTTTAGGCACACTTCCAAGTTCAATTGCACAGAAACGATACTAGACTATTTGGTGCACTTCTAGATTCAATTGTAGACAGAGATGATATTAGGCTATTAGGAACTATTAGGTACACTTCTAAGCTCTGTACCTATACACAGAGATGATATTAGGGGATATTAGATTATTATGCGCCGTTTTAGATTCTACATTACACAGTTATATTGTTAGTTATACTAATAGCTCACACTTCTAAGTTGAGTTAAGTGCAGAGACTATTCTGGACACTAGTCAGTTCAATTAGGCACCACGCCAATAGGTGCACTTCATTCAATTCAACTTTATACAAGAATCTAAATCAACTTTGCACAGAGAGGTTATTAGGGAGATTAGTCTGATCGGCCTGGGATGGTATTATACTATTCGGATATTGGGCACACTTCTAAATTCCGCTTTCGCAGAGTCTATTGGGCACACCTCTACTTTCAACTTTCACATAGAAACTGTTCAGCACACTTCTAAATTCAACTTTCATAGAGAATCTATTGAGCACACAGTTAAATGCAGCCTTCACACAGAGGCTATTGAGCACACTTCTACATTCAGCTTTTCACAGAGAGGCTGTTGGGCACGCTTCTAAATTCAACTTTCTACAACGTGGATATTGGCGACATTTCTAAATTCAGCTTTTCACACAGAGGCTATTGGGCACACTTCTAGATTCAACCTTCACAAAGATGCTATTGGGTACATTTCAAAATGTAACCTCTAAATGTACTTCTAAATTCAACTTTCAATGCGCAGGTATTGGGTAGACTTCAATTCAACTTTCACAGAGAGGCTATTGGGCACACTTCCAAGTACAGGTATCCGTGAGCGACTATTGGGTACACATCTAGATCCAACTTTCACACGGAGGCTATTAGGCACGTTTCTAAATATAGCTTCTGAATGTGCTTCTAAATTCAACTTTCCACAACGTGGATATTGGGCACAATTCTAAATTCAGCTTTTCACACAGAGGCTATTGGTCACACTTCTAGATTCAACCTTCACAGAGATGCTATTGGGTACACTTCAGAATTTAACCTCTAAATGTACTTCTAAATTCAACTTTCAATGCGCAGGCATTGGGTAGACTTCAATTCAACTTTAACATAGAGGCTATTGGGCACATTTCCAAATACTGGTTTCCGTGAGCGACTATTGGGTACACATATAGATCCAACTTTCACACAGATGCTATTAGGCACGTTTCTAAATATAGCTTCTGAATGTGCTTCTAAATTCAACTTTCCACAACGTGGATATTGGGCACAATTCTAAATTCAGCTTTTCACACAGAGACTATTGGTCACACTTCTAGATTCACCTTCAGAGATGCTGTTGGGTACACTTCAAAATTCAACCTCTAAATGTACTTCTAAATTCAACTTTCCACAACTCGGATGTTGGGCGCACTTCTAGATTCAGCTTTCTACAGAGAGGCTTCAGTGCACACTTCTAAATGTAACTTTCACAGAGACGCTAATTGGGCACACTTCTAAATGCAGTTTTCACACGGAGGCTGTTAGGCACGTTTTTAAATACAACTTCTAAATTCAACTTTTCACAACGTGGTTATTGGGCATACTTCTAAATTCAGCTTTTTCCAGAGAGGTTATTGGGCATATTTCTAAATGCAACTTGCACAGAGAGGCTATTGGGCACACTTCTAATGCAACTTTCACAGAGAAGCTATTGGGGGCACTTACTAATGCAACTTTCATAGAGAGGCTATTGGGCACACTTCTAATGCAACTTTCACAGAGAGGCTATTGGGCACACTTCTAATGCAACTTTCACAGAGAGGCTATTGGGCACACTTTTAATTCAACATTCAAAGAGAGGCTGTTGGGCACACTTCTAATGCAACTTTCACAGAGAGGCTATTGCACACACTTCTAATGCAACTTTCACAGAGAGGTTGTTGGGCACACTTCTAATGCAACTTTCACAGAGAGGCTATTGGGCACACTTCTAATGCAACTTTCACAGAGAGGCTGTTGGGCACACTTCTAATGCAACCTTCTCAGAGAGGTTGTTGGGCACACTTCTAATGCAACTTACACAGAGAGGCTGTTGGGCACACTTCTAATGCAACTTTCACAGCGAGGCTGTTGGGCACACTTCTAATGCAACTTTCACAGAGAGGCTATTGGGCACACTTCTAAAGCAACTTTCACAGAGAGGCTGTTGGGCACACTTCTAATGCAACTTTCACAGAGAGGCTGTTGGGCACACTACTAATGCAACTTTCACAGAGAGGATATTGGGCACACTTCTAATGCAACATTCACAGAGAGGCTTCTTAGTTCACATTGGGTGCACTTCTAAGTTCAACTTTCACATGTATAGTATACAGTTTCCAAAAGCAAATATATTATGGATATAACGTGGTTACGGTGGTGATGCTTTGTTAGATGAGTGGTAGTGTGGTATGACGTGAAGTAATTGCTTCGGACCCTGCCCTTGCCACACTTACTTGTTGTTGGGTTCTTGCTTCTCCTGCAGATACCTGCAGATACGACCTGGAGCCGTCTTTGTAGGAGCCGTCCTTTGCCTCACGGTCCTTAGCCGATGGGCTGCCGGGCAGAGGGCTACCTTGGGGGAACTGGTAATGGGGGGGAATCCTGTCGTATGGCCCAGTGAGAGCACGGGGGCGGGCTTGGAGGTGGGAGGGGGCCTGGGAACACGAAGAGGTAGTGGGGAGGGAGAAGGGAGAAAGTACGCTGCTCAAGGGACTTTAGGCCCACAGAGTTCACAAATATGGGTCAGTTACAGGGCTGCACAAAGTTCAGGGCGCACACTCCCCAGCTCGTGGCTCGATCGCTAAGACCTCCACCCCTGTGTTGAAGTCTACCATCCCCGTGGCCCTTGGTTCATATGAGCCGGCGGACACTGGGGTGGCAGAGTCCATGGAGTTGAAGGGATTAAAGTTCCTGATGCCAGGGTTCTTGAGGTTATGCTCAGGGGTGACTCTCTCCCATCTTATCTCATCTTTTTCAGCACCTATTTCCTGCTGACATGCCAAGATCTGACCTTTTTTCTCCTCTATTAAGGGCCTACTGGTCTCTGAGTTGTTCTTGCCTGGCTATCTGTCTATGGAGCCTATCATTCTTTTCACAGAGAGCCTTATTGTCTCTCTGTGCTTCCTGCCTGAATTGGGAGTATTTGGTCAATTTTTGCTGCAGGAGACTCACCTCCTGAGTTTGGTCCTTACTGATCTGATTATTCTTTGCCAGAGCCTCCTCCACCCGCCTGGTGTGCTCTAACAGCTTTTCATAATCCATTGTGATTTCACCAAGTTCCTGAAGGGCCAAGTGATTTTCTTCTAACTTTGTTTTTAAAAGACTGACTTCCTGGCCTAAGGCGTCCCTTTCCTGAGTTAGAGTGCCTCTCTGTGCTGCCAGGTCGTCCCTCTGTTTTTTAAGGGCACCAGCTTTCTGGCACTCCTCAACAAACTCTGTTTGGGATTCTAGGTCTTTGATCATTAATTTATTATTTTCCCCTTTTAATGATTCTAGATGGTTTTGTAGGGTGACTGCCTACTTTGCGCAGGCTCTGTTAAAGGTCAATTGCTGGTCCAACTTTTGTTGTCTCTGGTGTAGAGAGTCCAACCTTTCCTGACACTCTTTTTGCAGTGTCTGTATCTGGGTGTCTTGCTCTGCATTATTTTGCAGCAAGACAGCCAGATCTTCTTGGAGTTTGGCGGTATACTGCCTAGCCTCGGTTTCAGATTCTTGGCTACTCTGGAGCCTTTGCTCTGCAGAGTCCAGATTAGTCTGGACTTTCTGCAGGGCTTCCCTTTGCCTCTTTGTGAAATCTACATGGTCTGCATACTTTTCCTGTATGACTCCTATGTGGAGATACAGGTAGGCCGTTATTTTGGCAATTTTGCATTGCTCTTCTTTTATTTTAAGGGTCATAAGGGTAATATATGGCCTCTTATCCTGCCAGATATTAAGGTTGGTTTCATTGACTTCTTGCTTTATTCCCTGCAGCCATACCTGTTCGTCCTGTTTTAGCCATTCACCCCTGACAAACAATTTGTGCAGTAGGTGTTCCCTTGCAATATTGATTTCCACTGGGGTCGCCATTCCGGATATATTAATTTCCTTCTGGCTTATCTCAGGGTTCCTTTACTTTTGCAGGTCCAACTCCTTTGGGAATTTCTTTTGAAGGGTGCTTATACAGTGTGAACAGTATGGTAACCCAATAAACTAGGCACGAGAATGGAAAATAGAAATGCACTTTTGAAAATGACAAATGGGTTTGCTTACACTAGGGGATGACTATGAAAAAGCAAATACCACACAGGGATCTTACAGTCACGGGATCAGTGTGACCCGCCTTCTAAGGAAACTCGACTTCTTCAGATGAGAAAAGGGTCAGCGCAAAGATAGTTCTAACAATACTGGTTCTGAAGGAAAGATAGGATGGGTTTGAGATAGGGACAAGACAATGCAAAGATACTATGGGTCACAGTTCTTCCTATTAATACTCACAGGATAAGTTTTTAAAAGGAACCGTCAGTTCTGGTCATGGATTGGATCTGGTCTATGAAAGACAGCACATCAGGCATGGTACTGGATCAGCTATGCCGGTCACCGGATTTGCACAGGATCTGCCCTCCTAGTCTGTGGGTATTTTAATCCGCTGGATGGCGAGTTCCTCAGGCAAGCCCAGTGGTGGCAAGCCAGAGGATTTCAGGATACTGGTTCAAAAGTCCTTCTCACACCACACAGCGCTTTACTGAGTGGAGAGAATAAATTTGAGGATTTGAGCCTTGCTGGAAATCAGTGGTTCTCTATTGCTGGCAAAAGATTTGGCATCCGGATCTGGAAGAATATTACAGCTGGATGTAGAATGGTGGATCAGAGTGCTTCACCAGAATCAGGAAAGTGGCTGGATCAGTGAGTCCCTATGTGTTGTCAGCTGTCTCTATTTATCCTTTAAAATGACATTACAAAGGGGGTGTATGGGCCGGCTTAGCTAAGCTTGCCCCTGTGAGCTGGGATAGGATCACACTTCATCTCCGCCTTGCAATTTGAGTGATTGGATCAAGGCTGTGTGATGTCACATTTTATGATTTGCTTTACAATCCTCTGAGACCTCCCTTTAGCCACTGGTCTCAAAATCGGATTTGATACTAAATGTAAATTTCTACATTGGTCACCTTTATATAAATCACACATAAAGATGCCATATTTTATGTGGCAGCTATTCCTCAAAACCCTGCAGCGGTGGGATCTTGTCTCAACTTTCTACAGAATTTTGCCGTTTTCGCTATGAACACAATTTCTAAATTGTATGCAAATTTCCTCAAATATGTGTGTTTAACACAATTTTCACAATTCTAACAGTAATACATTTTGCATAAAACCACATATATTGCCATTCCTGTCCAGAACATGTCGCACAGTTCTACCGCCTCTTCACACGTGCAGCCAGAAATTAAATTAACAACTCTGTCCTTTTTATATTTGTTACCATTTTGAATAGCAAGTTATGAGTCTTTTAAAAATGTGTTCTTTGTTCATGTTTAGCAACAGATGGTCTGCCCCTTTTTGTCTCCCCGCAGTCCAGGGCATCCCCCTCCTTGCTTGTTCCTTCCAGAGGACATTTACGACCCCCTTCACACTTCCAGTTTCCTGGGCTGAAGCATTATCATTGTTCCTTTGCTTTCTGTAGACAAGATTCTGTTCTAACCCGCAATTAATACCTCCCAGTGAGTTTCTGCTGAGAGGAAGGCCCTCCTTCTGGTAGAAAAACCTGCTTTTCTAGTTCTTGCAGCTTCAGCCAGGCTAATTAACTTCTTCAATCCAGCAAAATCAAATTTGTTACATCAAACATAAATACATGTCTTTCTTGGCCTTAAAATCTGTGGGAAAAAACATAACCAAAATCTGTATCCCTTTTTGGCAATAATCCTGTTTGTTTGCTAACTCCGCAGACTTATTAGTTTTATGTCATTTTAAAGTTTTCTCAGTACTCCTCCGACAGCTGTCATTCAGGTAGTCCCGGGTACTGCACCCAGATTTTGGCCTAGGCTGTCGGTTTTCAGACTTTGTAAATTAACAATGTTTCATTTGATACATGAATTTTAGCACAAGGCAAGATTGTGAATGTTGAAAAGTGTTGTGTTATAGGCATTTTGGAGTTTTTGGCAACAAAGCAAATGTCATTTGTAGGCACATTTTTGGGTTTCACTTGCAAAGTGCTGCTTCTCTCTTTGCACTCTGTTTGCTGGTCATGGAGCCCACTGGCACATTTCTGCAGGGTGTGCTCTATTCCACCACACATGTGCCATGGGTGGCAGGTTGTGCATCCCTCTTTTTGTGTGCTGAAGTACATGTTTTTTGTAGGTTTTTGTAGGTTTTTGGCACGCACAAGGGTTTTGCCGCCATTGTTGCTGTTTCTTTCCCCATAACTGGCAGGGTGATGCACCATAGCATAGCAGAGTGGGTCAATAGATCCCACAATGCGGGTGTCCCTTTTATTGGCATCCAGGCCCTGCACACGTCTCAAACTTTCTCCTGATCATGCATTCTCCTCAGATGTACATGTCATAGAAATGCAGGCCCCATCCACAGCCAGGTCAATCCATACTTCTTTGGGTTCAGGGGGCGGGACAATGGTTGTGTGGTATAATCAGTGAACTATATCTCCAACAGGAATTGGGACCATGTGGTGAACGGGACAGTCAATTTGTACTTCTGTTTCCTTTGTATCATGAGGTACCTTAGGACTACCAATAGAAACCATCATCATTGCGCTATTAGGCACTGCTTTGGCACGACACTGGAGACCCAATTGACACATGCAGAAGATCACCAAGACAAACAGGATGATGGGTACCAGCATTTTCACAAATGTTCCAAGCCATGATGGGGCCCAGTTGTAGGCTTGGGAGAACCAATCTTCTTTTTGAACGCCAACTTCTTTTTTCATCTTCATCCCTAGTTCATGCACTGCCGCAATAATGTGTGATAATGTTAGATTTTCAGCATCTTCGGAAGGTATAAATGTGCAACATGAACTCACAATCTTTTTGCAAATACCTCTTTCCATGGCTGCAGTAGATCCAGCACATACCTGTTTTGCATTGTCATTAGTCTAAGAGCCCTTAGCTTCACTCTTATGACATTGAACCCTTGTTCAGTGTCGTTAGCCAACTGGATCAGCTCCTAGTTTACAATTTGCAGCCATTTTGCATTTGCTCATGTCTGGAAGCTGGGTATCAGAGATGCAAAAAAATTCTCTGCGGAATTATAGTGCTTGTATTTGTTAGGTATTTGCATGAGCAGTTTGGGATATGTAATCCGATGATCTTTCCCTTCTTCGCGTCGGTGATATGATTCTTTATCAGGTAGGATGAAAAGGTCTGGTGATGGCATTGTGTGCTGTGCTTCGATTGCTGGGGGCACTTGGGTGCTTCGTCAGGCAGGGCCCCCCTTTCAGGTCTGGGACTACTAACAGGACTGAGTGCAGCATAGCTAGCGGACAATAGCCCCTCGAAGAAGGCGGGAGGTGCAAGTAAGCTTGTTGGCCACACAAGTAATAGTCCATTAGTGCAGCAGTGCCTTTCTTGAGGTCTGGAATTATCACAGTTCTGTTACAATGTTCGTTTGAACTGACAGAAACATGTCCTTCACTATAAAAAACATAGTTCAGAAGTCTTTTTTTGGTGCACTTTTACTGGCTTCTCTATGGCTGCAACCCAGGTCAATTTGGTGATGTGCTCTGTCCATGCTTGTGCGCAAGTCTGTTCTACAAGTGCCGCAATCTTTTATGGCAATCCTAAAAGTCCTTCGACTTTGCATGTGAGGGTTGTTTCTTACCACTTGTTAGTGTATTTCTCCCCTTCGATCACCAGGTAGGGTTCTTTCAGTTGCAGTTGGTTGAACTCGTTTTGCATTTCTGGGCAACCAGATTAATAAATTGTAGGTGGATGTTGCATGCCTGGAACATGACTCTGATCCTACGTAGCGCAAGATGAATTAGGCATTGTGCCTCTATCATTGGTACTTCCTGCGGTACTAAAATATTTGGTGCCCCAGATGCGTGCGGTATTAAGGAGCAGACATAGCAGCTCCCATTATTTGTTCATCTTCCCACTGTACTCATGTCGGAATACCAACTGTTGGAGTGCTCGGGATGATGAATATCTTCATATGCATCTAAGCGTAAGCCATGGTATGCATCATATTTGAATTTATGTGCTTGTCTTCTTATTCTCTTATGGTGTAGTACGTGCCTTTTTGCTACTCTGCTTCTGCTGTTAGTAATATTTATACTACTGCTCTCATTACACAAATGGTTCTTGACATTAGGAAGTAAGATTTCAAACATTTTACTTGTACGTACCGTTGTATGGGAGTTGCTACTATTTGTGGAGTCCACGGCATATGTGGTTTCCGTTATGTTGTTTGATTTTGTTGAGTTAAATCGTATACTCTCATTTGTTCTTTCATTTGGGTGTGGGCTTTGGGTCAGTCCGGTTAAATGGGATGGTATACTTGTGTTCCAAATGCCTGTGTTCACCCCCTTCTTTTAGATGGCCAGCCCAGATAAGATATTCCCCAATATATCCCTAATAAAAACATTAATATTGTAAACAAAATGGCCATGAAGTGAAGGCCACCATCATAAGAATACATACTGGTGCTACGAATACTATTTTTGTTCACTGTTGAAGAACATCTTGGCGTTGACATTTCCATCATGGCAATACCTGTGGTTTGGTAAAAACTGGTAAGATGGAGGGATCGGAGGTTTTGGGAATTCAGGAGAAAGCAAGGTGAGAAGTGGGGAGAGAGAGAGAGAGAGGAGAGAGAGTGAGAAGAGAGAGAGACAGAGAAGAGAGAGAGCGAGAGAGAGAGAGAGAGAATTAATAAATATATATGAGAGTAGCTCATGCTCTACCAGCAATGCATGTACTTTGAACTCTTTCACATGTACTCATATGGTCAGCATGAAGCTACATAAACTGAAGTATTTTTGTTTGTATTAACTTTGGAAAGCTGGTGTCGAATTGGGCGTGTCCCTTTCGAATGCCTGAGAGGTGTATCCAATATCGGAGCCCATTCACTTTTACTGCGAGAGGGTTGGAAAACTTGACCTTGTTAGGTCCCATGGAAACTGGGGTTAATCCACTTTCGTACAAAGCTTCTGACATAGAACAGCTCCCAGCAACAGTGGTTGAGCAGGTGCAGCGTCAGGTCCTAGGGCAGTTGATGTTTGTGCGTCTTCTGCATTTGGTAGAGCTATTTGTTTTGCGATACATCCAATTGCGCATGTCAGTTGCGCCAGATACTGCTTGAATTCTTCGTCCAGAATTGCTGCTGCTCTGTGGGCGTCTAATGCTCTCCTCTCAGGGGAGATGGGTGTTTGCATGCATCTGCCAGTTATTTCATGGGGGGAAAAGTGGTGGTCCTTACTGGGCTCTGTGTGTAAATGGAGTAAGGCCAAGGGCAGGCAATACACCCAATTATTTTTCAGGGTGTTACTTGGAGCGCCTGATCTTAAGTAGGCTGTTTATTCGTTCCACCACCCCATTTGCTTGTGGGTAGTAAATCAAACACTTACGATGCTTTATGCCCAAAAGTGCTGTTATTTCTTTGAAGGTGTATAACAAGAGGGACAGACCTGACTGGCGGAACCTAGGGCTGGAAGAAAAGGTATAACACAAGAGAGGTAACCGCCAGTATTGATTTGATCATACTGCTAGTTGTGTAGGATTTCTTATTCATTACTGATGTATTGGCATTGAAGTAATTGCCAAGGACCCTTTCCTATGGTCTGAGGTAAACATAACACAGCAAAGTAACAGTAAAGAAATCAAGCAGTCTGTAACAATTGCAAGGTTAAACTAGCCTTGTTTCTTTGGCTATAATATGGGATTTATTTCATATTTTTCTAATCTTTTTTCAGTCCTGGATGTAAGACATTAAAGGGGATACATATCAGTTAATGTATTTTAACAGGTGATGCAGAGCTTGGGCCTAATACTGTATGTGCAATCTTTTCATTACAAGATTTTCATATTACCCTTCTTCTAGGCGTGCGACTTCTGTTCCAACATGCCTTTCGACTGTCTCCTGATCAATTGATGCTGACTCGTCAACAAAGATGATTTCTCATTCTAGGGGGATGTGGTTGATTTTGGGGATATCCTCTCCGCCTTCATAAGATGCACAATCGTGCTGTTGCAAATCTTCAGCAGTGCATGGTTGTGTGAGGAACATGGCTGGGTTCACTGTTTGCACCTCACAACGTGAATGTGTGTGCTTGTTAATATGATCTCATAGCTGGATGCCCTTTGTGTGGTGAGGGTGGACTTTGAGCGATCTGAGATCCCAAATAGTGAGTGTTCTATATACAGTGTTACTGAGCACCCCATGACAATTGTGGAGCTCTTTTCAATTGCAAAGGCTGCAGCTACAAGAGCTTGTTCACAGGCAAACTGTCTGTGCATCACAGAGTCGAGTGTGCCACTGTAATAGGCCTGTGGCTTATGGCCCATTGTGCTCTTCTGTATGAGTACTGCTGTCATGAGTGTGCTATTTAAGTGTTCCATTTGAGTGTTAGAAAATATAAAATTCCTGTTTGTAGTCTGGGGTAGCAAGGGCGGGTGCTGTCAGGATCACTTCTTTTAAGTCATTAAGACTCTTGATCATCTCAGGTATCCACTCTGTTCTGTTGTTCTTTCTGCACTGCCTTGAGGCCCTGTGGGAGGGCCTTGTGTAGGCTGCACAGTCTAGAATCCATGCTCTGCAATACTTGCACAATCCTAAGAATTTCTGCATATCTTTCACTTTGAGTAGCTTAGCCGTGGCATTCAGGATGAGTCTTTTTCCGTCTTCAGAGATGGGTTGCCACAGGTAAAGTACTTCCAGTTGGTAGTACTGGAGTTTTACCTTGTCTACCTTGTCTACCTTGTACCCTGTACCCTTTCCTTGCTAGCAACTGCAATAGTTCGATGGAGTCTCTTCGGCAGCTCTGCTCACTGTCGCTGCACACTAGAAAGTCATCTACATACTGCATTTTTGCGCTGGGAACCTGGATTTTACCTAAGTCAGTCTTTGTGCAGTTTCCTATTGAATATGCTGGATCTTTCACAGTACCTTTTAGGCAGACGAGTGTGCTCATAGCGCTTTCCACCCAGACTAAAGGTTGTGAGCTACTGAACGTCTATGTGAAGGGGTACTGAGAAGAAGGCATTCTTCAAATCCACAACAGTGAAATTAGTTGCCTCCTTGGGGATGCTGCACAAAATGGATGCTGAGTTGGGGACAAGTGTAAACTCCTTCTGTACTACGTCATTAAGGGGGCGGAGATCCTGAATCATCCACCAACTGCCCCCTGTTGCATTTTTAATGGGGTATATTGCTGTGTTGCATGGTGAGGTAGAGGGTACTAACTATGATCCCCTGGTGCAGTAAGGCCTGTATTGGTTTCCCTGATCCCCTCCTCTGCTTCTCTGAACAGCCGGAATTTTCACCCACGGGAGAGTACTGCCCCTGGCTTGAGTGTGATCTTTACAGGGTTTACTTCTTTTAACATCAATACATCATGCTGGTTGGTTGTCCATATGTGTGTTGGGACTTGCTGTAAGTTGGCCTGGCTGAATGGGGGTGGTGAGGGGGCTCTGAACTCTTCTGTATTGCACCATTATCTCACAGGATATGCAAATATCGAGGATGATACCCCCCCCCCATCATTGTTGTTATCCTCAAAAAGTTCTGCATCGCTCAATTCTTTCAGGGGTACAGTGGGATCAATGCATAACACAGTGTGCCATTGGCACCAGTGGGGGTTAGTACCTAGAACTACAATTCTTTTTGCAGACACTAGGAAACCTTCTTGAACTAATGAGTATTGTGCCTGCAACCAACTCTGGGGACATCGCAGGGCCAAAAATTAAATCAGTGGGCACTCTCCAGCAGGTTCTGGTAATCTGAGGGATGGCTCGTGCAAGCACTTAAATGCCTAATTGAACATGTCAGGGTTAGTGGGGTGCCTCGTACTGCTACGTCATTTGCCATGGCATGTATAACGAGCAGTGCTCTTAGTTAACACATACCAGGTGTAGCACAGACGATACCTCTGTCTTTCAATGAGATCATTATGTTCAGCTTACTTAGCAGATCTCTGCTGAGCAAGTTGACAGGAGAACTCTGAGTAGATGAGGGGGCCCTTAAGACCTTCCCTCCCACTTTGACGTCTAGATCTTTTGTGTAGGAACTGTTAAAACGGCCCCAGAGAGTCCCTCTGTGTCGAGAGTCTTTCCTGATAGCAGGAAGTTACCTGCGCTGTTGCACAACTTCTCCGCTCCTGAGTCTACCATAAAGAGTCATTGTTTATACCCTATTGCTGCCCCCGCCAACGGTTCCTGTTCTGGATTTAGGGTAATTGACAGGACTGGACACGCAAGTGCTCTCTTTGGGCTGTCCTAGTCAGGGTATGTGTCCATCCCTGGGAACGAAAAAGGGTTTCCCCCTACTACTGTAGCACCCTGAAATGGGACCACTGTACCATTAGGTGCACTACCAAACACATTTATAGTCTCTGCTGGCTGTGGGTTAGAGTGGGGCTGGTAAGGCTGAATTGCCTGCTGCTGGTGTTGTGGGTTACAGGGGCCAGATATTTGTGGGGGTAACTGTCTGTAAGCCTGGTGAATCCCATAGGGTATCAAAGTCATTTTGGGAGGTGGCCCTTGGGGGCTACCTGGATGGGGACAGTCATAATTCTGCTGGTTGTAGTTGTAACTCCCTCCCTGCCTGCTTCGACACTTTCTCAAAAAATGCCCCCACCTTCCGCTTGTCCAGCACTGCTCTGGTCCCCCTCCAAACCCGCCTCCTCTAGGCCCTCCAAACCCACTTTATCCTCATTGCTGTTCTCCCTGCCACTGTGGTCTTGAAAATTGCTGGTTTCCTCCCCACTGCCCTTGTCCTCCTTCAGCCCATACTGCCACTATTCTTGCGTGTGCTGCATTAGAAATGTACCCTCCCTCTTACGTCAGCTCTGGCATTGGCCCTGTCGTTACTGCAGCCACTTTCACAAGTTTATTTTGAACCAGTTTCGCTTCCTCAACCTGTCGCCTCTGAGCAGTTTCCTTTTCTCATTCTTTGATTCTTCTACAGTGGTGAACTATAATACTTTGAATTCCGGGGCCACCCCTTAGCTTCCACCCCAGCTATCTTGTCGAGCGCCTGATCATTGACCATGGATTCCTATAGGTAATCTTCATAGCTCCAACTTGCTTCTTCTTCGTCTCAGTCCTTTGGCAGCCAAGTGGGGACATTGAATTATGGGATTTGTAGTGTTCCCTAGTGATGGTAGTGATGGACACTATCAGCTACACCTCCTCAGAGGTATCCTTCCTTTCCTCTTCTTCCCCCAGAAGCTCACTGTCTCTAGAGCCCTGGTTCTCTCTAAGCTGGACTACTGTAACAGCCTCTATCTTAATCTGCCTGCCTCTACTCTCCGCCCTTTGCAACTCATCCAGAACAGGACTGCAAGACTTGTCCTTGGCCTCAAGCCCAGGGACCGTATCTCTCCAGGACTGAAATCACTACACTGGCTCCCAGTGACTGCGAGGATCAAGTTCAAAACCCTCTGCATTGTCCACAAGGCCGTCTGGGGCCTTGGACCAAAATACCTTCAACTCTCTCTTCCTAAATATCTTCCTTTTCGAGCTCTTCGCTCATCCGCCTCCAACTCCCTCAGGGTCAGCCGCTTCTCCAAACAACGAGTTGGGGGCAGATCTCTTTCCACTGCAGGGGCCTCCCTCTGGAACAGCCTTCCTACCTCCCTGAAACTTGAGGAGAACCACCTCCGGTTCCGGAAGCACCTCAAAACCTTCCTCTTTGCCTCCGCTTTCTCTCCCCCTCTCCCCTGCTAATACTACTGAAACTGCACTGAATCTGCAACTGGGCCATTCACCGTTCTCGGCCCAGCCACTCTCCCCTGCACTGCCTCCACGGCAACCCCTGCACTACGGGACTGTGTCTGTATCCATACAGCCCCCCTTCCCAGCACTTGTTTGCACTTACCTCGCACTTGCCACCAGCTGGCCCTTGTTATTTATCCTGTATGCTGTATGCTTATAACCCTGTACTGCACTTTCCCCTCTCCCTTTCCCCCATGCACTTTTCCCTTCCCCTCTACCCTTGCACTTGCGCGATCTGAGTGACACCTGGCCTAGTAAGATCGTTGTCTGTCTCCCCTTGTTCCCCCCCTGCCTCGTCGCGCCTTGAAACACTTGTGTATAGGCGCGTTACAAATGCCATATCATAACAAATGCCATATCATATCATGGTAGGTAAATTAGGTAAAACACTGTCAGGAAAAGGGGAATATGCGTGTTGCTGTAAAGCATGGGTAACATGTTTAATTCCCATTTCCTGGTTCTCCTATGCCTCCCTTTTATCTTGATACCTGTTGGAATTGGGGAGGGGGTAATGGGACAGGATTCACAACAGCCCATGAAGGTGGACAAAATGTCGGGTAGGGGGTTGTTGGAAAATGAGGGATACCATGTCTCACCTTTAGGCTCCTCCCTTCCAATCCCCAAAGAGAGACTACTCAGGTGATCCTCCCTCACTTGTCTACCACCAGGGTCTGGATCCAACAGTGATGGCCGTCCCCTGGCTACTTGAGTAAAGGATGGAGTAGGTAGGGAAAAGCCCTTAGGTTTTTCACAGTGGTCACACCTTCCACATGGGGTACACACAATCTGCCACTTTTTTCTCCCAACAATTCAGAAAGGACCGAGATGAAATTATATTTCCTGGAACTCTGTTTTGTTACTGTGCCTTGACAACATTTTGTCCATTAGGTTCTATGTGTTTTTACCCCACACTTTTTTTGCTGCATGCTTACTGCAAAATGCACACTTTGGCACAAATTGTTATCCGTCCACTCTCTCCCTTTCCACTCCTAACTCCATATCCTCTTCCCCAACAAACCATGTGTTTGTTTTTTATATATATATTTCTGAGGCTTGTGGAATCTGCTTCGATCACATGCTGTGCATAGACTGACATCTAGTGGAAGCTGGATAGTATTACAGTTGTTTTTGAAACTCAAGATGGGACGTCGACAGGGTGTGCCATTAATACTATCCCTAGTGTGACGTCCACTGTACTCCTGATCCTTCACGTGTCGCGGTCCCTCAGATAGTTTTTTTCCGCCATTCTAGACGGACGCTTATTGCAGAGTTCCTCTTTCGGCTTATAGCCATTTACTAATATCAAATTACAGATAGTTTCTTCTTACTATCCTTTATATCACCGACTATCGAAACACCAGATGCCGGTGAAGAACAAGAAAAAAAACAGTCGAAGGCCGTTATGGGCTTCGGCCCACATGGTAGGGAGAGAGAGGGGAGGTCATTTTAGAATGTATATGCCCCTTTTCTTACACTACATTCGCCTAGCTGCCATGTCATTCTGTTATGGACAAGACCCCCTTTATATTTTGCCCCAAGTGCAATAGGACATTTCCGTGGGTCGATAAACACCTTGTGTGTAACATGAGTCTCGCGAGACCACCTCGAAGGGTCTTGTCGAGCGTGCAGACTCTTCAAGCCCAAGACTTTGAAGGACCAATCTACTAAACACTGGGCCCACTACGATAGGCAGCTCGAGGCCATGGAAGTAGACGGTGCCTTCAGCGACGGCAGCAATGCTGCGGTATCCGATGGCAAAGGTGACGGGTTACTCCAGTTGCCCAAGCGCAGTCCCCCGACCCCAGAAGATAGGCTGGCGGCCTTGTTATGGGGACAACATCCACTGGCAAAAGCGCTATCACTCCATCCTGCACTAAACCGCACCCCCACCTTCCGCTTGTCCAGCACTGCTCTGGTCCCCCTCCAAACCCGCCTCCTCTAGGCCCTCCAAACCCACTTTATCCTCATTGCTGTTCTCCCTGCCACTGTGGTCTTGAAAATTGCTGGTTTCCTCCCCACTGCCCTTGTCCTCCTTCAGCCCATACTGCCACTATTCTTGCGTGTGCTGCATTAGAAATGTACCCTCCCTCTTACGTCAGCTCTGGCATTGGCCCTGTCGTTACTGCAGCCACTTTCACAAGTTTATTTTGAACCAGTTTCGCTTCCTCAACCTGTCGCCTCTGAGCAGTTTCCTTTTCTCATTCTTTGATTCTTCTACAGTGGTGAACTATAATACTTTGAATTCCGGGGCCACCCCTTAGCTTCCACCCCAGCTATCTTGTCGAGCGCCTGATCATTGACCATGGATTCCTATAGGTAATCTTCATAGCTCCAACTTGCTTCTTCTTCGTCTCAGTCCTTTGGCAGCCAAGTGGGGACATTGAATTATGGGATTTGTAGTGTTCCCTAGTGATGGTAGTGATGGACACTATCAGCTACACCTCCTCAGAGGTATCCTTCCTTTCCTCTCCTTCCCCCAGAAGCTCACTGTCTCTAGAGCCCTGGTTCTCTCTAAGCTGGACTACTGTAACAGCCTCTATCTTAATCTGCCTGCCTCTACTCTCCGCCCTTTGCAACTCATCCAGAACAGGACTGCAAGACTTGTCCTTGGCCTCAAGCCCAGGGACCGTATCTCTCCAGGACTGAAATCACTACACTGGCTCCCAGTGACTGCGAGGATCAAGTTCAAAACCCTCTGCATTGTCCACAAGGCCGTCTGGGGCCTTGGGCCAAAATACCTTCAACTCTCTCTTCCTAAATATCTTCCTTTTCGAGCTCTTCGCTCATCCGCCTCCAACTCCCTCAGGGTCAGCCGCTTCTCCAAACAACGAGTTGGGGGCAGATCTCTTTCCACTGCAGGGGCCTCCCTCTGGAACAGCCTTCCTACCTCCCTGAAACTTGAGGAGAACCACCTCCGGTTCCGGAAGCACCTCAAAACCTTCCTCTTTGCCTCCGCTTTCTCTCCCCCTCTCCCCTGCTAATACTACTGAAACTGCACTGAATCTGCAACTGGGCCATTCACCGTTCTCGGCCCAGCCACTCTCCCCTGCACTGCCTCCACGGCAACCCCTGCACTACGGGACTGTGTCTGTATCCATACAGCCCCCCTTCCCAGCACTTGTTTGCACTTACCTCGCACTTGCCACCAGCTGGCCCTTGTTATTTATCCTGTATGCTGTATGCTTATAACCCTGTACTGCACTTTCCCCTCTCCCTTTCCCCCATGCACTTTTCCCTTCCCCTCTACCCTTGCACTTGCGCGATCTGAGTGACACCTGGCCTAGTAAGATCGTTGTCTGTCTCCCCTTGTTCCCCCCCCTGCCTCGTCGCGCCTTGAAACACTTGTGTATAGGCGCGTTACAAATGCCATATCATAACAAATGCCATATCATATCATGGTAGGTAAATTAGGTAAAACACTGTCAGGAAAAGGGGAATATGCGTGTTGCTGTAAAGCATGGGTAACATGTTTAATTCCCATTTCCTGGTTCTCCTATGCCTCCCTTTTATCTTGATACCTGTTGGAATTGGGGAGGGGGTAATGGGACAGGATTCACAACAGCCCATGAAGGTGGACAAAATGTCGGGTAGGGGGTTGTTGGAAAATGAGGGATACCATGTCTCACCTTTAGGCTCCTCCCTTCCAATCCCCAAAGAGAGACTACTCAGGTGATCCTCCCTCACTTGTCTACCACCAGGGTCTGGATCCAACAGTGATGGCCGTCCCCTGGCTACTTGAGTAAAGGATGGAGTAGGTAGGGAAAAGCCCTTAGGTTTTTCACAGTGGTCACACCTTCCACATGGGGAACACACAATCTGCCACTTTTTTCTCCCAACAATTCAGAAAGGACCGAGATGAAATTATATTTCCTGGAACTCTGTTTTGTTACTGTGCCTTGACAACATTTTGTCCATTAGGTTCTATGTGTTTTTACCCCACACTTTTTTTGCTGCATGCTTACTGCAAAATGCACACTTTGGCACAAATTGTTATCCGTCCACTCTCTCCCTTTCCACTCCTAACTCCATATCCTCTTCCCCAACAAACCATGTGTTTGTTTTTTATATATATATTTCTGAGGCTTGTGGAATCTGCTTCGATCACATGCTGTGCATAGACTGACATCTAGTGGAAGCTGGATAGTATTACAGTTGTTTTTGAAACTCAAGATGGGACGTCGACAGGGTGTGCCATTAATACTATCCCTAGTGTGACGTCCACTGTACTCCTGATCCTTCACGTGTCGCGGTCCCTCAGATAGTTTTTTTCCGCCATTCTAGACGGACGCTTATTGCAGAGTTCCTCTTTCGGCTTATAGCCATTTACTAATATCAAATTACAGATAGTTTCTTCTTACTATCCTTTATATCACCGACTATCGAAACACCAGATGCCGGTGAAGAACAAGAAAAAAAACAGTCGAAGGCCGGTATGGGCTTCGGCCCACATGGTAGGGAGAGAGAGGGGAGGTCATTTTAGAATGTATATGCCCCTTTTCTTACACTACATTCGCCTAGCTGCCATGTCATTCTGTTATGGACAAGACCCCCTTTATATTTTGCCCCAAGTGCAATAGGACATTTCCGTGGGTCGATAAACACCTTGTGTGTAACATGAGTCTCGCGAGACCACCTCGAAGGGTCTTGTCGAGCGTGCAGACTCTTCAAGCCCAAGACTTTGAAGGACCAATCTACTAAACACTGGGCCCACTACGATAGGCAGCTCGAGGCCATGGAAGTAGACGGTGCCTTCAGCGACGGCAGCAATGCTGCGGTATCCGATGGCAAAGGTGACGGGTTACTCCAGTTGCCCAAGCGCAGTCCCCCGACCCCAGAAGATAGGCTGGCGGCCTTGTTATGGGGACAACATCCACTGGCAAAAGCGCTATCACTCCATCCTGCACTAAACGCACAACCCAGACTCGAGCCAAACTCGCTTCTATCGGGCATTTAAAATCAAAGAATCCTGCATTGAAGTGGCGGGCAAGGTTAAAACACTCGGCATGACCCTTGAAGCCTCCCTTAACGCAGATTCTCAAGCCATGTACGTTAGCAAACATTGTTATTACTACATCAGACTTCTTAAAGCAATTAGACCCTTACTTAGCGAAAGAAATGGTGCTACTATAGCCAGAGCCACCATCTTATCGCACCTGGACTATGGAAACGCACTCCTCGCAGGTGCAAGTAAGCAAAGCATGCACAAATTCCAACTGGTCCAAAATAATGCGATCAGAATCATTAAACAAAAAGCAAGAAATGAACACATCAGTGAAGCCAGATGGGACCTCCACTGGCTGAAAATGGAGGACTGTGTACAATTTAAGTCCTTATGCCTAACACACAAGTGTCTATATGGCAAAGCACCAGCCTATCACAAGTCCAAATTCACTTTCTACAATCCTTCCAGGGCACTAAGATCAGAAGCCAAGGGCCTGATAACAACCCTGAAATATAAAAAAACTTGGTATGGCTAGAGCTTTGCCCAACCGAGCAGCAGTCAACTGCAACAAACTGCCGATCTGTCTTAGCTTGGAGACTAATCACTCCGGCGTTTCGAAAAAAGCTTAAAACTGTGTTTTTCAAGTAAACCACTTGTGAGATCCCTGACCTGAAAATCTCCTAACTCACCCTATATCGTGATCTGTCCTGTCTCACTCCGTGTTACTATTTGTTTTGTCCTTGTCTCCATGTGTGCGCGCCGATGCCTGTGGGCAGTCGGCGTAATATAATTAAACAAATAAAAAACAAATCCACGGCCGAGACTCGACACACATGTCGAGCAGATGGCAGCGCACGATGTCTAGGGAGAGGTCCATGGAATCTCTGTCGTCTGGGCACTCTCGATTGAGATCGCCACATGATAGGCCCTGGCCGTCGAAGGACGGTACAGACGTTGCACGAAAAACTCCCACCGGGGGCTGATCGTCCGCAGACGAGGTTCCGGTTCAGCTTGCACCCGAAATTCAACATTCTGCGTCAAATCAGGTACAAGACCCCGGGAAACGCGCTTGAGGGAGACAGGGTAAAGAAAGGGAGTCCAAGAAAAAGTCCTCTAAGACCCCTCATAGGGAAAAGCCCTCTCAGACCCCTCATAGGGAGAAATCTCAGGATGTTAGGGCCAAAGAACCTGTATCTCATGATTCTCTGTCTTCCACCCTGAAAGAGAAGGCTCCTTCTTCTACCTTTCTTCCTCCCACAGATGAAGATTTAGGGCTCCCTTCTCAACCATTGGTCATCCCTAGTTCTACCCAATGGTCGGCTGAGGATATAGACAGGGTCATGAGGAGGATGTCCTTCATGGCCAAATTCTATGAGAGTGACCCTGACTATTTCAAATGTTTCCACTCCACCCCCCCCCCCCCAAGTACAGCACCCTCTGGGTCGCAGATGCCTGCTCAACCCCCTGCTAAGAAGTCTCGCCCCCAGAATCCAGTGCAAGGCACATTCATTGACCTCTATGACCCGGACTCCGATCATGAAGACCTCTCTATCTAAGAGACAGCAGACCCTTATTACGGCGATGATGCAGCGGACCCTTATTACGGGGATGATGAGGACCCTAAGGTTGACCCTGAGACAAATATGTATGTCATGGACTCACCTGTTAATCAGGACCCCCCCCCCCCGGTCATGGACTCACCCATTGACAATCAACCCCTGCTAAATGAAGTGCTTGCCAAGGCGGCAGAGCATTTTCAGATAGCTACTCAGGAAGAACAACAAGATAACGATTTCATAGATGAAATCTTAGGAGATAAGAAGGCTGTTACTCAGTTTATCCCTCTCCTCAAGTGCATTCAGCGAAAAATACAGCCATTGCTGGAGACCCCTAATTTTACGTGGGAAGTGATCCCCTGCATAGAGAAACTGTTTAGACCTGCCCCTTCTGACCCGATGTATATCAGTGGGCAACTGAAGCCTGATTCATTAGTTGTTACTATAACAAGGAAGCGGGCTGGTACTCCCCTAGCTTCCTCTGAGGCCCCGTCTGACAAGGAAAGCAAGAGACTTTACACAATGGGCAGAAAGGTGGCCTCCTCTGCGGCATTCCAGACCAGGATTGCTAACAATTCTACCCTGTTTACCAGCTACAACTTCCACAAATGGGATGAGGTCTCGGCCTTACTATCATCGGCCCCAGAACCACTTAAGTCTCAGCTTGCCCAGGTGGCCGCAGAAGGCAGGGCAGTATCAAGCTGCTTATTAAAAACCAATCTTGACTCCGCGGACTATGCAGGCAGGATAATAGCAGAAGGGACAAATATCAAGCGTCACGCTTGGTTGCGCCAATCGGGTTTAAACCAGAGACGCAAGCTGCCCTTCTTAACATGCCCGTTTAGCCCAAGGTGCTCTTTGGCAAGGCTGTCAAGGACGCCTTAAAGACGACCAAAGAAGAATGATACTCTCAAGTCATTGGGCCAACTGACCAATAAACCTACTGGGCAGAGGGAATACGGGAATTTTCGTCGGCCACGCGGCCAAAATTCACAGAAGGGTTCCACCTAGAACCAGAACCAAGGTACTGCCTGAGGAAACAATTAGGGTCAGTCCTCCCAGAATTACCCTAGAGGAGCAAGCAGATCTTGCGGTTGCATTGCTACAGAGGATATGAAAGACGCCTATTCTCATATTTCAATGTTCCCAGTGCACAGAAGATCCTTGCATTTCACGATAGCGAGCCAGCAATACCAATTCAAAGTGTTACCCTTCGGAATAGCATCTGCTCCAATGGTATTCACAAAGGTACTGGCGATGGTGGCAGCACACCTGCGCAGGGAAGCAATCCCAGTGTACCCTTACCTGGAAGACTGGCTGATTACAGGGGAGTCTCCGCTAATTTGCAGTTAAAACATTCAGAGAACTATCAACCTACTCTTCCAATTGGGCTTTTCCATCAATGAGAAAAAATTAAGCCTAGTGCCAAGCACAACCAAGCAGTCCCTAAGAGCTGTCATAAACACATAAGAGGGCTTGGTCTTTTTGTCAGAGGAAAGAGTCCAAAAAAAGTTACTGCAAATACTACATTATCAGGCCGGCTGCCAGATAAGGGTGTGCAAAGCAATGCGTTTGCTAGGCATGATGGCATCTTGCATTTACCTGGTACCTCACACGTGCTTGTACATGCGACCCATGCAGGAGTGGTTGGCAAAACAATGGTCTCAGGCAAGTGGTCAGTGGGACGATCTAGTGGTCTTTTCGCCAACGCTAGTACGAAATCTTCGCTGCTGGACAAGAGAAAATCTGTTAAAGGGGAAACCCTTCTACGATCTGGAAGTACAGGCGATTGTCACGACATATGCCTCACTCTCTGGGTGGGGGGCTCATTACCTCCACCACACAGCTCAGGGTCTCTGGTCTCATGTGGCAGCACAGAACCACATCAATCTGCTAGATCTACTAGTAGTATTCAAAGCCCTTCAGGCGTTCAAGTCTCACCTAGCGAACCAATCTGTGCCAGTCCTGACAGACAGCACTAAAGCAATGTTTTACGTCAACAAACAGGTTGGCACACGTTCTCCAAATTTGTCCAGGCTTGAGCAACACATTTGGAAATGGGCACTCAAACGGAAAATATTCCTATCGAGGGGAACTCAAATCTCTCGCAGGCTCGTGTAGCAGAGATCCCCTACCAGAAGAACACGAGTGGCAACTACACGCAGGGGTCGTCGAACACCTCTTCTCTCAATGGGGTTTCCCCACAATAGACTTGTTTGCTACAAGCGAAAACAGGCAATGCCCATACTTCGCGTCCAGGTCCCCCCAGCCAGGCTCCAAGGGGAACGCCCTACGGATGAACTGGTCAGGGAAATTTGCTTACGCTTTTCCCCCAACACCTCTAATGAGGAAGGTGGTGAACAAGGAACAGGTGACGCTCATCCTGGTTGCTCCTATGTGGGCAAGACAACCCTGGTATCCACATCTGCACAAACTGGTGATGTGCGATCCCATCAAACTCCCGTGCCCGTACAATCTGCTCACTCGGCACGGGGGACTAACAGTACATCCTCAACCTCACTCAATGAATTTGGCAGCATGGCTCCTGAAGTCATAGAGTTGGGACATCTTAATCTGCCACAGAGATGTATGGATATCTTGAAAGAATCAGGAAAGCCTAACACTAGGCACTGTTAATTTGACAAGTGGAGAAGATTAGTAATTTGGTGCGAGTCTGAACAAATTAACCCCATAGAATGTACTCCTTCCCACATTCTAACTTATATGCTCCACTTGCTAGTTGTGGCGTTAGTATTCAACTCTTTAAAGGTCCACCTGGCAGCTTTTCCAGCCTATACCACTTCCCACAAAAAAGTCTCATGGTGCAAGGTACCTGTCATCAAAGCATTCATGGCAGGAGTAAAAAGACTTCACCCTCCAATTTCAAACCCGCCGCCAGGATGGGATCTCAATGTTGTACTTGCCAAGCTCATGGGACCCCCGTTCGTGCCAATGCACATGTCTGGTCTCAAATACCTGACTTACAAAACTGCCTTCTTAGTGGCTATCAGTTCCATAAGAAGAGTTAGTGAAATACAAGCATTGTCAGTGCAGGATCCTTTCTTTGTTGTACACAAAGGCAAGCTGGTTTTACGTACTCACCCTAGGTTCTCTCCTAAGTTCATCTTAAATTTCACGTAAACCAGTCTATTGAGCTACCGGCTTTCCACCAGCTCAGCTGAGGTAAAACTCCACACATCTAGAGAAGGGCGGTCCTCTACTATGTAGACAAGACCAGACCGCTAACAAAAAACGATCAACTGTTTGTCTCTGTAGCACCAGCCAGAGAAGGTGACCGCATTTCGAAGAATGCCATCTCCAGGTAGATAGTCAGATGTATAAAATTGTGCTATTCCCTATCAAGCAAGTCACTGCCTTTTACACCCAGAGCTCACTCCACAAGGAGCATAGGAGCCACTCTGGCTTTCATTGCAAATGTCCCTCTAGACAGCATTTGTACCGCAGCTATATGGAGCTCAATACACACTTTCACTCGGCATTAATGCATTGACACTCATTCCAAGACAGATACAGAGGTGGGACAAGCGGTTCTAAAACATCTGTTCGCTCATGAACCTTCTCACATCCCACCACCTTCTTCTAACACTGCTCGGTAATCTATGCACAGCATGTGATCTAAGCAGATTCCACAAGCCTCAGAAGGGATACATTACTCACCATAATTGTATTTCTGATGCTTGTATCTGCTTAGATTCACATGCGCCCACCCTTCCTCCCCTCAGAGAGAAAGCGCATGGATGCTTATGAGCTTGTCTGATAAGTATCTGCTTGGATACAACTGTACTCGCGCTACACTTCATGCTACCTCATGTCAGAAAAATAACAATCTGAGGGACCTCAACGTGTGAAGGATCATGGGTACAGTGGACGTCACACTAGGGATAGTATTACTGGCACGCCCTGTCAACGTCCCTTTTCGAGTTTCGAAAACAACAACTGTAATACTCTGCAGCTTCCACTAGATGTTGCCCTATGCACAGCATGTGAATCTACGCATACGGATCCCAAACAAGTTACAACTATAAAGATAAGAGCATTTTTGAGGATGCCAGGGTACTGCAGACAGTGGATATTAGGTTATGCAGAGCTTGTTAAGTCACTACAACAGTTAACTAAACTGTATACACCAGAGCCTGAACAGTATACAAAAGAAACAGAAAAGGTTTTTTGTTTTGATTAAACAGCCACTGTTATATACCCAAGTATTTGAGTTACTCGATTATAAAAGAATAATCACACTGTATTATCAGAAAAATAACCAGTTTTCCTTAGCCATTCTTAACCAGAAACCTGCAGAAAAGGCCAGTTGCCTATTCCAGTGCAGCCATAGATCCAGTTGCAGTGGGTCTAACTCCATGTATTAGGTGAGTAGCTGCTGCAGCTATTGCAGTACAACAATGTGAATGTATAATATTAGGGTCTCCTTTATAAGTAGCTGACCCCATGCCATATCAGCACTGTTGTGGAAAACAAAAACACTTAATTGGTTACTGTCATGACTGACCAAATGCGAGGTGTTGCTACTGACCTCATCACATATAACGCTGGCCTGTCCTATCCAGAGTTTCACTGTTAACTACTCCCTTTGACACTGAACCACATGACTGTGTGACCATGAACCACCTGACTGTAGTCATCACTGACAAACTCCTTCATTCCACAGGACTTACTAGATACTCCACTACAAAACCCTGACTTGGTATAATTTCTTGACGATCTTGTACCAGAGATGACAAAGGTCAGCTTATAGCCTTGGATGCAGTTTGTTAACCCCAGGTAGTAGTAGAGAGTGGTAGACTATCCTATCAGTATTTTACACATGTAGCATAGCCGGTTGCATGGACACGTGCATGCAGACTTTCACAGCAGCCCATTAACACATTTTCTGACTCCTGTTACGTGTTTGGCATTGCACATGATTTTGGCGAAGTTGTGGATGCAGAGATGCTTCCTTACCTCATTATGTTCCTTGATTAGAAACCATAGCTATATATCAGCCGTTTTTCATGCCATTATGTTACCCAGTTAGCATTTTTGCAGTGCATGGCACTCCAGCTGCGCAATGCTGAGATTATAGTTGTGAACCCGTTGGCAGATGCTGCTGCTAAGCAGCCAGGGATTTCTGACTCTCAGGCTGAATATGTTCGAAGAACAAACAGTAAGGCACAAACACCTCCGTTCATGACAATAGAGGAACTAGCAAACATCGAAGATGTATCCTTAGTATAAAAAACAAACTGTCACAGAGAGGATGTCGTCTGCACTCTGATACCCTTTGGTGAGACTAACTTGGTTGCCTTGTCACACCAAAGGTACTGTTGTCCTACTTTGCTTTAATTTATCTTGGACTTTCCCATGTAGTGAACAGGGGTTCCTTCATCACCACCTGTCACAAATGCTTACTGTAGTATTCACCTTTTAAATGATGTATTGATTTACTGATTGAAACCTATATCGAATATTTGGTCTTTGGACTCACTGGTTCAAGGGCCACTGGTCACAAGACTAGACAAACCCTGCCACACCCTCCCGTCAGAGCTGGGCTTATTATCATAAGAGATATATTATGGCCAGGCAAGGGGCAACTTGATCTTGTAGGGTTCAGTGTGGCGTAGATCTGTTAGGGTGAATTCCCATTACCAGCAAAGTGTAAAGAGGAACATGTTATTTACTCGTGCCATACCCTTACCAATTGAATGTCAGGTGAGGGCTATGCCCAGGAATTGGCTGCAACTGAAACTTCTTGACCCCCAGCTGTAATGCTCACCTGGTATCCACGGGGACGTCACTCGGCCTGTTCTGACCTCTTACGACCTCAAACCCCTCCCTGGAGTCTACTCGACTGGAGACTGGGCCTGAAATACAGGATTGTTAGAGTTTAACTCCCTATTGTCTCTGTGTGCTTGAACCCCTTCTTCCCCGGGGTCCAACCCTTCCCTTTGATCCACAGCTCACCTTGTTTTCTTGGAAAGTGTGCTCTCCGTCCTGCTTTCAGCACAGAGGCACGTTGATTGATGCAGGCTCGTTGCTGACTAGTACCTTCACTGGCAAGAGTCCGACAGGTAAGTATAACGAGTCTTTTGAACAGTTCTCTAACTTCGTTCCTTTCCTTCCTTAGATGATGGGCGGCGTCCGGGGATGGCGAGATGCTGCTGAGATGAGTAGCGCTGAAGGTGAGTGAGAGCGCGATGCGACCCTTTCGTATTTGTATTGAACTGAGTTCTTTTTCTGTGTCTTTTAGGTGCCGCAACGTTTTCAGTGTGGATGCCGGTTATGAAGAAGAAATGTGGTTCCTCTAGATGTTTCCACGCTAACCTGGAGTGTCTTTTCCCTCTTGCAGATGGATGAGAAGTTCCGGAGACAGAGTTTCCCAAGAGCGGCTGGGATTCAGGTAAGCGTTTGAAGCTCGTACAGTCTTTAAAAATAAGCGAAGATTTGCTGAATGCTTACTAATGCCTTTTCTTCTGTTCTTTTCCCTTTTCCTTAGGAAGCGGCGTGCTGGGATGGGAATGACACTGCCGAAGATGCCCGCAGAACAGAAGAAGCAATGAATGATGGGCAGAAGCGCTGCAAGGTAAGGCTGTTCCTAACGGTGTTCTTGTTCTTGCAGGAGCTGAGTGCAGAAGAAAGATATAGGCCTACTGGAGACCGATCTGAACACGGTGTCACGCTGCAGGTGCAGAAAACACAAAGTATGTTTCTCAGCCTGGGCGTGGCTTAAATAGTCTCTGGGCAGCCCAGGTGCCTCTGGGCTGAACCACACCCAAAAGAGTAAACTGCACATGCAGTTCTGGGAACCGAAATATGTGGGGGCATCCACCTTGTCAACACAAAGGAGTTGAAGGAGGGCACTACGTGTCGTTTCTGTGCGTTAATTATACAATCGTATTGCACTTGTCGAAGTTTTAGCCTGGGGCTACCAGTCTATATAGGTCCTATGACATAAGGACCCAAAAATATGACCAAAGAAAAATAGATTGAACTGACTCTATTAGGACTGGTGCTCTCAGTTTGCCCTAAAAATAGGGAATGTCCACTTTTGCAATGTATGTTCGTATTTTCGTGAAGATTCAAATTAGAAACTGTGCATCATTTTCTTAAAAAATAAATTTTTATTTCACATCTAGTTGCTGTGATGTCTTTCTTGAATATTCTACTCCATGTTCAATGAGGCCTGGCATAAAGATATTGGCTCGAATTCTGTGTACGTTTGCCAATGCATTTCGGTTATGAAAACCTTCGTCAGGGCCGTACAATTATTTCGTAATGCGTAATCGTTCTCTATTACAAAACAATGAATCAACATAATCATAAAATAATCATTTGACAGTAATTCCAAAAACAAACGCATGCAGTCATACATGCCCGTTCTAAGATGTGTTTTTAAATGTTCCAACAGTGAGGTGGTGAATAGGAATAACAGACAAGAGAAATCTTTATTAGAGATCGGGTATTTTACCCGCCTTGCGATATTCACTTAAACCGTGTGGCAATTAGGTAATTGTTTAAAAGTACCTTATGGTTTAAAGGGCTCTGGGTCCCGTCGAAGAAGTGTCCAATCTGAGTATGCCTGTTAATGTTATGTGAAAAGTTATCAGACTGAGGGATAGCACTCAGCACATTCTAATCTGGAGCGTGAGACACACTCTTACCGTTACTCAGCAAAATCGCTCCGTGCTGGTCAAACGCGTCTGCAGGGGCGCATTCGCGAATGACGGGAGCAGAATTTATGCGTTGCTATGGGGACCCAAAGGCGTAGCGTGGGAACACGTACGCCTTAGGTCCCACCCCTGGCAAGCACAGTAGGCGGGACTGTCGCCATGACCACGCTGTGCTAATTAGAGTAGAACTGAATGTGGTGACGGGAGCAGAATTTATGCGTTGCCATGGGGATCCAAAGGCGTCGCGTGGCAACACGTACGCCTTGGGTCCCATCTCTGTGCATGCACAGAAGGCGGGACTGTTGCCATGACCATGCTGTCCTTATTGAAGTAGTACTGGATGTTGAAAAATCTCGTTGTGCATTGCATGAATGCAGTGAAAACCAGTACTGGATAGTTAAAGAATTACACATCTTGATAGTGCAAATACGAGAATGCAGTGAAAACAGGTCCTTAGTAGTTAAAGTGATACACATCTTAAAAGCGGGGTGTCTACTACAACCAGGTGTCAAAAAATGGTCCTAAGGGAGGACCCGATGTTAAGACAAGTTGTCAAAGGTATTAATGCGGGCAGATGTCGAAGCCAAATAGGGGGCCAGTTCAATGTCTAGGAGGGTGGGAGGCAGTCAATACTCTACAAACAAAATGGGAAAGTTATGGCATGAATACCTTGACTAGAAGGGTGGGAGGGAGTCAATGATCAGTAAGCAAGATAGGAAAATTGCAAAGGCACATGTAAGGGTCAACTCAAAAAGGGGGCTGTAGATACAGTTAGGCCAAAGTCAAATTATGACGGGATAGTGATACTGGATTAGAAGAAGACAACTATGCTAAACCACAAAGTGGATATTCATAGGTAGCACATATAGTTTATTTCTTCATTTAGTCCCTTGGGTGTCAGAGAGCTCAGTCGATCAATCCAGAATTTTTCTCCTTGGTCGGGTCTTTTTTGAAGATTCTCATATTTGTTGTATTTGCGGACCAGTTCTAAGATTACAAATCTGATCTGTGCCAGATTATGGTGTTTTTCTTGCCAATACCTGGCCACCGCCGAAGTTACTGTATGATTCCTTATGCATGAACGATGTTCATTCCATCGAATTTTAGCAGTCCGTTGTGTCTGGCCAACGTAGAATAGCCCACAGGGGCATTTGATTCCATACACAATACTCTGGGTGTCACACGTGGCATAGTCTTTCAACTTGATCTTAGTTCCAGAGTGTGGGTGGTTAATGCTCGATCCTTTGATGATGTAATTGCAGTTAAGGCACGGAAATGTGCCTATCCGCTCTGTTGCCCTTTTCTTGCGCATTGGTTTTGTGTAAACCAACTTATCTTTCAGGTTCTGGCTCCGTTGATACACAAAAGTAGGGAGTTCTTTGAAGAGATGTTCTATTCTCTGATCACAGGTTATGGTATTCCAATTTTTATTGATTATGGATTTTATCCGACTGCTTTGCCTTGAATATTTTGATACAAAGACCAGTGGGGGCAATTGTTCTGTTTTTGTTCTGGGTTTCAAGAGTTCTTCTCTATTTTGTGTGGCTGTGCGAGCAGTAGCTATGTCTATTTCTTCTTGAGAATACCCTCTTTCCAAAATATTTTCCCCATCTCTTTCAATGCTTCTTGGCAGTCCATGGCAACGGATAAATTCTGCTCCGGTCATTCGCGCTTGCGCCCCTGCAGACGCGTTTGACCAGCACAGAGCGATTTTGCTGAGTAACGGTAAGAGTGTGTCTCGCGCTCCAGATTAGAATGTGCTGAGTGATATCCCTGAGTCTGATAACTTTTCACATAACATTAACAGGTATACACCGATTGGACACTTCTTCGACGGGACCCAGAGCCCTTTGAACCATAAGGTACTTTTAACCAATTACCTAATTGCCACACGGTTTAAGTGAATATCGCAAGGCAAGTAACATTACCGATCTCTAATAAAGATTTCTCTTTTTTGTTTTTCCTATTCACCACCTCACTGTTGGAACATTTAAAAACACATCTTGGAACGGGTATGTGTGACTGCATGCGTTTCTTTTTGGAATTACTGTCAAATGATTATTTTATGATTATGTTGATTCATTGTTTTGTAATAGAGAATGATTAGGCATAACGAAATAATTGTACGGCCCTGACAAAGGTTTTCATAACCGAAATGCATTGGCAAACGTACATAGCATTCGAGCCAATATCTTTATGCCAGGCCTCATTGAATATGGAGTAGAATATTCAAGAAAGACGTCACAGCAACTAGATGTGAAATAAAAATATATTTAAAAAAAAAATGATGCACAGTTTCTAATTTGAATCTTCACGAAAATACGAACATACATTGCAAAAGTGGACATTCCCTATTTTTAGGGCAAACTGAGAGCACCAGTCCTAATAGAGTCAATTCACTCTATTTTTCTTTGGGCGTCCATCTTGTCCCCATCAATGCACTCCAAGTCCAATCCCCAATATTATCCTATGGGGGTGAGTGAGTCTGGTGCCACAAGCGCCAAGTCTGACTCCAAGTGGGTCTTTGGAGGGATGGAGAGGCCCTTGAGGGCCATGTAGGTGATTGTGGCTTGGCTCCAGCCTGACATCTTGGAGGGCTGGGGACATGAGGGGCAGGAATCATGACAGCACTCCCCCCCCCCCCAAGGCCCCTCTCAAGGTGGCTCTTCTGTCTGATTCTGGTTTGTTTGGATGGTTTTGATGAAATCGTCCCGCAAGCGAGGTGCATGGATGTACTCACAAGGCTCCCATGTCCTGTCTTGTGGACCATACCCCTTCCAGTCTACTAAGTAGTATAATTTGGATCTGACGTACTTTGAATCCAGGATGTCCTTGACTTTGAATTCTGGCTCCCCGGCGACGACTAGTGGCTGCGGTGGCATTGCTACCCGGGTCCCAAGTTGAACAGGTTTAAGGAGAGACACGTGGAACGTTTGACGGCAAAGCTAGTCTGACCGCCACAGGATTTATCACGGAGGTGACGTTGAATGGACCCAGGCATCTTGGACGGAAAGTTTGGGTTCCTTTAATGGACACGTGTTTAGACACCAGCCATACTTTGTCTCCCATTTGGTAGTTGGGGGCCTTTGCTCAGTGTTGATCAGCAAACTTCTTTTGGCGATTCTTAGCTTGAAGTAGGTGTTCAGCTGCCCTTTTAAAGGTTTGAGAAATGGTCGTGTGCAAGGTTTTGACTGCTGGCATTTCCAGGGTTGTAGGAACGTCCAACTCAGAAGTACGTGGGTGCCTGCCATACATGCTATAAAAGGGTGTCTGCCCAGTGCTGGTGTGTAGGGAATTATTATAAGCATATTCAGCTATCCATAATAGGTCAAACCTGCTTCCTTCAGCTTGGTGTAACATGCAACGCAGATACTGCTCGAGCGTCTGGTTTGTCCTCTCAGTTTGACAGTCCGTTTGGGGATGGTGACTGGTGGATAGCCGGATGTCGATCTGGGCCAAAGAGCAGCATTTTCTCCAGAAGTTAGATACAAATTGAGTACCTCGGTCTGAGACTAAAACTGAAGGAAACCCATGGAGCCGTACGATGCCTTCAAGAAACACCTTTGCCACAGTGGAAGCATTTGGGAGCCCCTTAAGAGGAATGAAATATGCCATTTTTGAAAATAGGTCCACGACCACAATAGTGTTAAACCCTTGACTGGGCGGTAAGTCAGTAATATAATCGAGGGACAACGTGTGCCAGGGTGCTGGTGGGATTTCCAACGGTTGTAATAGCCCAGCCGGTTTCTGCTTGGATGACTTGTTTTGAGCACACACTCCACAAGATAGGATGAATTGGATAATGTCTTTACGCCACGTGGGCCACCAATAATTTGATTTTACCTTGGCTATGGTTTTAACAATTCCGGGGTGGCCCTCGATCAAGGAATCATGATAACCGGACATGACTTGTTCTCGTAGTTCTTGGTTTGGTAAGAATAAACGATTCCTGAAGTAGGGCAACTGATCTTCTACCATGTAATGTTCTCCTTGTGCACTCCACGCTTGTAATTGCTCCGGACTCATCAGGTTTTGGATTTATTCATGTAATTCTTTCTGAGTTATGGTTGCTGTGATTCCTAGGAGCTTTTCACTCGGGATGATTGCTATTTGGTTAGGGGTCTGATACCCTTGCTCTTCCACCCCCATACGGGAAAGGGCATCGGCCTTCCTGTTTTTCACCCCTGGTCGAAATGTAATCACGTAGTCCTATTCAGCAAAAAAAAGAGCCCAACGTAGTTGTCGTGAGGATTGGCCCTTTGCCATTTTTAGGTACTGGAGGTTCCGGTGGTCAGTTATTACGGTGATTGTGTGTCTGGCGCCCAAGAGGTAGTGCCGCCATGCCTTAAAGGCTGACTTAATGGCCAGGAGTTCCTTGTCTGTGATAGCGTTATTGAGTTCAGGGGGTGTGAAGTTACGTGACCAGAAGGCAACAGGGTGTAACTGGCCCGTTTCGGGGTCCTTTTGTGAGAGGACGGCTCCCATAGCCATGCTTGGGGTGTCCGTTTCCACCAGGTATGGGAGATCAGGGCGAGGGTGGCGTAAGATTGGGGCAGATGTGAATCTTGCTTTGAGTTCCTGGAAAGCTTCCTCGGCTTCTGTTGTCCACTGGAACTTTTTGTTGCTTTTCCTTAGCAATGACGTGATGGGATGCACGATTTGCGAAAATCCTGGGATGAACCGCCGGTAGAAGTTTGCAAAACCCAGCATACTTTGAACCCCCTTGAATGAATTTGGGTATGGCCAGTTCAGGATAGCATCTACCTTGTGTACATCCATTCGGATTCCATTCAGGCTGAGAATAAAGCCCAGGAATTCCACCTCGGAGACGTGGAATGAGCACTTTTCGAGCTTGGCGTAGAGCTGGTGTTGACAGAGTTTCTCCAATACGGATTGGACGTGTTTAACGTGGTCCTGCTTTGATGCGGAATATACTAGAATATCGTCGATGTACACTAGAGCACAGACATCAATCAATTCCCGTAGGACATCGTTCATGAAGTATTGAAATGCTGCAGGCGCGTTGCAAAGGCCAAAGGGCATTACTTGATATTTGTACAAGCCGTATTTGGTGCGTGAAGTGGTTTTCCATTCGTCCCCCTGTTTTACATGAACAAGGTGAAATGCCCCTCTCAGGTCTAGTTTTGTGTAGATTTGGGCATCTTTGACTTGATCAAGCAATTCAGGGATCAGTGGCAGGGGGTAGCGTTTTTTTACAGTAATCTGCTTCAGTGCACGATAGTCGATGCACGTTCACAAGTCCCCCTCCTTTTTCGGTACAAGGAATAGAGGGACGGATGAACCCGTTGGCCAGGTATTGGTCAAGATGGGCCTTCAGGTGCTGGTTTTCTGGTTCCGTGAGCGCGTAAATTCGCCCACAAGGGATTTGTGCGCCGGGTATCTGGTCGATTTGGCAATCGTATTGTCGGGGGGAAATTCTGCCGGGGTCGGCCAGGCCGTCCGCAGACCTCCGGGCAGGGAGGCCCCAACTCCTCCCGTATATCCCAAAAGAGATAGAGTATGAGACACACACAAGAAGCAAGGTGACTCTGCTGTTTATTAAACACAAACGGCAGGGATGGGTCAAGGATCATACGCGTCTGACCTCACACACACACAATCGTGGGGCTCGCAGGCCCTTTTTACTGTAGTATGACGCGCTACTTGCGTCACTTTAGAAAGTTAACAAAAAAACCTATCGCCACTCTTAATTGGTTGCTCGAGTGGTAGGGTTAGTATAGCATACGTATAGAGAATAATATGAGTGGACAAGGGTTAGTCAGGTGATATATCTGGGTTGTCCCTACAATTAGATACATGAGAATTGTTACATGAAGACTCCTAATGATTGGTTAATGTTAATGGCGTCAGTGATAAGAGCCCCATGTTCTGATTGGTGCGCCCGTGAGCTTCCCAGCCTGGGACCATCGCTGTTCCCAGCTCTCGGTGTACCTGCAATTTGCAACAATGTTTCACTATGGGTACATGCAGACAATGTGAAGACTTATTCATGAGCTGGACGGCCGACTCCTCCCACTGTCTCAGATGTTCATTGATCCTTTCAAGTGTATCTGCCTGTGTCTTGTAACGAGGGATCCAGACGCCTCCTTCCTCCTGGGCTTGGCATCTTGTCAGGTTCGGCTTGGTCACGTGAGGTGGGACCGTGTTTGAGGCAGCATTCTGCACAATTAATATTGTTTTTTCCACTGTGTGCCTGGTTTAATTTGCAGGTGCGACTTTGATGTTGGTGCACGGCGTGCGAGGTTGCAACATCGTGCCCTTGATGGTCTGCTTTTGGAATGTGGGTTTGTAACATTACGACCTTGGCTGTCTGCTTTCGCCAGGCTCATTCTGCAGGATCAGCAACCTGACTCTTGTTCTGTTAACGTCCACGGGAGCTCTTGCTTGTGGCCTACTTAGGCCTGGTGTATAGGTGGAACGTTTGGTGCACAGGCGCTTTAGGTTACAGTCTCATATTTTCTTATGACCAGTATCGTGTCTTCGTTATAATTCTCATTATGGCACCTAGGTTTAGAAGAAGCGTAAGCAAGCTCTTTAGATGAGTTCATGGTGCGTCTTGCGTTTCTGCATTTTGAGAGCCTATGTGGAAAATAATAAAGATGCACGTCCGTGAGTATGTCTGTCGCCTACGTCATAGCACTGAGTATATTCTTCGTGTAGATTGGTGCGGGAGTGTCCAGTGTGTATATTGGCACAGGTGTGCTATCCGTTGGCTAGGTCGTCATGGCATCTCTAACGACATATAGGTTTTAGTCTAGTTGATCCATGCCGCAGGCATCGGCATGGGCAGGGCGAGCTGCTGGGCAGGCAGATGGACACATCCTTATGTTCCTGTACCAGGGTATCTGGTCGTCTGGTAGATGGACAAACTCTTCTCGTGGCGGGTGCTTGGGCCGTGAACCTTTAGGCCAGGCGCGAGAGGGGGAAGATGGGAGCCTGTTTTTCCATTCTCCCACTTCAGTCCCCCCTCTGGTCGACTTGTCGACCACAAACATATCCTTTTCGTTATCTCCTCTTACTCTCCATATTTTAGTTATTCCTCCTAAATGTCCATAATGGTTAACATGATCTTCAAATGACCAATACATATATTCACAGGTTCCTCCAGGAGTACAGTATACCCATTTCCCTATGTAACTCCTGGGGTTTCTTGGGTTCTCGACCTTCACCGATGGTGGGTCCAGGTGGTTGGTGATGATCTGGTTGCGTAATTTCTCTCTCTCTTGTATTATTATGCCTGTGTGTTGGCCGTCATCTGCTGGCATCAGTGGGTGCATACCGACCATTTCAAGCAACTCGTCAGTGGTGCGTGCCTTCCGGGCTTTCCAAAATCTTATTATGATCAATGTAGCTCCAGCCAAAATAATACAACCAACTATAATTTTCAGTCCATCTGACAGCCAAGATGGCATCCATGACCATAATAGCGAAAACCAGCTCTCATCCTTTTTCACACCTTTACTTTCATCCACCATTTTGGAGTGCAACTGGGCCAATTGTAAAACTGCTTCTGTCAGTGTACCGTTGTCAGCATTGTTGGCAGGAATGAATGTGCAGCGTGATTGTTCTATCTTTGCGCAAACTCCTCCTTCCATGGCAGTGAGGAGGTCCAATACATATCTGTTCTGCAGTGCTACCATCCTTATTGCTCGCAGCTCCTCTTTTATCGCGTTGAATCCGTTTACTGTAGAATTGATGGTCATCATAAGTTCCCATCTAGTTATCTGGAGCCATTTTGCGTTTGCGTAAGCCTGTAGTCCCAGATGTATTATTGAGGAGAAGAACATTGCTGCTCTGCTGAATAGTCTGTGTTCTGGCGGGATTGAAGTGAGTGCCGTTTCCGACCTTCCCCATAGGTAATTTCCTGTCAGAGGTTCTCCTTGTCTTTTCCGTCTATTTAGGACAGTATCATTGCCGCTGGTCCTGTTCCCTGGCTCCTCCTGAGGTGGTGCAGATCTCTTATTTCTCTTGTCCCCTTCATCCATTTTGGGAAAGTTCGCCACATTCACATGCTTCTGGGGTACCACTAGTGATGGTACATTGACGTGCACCATCGTGCATACACCATTCCACAGAGGGGGCAGGGTGTGATATGCCTTTTCTCCACAGGCCCAGTAATGGTCCATTATCACTGCTGTTCCTGCTCCCCCCTCAGGTAACTCCATCACGCTTCCACAATTGGTGTTGTATCCTACGTCCACCTCTCCTTTATGTTGGTAGCATACTTTAGGCGCAGTCAGCGGCAGTATTGTTATCGGGTCTTCATCCGTTTCTATCCATGTGAGCATAGGCACGTATTTGATCCAAGTCGTCCAACATCTGTGGTTGTGTGCATCGATAGTTGAAATAGTTTCTTTTGTTACCATGTTGCTGCCAACCACTCCTATCTCCCATTTGTTGTCCAAGTACACTTTCCCCGTTATCGTCACCAGTGGCCTCTCCCAACATCCTAGTTTACCAGGAACTTCAGTGGCGTACCAATCACATGATAAATACTGCAGTGTTACTTTCTTTGTTTCTCCTTTTGCAGGACCACTTGTTATGTATCTGAATGCTTCAGCATGTAAACTGCTCTTGTGGTAACTCAAATAAGTCTTGAGGAAGTTGTTTTCGTATGGGTATGAGTCTCGTGTTTTCCACGTCATATGCACCACTGTCCCTTGAAATCTTCCTTTCGTTTGGAACAGTGCCAAGTATATTATGCATCGTGCTGTTTTTTCGTCTATTTCTGTGGCAACAAATGTTCGAGAAGCGCTCATGGCGTATGGTATTAATGAGCAAACGTAGCAGCTGTCTTCTGTTGTCTGCTTACCAATGCGGGTCATGTGTTGATACCATATGTTGTTTGAGACGTGTGCTGAATCTTGTATATAATTGTCAATACCTTTATTATCTGAGTATGTGCTGCGTTGAACTCTATTTTGCTTGTGCGCAATTTTACTAATATCACCTGACGTAACACCTGTTGCAGCTGGGGATGGGGGTGTGTTAGGTTTGGGTACAGCAATAATATTGATAGCACAGCTGTACTGCCATACAGAGGCAGCTACGAACCCGGTGATTATCAAAATCCCTATTACTTTTATTACATATGCTAATTTCACCGGCATTTTGCTCTTACCTTGCTGCAGTCCGGCAGCGTATTCTTGCGACGTTAGAGTTGCCCGCCTGAAAATTCTCAATATGCTGGTTATTAAATGTTAGTTGTTGTTTTTTAAGCTCTCCCTATCAAATAGTCATTCAGTGCCCAGGCGAAGAGCTGTTCCCACGCTAATCTAAGCGATCTATCTCTAAGCGCAGGCAAGTATGGGTGGAGGTGGGGCATCGAGTATTCTATGGCCAAGAGGAATGCTGTGTAGTAGACACGTACCCTTTTCCTTTTCAGGTACGTTGGCCTTTTTATTTCATATACAAATTGGTGTGACAATTTTTCTGGGTAATTATCGTCTGAGGGTACCATCTACTCCTGGGCAGTGAATTTGTTAGTCATCTATTTTCTTAGCAGTACAATAATACGCGGTTCCTGCATGTGCGAGAGAAAAGAAAAGAGAGCATTCACGTGTTTACATGTGTATTTGTGTAAGGCAATGTCCTTCAGTTCAGTTACTACTGTAATGGGGACAGGGGTCAGTGGATGGCGGGCAGGGGATTTTTGGGCTCAACTGGTGGACGTGGCTTTTACTCTTTGAGCGTGTGATCATGGGGTGGGCTGTATGGTGATCACCCCTTTCTTCTTCAGTTATTGTCTCTGGGGAGTCTGGGGAGTGACAAGGTATGGGAATACTTGGGCCGATGGCTGTGGTAGAACTTTCTTCCTCCGTTGTCGATGTTGTTGCTGTTCTCTCAATGGACCTGTCGGTGGCGCTGGGGCGGGTCTGCTGTTTGTAGATCTTTACGTCGTGTAGGTGGTTCCAGGCACGCTTGTCCTGTAGCTTTACTGCTCTTGTTGATACCTCCTCTACCAGAAGGGGACCAGTAAAGCGTGGGCTGTTCCACTTCCTATTGAAGTTACGAAGTAGTACGTGGTCACCTTTAGCAATCTTACACAGTCCTTCCTATTCCAGTTCTTTATCCGCGTCTTCTTGTTGGCTTCTATTAGACCCGCCCCGTGTGCGCTCGAGCTGTTGAGACACAAACACTACACTAGTAATCAAAGAAGACACATATTGGTACATTTCATCACCAAAAACACTTGCAGTGCTTTCGTGGTCGGTAAATGCTCTTGACGTTGGCGTTAGGGGAAGGCGCATTTGACGTCCGGTAACCACCTCATGGGGAGTGAGGTGGTGGTCGGACCCTGGCCTATTCCTTAGCTCAAATAAGGCTAATGGAAGACAATATAACCAACTCCTCTTTGTTGTTTGCTGTATCTTTGCAATTGCCTCCTTTAATAGGCCATTCAGACGTTCACATATACCGTTGGCCTGTGGGTGGTATGCACATGCAAATTTATGTTTAATGTTCAGCAGTGATGTAATGTGCTGAAACATCTCGTTTGCGAAATGTGGGCCATTGTCTGACCTTAACACCTCGCACACTCCCCACCTGGGGAAGACCTCCCTCACTAGGAATTTAGCTGCTCTAAATGCATCTGGGTGTGAACAAGGCCCTGACTCAATCCACCTAGAAAATGGGCATACTACTACAATCATATACCTATTTCCTTGACATATATTGATCATATCAACATAGTCAATATGGAGATGCCGGAAAGGTCCCTCTGGCCGGGGTATAGTACCTCTTATCACCTTTAGAGTGTGGCCGGCCGTAAACTGTTGACATGTGAGACAATTACTGATAAAATTTGACACATGCGAATTTAACTCGGGGCAGAACCAGTCTTCCCTAATTCGTGCTGCAATTACTTCCTTGCCTGTGTGGGCTGGATGATGTAGTTGGTTCAGGGCAGTGTTCAAAAGTGCCAATGGTATTACAACCTTTCCAGTGCCACCCTGGCGCCATAGTGCGTCAGTTGGTGACATTGTACATCCTCTTTTTACCCATATTTCTTTTTCGGCCATTGGTGCAGCCGCTTGTAACTCCATAATCTGTGTGGCTGGGAGATGGGTATACCCTTCCCTTATCAACATCTCCTTAGCCATTCCCCTCCCTCTCCCTCTCTGTGACTCTGGGGGGTTCCATATCTCACCAAAGTATGCAGCATACTTCGCATGTGCGTCCGCTGCTGCATTTCCCTTCGAGACGTGGTCCTCACCATTGGTGTGTGCAGTGCATTTCACTAAAACTAATTCTTGGGGGTCATTAATTACTTCAATTAGTTCAGCCAATAAGAGGGCATGTTGCACTGGTGTGCCATCAGCTCTCCTAAACCCTCTTCTTCTCCATTTTGACAGCCCTGAGTGGACAGTGGATGTAACATATGCGCTGTCGGAATATATGGTCACCCGTTTGTCAAAGCTTTCCTTCAACGCCAAGATCAGTGCGACCAGTTCAGCTGCTTGAGCGGAGTAATGCTGTGGTAATTGTACACATTTCATTGCCACACACACCGGTACCTCCATCATTTTTACCACCGCAGCCCCAGTTCTCCTCACACCATCCCTCTGATCGATAGTTGATGACCCATCAATAAATAAGAGCTCACCCCCCTCTAGTGCGTTCTCCTCAACTTTTCTAGTACATGAGTACTTTTCAGTTATTTGTGTACAGTCATGGGCATAATCTCCCTCCTCAATTACTTCTGCTAGGAACCTTGCAGGGTTGACCGTGCTGCATCTAACAATTGATAGTTCGGGTCTGGATAGAATGATCTCATAACCTGATGCTCTTTGCGTGGTTAGGGTGGATTTAGGTTTATTCAATATTGCAAATAGTGCATGTTCCACAAACAGTGTAGTTGGGCACCCCATGGTGATTGCTGATGCTTTTTCCACCGCAAAAGCAGCTGCGGCGAGACCTTGTTCGCAGGGGAAGTGGCCTAACATTACAGGATCTAAGTGGCCACTGTAAAATGCTACTGGTTTGTAGCCCATGCTTGTTTTTTGAGCCAACACTGCTTTCATTACTGCTGAGTCGCAATGTGAAAATATAAAAAATTGCCGCTCATAGTCTGGGGATGCCAGTACCGGAGCAGTTGATATCGCATCTTTTAATTCATCAAAAGCTTCTTTCATTTCTATCGTCCACCCCAGTTTTTTCTCCCCTTTATTAGCTTCCCGTAACGCCTCAAGCAGGGGTCCTATGTATGAACTGTAATCAAATACCCAAGCTCTACAGTAGTTGCAGAGCCCCAGGAACTGCTGCAGTTCCCTTACAGTTTGTGGCATTGGAGTGGTCGAAATGGCTTGTGCTCTTTGTGGTGCGATATTTCTTCCATGTTGGGATATAAGCTGACCAATGTAAAGTACCTGTTCTTGACAGTACTGTATCTTTTCCATGTCTACCTTGTAACCTTTGTCAGCCAATATTGTCAACATCTTTAAGGAGTCCTCTCTGCATGTTTTTTCGTTTTTACTGAAAATTATTAAGTCATCCACATACTGCAACACCGTGCTTTCTACTTCAATGTTACCCAAATCCATCTGTATCACTCTATTGAAAATTGAAGGTGATTCACAATACCCTTGTGGCAATCTGGTGTGCTTCCACTTAGTGTTTCTGTAAGTGAAGCTCGTCAGATCTTTTGAGTCTGGGTGTAATGGTATTGAGAAAAAAGCATTTTTAAGGTCGATCACTGTAAATCGTGATGCTTCTGCTGGAATGCCACACAAGATTGTGGCCGGGTTTGCAGCTACGGGATATTCCGCTTCTACTATGTTGTTCAAGGGCCTGAGATCCTGTATAAAGCGCCAAGACCCCCCTTTAGCCTTGCGCACTGGGTACACAGCCGTATTACATGGTGATTCTGAGGGGACCAATATACCATTATTTATAAGGGCCGTTATGGTTTCATATATGCCCTCATCTGCCTCTTTTGATAGTGGGTACTGTTTTACTCTGGGGAGTATTGCACTTTTTTTCAATTTTATTTTTACTCCCCCTATACTTTTTATGCAGCCCACGTCATAGGGGCCAGTAGTCCACAATGATTTGGGTACTTTTGACATATCGTCCTTAAAGAAAGGGACCGGGGTGCATGCGGGTGCCTCAAGTGCCATTGCAATTTTCTGTGCTACTTGTTTGTAGGCCACTCTTAGCCATATTTCCACACTCATCATAAACACCATTTCACCTTCCTCCTTTTCATCTGAAAACAGCTCCTCATCTGATACCTGGGTGAGCCTACATCCTTCTGCTAATGCTATCACTGCCCTCCATGCTCTTCCTTCTCTGTCTTGGGCATGTACAGCAATATAATCAGCTGTTGCGATAATGCTCTCAATATCCATTGAAACCACCTTCCCTTCTGGTTCATTAACAGGTGTTTCTGGTCCGAACAGATAGGCTGCTGGCCTTCTCCATATTTTCCCTTCTATCCCTGGCATCCATGCAATTGCCATGTCCGTTCCATACTGGAAGAGTTCACCATCTACTGGCTCCGCCCTAATCGCTGTCTGTCCACAGTATGCCTGCATAATCTGTCGTGCTGTGAGCATGTTAATTTGTTAAAGTAGAGCAAATTATGCCGTCCTTAGTAAAGGAGATCGTCATATTCAACCTGTTCATTATATCTCTCCCCAGTATATTTACTGGTGAGGCACTATAATATAAAAGTGGAACTGACAGATCGTAATCTCCAATAGATAAGGGAATGTTATCAGTAAAGGGAACCAACCCTCTAGCCCCAGAGAATCCTTGGGTGTTCATGGCCTCGCCTGGCATCTTAAATTTACCTTCCCTTATGCAAGACCGGGTCGCCCCGGTGTCAACAAGGAATGATAATTTTTTGTCACCTATCGTTACCTCTATGCGTGGGTCCTCCGCACTATTAGG